>NC_037339.1:24071854-24715812 GCF_002263795.3 Bos taurus
TTATTCTTTGTAGCACGCTCTGTTCCCTTTTTCCCTTTGGCTTTAGGGAGCACTCAGTGGTGTGCCTTCTGCTGCTATGGAGAAATACTGAAAGCTTTTTTCTTTATGGTTTTTACCTTCATCTGCCCCCTTGCAAGCTCCCTGCGAGCTGTAAGAAGGCCTGCTTTTCCTCATTCCAAAACCACCACTTCATTTTTAAATGCGGGCCTCCATTGTTGTTTTGCTCTGTGGCATTCCCTAAGCTCAGTGATTTTCCCCAGGTGGCTCTGGAACATGCAATCCAAAACCTCTTTTCTTTCTCTGCCACATTCACCTCTAATACCGGGCAGTGGGGAGCTGGAAATCTTATTGGCAGCTGCTATTAAGTAAACATAGGAGGGACCTAGTGGTTGGGCTTAGGGGGCTCTGGTCAAGATAATGCTCTTTCTCTCTCCAAGTGCAAGTCCACACGTGATTGCAGGGTGTGTATTCTATGCTGGAGACTGCTGCTGCTGCTAAATCGCTTCAGTCGTGTTCGACTCTGTGCGACCCCATAGATGGCAGCCCACCAGGCTCCCCTGTCCCTGAGATTCTCCAGGCAAGAATACTGGAGTGGGTTGCCATTTCCTTCTCCAATGCATGAAAGTGAAAAGTGAAAGTGAAGTCGCTGAGTCGTGCTCGACTCTTAGCGACCCCATGGACTGGAGCCTACCAGGCTCCTCAGTCCATGGGATTTTCCAGGCAAGAGTACTGGAGTGGGGTGCCATTGAGACAGAGGACAGCAAAATGAGAAGACAGCAAGTCCCAGGCCAAGTTTGGGTTTCTTCCAGAAATGTCCTAGAGCCTAGAATTTTTTTTGGAGAAGGCAATGGCACCCCACTCTAGTACTCTTGCCTGGAAAATCACATGGACAGAGGAGCCTGGTGGGCTACAGTCCATGGGGTCTCTAAGAGTCGGACATGACTGAGCGACTTCCCTTTCACTTTTTACTTTCATGCATTGGAGAAGGAAATGGCAACCCACTCCAAGGTTCTTGCCTGGAGAATCCCAGGGACCGGGGAGCCTGGTGGGCTGCCATCTATGGGGTCACAGAGAGTCGGACACGACTGAAGCGACTTAGCAGCAGCAGCAGCAGCAATGTTTTATTTCAGAATGCTAAGACTGACTTTACATTTGGTATTCGGACTCCTCTTCTGTAAATAACCCCCTGGTATCAGTATCACAATGCTTATTGTGAATGGGCTTTTAAATACTATGTTTGGAAAACAGCATTTATTATTTTTCTGATTACATGGCATTACATGCCAGTTATAAGAAATGTGTGATATCAATAAATATGATATTTACAAGTCTGTAATCACATAATATTGCTAATATTCAGTTTACTTTTTAAATAAATTCTTATCATAAATAGATAGAGCCTAGAATTTTATTCTTGCTTAGACAGTACAGTGAAATCCATATGTGTGTGTGTGTGTGCTGTAGTACTTAAGCAGAAAATGCTGTTGCTGTTGTTGTTTAGTTACTAAGTCATGTCTGAGTCTTTGTGACCCTATGTACTGCAGCCCACCAGACTCCTCTGTCCATGGGATTTCCCAGGCAAGAATACTGGAGTGGGTTGCCATTTCCTTCTCCAGGGGATCCTCCTGATCCCGTGATTGAACCTGCATCTCCTGCATTGGCAGGCAGATTGTTCACCACTGAGCAACCTGGGTATAAGCTAAAAATAGATTTTTAGCTATATTGCATGAACGTTTTATATGTTATGTCCTTCACTGATATCGTTTTCTCACTTTCTTCCCTCCTTCCTTTCCTGTCCTCCCTCCTTATTAGGACTTACACTTACCTTATGTAAGAGAGTCTTTTCTGTTTGCTACTTACTGATGATGCTGAAATCAAAGACAAAAGCCTTGTCCTCAGATAACTACCAGGGCATTAGGGATGGAAGAAAAGTCCGCACAACTCTCACCATGTGGGCCCCAAAGACTGTGGCAGAGCTGCTTCTGGAGCCCAGGAAAATGCTGCCTAACTTGGTCCTAGGGTCTTAGGGCAGGCTTCCTGGAACAGAAAAGGCCTTGCTTGAGTTTCTGTGGAAACCCGGGAGTCATCCAGGCAGAGAAGTTACAAAAAGTCAATATGGAAAGAAACACCATGTAGAACTGCAGGGAGGCAAAAAAGAAGGTGGAGAATCCCTCCATTATTATTTATTTAATTAAGATCCATCTGATTCCTTTTTTTTTTTTCATTGTAGTATAATTGAATGACAATTTTGTGTTAGTTTCAGATATACAGCAAGATGATTCTGTTTATATATGTTCTTTTTCAGACTCTTTTTCATTATAAGTTATTCAGTTCAGTTCAGTTCAGTCGCTCGGTTGTGTCCCGCTCTTTGCGACCCCATGGACTGCAGCATGACAGGACTCCCTGTCCATCACCAACTTCCGGAGTCTGAATATTCTTGGAAGGACTGATGCTGAAGCTGAAACTCCAATACACTGGCCACCTGATGCGAAGAACTGACTCATTTGAAAAGACCCTGATGCTGGGAAAGATTGAAGGTGGGAGGAGAAGGGGATGACAGAGGATGAGATGGCTGGATGGCATCACCAACTCAATGAACATGGGTTTGGATAGACTCTGGCAGTTGGTGATGGACAGGGAGGCCTGGCGTGCTGCGGTTCATGGGGTCGCAAAGAGTCAGACACGACTGAGCGACTGAACTGAAGTGAACTGAAGTAAATCTGTCCCAAACTCCTAATTTATCCCTTCCTCTCTTTCCCTTTGGTAACCATAAATCTGTTTTTTAAGTCTGTGAGTTTGTTTCTGTTTTGTAAATACATTCATTTGTATCATTTTTTAGGTTCCACACTAAGTGCTATCATATATTTGTGTTTGTCTGTCTGGCTTCACTTAATATGATACTTCACTTAATATGATAACCTCTGCTGCTGCTGCTAAGTCGCTTCAGTCGTGTCCAACTCTGTGTGACCCCAGAGACGGCAGCCCCCTGGCTCCCCCGTCCCTGGGATTCTCCAGGCAAGAACAATGGAGTGGGTTGCCATTTCCTTCTCCAATGCATGCAAGTGAAAAGTGAAAGTGAAGTCGCTCAGTCGTATCCAACTCCTAGCGACCCCATGGACTGCAGCCCACCAGGCTCCTCCATCCATGGGATCTTCCAGGCAAGAGTACTGGAGTGGGGTGCCATTGCCTTCTCCGATGATAATCTCTAGGTCCATCCATTGTTGCTGCAAACAGCATGGTTTCATTTTTTATGGTTAAGTAATAGTCCAGGTATATATCTACCACATCTTCTTTATCCATTCATCTGTTAATGAAAATATAAGTTGCTTCCATGTCTTAATTTTTATAAATAGTACTGCTATGAATATTGGGGTGCATGTATCTTTTCAAATTAAAGTTGTCCTCATTTCTGGATATATTCCTAGGAGTGGGATTGCTGGATGATATGATGATTCTATTTTTGTTTTTGAGGAATCTCAGTACTCTTTTCCATAGTGGCTACACCAATTTACATTCCCACCAAGAGTGTAAGAGGGTTCCCTTTGTCTCCACACCCTCTGTAACATTTATTTTTTGTAGGTTTTTGATGGTGGCCATTCTGACCCGTATGAGGTGATATCTCATTGTAGTTTTGATTTCCATTTCTCCAATAATCAGCAACGTTGAGCATCTTTTCATGTGCCTCTTGGTCATCTGTATGTCTTTGGAAAAATATCTATTTACTTCTTCTGCCCATTTTTGATTGGGTTGTTTGTCCTTCTGACATTGAGATGTATGAACTGTTTGTATATTTTGGAAATAATCCCATGTTGGTCACATAATTTGCAAATATTTTCTCCCATTCCGTATGTTGTCTTTTAGTTTTGTTTATGATTTCTTTGCTGTGCAAAAAAAAAAAAAGAGCTTTTAAGTTTAATTGGACCCCATTTGTTTATTTTTGCGTTTATTTCCTTTACTCTAGGAGATCCAAAAACTATTGCTGTGATTTATGTCAGTGTTCTGCCTTTGTTTTCTTCTAAGAGTTTTAGAGAATCTCTTCATTCTTTCTGCCCTCATTCCCACCCCATGGCTTCTGCTTTCACATTTTCTTCTGCCTGATGCAATGAAAGGCTTCTGTATCAGGTCTCAGCTCATTATTATCACTTTCTTGGTAAAGACCCAGAACACCGACCCTAGTTACTGTCCTCTTCCTTCACCCTTGACTTCCCTGGTGGCTCAGACAGTAAAGCATCTGTCTACAATGTGGGAGACCCAGTTTCGAGCCCTGGGTTAGGAAGATCCCCTGGAGAAGGAAATGGCAATCCACTCCAGGACTATTGCCTGGAGAATCCCATGGACAGAAGAGCCTGGTAGGCTACAGTCCATGGGGTCGCAAAGAGTCCGACAGGACTGAGGGATTTCACTTTCTTTCCCTTTCCTTCACCCTTTATTCTCAGACATTCTCTTTACATGACAATGTTGATATCGCAGCTTTTATCACAATCCAAAGTCATTCTGTTTATTTGTGTGTAAAATTATGTTTTTATCTTTTTTCACTTGTTATCTAAGTGTTATCTCCTCTGACTTTATTATCAGTGAAAGCCCAGTGGTTGGTATAGTGCTTAGGACATAGGAGCCTGAATCAGTTCAGTTTAGTCGCTCAGTCGGGTCCAACTCTTTGCGACCCTGTGAATCACAGCACGCCAGGCCTCCCTGTCCATCACCAACTCCTGGAGTTCACTCAGACTCACGTCCATTGAGTCAGGGATGCCATCCAGCCATCTCATCCTCTGTCGTCCCCTTCTCCTCCTGCCCCCAATCCCTCCCAGCATCAGAGTCTTTTCCAATGAGTCAGCTCTTCGCATGAGGTGGCCAAAGTACTGGAGTTTCAGCTTTAGCATCATTCCTTCCAAAGAACACCCAGGGCTGATCTCTTTCAAAATGGACTGGTTGGATCTCCTTGCAGTCCACGGGACTCTCAAGAGTCTTCTCCAATACCACACAGTTCAAAAGCATCAATTCTTCGGCGCTCAGCTTTCTTCACAGTCCAACTCTCACATCCATACATCACCACTGGAAAAACCATAGCCTTGACTAGATGGACCTTTGTTGGCAAAGTAATGTCTCTGCTTTTCAATATGCTATCTAGGTTGGTCATAACTTTTCTTCCAAGGAGTAAGCGTCTTTTAATTTCATGGCTGCAGTCACCATCTGCAGTGATTTTGGAGCCCCAAAAAATAAAGTCGGACACTGTTTCCACTGTTTCCCCATCTATTTCCCATGAAGTGATGGGACCAAATGACATGATCTTCGTTTTCTGAATGTTGAGTTTTAAGCCAACTTTTTCACTCTTCTCTTTCACTTTCATCAAGAGGCTTTTTAGTTTCTCTTCACTTTCTGCCACATGGGTGGTATCATCTCCATATCTGAGGTTATTGATATTTCTCCTGGCAATCTTGATTCCAGCTTGTGCTTTTTCCAGCCCAGTGTTTCTCATGATGTACTCTGCATAGAAGTTAAATAAGCAGGGTGACAATATACAGCCTTGAAATACTTACTCCTTTTCCTATTTGGAACCAGTCTGTTGTTCCATGTCCAGTTCTAACTGTTGCTTCCTGACCTGCATATAGGTTTCTCAAGAGGCAGGTCAGGTGGTCTGGTATTCCCATCTCTTTCAGAATTTTCCACAGTTTACTGTGATCCACACAGTCAAAGGCTTTGGCATAGTCAATAAAGCAGAAATAGATGTTTTTCTGGAACTCTCTTGCTTTTTCCATGATCCAGCGGATGTTGGCAATTTGATCTCTGGTTCCTCTGCCTTTTCTAAAATCAGCTTGAATGTCTGGAAGTTCATGGTTCATGTATTGCTGAAGTCCGGCTTGGAGAATTTTGAGCATTACTTTACTAGCATGTGAGATGAGTGCAATTTTGCAGAAGTTTGAGCATTCTTTGGCATTGCCTTTCTTTGGGATTGGAATGAAAACTGACCTTTTCCAGTCCTGTGGCCACTGCTGAGTTTTCCAAATTTGCTGGCATATTGAGTGCAGCACTTTCACAGCATCATCTTTCAGGATTTGAAATAGCTCAACTGGAATTCCATCACCTCCACTAGCTTTGTTCATAGTGATGCTTTGTAAGTCCCACTGACTTCACATTCCAGGATGTCTGGCTCTAGGTGAGTGATCACACCATCGTGATTATCTGAGTCATGAAGATCTTTTTTGTACAGTTCTTCTGTGTATTCTTGCCACCTCTTCTTAATACCTTCTGCTTCTGTTAGGTCCATACCATTTCTGTCCTTTATCGAGCCCATCTTTGCATGAAATGTTCCTTTGGTATCTCTAATTTTCTTGAAGAGATCTCTAGTCTTTCCCTTTCTGTTGTTTTCCTCTATTTCTTTGCATTGATTGCTGAGGAAGGCTTTCTTATCTCTTCTTGATATTCTTTGGAACTCTGCATTCAGATGCTTATATCTTTCCTTTTCTCCTTTGCTTTTCGTGTCTCTTCTTTTCACAGCTATTTTTAAGGCCTCCCCAGACAGCCATTTTGCTTTTTTGCATTTCTTTTCCATGGGGATGCTCTTGGTCCCTGTCTCCTGTACAATGTCATGAACCTCAGTCTATAGTTCATCAAGCACTCTATATATCAGATCTAGTCCCTTAAATCTATTTCTCACTTCCAGTGTATAATCATAAGGGATTTGATTTAGGTCATACCTGAATGGTCTAATGGTTTTCCCTACTTTTTCAATTTCAGTCTGAATTTGGCAATAAGGAGTTCATGATCTGAGCCACAGTCAGATCCTGGTCTTGTTTTTGTTGACTGTATAGAGCTTCTCCATCTTTGGCTACAAAGAATATAGTCAATCTGAGTCTGAATAAATGGTGATAAATTAGAGGAGTGGCAGGGGCTGAGATTAGAGAAAAATAACAGAGAATAGATCGTACAGGGCTGGAATCAGCAACCCTAAGGAATGTGGTTTTAGAAAATCTGTGATACTTAATCATTTAAATATAGAAATTCTTATTAGCATTTGTGTTAGTCTCTCAGGATTGTCTGACTCTTTGAGACCCTGTGGACTATAGCCCACCAGCCTCCTCTGTCCATTGAATTCTCCAGGCAAGAACACTGGAGTGGTTAGCCAGTCTCTTATCCAGGGGATCTTCCCAACCCAGGGATGGAACCCGGGTCTCCTGCATTGCAGGTGGACTCTACCGTCTGAGCCACCAGGGAAGAAATCTTAATAGTCTTTTATTTTCTCAAACTTCTCTTGTCCAAAGATGAGTTCATCATCTTCTCCAAGTCTGGCTCTTCTGTCATCTCTGTTCAAGTAGGAGGCAATCTAATTACTCTTGCTAGAAATCTGAGAGTCAGCCTTGGTTATTTTACATCCATCACTTCCGAAAGTTTGATATGGTAGATGAAAGATGGCCATAATTGTAGGATGGCATCTAATAACCTTCTCCTCAACCAGAGCCTGCCTTAGCTATCTGCCTGAATAGTACAATGCAACAGAAATGAATTTTTATAATTCCCAAGACTTGTTCATAAGGAGACTTGCAGCTTCCACTTATGTTCTCTGGCAACCCAGGTGCCATGTGAGAAGTGTGAATGTCCTACAAGGCCATCATACCAGAGAGCCAATGGGTACACACTCTTGCTGATAGTCTCAGCCTAGCCTAGCCTTCCAACTCTTCACTCCTATGACAAGACTGACAGAAGAAATGAATGTGAACTTCCCTGGACACCCACACTAGTTCATCCTCTAGCTGGATGTGTGCATGCATTCTAAGTTGCTTCAGTTGTGTCTGACTCTTTGTGACACTATGGACTGTAGCCCACCAGGCTCCTCTGTCCATGGAATTTTTATACTGGAGTGAGTTGCTATGCCCTTCTCCAGGGGATCTTCCCACCTCAGGGATCAAACCTGGGTCTCATGTCTCCTGCATTGACAGGTGGGTTCTTTACCACTAGCGCCACCTAGAAAGCCCCCTCTGCTGGATAATGCTGAGTAATTTCTGTTGATGCCACATGGAACAGAAGAATCAACCAACTAAGCCCTGCCTCAATTCCCAGTCCATTATTATGGACTGAATGTTTGTGTCCCCCTAAAATTCCTCTGTTGAAACCTAACCTCCAATGTGATGATATTTAGAGGTGAGGCCTTTGACGGATGATTAGGTTGGGAGTGTGAAGCTCTCATGAATAGGATCAGGGCCCTTTTACAAGAGACCCCAGAGAGCTCTTTAATCCTCTTTCTACCATGTGAGGGCACATCAAGAAGACAGACCCTCACCAGATACCGAATCTGCGGCACCTTGATCTTGGACTTTCTAGCCTCCGGAACTGTGAGAAGTAAAAGCTTCTTGTTTAAGCTGCCCAGTCTGCAGCACTTTGTTACAGCAGTGCGTGAACGAAGGCATGCACAAAATTGTGAAATATTACACAAGGTTGTTTTAAACCACTAAGTTTCGGAGCGTAGATCATTGAGGCCCCTGTGAACCACCGAAGGCTGCCTGTCCTATTGCTAATTATATTCATTAATACTTCCCAAATTATTTCCTACCTTTCAGTCTACTCTTTCTGTTCTCTGTAAAGGAGTCTCACCCAGTTTCCCTAGCTCCAATCTTGCTCCATCCAAAGTCACACTACACTTAAGAATTTTTAATATTAATATGTAAACATTCTCTACCATAAGAAGTTTATTTTTTAAGTATATTCACACTGTGGTACAACCATCACCACCATCCATCTCCAAAACTTTTTCATCTCCCCAAACTGAAACTCTATATACCCCTTAAACAATAAGTCCACATTCCCCCTACCCGCTCCAGCCCCTGGCAACCACCATCCTGCTTTCTGTCTCCATGAATTTGATTACTCTCAATTCTTTAAGTGGAATCATACAATACCCATCCTGTGTGTCTGGTTTATTTCACTCAGCATAGTATCTCCAAGCTTTACCAATGCTGTGCCTGTATCAAAACTTCACCCCTATTTAAGAATGAATAATGTTCCACTGTATGTATGTACCACATTCAGTTTGTATATTAATCTGTTTATAGACATTTGGGCTATTTCCATACCTTTTGGCTACTGTGAATAATGCTGCTGTATTATGATACTCTAACCCAATTCCCTATCTCTTACTTTGAAGATCCCATAAAATAAAACCCTGTCTCCTCAACAGGATATAATATATCTGGATGCTGACTTCGTGTCCAGACTCGTCTCTCACCCCGTCCTGACTTGTGTTGTGTGCTCAGCAAATCCAGATTGCTAGTATTTACTCACCTATGCTATGATCTGTGAACATTACATTGTAATTTTTCTTGTTATTTTATTGCCTTAAAATACAGCCATTACCTCGGGTTGGAGCCTACCTCTTGTTTAAGATGTTCAGCCTCAACTTCATAAAGGGATACTACTTAATACTTAGCAAACATTCAAAAATAAAATTGTTTTGGATGAGTTTGCTTTGAATCATTTTAACTAAAGAATTAATTTTTAAGAAAATAAAATGCTTTGAATAATATTGATCAATTTCCATCTTTATCCCTTATACAGTGTGACTTTTTTATCTGTTCAAACAAACATTGTTGTCAATATTACTCACAGAGCATTGATCATATGATTATAGTTTAGGTGCCAGAAGCTGTAACAGCTATTAAAATATAATTGAGATACGGTTGCATTGAACCTTTTCATTTTTGACCTTCCTGTGTACTTTCTCCTTTTTTTCTGTTCTGGTTTTGCTTACTGTCTTATCATTTCTTCATGGGCTACTGGCTGATATGACTCTAGAGGCAGAGTTTTGAGTTTTGCAGCTTTTTCTGTTAAGGGAAAAATAATCAATATCCCAGAATATATAAGCAGCTTTGGCTTTGAGATAAAGTCAGTAATCTAGCTTCTATGTGACTGTGTGGATTGAGTGTCTGAAAATCTTGGCCACCTTTTCAGAAAGGGCAGTGAGTGACTGTGCAAGAAAATGTATTATCCAAGCATACAAGAGAATGGAGAGATATAATGCAGATATATTCCAAACAGTTGCATTTTAAGTGGCAACATTTTTTGTTGTTGTTGTTTATAATGTGGTCAGTTTATATGAAAATCATTGGCTGAAAATCTGCAGTGTTATGTAATATCTCCTTTTTAAACAAAATTTACAGAACATAATTAACTTTTTCTTTATAATTCAGAGCTTTGGAGTGAAGTTCAGTTACTGTACTCTGCAATGTAGTTGTCAGTTTAGGATTCTTAAAAATGTTGATATTAATAGCTGTTTAGCCCAGTATGAAAGTATGGCAGAAATCTCTCCTTCACATAGTTTTGAAGTCTCTCTCCTTGGAATCTGACTCCCAGCTATGGGTTCTGGAGAGTGCCAATTTACTTGCCTTTTTTTAAAGATTTTTTTTGATGTGGACCATTTTTAAAGTCTTTATTGAATTTGTTACAGTATTATTTCTGTTTTATATCTATATCTATATATATATATATATCTATAGATATATATATAATTTTTTTGGCGGGGGGGCGGCTGTGAGGCTTATGGGAATCTTAGTTTCCAGACCAGGGATCGAATCCACACCTGCTGCATTGGAAGGTGAAATCTTAACCATTGGACCTCTTTTTTATGTTTACTGATTTTAATAATACTAAGTTTCATGCTAAGCCACCCAATAACCACTCCAGGTAAAAGTGTTGGGAAATATAAGCAGAACTGTCTCAGGGCTTGAGGACACCTCTGTAAATATGGTGCATAAGATTTATGGCCTTAATACTGTGACATTATTCAACTTCTTTGAGACTTTTTTACTTTCTTGAGTTTCAGGTGGATCAACGTTGCCTGACAGATTACTTGCATTTAAAATGAATTTGTGTGCATTTGTGTACAAATAAATAAGATACCATGTTATAGAAGTGTTAAAGCCTTTTGAAAGGTAAAATATAATTAATATAATTAATCTAAACAATGTATAGCTATTTCTGTAGACTTCATAGGAAGTATTGAAATTTTAATTAATTTAACCAGGCACTAGATGTATTGAAGTTGTGAACAAATGGGAAAAATGCTGCTAACATTTAGAAAATAGTTTAATTATAAGCCAAATGTAGCAAGAGTTTTTTCCTAACTAATCATAATAAGTGAACTTAATTACTTACTGTAAACCAAATCACCTAGCAGCCGTGCTTATTCTTGCTGTAATAGATCATAAAATGCTCCACCAAATATCAATGCAAAATATGTTGAAATTACTGTGGTTTGAACTGTTTTTATAACAGGTAATCAAAAATTGTTAGAAAGGTCTTTAAAAGCAAATAATTTAGAGGTATTTGGAGAGAAGCAGCGAAGGGTTGTCAACAGCAATATTTAGCATATAATGGTCTTTATGATAATGACACAGTTTCCAGCTTTGCTAAATAATTTCCACTTTTTTTTCCAATTGGGGAAATAATAGTAATAAATCTGTAAGAACACTAACTGTGGTGGTATTAGTAAGTTATTTTACTTTCAATGTATTACTTCTACCATGTTAGGTGGATCTTGCTTTCACAGTGGAGTATGGCAGACCTTATCTATGTCTAAAATCCTATTATCTTAATAATATTTGGGAGGACATTTCAACAATGTCTGTAATAATTGGGTGGAATGTTTTTATGGTGTGAACTGTCTTCTCTTCGCTGAAATTCATAAGTTGAAGCCCTAACATCCATTCAGTACCTCAGAATGTATGTGTATGTGAGACAGAGAGTGAGGTGTGCCACTGGCTTTTTTTTTTTTAATGGACCTTTTATAATACTAATATCACAGCTCCCATTTTTTTTTTAAACAAAAAGCTTTAGGATTATTTTTCCAACTTTGGTGAGATTTAATTAAGAAAACCTGCATATATTTGAAGTGTACCTGTGATGATTTGACATACTTGTAAGTTGTGAAATTAAGCTACTTAACACATCCATCACCTCACTTAGTTATCTTTTGTGTTTGTGTGATGAGAACATTTAAGATCTACTCTCAACAAATTTCAAGTATGTTATTATCATTTTATTACAATAGTATTATATACAGTAAAATGCAGTATTATTATTATCTCTTTGACTTAAACCTTATTTCTCCCACCCATCTCCCCAGCGTCCTTGGCAATCACTATTCTACTCTCTGCTTCTATGAGCTCTTTCAGATTTCACACAGAAGGGAGATCATACAGTATTTGTCTTTCTGAGTCTGGTTAATAGCTATTATGGAAAACAGTATGGAAGTCCTTCAAAAAATAAAAGCAGAATTACCACGTGATCCAGTAATGTCACTTTGGTGTGTATATGCAAAAGAAATAATTTGGTACCTTGAAGAAAAGTCTGCATTTCCCATTTTTATTATAGTATTATTCACAGTAGCCAAAGTATGGAAACAACCTCAGTGATTGTCAAGAGGTTTCATTAAATATATGATATTATTCAGCCATTAACATAAGTGGAGGAACTCCTGCCATTTGCAACAACAGGGGTGAACCTGGAGGACATTATGCTAAGTGAAATAATCCAGTTAAGAATTAACGCTTCCTTCCCACTCCCTCTTTTAGCTCTCTCTCCTTTGAGTTGTTCCTCCTTTGTATTCCTCTATTACCCTGTGCAAATCACAATAATCTCACATCCAAATGTTTCATATTTACTTCCCTGTATTTCTGGTCCCTCAGTGAATGATCCTCAAGTGCGTGGATTCTGTATATCTCATGTTCACTTTCTGTTTCTCATGTAATAATTGTCACATAAAAAGTGCTAATTTATTATCTAATATCAGAATGAATGGGCATCCCTGTTGGCTCAATTGTAAAGAATCCACCTGTCAGTGTGGGAGACACAGGTTCAATCCCTGGATCGGGAAGATCCCCTGCAGAAGGGAATGGCAACCCACTCCAGTGTTCTTGCCTGGGAAATTCTATGAACAGAGGATCCTGGCGGCCTACAGTCCATGGGGTCTCAAAGAGTCAGACACAACTGAGCACGCATGCATGCACAACCGGGAAAATTACTTAACTTTTCGACCTCAAATTCCTCTTCTGTAAAATGTGTATTATAATATCTATACTGCAAGGTTATTGGAAAGATAATAAATAACGTCTAAACCATGTGAGGCATGACAGGAATTCAGTAAGTGGTATATTTTATATTACCTTTTATATGTCTCTATATGCATGTCTGAAATGGTTATATGAAAGAGAATAATTCATAATCT
Organism: Bos taurus; assembly: GCF_002263795.3. Lineage (NCBI taxonomy): Eukaryota > Metazoa > Chordata > Mammalia > Artiodactyla > Bovidae > Bos > Bos taurus. The sequence goes on from NC_037339.1 coordinate 24,085,068, forward strand.
TTTACCATAAAATCCAAATAAGAGTTAATATAATAATAGTCATCCTTGAATAGGACTTTCTGCCTCGAGTCATAAATTAAAATAGCCCACACATTGCATTGCTCTAACAGTAGAAGACTGAAGTATGAAATGAGGAAATTAAAATTTATTCAAATAAAATTAATTGGAAAATATTTCTTCTATGTTATTTATAAATGAATCAGTCCACAGTTAAAGCTGAACAACCTTTGAACATTCAGTTCCATTTTCAAAGGTAAAATTATAGGATTTGCAGTGCTTAGCCAGATCTACTTATCTGATTGGCTGTTCATTCTGGAATACTTTATAATGGTCATGGATACACAGTAGGGTCAGTACAATGGCCAGAAATTGCTTTCTAATATTCTAATAAAAATAGCATAGTATAAACTCTAAGGTTCTCTCTTTGAAAGCTCTCACTCCAGATTTTAACAATTATATCGAAATATATGTTTTGAATGTCACTTTACAACACCCTTCAGAGGAATTTTGATGAAAATCTTTAGCCTTTCAAGAAATGACTTGCTGTACAAGTTAAAAAAATTAAGAACGGTAGATATCTAGAAAGATTAATCGGTATATCAATCAACAGATAAAAACAACCACCTGAGTTTACTATTGTATTTGCTCCACTTTTCTTTTCAGGACACTATTGGAAGAAGAACATTACAGAAGTATTTTTTCAGTCCTAACAGTGAACAGCTATTTTCTCTATCAACAGTTATGAAAAATGAAAAAATGCAGGCTGTAAATGAAGAAATCCTTCTTTCACAGACTAGAGCTATTCATAGTCTGGCTCTTGGAAACCTCTGTGTTTAGTCTGTGAGGTTAGGAAGAAGGCTTCTTTTGGAGGATGTGTTTCCTAATGGTCCTTCTCTTCATATTCTTTCAAGTACTCATAACAAATACTTTTCCTGGGCAGCCAGCAGCAAATATTTTTACACTAGCCTCTGTGTTTGCCTTGTACATCACTGACATATCCATGCATTTAAAGATCAGACTCCACCAATTGTTGGGTTGCATAAATTTCCTGAGCTGCATCTCTGTATATAATTGAAAATATGTCCCTAGATAATTAAAAATGAAGTATATTCAGAATGGACCCAAGTAAAACTCTCACTAACAATATGGGAGTTATGTGTGCAAAATGGAAAAATAAATTCACTCCCAAGTAAATACTGCCTAACATTACAAGTGCAAAGAATTAGTTTAATCAATGATTATGTAGATTTGTCCTTATCTGAAGGATTAAAAAGTAAATATCTGTAAAACTCATAAATACTAATTACTCCTATTTTAAATTTATACATTTTATGCTATGAGCTAAGATTTCTATATAAAATGTCTGATACTAAAGTAAAATGTCATTTAAAATCAGTTTTTGTTAAACACTCAGAACACTATGTTCAATGTTAAAAAAGAAATTCTAAGGAAAAGCAAAAAGAAAATAACAGCTTTATTGCTCAGCTTCTCAAGCCTAAAGCCAAGAACAAAATCAACTTTCTCTCTACCAGGAATGACAAGTGTCTGGAATCCTCTTCCCTTCTAGGATCTTTGGTAGATATTTGCATTATATTTTAGTGATTGCTTTAAGACTTGCAAGATATATGTTTATTAGTTTTCTTCTGGTGCTGTAACAAATTATCATATAGCAGCTCAAAACACCACAAATGTATTATCTTACAGTTCTATATGTCAGAAATCCAACACAGTTCTCACGAGCTATTATAAGCAAGGCTGAATTCCTTCTGGAAGTTCAAGGAGAGTATCAGTTTCCTTGCCTTTTCCAGCTTCTAGAGGCTTTTCACACCCCTTGGCACTTCACACTTCTTTTTCTCTCTTTAAATCAGCAATAAGGGACTTCCCCCTCAGTCTAGTGGTTGACTCCCCCTTTCAATGCAGGGGGTGCGAGTTCCATCCCTGGTCAGAGATCCTGCATTCCTCATGGCCAAAAAGCCAAAACTAACCAGAAGCAATGTTGTAACAAATTTAATAAAGACATTAAAAATGGCCCACATCAAAAAAAAAAAAAAAGTCAGCAATAGCAAAATGTTTAGTCCTTCCCATTAGCTTCACACTGGTCTCCTCTACTGCCTCTATTTTTCATCTTTTAAAGACCCTCTGACTTCATCGCTCCCTCCCCCGCCCCCGATAATCCAGATAATTTCTTATGATTAAGGTGAGCTGGTTAGCAATCTTAATACCATCTGCCACCTAATTCATTCTTGCCATGAAACATAACATATTCACCAGTTCCGAGGCTTAAGAAGTGGATATCTTTGGGGTGCCATTTTTGAGTCTAGTACAATGCCTTTACTTTTTCACAGTCTATTTAGAGTTCATATTGTATAATTCCATGTAAAATATAGAAGATTTACCCCAGAACTGACTCCTTTACCCCACATGACTGTCCTTTATGCTCTAGTTACATATACATTCCATATGTTACAAACATCACAAGACAGTGTTTTAATTTTTGCTTTAAATGTTGCAGTGTACACTTTTTAAATCATAAGAAAAAAATTGTCTTGTCTACTTGCCTTTTATGTTTTCATTCTTGCTGGATGATCTGAGTATTCTTCTGCAGTCATCTCCTTTCAACCAGAAGAATTCTCTTTAGCTGATTTACCAACAGATATTCTTAGTTTCTTATTATCTGAAAATGCTTTGTTTCACCTTCATCCTTAAAGAAGGATTTTGCTGAGTATAGAATTTGGGGTTGACAGTTTTTGCCATACTCTTTCAGGATTTTTATTGAACCACTCCTTTCGCCCTCCATAATTTCTGATGGAAAGGCAGCAATTATTTTGATTGCCATTTCCCTATATGTAATGTGTCCTTTTTTTTTTTTTTTTTCAGGCATCTTTTAAGATTGTCTCATTATTCATTACTTTCTAGAAATTTGAATATCATGTACCCTAGCGTGACTTTCTTCATTTTTATCCTGGTTGAGGTTTTCTGAGCTTCTTGAATCTGTAAATTGGTTTCACCAATTTGGGAAAAATTTAGACTGTTATTTTCAAATATCCTTTTCCTGACTTATCTTCTTTCTCTTATTCTTCTGCTGCTTCAATGATACCTTTTGATATTATTCCACAGATTCTTGAGGTTCTATTCATTTATTTTGTTTTTCTTTTTTCTTCTCCTGATAGGATAATTCATATTGATTTGTTGTTAAGTTGACTTCTCTTTCCTCTATCATCTCCATTTTACTGTAATGTCCATTCAATCAGTAATATTTTTAAATTTTAGATATTTTATTTTCCATCTCTAGGCATGCTACTAGGCTTTTATATAGTTTCTGTTTCTCTGCTGAGATTTCATACATTTTTATTTATTTTGATCATATATTTCTTTGCCTTCTTGAGCAGAGTTAATAGTAACTGCTTCATAGTATTGTCTGCCAGATTATCAAGTGGTTCATCCAGGGGTCAGTCTTCACTGACTGTCTTTTCTCTTGAGAATGGGTCAATTTTCCCTAGTTCTTTTCATACAGAGAAATTTTGCATTGTATCTTCTTGGTGGCTTCCCTGGGGGCTCAGAAGGTAAAGAATCCTCCTGCAATGTGGGAGACCTGGGTTCGATCCCTGGGTTGGGAAGATCCTCTGGAGAAGGGAGCAGCTACCCACTCAAGTATTCTGGCCTGGAGAATTCCGTGGACTGTATAGTTCATGGGGTCACAAAGAGTCAGACATGACTGAGCAATTTTTGCTGTCTTCACCTTCCCTAGTTCTTTTCACATACAGAAATTTTGCATCGTGTCTTGGATAATATAAAAGTTATATTGTGGAGACTCCTGATTCTATTATAATCATCTAAGTGGATTTTATTTTTAATGTAGAAACCAATTTACTTAAATCTTAGGTCAGTTCTTACTCCAGCCCCTTTAGCCAGGCAGTTTGCAGTTTGCCCTATACATGCAAGGGTCCACACAGAGTTTGGAATCCTAATCTCAAGGAGATCCAACCGGTCCATTCTGAAGGAGATCAGCCCTGGGATTTCTTTGGAAGGAATGATGCTAAAGCTGAAACTCCAGTACTTTGGCTACCTCATGCAAAGAGTTGACTCATTGGAAAAGACTCTGATGCTGGGAGGGATTGGGGGCAGGAGGAGAAGGGGACGACAGAGGATGAGATGACTGGATGGCATCACTGACTCGATGGACGTGAGTCTGAGTGAACTCCAGGAGGTGGCGATGGACAGTGAGGCCTGGCATGCTGTGATTCATGGGGTTGCAAAGAGTTGGACACGACTAAGCGACTGAACTGAACTGAATCTCTGGTTCTCTAATTTCTGGAATTTGTTCTTCACTTTTTATTAGCTCTGGTTGCCCCAGACACTGTCATTATTTTTGTATACCAGAATAAGTCATATTTTTCAAAGTCTTTGCCATTCCATATTATACCATAGTGGTGATAAATATAAGATAGATGCTAGCTAGCTAGATAAACTCACCTTCCTCGTCCTTTCTTCCAAATTGACTCTTCTAAAATCTGTATGTATTTTTTCTGATTTCTCAGAGCTGTTGGCTAGTTTTTCATTGTATTTTATATGAAATGTAATTCATTTCCAAGAGGACTGTTCTATGTATTAGCCTGTTAGGGCTGCCATAACAATGTACTACAGACAGTAAAAACAGATGTATTTTCTCACAAGCTCTGGAGGTTAGAAGTCTGAGAATAAAGTGACAGCAAACTTCGGTTTTTCTCTTCGAGACCTTTCTCCTCGGCTTGCACACGACTGTCTTATTCTGTGTTCACATGGTCTCCCCTCTTACCTCATTTAACTTTATTACTTCTTTAAAGACCCAGTCTCTAAACAGTCTTATTTTGAATTACCAGGGATTAGGACTTTAACATATGAATCTTAAGACTCTTGAACACAGGTTAGCTTACAACAGTATGACAAGGAAAATTTTCAGCCATACCAGAAAAACTCACCCATGGCAACTGGGGATATTACACAAGATACACGTATCCTCTGCATCCTAGTTTAGTCTCAGTCTCCTATCCAGTATATGTTCCAGTTTACTAATAAACTTGTGTTGGCATGAAAGATAAAATCTATTTTCCATCCCTGTTTAAATATAGTCACAATATTTACAATGTCTAGTATAATGTTAATTTCAAATGCAATCTACCCTAGTCAGTAAATATCAATATAACAAACATGAGTGTTTTTTCTCATTAATATCTATATTAATATCTTCATATCCAATGACCAACTTTTGCTGAATTTTTCTTCATAATATCTCTCAGGTCTGTCCCAGGCTCTGAATTTCATTGCTTACTGTTCTCAATCTAAAACTTTGCAGTGGCTCTCAAATTTCACTCTGAAAATAGCCAAAATCTTCACAGCACTCTCCAAGTTCATAGACCAGTTCTCACTATTTTATTAATTATATTGCATATGTATGTGTTATGAGTCCTTTTAGTTTGGTTTTGTTGCCTGTCTCCCCCAGAAAGAAAGACAATTTTTCATTTTTGTTCAATGCAAAATCTGAGAGTCTAGAATACAACCTAGATTCTGATAGATGGTTAGACATATTTGTTGAATTAATCTGAATGAATACATTATTTAGCTTTCCCATTATTCTTTCTTTTATTAAAATGATGTTAGTGGAAAACAATAACTCAGAAAAAAAGAACACCAAAAAATACAGGATGTTACCTATACTTTTTAAGACACATCATATTGTTTAGAAACCCTTTCTTTAAGCCTTTGTGAGTCTTTATATTAGTGACACTGCTTTATATTTCATTATCATGTGAAATATCTTAAAGCTGAGACATTTTGGCATCTTTTAAGATAATAGTAATGAACTGATAGTATTTAAAATGTAGTTTTAAATACTTTGCAAAACTTCAATAGAAGTCTGTTCTAAAACTATTTTCTGATATCTTCATCTACTAGTTGTTCACGTTTTGTGAAAGACTCCAGTATAAACCATCTTAATTCTCTAAATCTTGGTCATTCACTGATGAGGAAGGAATTCTATTAATAATTTTGGAAAATGTTCTTGAATCCGTATCTTTCTCTGTAGCTCCCTGTAAAACATGGTGAATATGAAATGTCATAGAAATAAGCTGCTATCTACCGGGCAGCCTAGTTCTGACGTTTTTTTCCCCCTCGTGTATTATTGTACTATGTCCATACATCACGCTGTCAGAGTTAAAGTGTACATGTGTGTATAAACATATATTCAGTCTATATTTTACCACTCTCTCTTACTTTAATCTTCTATATGAACATAGAAAAACCTCACAAAACTCAGATGTACCCAGGAGAAACAGCTATGAGGAAAATAAACTCACAGAGGACAATTTAAAAATAATTATTTTTCCAGCTTCCTAGTTTAAAAATAGCATGCTTGTTGAGACTTGCAATGATTAAAAATAGCTCTTAAGTAGAGAGATTGTGTTTTTTTAAGATCTGTTTATCTGACATTTCATGTCAAAAATATTTAAGAATCAACATTCATATTTCACCAGTAATGTCTTAAAAGTCCTCAGAGTAGGCACCCCCACCTCCCCCCCGCACACAGTATTAACCACTTCCCGGATATGCTAGATGGATTTAGAGTTGATATCAATCACTTTCTTTATATGCTATGTAGGTTCAGAGTTCAACTTGATTTGAAAAAGAATACCTCAGTTTTGAAGTTTTCTTATATAAAACTTGGCTAGAAACTCAAAGGCAGTGAATTACAATCATAGTTCACAAACCATTCCTTGTTGGCGAATGTCTGGTGAAGAAATCCTTGCTTGAAGAATGCTGGTATGAAATGAAGCATACATTTAAATGAAGAGCTTGAAGAGAATGGGTTTGTGATTTTATGATTCAAAGTTTAATTGAAAATTTAATCACACTGCTTTTATTCATCTATTTATGCACGCACGGACTTAGAGACTTTACTAGGAATTTTTAAAAGTAAGATAGAAGTGTCTCTCTATACTCCTTAGGAAACCTGTGGATGTAATCATATATGTTCACCAGTTTAACTTCTTTCTGGTTCCTCTTCTCCTAAGAAAGGGAAAGTGAAGTCACTCAGTCTTGTCCAAATCTTTGCGACCCCATGGACTGTAACTTGCCAGGCTCCTCCGTCCATGGGATTCTCCAGGAAAGAATACTGGAGTGGGTTGCCATTTCCTTCTCCAGGGAATATTCTCGACCCAGGGATCAAACCCAGGTCTCCCGCACTGCAGGCAGACTCTAGCATTTGAGCTACCAGGGAATCCCTTTTTCTCCTATACCAAGAAGCAATCACTCTTTAATGAACTTGTTCATCTTCCCACTTATAATTCTTATATTTTTAATATGTAAAAATCTCCTTAGAACTTTAGGGTAAAGTAATAGCTCAAGCAATTACCCCATCGAGAAGACTATATAGGAAGTCACAACAGCCACAGAAGTTTCTTTCTCTTGGAAAAAATAAAATTTGTTTTTAACAGTATTTGTTCTCTGCCTTTAATTTGCAGCTAAAAGAGAAAAAAATGCTTTCATGTCCTTGGTAGTCTTCATAAAAGTACACATAAACACATACTTCTAGCCAAGAGGCTTTTAAAACATGCCATCAGCCTATATGTAAAAATTAATAGGAAGCTTAAGGCTTGACTTTGACTTTTGAGAAGACTCAGGACCCTGAGTCACATTCCCACAGGCCTTCTGAGTCATTTGCTGTATCTTTTATAGATTAACAAGAAGAGTTCCTCATCAGCAATTTAATCCCAGCCACAGCCAAACTTCCATATACAGTTATAAGCGAAGAAAGATAGACAGTTTTTCATATTTGCCAATTCTGGATGATTCCTAAGATCACATTTCAGTCAGCGGATTTCTCAAGAGTCTCGTGTGTCAAAAGATCCAGTGAATAATAATTTCTCATAAGGTCAGATGCAATGCCTGGAGTAAGAAACACATGATCGAACTTAGCAAACCCACTTCTCTCATTGCAGAGTTGCAAGTGAATATAGAAATACTTGTGTCCTTGAGCTGTGTAATGCCTCAGTGCAGATACATGCATGGGGAAGGGAAGACAGGAGAAAGGAAAGAACTAATAATAGTGTTGCACCTGGTGCCATGATAAACAGGCTCCCCTGGTGGCTCAGTGGTAAAGAATCCACCTGCCAATGCAGGAGACGCAGCTTCAGTCCCTGGGTCGGGAATATCCCCTGGAGAAGGAAATGGCACCCCGCTCCAGAATTCTTGCCTGAGAAATCCCATGGACAGAGGAGCCTGGGGTGCTACAATCCATGGGGTGACAGAGTCAGACACAACTTCATCACTAAACAACAACAACAACTATGATAAGCACTTCTTACAGTTTCATTTTATTCTTCCAAAAAATGGCACTATTTTCATAATCTTCCTTGGAACGACAGGTCTTTCTGGCACCTATACGGATCATACGATACCATATTATTATTTTCTGTGAAACAGAATATTTCTGTATTCATTTGCTAATTATTCAATCTAAGCTAAAAGGAGTCATCTTGTTGGTTTCCTTGTAAGACTATATATTGGCACCGGTGATACACGTGTCTAGCCTGCAAAGAGCGTGTCTCTCTCAGCTTTAACCTCAGGTGATTCAAACTATAATACCATCCAGCCATATTCAGGTGAGAGTCCCAGGAAAAAGGTGGAGAAGTCTGACCAGGTTCAGACCAGGAGATTGCTGTAAATTCACTGGGACACTGAGAACTATGTCAGGGGAGGAGAGATAAGAATCACATTGCTTTTATTCATCTACTATGCACACACATGTATGCTCAGTTGCTTCAATCATGTCTGACTCCTTGCAACCCTATGGTTCTTATGTCCATGGGATTCTCCAGGCAAGAGTTCTGGACTGGGTTGGCATGCCCTTCTCCAGTGGATCTTCCCAACCCAGGGATCAAACCTGTATCTCCTGAGTTGTAGGCAGATTCTTTACTGCTAAGCCACCAAGGATGGCCATATGTGCATCCATGTAGTGAGTTATCATTCATTGAACAAACATCACTGGTGCACCTACACAGTCCAGGCATTGTTAGACATCAGAAATGCAGAGGTGAGTTTGACAAATATAGTTCCAGCCCTATGTAACCAGTCATTGAGTGAAAGAGATATAAAAATACAGTATAAATAAAGAATTATATATAATATAAATAAAAATATAAAATAATATAATAGAAAAAATGCATTACCTGGGTTGTCCCTGGCAGTCCACTGATTAAGATTCTGTGTGTGCTTCCACTGTAGGGAACACAGATCCCATTTCTGGTCAGAAAACTAAGATCTGCATATTGTGCTGTGTGGCCAAAAAAAATTAAAAAATATCCAAGTAAGTGTATGAATGTGGTCTTGGAAAAGTATAATGAAGCAGAATATTGGGAGCTACATAACCATGCCAGCAGGCAGTCTGAACTAGTCTAGATGATCCAGGCAGATTGAATGAGGAATGGGAGATAGAGAGGATCAGGAGGGGCTTGGGCAGGGTGTAAGGTGTGGACAGCTTTGCAGACAAAGGGAGCACCATCTGGGGGCAATTCTGTAGTAATGGAGACACCAGTGGGACCAGGGCATAGAGAATCATAAGGTGAGTCGTTTGTAAACCCCTGCAGAGTGGTGAGGCAGGCACAAGATCAGTCATATCCTCATTAAGAACTGTTTTCATCCTAAAAGCTGCAAGAAGCTTTTAAAAAGGCTTCAAGCGGGCAAGTGCTGTGATTAAATGTGTGGTTTGAAGAAATCTCTTTAGGTGCTGAGTGTAGAATAGAGTGTAGAGTGGGGGAGATAATTGACATGCTTCACATAAGATATGATGGTAGCTTGGGCTTGAGTGGTAAGAAGAGAGAGTGAGAAACACAAATGGAGGGGGAAAAAAAATCATACTTCTCAGTGACTGCTTGAATCCATGAAGCAAGGGAAAAGGATGTATAGGGATGAATTGGAACATGTCCCATATAAGAGCTGAAATCAAAGTGAAGCATGCACAGATTCTTATTAAATGTGGTCACTGCTTGGTCACTGAATTCATCTTCTCATCTTTCTCAGCACATCTCTCTTTTAAGCAGAGAAAATTGCCCCTTTTTTATCCTTGGGATCCATAAGTGATTCCTCTACTTAACCCTCTTTTCTATCCTATCTGGAAAGTTTGAGAAAAGCTAAACTACAAAACCAGGCCACTAAGGACTTCTTTTTTTTTTTTTTTCTTTTTTCTGTCTGGCTTCTTTTCTTTTTATCTCCTGATTATATATGTTCAAACTACTACATCTCATCCCACATAAAATTACTCCTCTCCCTCAGTCCTTTAACTTTGAGAAATTCTTTTAATTCCATTCAGAAAACATCAAGTAAGATTTAAGAGGCTGTGCCGTGGAAATACTCATTTCTCTTTGAAGGGATTTTTTTTTTTTTCTTTTCAAGGTTATTAGTTATCAAGAGCATGAGAAATGGCATCAACGACAATCTCAGGGACTCAGAAGATTAAAAAAAAAAAAGAAAGAAAAGCCCTCTTTGGAACTGAATGCTTCATTTTTATTTCATTCAATTTTTAGAACTTGACTAAACCAGTATTATTGACTTTATATCTTTCATTGTCCACAGAAAAGATTGAAAAATGGAGAAGGTGATGATAGTGATTGCCGCCGATATCCAAAATCTGTAATTACTGAGTTTGGATTATAGCTCTGCAACTTTGGCTTCATTCGGGGGTTGACTTGAGTCCTAAGCGCCTGTCCCTCACCCCACATCCCAATCAGCACCACCTCTGATAGGGAACTACCTTTGCCTCTTCTGTTAACTAGTTTTGTGGCCCTGGAAAATTCATCTGACCTCCCCGGACCTCAATTTCCTGCTTGTAAAGCAAAGAGGTGGGGCTTGATGACTTTTAAAGTACCTTCCACTCTGACTTTCTAAGACAAATCTTGGTATGTCTGACTCAGAGCATACATGTATGAACCTGTGTATTTGATTTTTATTCAACTTTTTCAATCTTGTGCCTTCTAAATGTTAAAAAACAAACAAACAAACAAAAAACAAAAAAAAAGAACCTCGCATATTTCTTTCTCCTTTGAGGAAAAAAAGCAGAAAAATAATAAGTCAGGCATTTGTAGTTTTAAGATCCCAGGTACTTGAGACGTTTGTTAATATGCCTGCATCTTATCCAGTTGGGTCTCACCTCCCTTCTCTAGAAGGCCTCCTCCTGGGCCATTAGAGTCTCCAAATCTCCCTTTGGCAGGACCTCTCCCAGTGCCAGGTCAGTGAGGAAGTGCTCCCACCTCAAAACTGAGCAGCCCTCCTGTGCTCCTAAAGATAATCCTAACAAGGAAGAAAGTTATGTGATTTCCTGTTCAAAAACATTACACTTCAAAGATGGTACTTACTGATAAGCTGAACTACCCCAGTGTTATTTACACATTCAAATAGGAGCAAGTGACACCTATTGGGTTGTTTACTGATTGAGTGCCCATGAGAAATGAGAGGGAACCGTCAGGCCATCTCCACTGGTGTACATCTTATCAAGGAGAATGCTTACCTGCAAAGTACATCTAAGAACAGAGGTCTGTGATTGGACACTACACTTCTGAAATTTTCTTTTTAATTTTTATTTTTCATTGAAGAATAATTGCTTTACAGAATTTTGCTGTTTTCTGTCAAGCCTCAACATGAATCAGCCATAGGTATACATATACCCACTCCTTTTGAAACTCCCTTCCATCTCCCTCCCCATCCTGCCCCACTAGGTTGCTACAGAGCCCCTGTTTGAGTTTCCTGAGCCATACAGCAAATTCCCGTTGGCTACCTGTTTTACATATGGTAATATGTTTCCATGTTACTCTTTCCATGCATCTCACCCTCTCCTCCCCCTTCCCCATGTCCATAAGTCTATTCTCTATGTCTGTTTCTCCACTGTTGCCCTGTAAATAAACTCCTCAGTACCATTTTTCTAGATTCCATATATATGCATTGGAATACAGTATTTATCTTTCTCTTTTTGACTCACTTCACTCTGTATAATAGGTTCTAGGTTCATCCACCTCGTTAGAACTGACTCAAATGTGGTCTTTTTCATTGCTGAGTAATATTCCATTGTGTATAGGAACCCAACTTCTTTATCCATTCATCTGTCAATGGACATTTAGGTTGCTTCCATGTTCTAGCTGTTGTAAACAGTGCTGCAATGAACAGTAGGATACATGTGTCTTTTTCAATTTTGTTTTCCTCAGGGTGTATGCCTAGGAGTGGGATTGCTGCATCATATGGTGGTTTTATTTCTAGTTTTTTAAGGAATCTCCATACCATCTTCCATAGTGGCTGTATCAATTTACATTCCCACCAACAGTGCAAGAGTATTCCCTCTTCTTCACACCCTCTCCAGCATTTATTGTTTGTAGACATTTTGATGATGGCCATTCTGACCAGTCAGAGAAGGCAATGGCACCCCACTCCAGTACTCTTGCCTGGAAAATCCCATGGATGGAGGAGCCTGATAGCCTGCAGTCCATGGGGTCGCTAAGAGTCAGACAACTGAGCGACTTCACTTTCACTTTCTACTTTCATGCATTGGAGAAAGAAATGGCAACCCACTCCAGTGTTCTTGCCTGGAGAATCCCAGGGATGGGGCAGCCTGGTGGGTTGCCATCTAAGGGGTCGCACAGAGTTGGACACAACTGAAGTGACTTAGCAGCAGCAGCAGGAGCATTCTGACCAGTGTGAGGTGATATCTTATTGTAGTTTTGATTTGCATTTCTCTAATAATGAGCAATGTTGAGCATCTTTTCATGTGTTTGCTAGCCATCTGTATGCCTTCTTTGAAGAAATGTCTGTTTAGGTCTTTTCCCCACTTTTTGTTTGTTTTTGTGGTATTGAGTTGTATGAGCTGCTTGTTCATTTTGGAAATTAATCCTTTGTCAGTTGTTTCATTTGCTATTATTTTCTCCCATTCTGAGGGTTGTCTTTTCACCTTACTTATAGTGTCCTTTGCTGTCAAAAACTTTTAAGTTTAATCAGGTCCCACTTGTTAACTTTTGTTTTTATTTCCATTACTCTAGGAGGTGGATCATAGAGGCTCTTGCTTTGATTTATGTCATCAAGTGTTCTGCCTATGTTTTCATCTAAGAGTTTTATAGTTTCTGGTCTTACATTTAGGTCTTTAATCCATTTTGAGTTTATCGTTATGCATGGTGTTAGGAAGTGTTCTAATTTCATTCTTTTACATGCAGCTGTCCAGTTTTCCCAGCACCATTTATAGAAGAGGCTGTCTTCCCCACTGTATATTCTTGCCTCCTTTGTCAAAAATAAGGTACCCATAGGTGCATGGGTTTATATCTGGACTTTCTATCTTGTTCCATTGGTCTATATTTCTGTTTTTATGCCAGTACCGTACTGTCTTGATGACTATAGCTTTCTAGCATAATCTGAAGTCAGGAGGCTTGATTCCTCCAGCTCCATTCTTCTTTCTCAAGACTGCTTTGGCTATTCGGGGTCTTTTGTGTTTCCATATGAATTGTGAATTTTTTTGTTCTAGTTCTGTGAAAAATGCCATTGGCAATTTGATAGGGATTGCATTAAATCTGTAGATTGCATTTGGTAGTATAGTCATTTTTGCAATATTGATTCTTCCTACCCAGGAACATGGAATATCTCTCCATCTGTTTATGTCATCTTTGGTTTCTTTCATTAATGTCTTATAATTTTCTGTGTACAGTTCTTTTGTCTTCTTAGGTAAATTTATTCCTAGATATTTAATTCTTTTCATTGCAATGGTGAATGGGATTGATTCCTTAATTTCTCTTTCTGTCATTTCATTGTTAGTATATAGAAATGCAAGTGATTTCTGTGTATTGATTTTGTATCCTGCAACTTTGCTAAATTCACTGATTAGCTCTAGTAATTTTCTGATACTATCTTTAGGGTTTTCAATGTACAGTATTATGTCATCCGCAAGCAATGAGAGCTATACTTCTTCTTTTCCAATCTGGATTCCTTTTATTTCTTTTTCTTCTCTGACTGCTGTAGCTAGGACTTTCAGAACTATATTGAATAATAGTGGTGATAGTGGACACCCTTGTCTTGTTTCTGGTCTTAGGGGGAATGCTTTCAGTTTTTCACCATTGAGAATAATGTTTGCTGTAGGCTTATCATATATAGACGTTACTATGTTGAGGTAGGTTCTTTCTAGGCCCATTGTTTGAAGAATTTTAATCATAAATGGGTGCTGAATTTTGTCAAAGGCTTTTTCTGCATCTATTGAGATTATCCTATAGTTTTTTCTTTCAACTTATTAATATGGTGTGTCACATTGATTGATTTGCATATATTGAAGAATCCTTGCCTCCCTGGAAATAACCCAACTTGATTGTGGTGTATGAGCTTTTTGATGTGTTGCTGAATTCTGAAATCTTGCATATCCTCATTATTCAATCTCTTTTTAGCACTACAAGGAACAGACTATAGAGAGGAGAGTGTATATGTGTCCAATCACTCAGTCATGTCTGACTTTTTGCAATCCTATGGACTATAGCCCACCAGGCTCCTCTGTCCATGGGATTTCCCAGGCAAGAATACTGGAGTGGGTTACCATTTCCTTCTCCAGAGGATCTGCCTGCCACAGGGATTGAATTAATGTCTCCTGAGTCTCCTGTATTGGCAGGTGGGTTCTTTACCACTGAGCAACCAGTGGAGCCCCATACAGAGGGGAGAGGAGTACAAATCCTTCACACTATGTAGCACTAGGGGATGGAAGGGAAAATGTGAAGGAATCATTAAATGGAGTTGACTATCTGCTTGTCACCTTTGGAGAAAATGGCAGTCAGAGGAATAGGTACAGTCACTCTCTTCTAGAATAGGCTTTTTACTAAGAGTCACTGAAACTGCAAGATTACTGCTATCTATCTTCAGAACTCAGTGACCATTTTAAGGTTTTTGTTTTTTTTTAATTTCAAAAGATATCTATTAGTCTATGGTTTGAAAAACACTAGACCTTTGTTGGGCATCCCTGGTAGCTCAGCTGGTAAAGAATCCACCTGCAATGCAGGAGACCCCAGTTCGATTCCTGGGTTGCGCAGATACCCTGGAGAAGGGATAGGCTACCCATTCCAGGATTCTTGGGCTTAGATGGTAAAGTATCTGCCTGCAATGCAGGAGACCTGGGTTTGATCTCTGGGTTGAGAAGATCCCCTGAAGGAGGGCATAGCAACCTACTCCAATATTCTTGCTGGAGAATCCCCATGGACAGAGGAGCCTGGCGGGCTACAGTCCATGGGGTTGAGAGAGGAGTCAGACACGACTGAGTGACTAAGCACAGCACACAGATCTGTGTTGTCAATCTCCCTACTAGGTGAGGCAGTTAAGCACTTGAAATATAGCTTGTCCAAATGGGAGTAGGATCCAGGTGTCAGATACACCTCAGATTTCAAGACCTATAAAGAACGTTAGTCATCAGCTAAAGATTTTTCTAACAGAAGGAATGAATAACATGATTGATATGCAGAATGAATCCACTGAATGGTTTATGTGGCTATGAAATAATCACCTGGTATTTATATTTCTAAGCATATCCTTCTCTGTTATGTGAAAACAAATAACTTTCATACCATTTCATTTTAAACAAATAATTTCCATACCAAAACTATCAAATTAATTCTACTATAGTTGAAAAATAAGGAGAAGAAAATTTTATAAACTACTTTTTTTTTTTTTTTTTTTTTTGTGGTAGGGACGGTAACTTATTTTCTTAAAATCTGGAAGACCTAAATAAGAAGCTCCTTCTAAAACTGCAACTGGCAGCCAAAAGGAGTTTTGTGCATTTTTTAGTTAACTTTATCCTTCAAGCATTGCCTATTAAAACACAGTCACCATCACCACTTATGTTCATGTCTTAATGTGTGAGCTGGGGATCAATGTTTTATGTCAATGTTTACATAAACCAAGAGAATAGAAATCTCATAATCCAGCAAGAGTCAAAAATTAGTAATTAATTTGTCACAGAATTAAAGTAAGTAGTTACTTTTCCATAGATCATGATCATGTTTATTTACTAAGAAAATAATTTTCTTCCTAATTCTTAGAACAGAATAGTAAAGCCAGTTATATACTGTGCTATAGACCTTTGGCTTCCTTTAGAAGGAACGTCATATTATTTGCCCTTTTTTATTTAGCATTCAGCCCATGTTTAGACTCAGCCTCTCCTTCCATGCTACATGGCAGCAATGGAAACCATAAAATAATAGACGCAATCTTGAAAGCAGTAGACACAGTCTTCCTATTGTTGCCATTCACAGATTTACTCATTCATTCTAAAAATACATCTTGAGAATCTTCTTGGTACCAGAAACTCTGCAAAACACTCTGTAGATACAGAAATAAATAGTATCAAATTGGCATTGGGGTATACAGAGATAAATATACCAATTTCTATTTGATATAGAGTTAATTATAATATCATGTATTATCATTGATGCTGATATAAAAGTATAGACAGAAAATCCACTATTATGAAGAATGCTCCTTGGACCACTTTTTCAAAATAAAACCTGGCTGGAGAAGAAGATGGGGTGATGATTAGAGTGGTTGAATGAGGGGGAGGCAGGGTTTAAAACAGGAGATTTCTGGAGCTTGAATGTGTATCTGAAAGGAGGAAAAGTGAATGATGAAAGAGGATGTAATTTTTTATTTCCTAGTTGCTTCACAAAATTTTGCCTTCTTCACTTATTTAGTAATTCTATAATGATTATTAATTATCAGTAATATTATTTGTCAATGTTAATTTATACTATATACTCTTCACAAGGATAAGACAATTTGTATTTGGGCACTTATCTGACATCTTTCCAATGTTACTGAGAGATCTTTGGGATATTTTGAATTCTCTTCAAATCTGGGTATTAGGCAGTGTCTGGACTCTGACATTTAGTACCAACAGATATTGTCACCTCTTAGATAATGAATAAACATTCCAGATCTTCAACTCAAAAATATTCCCAATCTTTAAACATCTAGGTACTTTTTGAGGCCAAGACTGCAGTGACACTGAAAAACTGTCTCAAGGGAGACTCCCCACGTTTCCCTGCTGGGCATTTTCTGCCTTCACAGTGTCCTGGACTAGAAAATTTTGCCTTGGACTTCACTCCAGTTGAGAGAGGACATTTCCTTCTCTGGACAAACTTGTAACTTACACAGCATTAAGAATATTGTGCTAAAGACGAAGTAATGAGACTGTCAATCTCAAGAAATTAAGCCATAAAGGCTTCTTTCCTCATAGCTCAGTTGGTAAAGGATCCACATGCAGTGCAGGAGACCTCGGTTCAATTCTTGGGTCAGGAAGATCTGCGGAAGAGAGGATAGGCTACCCACTCCAATATTTCTGGGCTTCCCTTGTGGCTCAGCTGATAAAGAATCTGCCTGCAATGTGGGAGACCTGGGTTCAATCCCTGGGTTGGGAGGATCCCCTGGAGAAGGGAAGGCCACCTACTCCAGTATTCTGGCCTGGAGAATTCCATGAACAGAATAACCTGGCAGCTACAGTTCATGGAGTCACAAAGAGTTGGACACGACTGAGCAACTTTCACTTTCACTTTGCTAAATGAGAAACCTATCTTCAGTGTGCTGAGAAGGTTGAGACTACTTGGATGCTATTTATTTATAAGGAGAGAAAAAAAGGAGTTTCTTCATCATTTGGAGGGACTTTAACTTTCTACTAACTAAATAAATGAGGTCCTAATATTAGTACTTTTGATTTAAATATTATGCTTTGTAGAACCTTACTCACTGTTTTTAAATTCTGGAAATGGGTATGAAAACATTCCTGTCTTGAATTTCTATTGTGACATTTGAATTCTTTTGGGATTAAGGAATAAGGTGCCTAACAGAAGTGTCCGGAAGAGGTGTCATAGTCTTACTGAATTTAGCAAAAGTTCATACTGTTTTCAGCTTTCAACAGTGTTTTAAGTAAAGTAAAACTATCCTGACAGAAATATAAGTAAATATTTTGACTACCTTCCTCATCTGTATGATGTACCAAAAATTACATTATAAATGTTTGGAGGTGGTTAAATAGTTTCTCACAGTTGGCAATAATATGTCTAGTTGATATGAAGCAGATAGGTTCTGCTTGCTATCAAATGGACTTTCCACCTCTATGGAAGAATTTTACAAGGAATTCTTGAGCATTTGTAAACATATTCATAGCTTTCATTTATTTCCACTGAAAAGTCTAAGTACAAAAATGAGGCATTTGGTATAGTTATCATCATGTTTATTATTGCCAAGACTGTAACTCTATTTACTAACAAGTATGGAAAATTCTCAAGTAATCACTGTTATAAGATAGAGAGGACTCAAGTACTGAAGGTTGGAAACATTCTGACTGCTCGCCCTTCCTTCTCCCAGAGTCAGTCTAGACCAGGAAACTTGGACACAGACGGCATGGTGGGAAGAACCCAGGGTGGAAAGGCACCATTCCTTCAGTTCTGAGACACGAATCTCTGTCATTCGCTATCTTTTGTCATTTCCTAAGTGCAAATATCATGGCATCTGGTCCCATCACTTCATGGCAAATAGATGGGGAAACAATGGAAACAGTGTCAGACTTTATTTTTTGGGGCTCCAAAATCACTGCAGATGGTGATTGCAGCCATGAAATTAAAAGACGCTTACTCCTTGGAAGGAAAGTTATGACCAACCTAGATAGCATATTCAAAAGCAGAGACATTACTTTGCCAACAAAGGTCCATCTAGTGAAGGCTATGGTTTTTCCAGTGGTCATGTATGGATGTGAAAGTTGGACTGTGAAGAAAGTTGAGCACCAAAGAATTGCTGCTTTTGAACTGTGGTGTTGGAGAAGACTCTTGAGAGTCCCTTGAACTGCTAGGAGATCCAACCAGTCCATTCTGAAGGAGATCAGCCCTGGGATTTCTTTGGAAGGAATGATGCTAAAGCTGAAACTCCAGTACTTTTGGCTACCTCATGCGAAGAGCTGACTCATTGGAAAAGACTCTGTTGCTGGGAGGGATTGGGGGCAGGAGGAGAAGGGGACGACAGAGGATGAGATGGCTGGATCTCATCACCGACTCAATGGACATGAGTTTGGGTGCACTCCGGGAGTTGGTGATGGACAGCGAGGCCTGGCGTGCTGCAATTCATGGGATCACAAAGAGTTGGACACGACTGAGCAACTGAACTGAACTAAAATGCAAATGAAAGATTAAGGCGAATCCAATTAGCTATCATTGTGTATGAATTCTTTTCATCTCATAAATAGACCCTTGCTAGTTAGATATAAGTATGAATATATAGGGCTTCCCAGGAGGCACTAGTGGTAAAGAACCCACCTGCCAATGCAGGAGACAGAAGACAACTAGGGTTTGGTCCCTGGGTTGGCAAGATCCCCTGGAAGAGGAAATGGCAACCCACTCCAGTATTGTTGCCTGGAGAATCCCCTGGACAGAGGAGCCTGCTAGGTTACAGTCCATAGGGTCTCAAAGAGACAAAACTGAAGCGACTTAACACACACACAAACACACACATAAATATAAAAAACTAGAGGGACAGTCTTGGTTCTGCCGCTGGGAAAGTAGATGTGCAATTTTGGACATCCCCACGTTAGCAGACGGACTAGGAGTTATAGGATGACCATCCATAGGACCACCTGAATTGTACTGTGGCAGCATCGGAGGTGGGGTGGGTCGGTGAGGGGAGGTTGGAATGGATACTGGTTCTGGCATAGGAAACGTTCACATCTTGTGATAGTTAAAGATAACTACTGAAAATCTTTTAGAGACAATCCCCAATTTACAAACAGATTGTATTACAAAAGCTTACAACTGATGCAATGAAATTTGGGGATATATTTACTTCTGGGAACAGAATGATAGTAGGTTCTGAGAGTTCCAAGTCAAAATATGAAATTTGCTTTAATCTATCCTATATGTTGTGGTAAATGTTCATGATAGGAGAATAAAACTTTGAATCTACTTTTAAAGTGCTTCAGTTCTGTATGAGTAGTGAAGAATAAACATCCTCTGTATAGAGATTAAAATGATTCTTAAAACTTTGTAGTTTGTACATATGCATTTTTAACATCAATATTTTCTTGCATAAAAGTCCAATGTTGCCATTTCTTCCCAATGTTTGGACATCATGCATAGCTTTGTAGTTAAGGAAATGAGTTTGTTGAGGTTGGTTTGTCTTTTTTCTTTACAATTTTCATCAGACATGCATAGTTCTGATTACACAAAAGAGCAAGGTATAGAAAAGAATATCATTATTATCTTTTTTATTTTTAATATAAATTTATTTATTTTAATTGGAGGCTAATTACTTTATTGTATTGGTTTTGCCATGCATCAAAGTGAATCCACCACAGGTGTACACGTGTTCCCCATCGTGAACCCCCCTCCCACCTCCCTCCCCATACCATCCCTCTGGGTCATCCCAGTGCACCAGCCCCAAGCACCTTGTATCATGCATTGAACCTGGACTGGTGATTAGTTTCACATATTATCTTTTTTAAAGCAATATTAAGAAGATCAGTACCCTGAAGACTACATTCACCACTTCAAGTTTTTGTCTCTCTTTCATTGAACTCATGGAATTGAATTATATTTCTCTGAAATATATTTCCTTGGAAACTTCTTGAAATATTCTGCCTCTCTACTCCTTGTAAAGATATATTTTCCAAGAAAAATTTGATTTTCAATGGCTTCTAAGCACTGACATGTAACCTAGACCAAAGCATTTTCTTATCCTATATTCAAGCAGCACCATGGATCTCCTAGGGAGCAGCCTGGACTAATTAATGTTATATTCAGAAGAAAGATAAGCAGCTAATTTTATAATTTCTGGAAAGAAGCATAAGAATATACAGTGCCCTTCTTAATATTGAGGCTAATGACTTCAACCAGGCTTTGCCATGGAACTTACATGAGTGGCTAGTGCCTAATTAAATGGACTCATAAGTCCTGAGCTATGTTCAGCATTTAATTCAATTGAGTAAATGTTCATTGACATTGTGGGACCAGGCACTGGTGCGAAGGATCAAGTGATGAAAAATGACAGACCCTTCTCAAGTAGCTCACTGCAGCCCATAATTAAAATGCAGGAGATAAGAGGAGTAAGTGCGATTGTAAGTGTATGCTCGAGGAACAATGTGAATACTGAGAAAAAGAAGAGTTGACTGTAAGAATGATCAGGTGAATAGAAGCTGAGCTGGAAGACCCAAGAGGAATTCACTGTGAAGAAATAGGACATGGGTAATATTAGGCAAAATATCAGCATATATTGCTACTAAAACAGGAAGAAAGGTACAGACATGATCAGAGCACTCTGAAGAGTTTGAATGTGTGCCTACAGTATAAATATGCAAGAATGGAGGAAAGCAGCCTTATGGCAAAGGAGCTCAGGGCCTGGCAGGCTTTATATGAACCTGAGACATTTTCCTGAAGACTGTGAAATGACAGTATAGACTTTTAATAGAGAAAGAGACACAGTTCAATTTGCATTTTGCAAAGCCCATCATCTCAGGAGAATGGTACATAGTTTAGATGGAGAAAGAACTCAAAAGTTAATAGGTTTTAGCAAAAAGTAAAGACAACTTTTTTTTTCCTAGTGTAAGACTGAAATAATGATATCTGATGTTATGATAATATCTCATGAAGGTAGCGCGAAGCATGCATGATGTCGTGTCTGACTCTTTGCGATGTCATGAACTGTATGGAGCCCACCAGGCTCCTCTGTCCATGGGATTTTCCAGGCAAGAATACTGGAATGGGTCCCATTTCCTACTCCAGGGGAATCTTCTCAACCTTGGGCTCAAACCCGCGTCCCTTGTACCTCCTGCATTGGCAGGTGGATTCTTTACCACTGAGTCACCTGGGAAGCCATTATGGCATAATGGTTTGACTTACATACACCATGAAATGATGCTCACAGTTAGTTTAGGGAACATCTGTCATCTCAAATAGATACAAAGTTAAGAAATAGAAAAGATTTTTGTGATAAGATCTCTTAGGATTTACCTCTTACCATTGTTCGTTCATATATGACATACAGCCATATGAATTATATTTATCATATTGTACATTACAGCCTGGATATACCACATTTTGTTTATCCGTCCACTGGTTGATGGAAACTTGAATTATTCCTGTTTGGGGCTATTAAAAAACAAAGCTACTGTGACACTTGAGTGCTAGTATTTGTGTGGCCATACGTCTTCCTTTCTCTTGGAGAAATGCCTGGTATTGAAATAAACCCATTGTATGGTAAATGTATATTTTTTATTTTTTAATAACCTGTTTTCCAAACTGTTTTCCAAAGTGGTTGACCATTTATATTTTGATGGCCAACGTATGAGAGCTCCATTTTCTCCAAATTTCTATCAACACGTATCATGGTTAGTCTTTTTTTTTTCCTAAGAAATAGTTGGTCTTGAAATTATGTGGAAAGGGATAGAAAAGGGAAAAGAAGAGTGACTATAGCCTTTTGTGTCGAAAGAACAAATAGTTCTCCTTCCCATCAAGTCACTTTTTTCCCTCCTGGATTCTTGGAAGATAATAGAACACAGTTTAGTCCCCAATAAGCTAACAGTTTAGTCTCCAGGAGACTAAGAAGGGACTACTCTTTCTGAGCTGCTGCTCATCTGTGAAGAAACTGTCAGTGGCTCATCAGAGTGGAAAACCAGCCCCTTGACAGCTGGCCAAGATCAGGACCTAACTTCCTTCTGTTTTCCGTTCGACCATTCTCACCTATGATTCACCTACATGATTCAACAGGCCAATGGTGGTCCCTTCATAACTGTATAATTTTTTGCCTCCACATCTCTCTTCATTTTTATGAAAACATCTAGGTAGCCAGCTAGAAATGACTGGTAGTTTTTCTTCTGTTTTCCAAGATAGCTTAAAACAGTTCTTCATGGGCATCCTGACGAGGTTGTCGGTGAATAGAGGTGGAATTTCTACTGACCTCTACCCTTTGTGATTTCCAGAGAACTAACAATATCTATTGATTCTGCCTTCCCACTACCAAAACCTCATTTTGTTTGTTTGTCAAGTTCAATAATTTAATGTACTCAATGTTGGGTTTATCACCTCCCACCTTATTTCCTTTGTCTCTGCATTTTCATCTTCCCGCTATTGCCCACTCATCAGCCCAGCTCAGTTGCCAAACCAATTTTGAATTTCAGCCCAGAAATGATTTAAGAAGTTCAATCCTGCCCCCGCCTCACCAGCACTGTCAGATGGAGTGTCATTGTCATCTTCCCTTCTGGATATGTAGACATCAGAAGCGGTGCCCTAGGAATAATGTTCTGAGTTAGTCACTGAATTCCAATCTGCAAACCTGAATTTGACATGCATGTGCAAAGCAAGTTATCAGGTGATTTGATGACTGGAGAGATTTTTTTGAACTTGACAGAGCCAGGAGGTTGTTGACCAGTGTCCTGTGGGGGATACAGCTTGAAGTTTATCAGTCTTCTTGACTAATCTCAGGCTTCTTAGCCAATGTCTTCTCAGATATAATTAAGTCTTCATTGACTTTTTTATTTTTTTTAATGAAGCTGATAAAAATTCAATTAGTCAACTAGTTATTTTATTGGCATTCCCTGTGCTTGAATTAGGGACTTCCCAGATGGCCCTAGTGGTAAAGAACCCACCTGCCAATACAGGAGATGTAAGAGACATGGGTTCAATCCATGGTTGGGAAGATCCCCTGGAGGAGGACAGGGCAACGCACTCCAGTATTCTTGCCTGGAGAATCCCATGGATAGAGGAGCCTGGTGGGCTAGGGTTCATAGGATCACAAAGAGCTGGACACAACCATAGCAACAGCCTGCCTGCATGCATGCTTTAATTATGATCTTGTGAGTATAAGTTTTGTATAGAAATCTTTTTTTAAAGGTCTTATTTTGTCATTCATTAAACTTAGTTTATATAATATGAGCACATATAAAAATTGGCATAATTGCAATACTCTGTAATACAATGAAAGTGAATAAATATCATATATTTGTGTATAAGACTATAAGTGATTGTACAGTCATCTCTCGTGTTACTGTCCTCAGCCTCCACTGAGCAGCAAGGACCTAGACTGGAGAAATTGCTTCAGTAAACATTTTTGTCTGTATCCTAAACTATGGCTGAAATATCCTTTTCTACACCATCTCTAGCATATTCATCATTGAATATAACCTTCTAAAACATGAAGTTGCTCATCTGAACATACTTATCTCCATCCTCTAGTTTTTAACATGATATTCTCTAAACCTGAACTAAAATTATCCACCCACCAAGCTGTGCCTATCAAAATTCACTGCCCTACTTTATGCAACTACTATTTTGTTTCTTTGATGCTTTTTAAACCTTGCATAGTATCCTGGAGTTAGTCCAACCAGGTTACCTCCAAGGAAACACAGCCAATCTGCAAAACAATCTTTCTTTCACATCTTTCCATCTTACTCTTCTGCTCTCTCAACTCAACCTAAATAGTTTATTTAATTTTTATCATTCATGTAACATATGAATCAAATTATGAAACATCTGGATCAGGAAAACAAAGACTTATCACCGAACTTCAGATTATTAGAAACTAGATGTCAGGTTATATCAAGGAAAAAGGAGGGCCTCTTGACTTGAGCTTCACATTCATGAAGAGCTCAAAAGTAGATTTTTGGGGTCATCTGTTCAGTTTAGTTCAGTCGCTCAGTCATATCCGACTCTTTGCCACCCCATGGACTGCAGCACACCAGGCTTCCCTGTCCATCACAAACTCCCGGAGTTTACTCAAACTCATGCCATCCAACCATCTCATCCTCTGTCATCCCCTTCTCTTCCTGCCTTCAATCTTTCCCAGCATCAGGGTCTTTTCTAATGAGTCAGTTATTTGTATCAGGTGGCCAGAGTATTGGAGTTTCAGCTTCAGCATCATCCTTCCAATGAATATTCAGGACTGATTTCCTTTAGGATGGACTGCTTGGATCTCCTTGTAGTCCAAGGGACTCTCAAGAGTCTTCTCCAACACCACAATTCAAAAACATCAGTCCTTCAGTGCTCAGCTTTCTTTATAGTCCAGCTCTCACATCCATACATGACTACTGAAAAAACAAAAGCTTTGACTAGATGGACCTTTGTTGGCAAAGTAATGTCTCTGCTTTTTAGTATATTGTCTAGGTTGGTCATAACATTTTTTTCAAGGAGCAAGCATCTTTTAATTTCATGGATGCAGGTCATCTGTAAATGAAGTTAAATCTGTAGCCACAGTGGTACAAGAGAAAAAGATGACACCACCTGACTTTAACCCATGCACTATTGCATTTTTAATAAATCTTTTGAAAACTGCCCCCCCTAAATTCTACCTAGTATCTCAGGCTTGACTAATCAATTCTACCTCTGTTCTTCAATTTCCCCTATTTCATGTTAGACATAATTCCTCCTATGCATTCAATCTCTTTTCTCACAAGTCATATGATGCTGTGTATTAAGTTACCCAGTCACATGGTCAGTCCCCATCATATTTTGAGATCCTAGAAGACAGATGTATCTGGTTCTTAAAGATCTTGGTCCTCTCCCACTTGTCTAGCCAATGTCCAACTCATAGATGATGCATAATATGGTTGACTCAAACTAGGGAGGACCAGGTGAAAAGGATGCTTTAAATAATGAAGTAGGAGGGTGATTAGTTATGAGCATGCTTGGGGAGACTGGAGAATTCTTTTAATTAGGAACACAACTCAAGCTATCTCTAGAAAAAGAGAAATACTCAGACAGTTAAGGGTCATCGGCAGTTATGAAGGGAATAAAGGCCAGAAGTAAAAGAAAGAAAGGGTTTTCAACTATAAAGAAAATAATTTCCTGAAGCTTTCTGCCTACAAAGCATTCTTAAGCCTTGTTATCAACTTTACAAAATGAGTTGTCAAAAAATATTCCTGGGCAGAAGAAATAAAACATTCCTCTCCGTGGAGGAAATAAAACTCCAAAGGATATAGATTATTTGTGAAATTCTAAGAAATAAATTGTAAGACCCAGGGGAAACTGGCATGTATATGAATCTGTGAGACTTTTAAGTCCTTACGTAAATTGCTGTAATTCATTCAACCTCAAAGTTTCAATTCTCTTTATAATTGTCCAACAGCCAGTTGAAACTCCCATGTAGCTACCTGACTGAGTTAAGATGCATTAAGCTGTCAGATTGGTTGTTTCCAGAATCTAGATTTTGCTTGTTAGGAGAATTGGGTCAGTGTCTGAACTTTGGACACAATATTTTAAAATGAAAAAATATGTTGAAAAACCAAAAAGATGAAGAAAAAATAAATAGCAAATCTGATGCATAGTTATTTTAATTATCAGAGCTCTATTAATTTTTGAATTTGTTTCTATTTATTTTGTCCATACTCAATTAATATTTTAATTTCTCTCCAATAATAGTGAGATTTCTTGGTTGTTTGGGTTTCTGTGTGTTTGTTTGTGAAGCTTTGTCTTCTTTCTCTCATCATTTTTCGTTTGTTTTCTTTTTGGCTTGTGGTGTTTTAGTATTTTGAGTAGTTGTTTTTATTCTTTTAGCCACAGGCTATTTTGGGGGAGTGGGATGCACTGTGCCTTGCATCACGTGGGATCTTAGTTCCCTGACCAGGGATGGAACCTCTGCTCGTTGCAGTGGAAGTGCAGAGTCTTAACCACTGGACCAACAAGGAAGTCCCTTGTAGAGTTGTTGTTAAATCATTGATACTGGGATTCACTTTATTTGTAAAAATAAGGTAAGATTCAGTAATCTTCACAGTTTCTTCAATATTTAAAATACCATGATTCAACAATTTTATAAAAAATCATGAGATTAGGGGTTTTTTTAACTTGCTTTTTAAGTTATAGCAAGAGAGGGATAGGAGATATTTTCTTTTTTAGTGTGTCTTTTATAAATTCATGGCACAAATATGAATTTGAATATCTATCATGTTTTAATATGAATTTTAACGTGATAGAATTGCTTAAGACTTGGCCAACAACTGTAGAGTGAGAAAGGGTTGTAACATTGTGGGTTTTGAAAATACCCTACCACCCCCAGCCCTGGGACGGTGCTGAGATGTTGGTTCCCATTACTCCCTGTGCAGTAGAGAGATGGAGTAGAGGAGGAGGATCTGTACACTCCCGGCAGGCAATGCGAGGGTCCACCTGGGGAGGCTTTGCTGGACTGGACCAATGGCAGGTGTCACAGAGATGGAGTGGCCACCTCTGAGAGTGTCCTTCAAGTGGGTTGGCGTAGTGCTGTGATGCTAAGTCACTTCAGTTATATCTGACTCTTTGTGACCCTTTGGACCACAGCCCACCAGAGTCCTCTGTCCCTGGGATTTCCCAGGCAAGAATACTGGGGTGGGTTGTTGTGCCCTCCTCCAGGGGATCTTTGCCATCCAGGGATTGAGCCCCGGTCTATCATGTCTCCTGCACTGACAGGCAGGTTCTTTACTACTAGCGCCACTTGGGCCGTAAAGCTGAGTAGTCTCAAATAACCCAAGGAAACCAAGAGACAAGGGGGTGGGGAAAAAGAGAGAAAGACAGGAAGGAGGGGACGAAGAAAAAGTGCAAAGAAGGAAGCATCTGGGAAGGAAGCAAAGAACAGAAGGAAAGAAGGAAGAAAGGGATATGGGGACACGTGAGATAAATGATATCTTTCAATCCACTTAGCAATTAAATACAGTGAAAATTTTTGTGATATAAAATTTTAATTCTCTTAATATTTACATTGGTAACATTTTTCATGGAAAAGTCTATTAATAAGTGGGGTGTAATTTGGAAAATCCTAGTGTAGACATGCAACAAACAAGTGTAGAAGAAAGAGGGTGTCAGATCATTATGAGAATATTCAGATTTACAGAGATTCTTAGGAATACTTCTGTGGTTGTTTCAATCCTAAAATTAGAACAAATTTGTAGCCAAATGACATCCACATCTTGGATGAAACGTGGATTACACACACTCACTCCTACTCTTCTTATATTGTCCTCTGTTCTTTACCTCTCTGTAAACCTCACTGCATCGGTGTTTAGTAAAAAACTGAGCACACTATTCATTTACTAAGCACAGATGTGTACTTTCCAATAATTAAAGAAACAGATCTTTTAAGAAGAAGCACTAGTAAAGATTAAGGCTAACCCAGCGCCTGACAATGACAGGTGTTCTTTAAAAAATTAAATGATTTGCGTTTTCTAGGTAATTTAACACGGTCTGTTTTTATGTATTAGGCAATGAAGTATTTATCCAAGCAAACCTTAAGTGCTCCCAATAAAGTTATTTTGCTCAATTGCCCTGGGGTGTCTCATGTTCTAATGAAATTTGGGCCAAAAAGGGAAGAGTATGTGAGTCCTAGAATTAACCAGACCCTGTTGAACAAAGTACATATCTTTCTTTTACTTTTTCTGCCTGTATGACATGTGTTGTTCATGCTTAATCCCTTATGTGTTCCTTCAATTTCTGAGAATTAATGAGGTGATAGCAACTGTTCATTATATCTTTCATTTTTCCATAGGTTTCACTAACTCCCTTCTATCATGGTTTTTCAACTGTGTTAAATTCTAATGAAGAACACTGTAGAAAATAGTTTATATGAGAAAATAGTTGGTAGACTATGCTTTGCTTATAAAACGCTGACATGAAGGATTATGTGTGTGTATTGGGGGTGGGGGAAGGGAAACTAACCCAAAGTGATACTTGTTAATGACCTATATCTCTGTTTGCCAGTCCTCTGCAGATATTCAAGTAAAGCCCTATTTGACTTTCAAACACTTGAGTTTGATCCAAATAATCAACAAGGAATGTGTTGTTGTTCAGTCACTAAGTCGTGTCCGACTCTTCAACCCCATGGACTGCAGCACGCCAGGTTCCTCTGTCCTTCACCATCTCCCGGAGCTTGCTATAATCCATGTCCATTGAGTCCGTGATATTATCTAATCATCTCACCCTCTGCCACCCCCTTCTCCTTTTGCCTTCAATCTTTCCCAGCATCAGAGTCTTTTCCAATGAGTCAACTCTTCGCATGAGGTGGCCAAAGTACTGGAGTTTCAGCTTTAGCGTCAATCCTTCCAAAGAAATCCCAGGGCTGATCTTCAGAATGGACTGGTTGGATCTCCTTGCAGTCCAAGGGACTCTCAAGAGTCTTCTCCAACACCACAGTTAAAAAACATCAATTCTTCCACGTTCAGCCTTCTTTATGGTCCAACTCTCATATCCATATATAACTACTGGAAAAATCATAGTTTGGCTATATGAAACTTTTTCAACAAAGTAATGTCTCTATTTTTTAACATGCTGTCTAGGTTTGTCATAGCTTTTTTCCCAAGGAGCAAGCATCTTTTAATTTCATGGCTTCAGTTACTGGCTGCCGTCATTTTGGAGCCCAAGAAAATAAAATCACTTCTCCCTCTGTTTGCCATGAAGTGATGGGACTGGATGCCATGATCTTAGTTTTTAAGCCAGCTATTTCATGGGTTAACAGAAGTTATTTTTGGATTATAACATTTAACTTTACTAATTATGGAGCTTGAAGCTTACAAAATAGTGAAAAGAGTCCTAGCATCTCAGTCTTGAAGAAATGCACTTTTATTTTTTTTCCGCTGTATTTGCTGAATGTATTATTATATATTTAATTCAATTTATATATATGTTGCTTTACCCACTATATACTTTGATAAACCCTATATCTAAGAAAAAAATGAAGAGAAACAATTGCATGAGAACTCATTTCGCATCCAGCCTATATTGCACATCTCAACTACTGAATCAGTCAGCCTATCTCTCACTTTCAAACAGCTTTTGGTTTATGATCATCAAGCCACTTTCTGAGTATCTAATGGCTGTTTACTTGCTTGCCATTAGAGAAGAGTAAGTCAGGGTCAAGTAAAGTTCTCCTAAAGGAGATGAATAAAGTCCAAGAGTGAAGAAGGAAAGTAAGAAACATTGGGGAGGAGGAGAGTCCTATGAAAGGGTCAGGTGTTCACTTTGCTTCTAGGGTGTGTCTAATTTTTTATTCCAACAGAACTTTCTTGAGTCACTTGCAAGGAACTAAAGCTTTTACTACCATCCAGAGTGGACTTCCCAGGTGGTGCTAGGGGTAAAGAGCCCACCTGTCAATGCAGGATGCATAAGAGACAGGGGTTAGATTCCTGGGTTGGGAAGATCCTTGGGGAGGGCATGGCAACCCACTCCAATATTCTTGCCTGGAGAATCCCATGGACAGAGGAGCCTGGCAAGCTACTGTCCATAGGGAGTGCCCACAGAGCATCCTTTAAACATGCTGAACACTTTCTCACAAGCATCTCTGCTCTTTCTCCCACCATGCCTTGCCTTCCCCTTTCTTCTCTGCTTATACAAATTTTGCCATAGACCACTGGAAAGAATTTCTGGAAGAAAAAATTTCCTCTGAATTTATATAATGCTTAGCTGTCAGTCTCAATGAGAAAGATAGTGTGCAGAAAAAGAGATCCTGCACATTTCATCATTTACTATTAATACATATGTAACCTTCTTGAATACATTTTCAGACCTCTTATAACCCCCTCTATTCATCATTAAAATAGAGTGAGATCTATGTAAAAACATGTTGGCAGGATAAAAACGATGTCATGTTTGGGGAATGTTTTGTGTGTGGTAATTGATTGTACTTAGGTTAGGTGTTTGCTTAATTTCCTCCCAATTCAGCTATGATGATTTACATCCTGGTCATCTAATATGCTTTCCTATATGATTTTCTTATTGCCTCAACCTAATTACAAGTATATTCACTTTTTCTGATATGACAGTAGTGTTCATTATAGAAAATACTGAAAATGCACCAAGTGTAAAAATGGGGGGGAAAAGTATAAAGTCATAACCAGAAAATAATCACCAAAGCAAGAGATAACCACTAAATAACATTTTTTACTTTATGTCATATATATATGACAATTCTTACATAGGCATCTTTATACACAGTTTTGTTTGGTTATCCTATGGATGTTTTTAGTCCTCGGCTGTATTTTTACTTCCTGAGATGTAGCCATAGTATTTTGACCCCTGTGGTGTCTGGCTAAGCACACAGCACTTGGCCTTGGGTATCAAATTTTCAGTAAGTGAACTTTGTCCACAGAATGGCTTAAAGCCCTTTATGATGGTGTAAGTATACAATTGTTTAGAACAGACCTGGTGACTTGACTGGTTTCCTCCCAGTGGGTTGGAGCCCTGCCCCTAACCCGGACTCTCCCTTTTTCCTTTCCTTTTCCCTGTAGTTCGTGGCTCAGCCCAACTGTCAACAACTGCTGGCGTCTCGCTGGTACGACGAGTTCCCCGGCTGGAGGAGACGACACTGGGCCGTGAAGATGGTGACGTGTTTCATAGTAGGACTCCTTTTCCCCGTCTTCTCTGTGTGCTACCTTATAGCTCCCAAAAGCCCCCTCGGACTCTTCATCCGAAAGCCATTTATCAAGTTCATCTGCCACACAGCGTCCTATTTGACTTTTCTGTTCCTGCTCCTGCTTGCCTCTCAGCACATCGACAGGTCAGACTTGAACAGGCAAGGTCCACCACCAACCATCGTCGAGTGGATGATATTACCGTGGGTCCTGGGTAAATGTGATACTATAGAAAACTATAATGCAAACGTGTTGCTACCATAGAATTGTGTTGCTCAGAAAAGAATATTCATTATAGTTGGGGACACGGGAATGTTTAAAACAGGTTCCAACCATTGTAGCGCCAAGGTCTAATCCCCAAAGCTAAATGAAGATTTCACAAGCTGTGATGGGCCTGTCTCCAAATGCCACCTATGAAACATAACTTTAGGTTTGAGAATTATAGATTTTAATAATTATGAGACCTGAAGTGGCTGATTCTCTGGGTTGTTTTGGAGATTTTTTGTGGGGGGAGATGTTTGTCTTCTGGTGGCTCAGATGGTAAAGAATCCGCCTGCAATGTGGGAGACCTGGGTTCAGTCCCTGGGTTGAGAAGATCCCCTGGAGAAGGGAGTCTTCTAAAGACTTTCAAAATGTCTCATTAAATAATCATTTTAATGTTTTAATTTTCTTAACAAATTTGTTGTTGCTGTTGAGTCAGAAAGTCGTGTCCAGCTCTTTTGTGACCCCATGGATTGTAGCCTACCAGGTTCCTCTGTCCATGGGATTTCCCAGGCAAGAATACTGGAGTGGGTTGCCATTTCCTTCTCCAGGGGATCTTCCTGACCCAGGGATTGAACCTGAGTCTCCTGCATTGGCAGGTAGATTCTTTACTGCTGAGCCACCTGGGAAGCCCTCTTAACAAATACACCTTCTAAAAGTACAAATCACTCTGAAGAATTAGTGTGAACTGTACATAAAGGAACCATAACCATTAAAAAAAATCCACCCCTTTAAGTTTATCTTTGAAACTACATAGTAAATCAGAATAATAGGAAATTAAACAATAGGACATCTTCCTATCTCTGTTCTTTCCAAAAGAAAGAAATTGGTTTTGGATCTGCAACAAATCATGGTAAGGTAGAAAACTTCAAAAACAAAAACCTTGTTTCCCTTTCCTCCTGTTATGGTAGCCATGGTTAAAATTTTAATTTTAATTATTCTTCCTTCTCCTACTGTGTTTTGCTGAGAAATTGCATTTTGTCAGTTTAGCTCATCATTTTAAACCTCTCTGGTAGCATATCCATGTCAGCACTAGTAATTAGAAAATATGTGACAAATTTAATGATTCACTATCTCAGAAGATCAGTTTGGGTCAGCTGTCAAAATAGCTGGAGAGACTGTAAAATGAGGAAAAGGCAGGGGAAAAAAAGTGTCTGAGTCAAGATAGATATGCCTTTTAAAGGTTACAAATACTGTAAGTACTAACAATAACAAAAGTTCTTAGGAACAAGATTTGATGTTTTACAAATATTACTAATAAAAAAACCCTTCTAAAGTGAACTTTAAAATTAAGTACATTCGCCTTAATCTGAAATAATGTTTGATCTTGCTCAAGTTAGAAGGAAGGTTTAGTCTGTAAATGTATTTTTGAATAAAAATAATTTTGACACAGTAACTGATATTAAGTATAAAATGACCCTCCCTGTATCCATTTAAATTAAATATCTCACAGTAGGAATATGTTCTTCATTGAGTTTCCTTCATAGAAAATTTCTCAGGAACAATTTGCAGGGAAGCTTCTAGAGGTTAAATTTCCCACTGTGTGTAATATATTGAATGTCTAAAAATCCTGGTGTCCCAAGTGAAACACAGAATACTTCACTTTGAAAAATGGTGTCGATAAAATGCAACATAGGTAGATATAGCATTTCTAATCTCTTCTTTAGGGAGTCAATGAAAATATGTATTGTACTTTCTATGGGGTAAGGACTGTACAAGGTAATAGTGAAACAAAAAAAATTTTTTAAGAAAAGAAAATATTTGTTCCCTTTACAAAGGTTAACTTTTACTGAAGAAATGGATAGTACACAGCCAATGACGTATGTGTATACTATCAGAAAATGGTAAATAATATAAAAAGTAGAAACTCCAAACTTTGAATAATTCATACAAGTAAAACAGTCATTGGCTGCCTTCTACATGCAAAACTTGTAACAGAATTTTCCATGAAAACTGGCTAGAAGAAATCATCTCCAAATTACAGCTGAATGGTTAAATAAGGTATAAATTTAATTGTGAGAATTACAATTACAGCCAAAAGAAATAGCTGCTAACGGCAGCCTTTTCTTAAGATATCCTGACTGCAGTGAGTTAATTTATATGGAATTTTTAGGATGAAAAGAGATGTTCTAGAATAAAAGAGAAATACATATGAATGATCATCTTGCTTAAATAGCAGAGCATGAGAAAAAGAATGCTTCTGTTTCAAATAGATCTGTCAAAACAGTTATATTATTCATCAAGCCTGGTGAATTCTGAGTGCCTCGTATCTGAGACTGAGTTCTAAGAGTTTTGCTAGCTTCATGAGTATAAGGCATATTCTCCATGTTATTTGGCTGTAGAAGAAAAAGCACCGGATTTGAATATATGTCCAAGTTCTATCACTAAGAGACTACAAAATTATGGGTGGTCACAGTCTCTCGGGATTTTGTATTTTCACCAATAAGACGAAAAGATTCACAGTGATAACGTTTAAGTCCCATTTTATCCTACTATCCTGTGCTAGGGACCTATCATTATTAGCGCAGAGAAAATTGATCTTTTCTTTGGTGGGGAGAGGGGGAGGATAGAGAGAGGAGGACTAAGACAGCAGGGTAGGGATCCTTTAACTTTGTACCAAAAGTGTGGTAGACACAAAAGGCATGGTTTAATTTGATGACTATGCTAATGAACATTCTGAATTGCCTTGCTCAGTCCTGCTGTCTGATAAGTTGAGTAACTGACTATATATTGCATGGTCCCTAAATTGTAAGGCTCTAAGTTTCTAATAACAAGACTGAGGGACTTACTTATAAGACTGTGGCTTGTAACTGTTTCCCTCATCATGTTAATTTTCCCAATGACTGACTGAAGCTCTCTGCTTCAATTTCTCAAGTCTTCCTGAACCAACTTAGGTTTTCAACTGATGTCACCTCTGTGAGCTATTTGCTTTGTGAAGAAATATTTTTTCATTTTACTATTCTTTCCTTCCAGTTTCAGATGTTTCCCAGACCTATGATACAGTAGTTTAAAGGAAATGATGAGTTTGATACCTCACGTTTCACTTACCTTGACAAAAAGACTTTTGCTTTCCTCGTTTCTATCATAAATTTTCATTTTTTCTAAATAGAGAATTCTTCTAACTTTAAAGTTTATCCTCCCAAATCCATCCTTCAAGGGATGAAGAAGTATGGTTTTTGCTTAGGAATTTCTATTTGATATACCCTGCTGTGTTTCAAGGGTAAGAACTTACACAACATTATAGCTCCAGATATCTTGTGATTTGGTAGCATGGCAGAATAATGTTTCTGTGTCATTTTCACTATCTTTCCTGTTGAAGTTCAACATCTTTTTGACTATATAAATTGAAGTCTATTGCGTTTGATATCTTTGGAAGACAATCTACAATGGTCCTTCTGTCCTTTCACTGTGGTGTCACTGATAAATTGTAGCTCATTTCCTGCAACATTTTTCGAATTATTTTTCCTTCACACATTCTTGTATCAACACTTCTTTTCTCTTGTCAAATAACCTCTAGAGATCTTCTCACACGTGTTTCCTGCAGGATGAACTTTAGCATATGAAGCAAAGAAATTTAAAAGCCTGATACAGAATAAAACTTATGATTCTGGTCATCTTGAGATATACAGTTTTAAGCAACAGAGAAAACTAATCAGATAATTCAGCTAGAACTCTCTCAATAAAAAGGTAGATTATAGACAGATGGACATCAGTATATTTCTCAGATTGTCAAATTACCCATTTGAGCTAGAGTAAAATGCAAAACAAGTTTCATCCTGCATGCACATGGCCTGATAACAGAGCTATGCTTTTCAACTGTCTAGAGAGAAAGTATCACTGGGAAGACCGTGATGGATTAAAAGAAGCCTGGGGTCAGATTAAAGACATGGCTACTTCTATTTTCTGTTGTGTCATGATCCCAAGGATCTTACTTTATTAAGAGTTTGATTTTAACAATGTATTAATAATACTAAGGAAAGGGAATGAATATGATATTCATATGGGAAAGTCATTTTTACACAGAATTTAAATGCAAAGTAAATATAGCATATTATATGTAGAATACATATTTTGAGAATTCATCTAAGTTATAGCAGAAGTTTTAACTCAGATGTCACTTGTTTCTAGAGATAATATGGAGTAAAATGTGAAAAAAAAATGAATGCTAATTTTTAAAGCCTTCCCAAAACTAACTTGAATTTTTTCACAGAATCCATTATAACTAAATTGTAACAATCAAATTTCTGCCATAGCTTATTCCCCTGCAAAAAAAAAAAGTGTTTATATATGTGAAATATCCAGATGTCGACATGTCGACATTCTTAGCAAAATGAAATTATGAAATTGATAACATTTTTCACAAAAGAAGTAGAATGTTAATGAAAGCTATCATATTAATAAAGCAGGAAGTGCCTTGTTTCCAATGAGAAAATAGAAATGGCTGCTGAAGTGACTTATTATTATGTGTATACTTAAGAATATGCCATAATTATGTAGCACACAAATCTGTGCACACTGAGCTTGATGAGAAGGGTGAACCAAGGAAAAGTTATATCAGGGGAAGAAATCTGAGCTCTGTTAAAAATAGCTTCTAGTGAATTTCTAGGCGTAAATTAAGGATTGCTCATAATATCCAGATTATACATCTTGCCTATAATACATACTTATTTAACAGTTTTTCTGCAACAGAATTGGCCTCTTATTTCCCTCATCTACTTTATATTTTTATCTTTTGAAGTGTTGATATTTAAAAATCTGAATATTTCAACAAGGCCTGACAAATTGAAAATGTGAAAAGTTGTGATCACATTTGCATCTAGATAAAGACTCATAGAGACAAACAATCCTGTATACTTTATTACTTATGACTATTTCTTCATCTTCTAATAGGCATTAAGATCACATGGCTTCAGATACTCGTACTTTCAGCCTTTCCCCTGAATTATCTATCTGCTCAAAAAGCTCCCCAAATCCAGAATTATAAGGAACACGACTATAGTCTTTCCCCACTCTGTCCCTTCACAACGTACTCTAACCACCTCATCAAACTAGCTGCAGACACATAGAGACACTCAAACACAGCTGGAGAACATCTGTTCATTCATTTAAAGGGATATTTTAATTTTCAGGAAAACCAGATATTCATTGCAGTAGGGCATAGAATGGAGAAGGCAATGGCACCCCACTCCAGTACTCTTGCCTGGAAAATCCCATGGATGGAGGAGCCTAGTAGGCTGCAGTCCATGGGGTCGCTAAGAGTCGGACACGACTGAGTGACTTCACTTTCACTTTCATGCATTGGAGAAGGAAATGGCAACCCACTCCAGTGTTCTTGCCTGGAGAATCCCAGGGATGAGGGAGCCTGGTGGGCTGCCATCTATGGGGTTGCACAGAGTCGGACACGACTGAAGTGACTTAGCAGCAGGACATAGAATCCTCATTTTCCTGTTTAACTGTGAGGAAGAAATTTTAAGGTCACCTTTACCAAGATTTATCAAGAGTAACACAGTAAAATCTCAAACAAATTCACATACATGTAAATTGTAATTTGTGCACATTCTATTGCTGACCAAATGACTTCTTTATTGGAGAGAAAATTAAGTCCTTTGGGTCACACATGCAATAGAAATTTGATGCACCAACAGGTGAAATCTACAGGACTTGGGAGAATGTTTGACAACGTGGTTCTGATGGTTCAAGGAAAGAAAGGAAAAGACGGGAAAAGAGGAGTACTTGGAAATGAATGAGGGTCAGAGTAAAAGACTACAGGGAAGGTGTAAGTGGTTTCAATTAGTTCAGAATAATGATAATATAATAGTAACAGTAGTAATGATGATAATAACAGTAGAAACCAAAAAATTAGGCACTGTGCTAAGTGATTAAAATGTAAGATCTCATTTGAACTTCATAGTCACTCCACTTCATTTAGTAATTATGAATGATGTTATTAATAGTATCTCATTTCTCAGAGAGGAAAGTGGTTTAGAAAAGTTAGATAACTTTCCCAGGATCAAGGAGCTGACAAATGGTAGATACTACATTCGAACTCTGGGCTTCCCCTGTGGCTCAGCAGTAAAGAATCTGCCTCTGATGCTGGAGCTGCGGCTTCAATCCCTGGGTCAGGAAGATCCCCGGGAGGAGGGCGTGGCCACCCACGCCAGTATTCTTGCCTGGAGAATCCCATGGACAAAGAAGCCTGGTGTGGTATAGTCCATGGGGTTGCAAAGAATCAGACATGACTGAAGCCACTGAGCAGCACAGCACATTCAAACTCTAGGTAGTCTAACTCCAGAGCTTTCTTGATCCTCTTTATCCTCCTCTGCCCTTGGAGTGTGAGAAAGTGAAAGTGAAAGTCTCTCAGTTGTCTCAGACTCTTGGCGACCCCATGGACTATATAGTCCATGGAATTCTGCAAGCCAGAATAATGGAATGGGTAGCCATTCCCTTCTCCATGGGATCTTCCCAGCCCAGGGATTGAACCCAGGTCTCCCACATTGCAGGCAGATTCTTTACCAGCTGAGCCACTAGAGTATCAGAAGTAGAATTCAAAGAGTCAAAAATAGTCCAGGAACTCAAGTTTCCAAATATAGACATTTCCCCTACTTTCTCTGCCTCTGTTTGCTAACTTAAGTCTTTACGCAGGTCAAATCTGAGAGGACCATGTTTCTGATCTTTTAAAGAGGCCACACTCTTTAAGATATATACTTGATATAATTCACTATTGAAAGTCATGCTTGTTAATATAGCAAATTTATCACTATCACATTAGCATTACTTGTATTTCCATCTCCACAGCCCACCAGTACTCGAAAACCTGTGCATTATAAGTGGTTCCCTAGTACTGACCGAAGCAATCTATTCTGGAAAGAAAGAACAAAGTCCTTTGCTGTGACCTTGAGCTGTTGTTTTTTAATTTCCATGTTCACTTGCTAAGTCCTGAAGTTAAATTTCCTAGCTTCCAGGGATATCGTTAATTTTTTAAAATTTTTGTTGGAGTTTAGTTGCTTTACAATGTTGTGTTATTTCCTGCCATACAGCAAAGTGAATCAACTGTCAGCTATATGTATACATATCTCCCCCTCTTTTTTGGATTTCCTTCCCATTTAGACTACATAGCATTGAGTAGAGCTTCCTGTGCTATGTAATAGGTTCTCATTAGTTATCTATTTTTAAGTCTTTCATTGGTTTATGTATGTATGTATGTGTGTGTAGGGAGTTTTCAGGAAATGTAAAGATAGAGATTTCTTTTGTACGTAATTGTTTTAAAAATAGAACTTTACTGTAAGTGAAATGTGGTCATTTTCATAGTGAAAAGATCAGTAACCACTCATTAGAAAATATTTATTAAGTGACTACTGTCACTCATTGAAAAGGTGACGAGGAATATTTATTGTTTTTCCAGCTATATAAATATCTAATGCTTTAGTTATCATGAAAAATTTTTAATTAAACAGAAATCCTATAAAACGTCTAATACTACATTGACAGAAACATTTTACTTGATTTTTAAATTACAACATTTGTGTCATAAACAGACAAGGTAGAATTCTAAAGTTCTACATTTTTTATATCTTAATCTGAAACTAACATATTATTGTTCTTTGGCACAGTTTCAAAACATGTACTTTCTTAACTGTATATTCCTGATTTTTTTATCTAAATGTTGAACTGATGATATCAAAACTATACTAATTTAAGCATTTTTAGATGCCTTCAAACTAAGCATATTTAATTATTGACTGTCCTTTTAAATCGATATTTTTCTGAAGTGTGTGGTATGCTGACTATTCAGAAAACTAAAATCATGGCATCTGGTCCCATCACTTCATAGGAAGTAGATGGGGAAACAGTGGAAGCAGTGTCAGACTTTATTTTGGGGGGGCTCCAAAATCACTGCAGATGGTGATTGCAGCCATGAAATTAAAAGACGCTTACTCCTTGGAAGGAAAGTTATGACCAACCTAGATACCAACAAAGCTCCGTCTAGTCAAGGCTATGGTTTTCCCAGTGGTCATGTATGGATGTAAGAGTTGGACTGTGAAGAAAGTTGAGCACCGAAGAATTGATGCTTTTGAACTGTGGTGTTGGAAAAGACTCTTGAGAGTCCCTTGGACTGCAAGGAGATCCAACCAGTCCATTCTAAAGGAGATCAGTCCTGGGTGTTCATTGGAAGGACTGATGCTGAAGCTGAAACTCCAGTACTTTGGCCTCCTTATGTGAAGAGTTGACTCATTGGAAAAGACCCTGATGCTGGGAAGGATTGGGGGCAGGAGGAGAAGGGGACAACAGAAGATGAGATGGCTGGATGGCATCATCGACTCGATGGACATGAGTTTGAGTAAACTCTGGGAGTTGGTGATGGACAGGGAGGACCGGCACGCTGCCATTCATAGGGTCGCAAAGGGTTGGACACGACTGAGCGACTTAACTAACTAACTATGCTGACTGTAATTGTAATAGATGAATTTTTATGAAAAGTTCAGATTTTGAATTCTCCCCTCTGTTGACTGATTCAGAAACTTCAGAGGTCTTTAAACACAAATATATTAAGGAACAATTCTAGGAGTCAAATTTTATGCAGACTTTTTAAAATTTCAGATTTCAGCTTTAGGGAGGAATTGAGACTCATTAGATTCTAAACACCTATGGTTTTACTTCTTCCAACCACTCTCCCCAACA
The DNA here is from genome assembly GCF_002263795.3 of Bos taurus. NCBI lineage: Eukaryota > Metazoa > Chordata > Mammalia > Artiodactyla > Bovidae > Bos > Bos taurus. Next base: position 24,125,374 of record NC_037339.1, read on the forward strand.
CCCTACATTAAATATCTTTTCCGTTTCCCTTAACTGTATGTCTAGGTGATATTCATCAATTTCCTGCGGTGCGTGCTGGCTCCCCAGTAGATTCCAAACCCTGCTCCCTCTCCTGGTAGGAAGTCAGGCTGCTGCCAGCTGCCCAACTGATGAGTCCTATTGTTTATCTGTTTTCCCTGAAGTCCTAGACCCAGGGAGAGATGAGCAAGCCAAGGGTTTGGGAAGATGCCCCAGCAGGGATTAAGACGCTATCTTCCCCTTTTAGAAATCCCCCATCTTTATGAGGGATTGTCTTGGAATGTCCCTCACTTGACTGAGGAAGGGGGTGGTGCTGATGAGACCACTCCCATCTCTTCCTCTGGCTTTCCTAACTGGCACCCAACTGGAGTGCCCTGAGTTTAGGGCTCACTGGCCCCTTCTTCCCAGTGTTCTCTTTGTGCAGGCATGGGCAGGAGTGGTAGGTGGCTGCTGACAGATATGGTCCTCACACCTCTTGTGCTGTGTGCATGCTCAGTCATGACCGATTCTTTGCGACCCCATGGACTGTAGCCCACCAGGCTCCTCTGCCCATGGGATTCTCCAGGCAAGAACACTAAAGTAGGTTGCCATTTCATACTCCCAGGAATCTTTCAGATGCAGAGATCGAACCCACATCTCCTGCATTGGCAGGCAGATTCTTTATCATTGCACCATTTGGGTAGGCCTAGTGCCTTCTATGGGTCTGGCATAAGATGAGTCTCTACCAAGTGAAATCACTGCATTTAGATTTCTTTTTGAACAAAACCAGAATTTTGACCAGAGACTACTTCTTGTGCCCCCAACTTATGGAGGGGGGTGAAAACCCTCCAGCGAAGATAAAATCTTTTTGTTCTCTTTATATTCATTGACTTGGTGTCACAGCATGGAATTCAGTGTTCTGTTAAGAGACTTCCAAGGTCAGACCCCTCAGCTAGCTTTGGGGCTGCCTTAATAGGCCCTTGGAGTGTCCTAGGTGAAAAGGTGACTTGCTCTTTTGCTTGGGGTTATTTCCTCTTTGTGAAAGTACTGACAGTGAGAAAGGAGAGGCAAGACGTCTGTTTTGCAGAATTACACATTTTTTTACATGAAATCGAGGCTGGTTAATTACAGCACTGGAGGGCTGCCTGCTGCATCTCATCCCCCACAGCTAGCTTCACGTGATGGGATGTAAGAGAACACTCAGCCTTGATGAAAACTGTTATGGGAAAGGTAGAAAAAAATAGTCCAAACTTCCAGGCATCCACAAATATTTTCAAAAGGAAGTTCTCTGACTCATTTGCACTGTGATCTTTCGGTTGTTGGTCCCCACAGTCTTACATCAATGCTTGTAATTAGACCTCCACCACCACGCTGAGAAATCATGTCATCTGTTTATAAACAGCAGAGAACAATTTTGAAATGTTCCCATTGTGGGAACAGCACAAACATTTTCTGACAGACGCTCCCTCAAGCTTTGTTCTCTTCAGTCTCTTTTAGTTAGCATGAATCGTTGACTATCTGGATGTGTTTTCCAGCCAGTTAATAGCACCCTCTAGTTTTTCTCAAGGCTTGTTTCTTCTGAAATTTCAGTGAATGTTGCCAGAATAGAAGAAACTTGATATGCCACTAATGTGCTCGTGACAAATAGAAACCGGTAGTCCTCAAACAGGTATGTGGTGATGGAGGAAGTGATCCAAACAGCTACGGGAAGTGATCCTCGAATCTGGTGCTTTGAAAACAAAAGATCCCAAAACCATTAGTCAAGAAGCACTAACTGACAGTCTTATTTACAGCTCAGGTTAAAAAAAAAAAATGGGCTGAGTCCTCAATTTCATCAGGATCTCTATTTTTTCCATACAGTTGTGCCTTTTGAAAGTCAGTAGTATAATAATTTTTTGTGTGATTCAGAGAGTTAGATATTTAGTGTCTATCCTCTGAACCTTGAGGAACTGTAATATATCTGAATTGTGAGTTTTTGTTTTGAGTCTTCTTAGGAAATCTTGGAGGTCATCCAGTTTGAACTTTCAATTGAAGTGTCATGTTCTTGAGTCCATCTAATAAGAACAGAGTGCTGGATATTAAGGAGCTCCAGGTTAAAATTGTGCTTTCTATTGAGCTGCTAACTGCTGCTTCAACACTCCTTCCTGGTGGTCTTCCTCCTGTCCTCACCAGGACTCACTGCTGATTAGTTAGCAGTGAGTCCTGGTGTCTTGACTCTTTTACATAATTATCCATAAAGTATTTGAAATTATCTATTTTGATGACTGTTAATAATCCCATTTGGCTTTCCAGTTGGGTAGAAGCAAAACAAGAGATATGATTTATTTATAAAGGGAAATAAAATATAAACCCTTTTGTTGGTTTGCAGGTCTTTTAAATATATTTTATTTTAAAATATTTACATAATTTGAAAACACCAGAATCATGAATTCATAGACCTGGAGTGACCTTTAGAGGTCCAGTGAAACAAGTATCCACTTATTGCTAGAATTTCCCTGGAGTATGACTGATTGCTGGGGGCTTCCCTGCCGGCTCAGTTGGTAAAGAATCCACCTGCAGCACAGGAGACCTAGGTTCAATCCCTGGGTCTGGAAGATCCTCTAGAGAAGGGAATGGCAACCCACTCCAGTATTCTTGGGGCTTTCCTGGTGGCTCAGATGGTAAAGAATCTGCTCACAATATGGGAGACCCAGGTTCTATGCCTAGGTCAGGATCATTGCTTGAATTTCCCTGGAGTATGACTGGTTAACTCTGAAAGGTGATCCATTCCAGTTTGGGGACAATTCTGATTGCCAGAAAATCCCTCTTACATTGGGCAAGAAGATTCCTTTCTATGTCTCTCATATCATAGATCCAATTTCTGCTTTCTGGGGCAGACCAAAGCAAGTGTGTGCAGCAAAGTTTTTCATCTCTCATAGTGTCTATTGTGATGACTGATTCTCATAGGATTTTGATAATTCAAACAGGAAGAGTAGTGTCTGGCTTGTTTATACCATCAAGGTAGAATTAACCTCAGATATGCAGATGACACCACCCTTATGGCAGAAAGTGAAGAAGAACTAAAAAGCCTCTTGATGAAAGTGAAAGAAGAGAGTGAAAAAGTTGGCTTAAAGCTCAACATTCAGAAAACGAAGATCACGGCATCTGGTCCCATCACTTCATGGGAAATAGATGGGGAAACAGTGGAAACAGTGTCAGACTTTATTTTTCTGGGCTCCAAAATCACTGCAGATGGTGACTGCAGCCATGAAATTCAAAGACGCTTACTCCTTGGAAGGAAAGTTACGACCAATCTAGATAACATATTGAAAAGCAGAGCCATTACTTTGCCAACAAAGGTCCATCTAGTGAAGGCTATGGTTTTTCCAGTGGTCATGTATGGATGTGAGAGTTGGACTGTGAAGAAGGCTGAGGGCCGAAGAATTGATGCTTTTGAACTGTGGTGTTGGAGAAGACTCTTGAGAATCCCTTGGACTGCAAAGAGATCCACCCAGTCCATTCTGAAGGAGATCAGCCCTGGGTGTTCTTTGGAAGGAATGATGCTAAAGCTGAAACTCCAGTACTTTGGCCACCTCATGCTTAGAGTTGACTCATTGGAAAAGACTCTGATGCTGGGAGGGATTGGTGGCAGGAGGAGAAGGGGATGACAGAGGATGAAATGGCTGGATGGCATCCCTGACTCGATGGGCATGAGTGTGAGTGAACTCTCGGAGTTGGTGATGGACAGGGAGGCCCGGCGTGCTGCGATTCATGGGGTCGCAAAGAGTTGGACACGACTGAGTGACTGAACTGAACTGATACTTCTTGTAGGATTCTGTCCATAGAATTCTGTGATAATCCAAGCCTTTTGTTTTTAGAAGTGAGATAACTGAAATCTAGAGATATGGAGCTTCTGGCTAAGATTACAAAGCTGATTACTAGTTGAGCTGAGCCTCATTCACCTATTATTATTATCATTGTGCTTCTGAGGAAAGTTAATTTGAACGTATTTGTTCGAAGATTGCAATGCTTACTTATATGGCCTCACCTCTGGGAACTGGCAAAGTTTTGAACAAAGCAAAACAAAGAAACTCCATTGTGAAATCTCTAAGAGCACTGCCTAAGGAGACTGAGGTCCAGTTCTAGTTTTTCCATTAAGTAGCTTTAGTCACATGGTCTTTGGGGGTCTTAGTTCTGTTAGGTACTTTGCAGTTGCATGCTGGATTCTCAGACTGTACTTGGGTTTAGTAGGAAAAAGCACCACAAATGTGGGAAGGGAGAGCTTTTCCATGGGTACTGAGCATTTTTCCTCATTTCCTCATTGGATAATATAAATTGTAAGTTTCCCACAAGCTCTAAAATCAGTGCCTGCATCACATCTTTTTCAGATATGATACATTCCTTTCTTCAGAAGGAGGATGTGATCATTATCACATCCCAAGTTATGCTCAACCTTATCTAGTTCTCAAGAGAGATTTATTTATGAAAGAAACCTCAAAAGGAAGATATAAACAGCAAATCTAGAATAAAGCAAAGGTTTACAGCAGACTCTAAAATGCACTCTAATTAATTGATATCCATTCTTATCTGGGTTCTTAATTTAAATGTGACAAAATTTAACAATAAAACTTTATTAATAATACTAAAATATTGCAAGTTTTTCACTAAATAATTATGAGCATCAAGTCTAATACATTTTACTTTCAAAGTTTCATTGAAAAAATTTTCACAAACACATTTATCAGCAATATATCACAATTTCTTTATTTTTAATCAATCTCTCATAATTTTTGCTGCCTTAACGTTAAGTTGTACCACTACTTCATCTCAGGTTTTTTTTTCTCCCCCTAGGGCACAGATATATAAAATGTTGACAAACATACACTCATAGTACCAGCACGATCACCATATAGGACAAAGTATGGCCCAGCAAGCCAAATTTGGCCCTTTGCTAGTTTTTATAAATAGTTTCTGGAGAAGGAAATGGCACCCCACTCCAGTACTCTTGCCTGGAGGATCCCATGGATGGAGGAGCCCGGTAGGCTACAGTCCATGGGGTCGTAAAGAGTCGGACATGACTGAGCAACTTCACTTTTACTTTTCACTTTCATCTATTGGAGAAGGAAATGGCAACCCACTCTAGTGTTCTTGCCTGGAGAATCCCAGGGACAGAGGAGCCTGATGGGCTGCAGTCTATGGGGTCGCACAGAGTCGTACACGACTGGAGCGACTTAGCAGCAGCAGCAGCATAAACAGTTTCATTATAACAAAGCCACACTCATTCATTTATTGTTGCTGTTGCTCAGTTGCTAAGTCCTGTCCGACTCTTTGCAACTCCATGGACAGCACGTTAGGCTTCCCCATCCTTCACTAACTCCCGGAGGTTGCCCAAGTTCATGTCAGTAATGCTATCCAACCACTGCAAAGCCTAAATAATTTATTTTCTGGCCCTTCACAAAGTATGATGATAGTTTAGATTGTTATAGATGTGCTTTATCAAATCAAGACAATTTCCTTCTAGTCATACTTTACAGAAACCTTTTGTCATGAATGAATGTTGAATTTGGTCAAATGAATTTACTGCACCTATTGTACAGATTTATTGCATCTAATGAAAATATTTTTTTTCCCCAAAAATCTATTGATGTGATAAATTACGTTGATTGATTCTTAAATATTGAAACAAGCTTGTATTTTTAGGAAAAATGGCATTTGGTCATGACTTATTATCAGTTTTATATATTACTATATTTAATTTACTAATATTTGTTGAGGATTTTGTACATATTCATAAGGATTATTAGTGTATAGTTTTCTTTGTATATATTTTTGCCTGACTTTTTATCAGAATAATACATACTTTTAAACATCTTTTTCCTTGTAATTTTGTATTTCATTAGCACTGGCATTATTTCTTTCTCAAATATTTGGTAGAATCCCATGAAAAACTAGACCTGAATTTTTCTTTGTTGGAAGGTTTTTAACTATGAATTCATTTTCTTTAATGAATAAAGGACAACTCAGGTTACTCTATGTCCTCTTTTGTGTGTTAGGTAAGTTTTGTCTTTCAGGGGAAATGTCCAATTCATTTATGTTGTGAAATTTATGAGTATCAATTTGTTCCCTTTATTCACTTGTTATCCTTATAAAGTCTGTAAGATCTATATTCATTCCCATCTTTCATTTCTGATATTGATCATCTCTTCTCTCTTTTTTCTTGATCAATTCTAGTTAGAATTTTTTTCAATTTTATTGACCGTTTCAAAGAACTAGATTCTGTTTTCATTGATTTTATCAAGTTTTATATTTTATTTTTTTTTTTTCTTTTTTTTTTTTTTTTTTTTTTTTTTTTTCCTCTAATTTTATTTTATTTTTAAACTTTACATAATTGTATTAGTTTTGCCAAATATCAAAATGAATCCGCCACAGGTATACATGTGTTCCCCATCCCGAACCCTCCTCCCTCCTCCCTCCCCATACCATCCCTCTGGGCCGTCCCAGTACACCAGCCCCAAGCATCCAGCATCATGCATCAAATCTGGACTGGCAACTCGTTTCCTACATGATATTTTACATGTTTCATTGCCATTCTCCCAAATCTTCCCACCCTCTCCCTCTCCCACAGAGTCCATAAGACTGTTCTATACATCAGTGTCTCTTTTGCTGTCTCGTACACTGGGTTATTGTTACCATCTTTCTAAATTCCATATATATGCGTTAGTATACTGTATTTATGTTTTTCCTTCTGGCTTACTTCACTCTGTATAATAGGCTCCAGTTTCATCCACCTCATTAGAACTGATTCAAATGTATTCTTTTTAATGGCTGAGTAATACTCCATTGTGTATATGTACCACAGCTTTCTTATCCATTCATCTGCTGATGGACATCTAGGTTGCTTCCATGTCTTGGCTATTATAAACAGTGCTGCGATGAACATTGGGGTACACGTGTCTCTTTCCCTTCTGGTTTTCTCAGTGTGTATGCCCAGCAGTGGGATTGCTGGATCATAAGGCAGTTCTATTTCCAGTTTTTTAAGGAATCTCCACACTGTTCTCCATAGTGGCTGTACTAGTTTGCATTCCCACCAACAGTGTAAGAGGGTTCCCTTTTCTCCACACCCTCTCCAGCATTTATTATTTGTAGACTTTTGGATCGCAGCCATTCTGACTGGTGTGAAATGGTACCTCATAGTGGTTTTGATTTGCATTTCTCTGATAATGAGTGATGTTGAGCATCTTTTCATGTGTTTATTAGCCATCTGTAGGTCTTTTTTGGAGAAATGTCTATTTAGTTCTTTGGCCCATTTTTTGATTGGGTCGTTTATTTTTCTGGAGTTGAGCTGTAGGAGTTGCTTGTATATTTTTGAGATTAGTTGTTTGTCGGTTGCTTCATTTGCTATTATTTGTTCGTTTTTTCTCTCTTTCTTTTCCTTCAAGTTTTATATTTTAAAATGTATTGATTTCTGCTTATTTTTTTTTAATGTTCTTCCTTCTGCCTGTTTTGGGTTTAATTTGCTCTTCTTTTCATAGTGTCACAGTTAAAGCTGAGATCACTGATTTGAGACCTTTACTATTCTCTAATTAAGCATTCTACTCTAAGTACTGTGTTAACTGCATCACAGAATTTTTAGTTGTATTTTCACTTGTAATCATTTCAAAATATTTTCTAATCATTCTGTAAATTTCCCTGTGACCAAAAGTTATCAGAAGCATATTATTTAATTGCAAAATATTTGGAGATTTCAACATACAATGTATTATTGATTTGTTCTTTACTATGGCCTATCAAAGGATTGTCATGCAGTTATGTTTTGCACTTTTATCCTATTCTTCATCTCTTTTAAATAGTAAATATTTAAACATTTCAAATGTATAAATATGTTGAAGTTATATAGTCTGTCTTGGTGAATGTTCCATGTACACTTGAAAAAAAAAATGTGTCTTCTGCTATTAGACTGTTGATAGTGTTGTTCAGTTCACTTCAGTTCAGTCGCTCATTCGTGTCTGACTCTTTGTGACCCCATGAATTGCAGCACGCCAGGCTTCGCTGTCCATCACCAACTCCCGGAGTTCACTCAGACTCACGTCCACTGAGTCAGGGATGCCATCCAGCCATCTCATCCTCTGTCGTCTCCTTCTCCTCCTGCCCCCAATCCCTCCCAGCATCAGAGTCTTTTCCAATGAGTCAACTCTAAGCATGAGGTAGCCAAAGTACTGGAGTTTCAGCTTCAGCATCATTCCTTCCAAAGAACACCCAGGGCTGATCTCCTTCAGAATGGACTGGTTGGATCTCCTTGCAGTCCAAGGGACTCTCAAGAGTCTTCTCCAACACCACAGTTCAAAAGCATCAATTCTTCAGCACTCAGCTTTCTTCATAGTCCAACTCTCACATCCATACATCACCACTGGAAAAACCATAGCCTTCACTAGACGGATCTTTGTTGGCAAAGTAATGTCTCTGCTTTTCAATATGCTGTCTAGGTTGGTCATAACTTTCCTTCCAAGGAGTAAGCGTCTTTTAATTTCATGACTGCAATCACCATCTGCAGTGATTTTGGAGTCCCAAAAAATAAAGTCTGACACTGTTTCCATTGTTTCCCCATCTATTTCTCACGAAGTGATGGGACCAGATGCCATGATCTTCGTTTTCTGAATGTTGAGGTTTAAGCCAACTTTTTCACGCTCCTCTTTCACTTTCGTCAAGAGGCTTTTTAGTTCCTCTTCACTTTCTGCCATAAGGGTGGTGTCATCTGCATATTCGAGGTTATTGCTATTTCTCCCGGAAATCTTGATTCCAGCTTGTGCTTCTTCCAGTCCAGCGTTTCTCATGATGTACTCTGCATATAAGTTAAATAAGCAGGGTGACAATATACAGCCTCGACGTACTCCTTTTCCTATTTGGAACCAGTCTGTTGTTCCATGTCCAGTTCTAACTGTTGCTTCCTGACCTGCATATAGGTTTCTCAAGAGGCAGGTCAGGTGGTCTGGTATTCCCATCTCTTTCAGAATTTTCCACAGTTTATTGTGATTCACACAATCAAAGGCTTTGGCATAGTCAATAAAGCAGAAATAGATGTTTTTCTGGAACTCTCTTGCTTTTTCCATGATCCAGCGGATGTTGGCAACTTGATCTCTGGTTCCTCTGCCTTTTCTAAAACCAGCTTGAACATCTGGAAGTTCATGGTTCATGTATTGCTGAAGTCTGGCTTGGAGAATTTTGAGCATTACTTTACTAGCATGTGAGATGAGTGCAATTGTGTGGTAGTTTGAGCATTCTTTGGCATTGCCTTTCTTTGGGATTGGAATGAAAACTGACATTTTCCAGTCCTATTGTTCAGGATTTCTATATGCTTTCTTTATTTTTTAACTGGATATAGTAGTTTTGCAATGTTGTATTAGTTTCTACTGTACAACAACATGAATCAGCCATATGTATACATATATCCCTTCCCTTATAAGCCCCGCCCCATCCCAACCCCTAGGTCAGCACAGAGCACTCAGCTGAACCCCCCTGTATGATACAGCAGCTTCCCACTAGCTATCTGCTTTACACATGGTAAATGTGTTTATACGTCTATGCTACTGTCCAATTCATCCCGCCTTTCCCTCCCCACTGCTGTGTCCACAGATGCATTCTCTACCTCTGCATCTCTATTCCTGCCTTGCACGTAGGTTCATCAGTACCGTCTTTCTGGAACTTCTATATTCTTACTAAACTTCTTCCTACTGTTTCATGTACTTTTAGAGAGGAATAGTTAAGTCTCTAACTATAATCGCACCTTTATTTATATTTAAGTTCTATGGCATCTTGCATTATCAGGTTATTTTGTCAGCTGCATTTATATTTAGGACTGATCTGTCTTCTCAGAGATTTGACCTGTTTATCCTTATGTTTTATTCCTGTACATACATAGTAATACTTCTTCTGAAATATATCTAGTCTTACGTTAATATAACCATTTAAGCTTTTTTGATTAGTATTTCATGGTATCATTATTATTCATTTATGTTTGGCCTATCAAAGGATTGTCATGCAGTTATGTTTTGCACTTTTATCCTATTCATCCATCTCTTTTAAAAGCTGTTTAGACTTTATCTTTCATTCAATGCAGTTTTTAATATTGGTAGATTTAAAATCTACCCCATTGTTTTTCCTATTTTCCCTATCTGATGTATTTTTTCCTTTGCCTGTTCTTGGACTGCATTTTATAACACCATATTTATTTATATTTTTGACTCTGCATTTATGCATTTAAACATATTTTGAGAGAATGCATTAGGATTTACAACATAAATTTAATTTGTCACAGTCTAACTTCAAATAGTATTTTGCTTTACATGTAGTATCAGAACCCTGTGATTCTGTGCTTCTCATTCCTCTTTCTTGTCTTCTGTGCTGTTGTCATGTGTTTTGCTTTTACATATGTCATAAACCACAGTACAGTGCTACTATTTTTGTTTTGCCTTGGGCAGTCAATTATCTGTTAGAGCAAAATAAGAAAAACATCTTTTACATTGATTTTCACTTTAGTAATTTCTGAATAGAGATCTTCATTTCTTTTTATAAGCCTAAATATCTATCAGTTATGTTCTGCTTTAAAAAAATAACCCTTTAGCATTTCTTGGAGCATGGGCCTCTGTCTGAATTTTTGATTGTCTGAAATGAGTTTTTCATTCTCCTTTATTTATTAGAGATATTTGTGCTGTGTGTAGAATTCTGGATTGACTTCTTTCTCTTTTCAGCACTTTAATGATGCCATTCTGTGTGGTTTCAGACAATCCATTGGATATCAGTCCTATATTTTTTCCTTTGTATGCAATGTGTCCTTTATTTCCACCAAATCCCTGTCCCTGGTGCCTTTAATATTTTTTCTTTATCTTTTTTGAACAGGTTGAGTATGATATATCACAGTGTGCATGTGCTTGTATGTGTGTATGCATGTGCGTGTATTTTGTTAGGGTATTTATTTATACCTATGTAGAAGGCTGGACAGAAGTGTATAGCATTTATGCCTGAAAATGGATATGCCTCTTCTGTTAGGACATGAGTGCAGGAATTTGAGGCAGTAGAGTCAGAAGCTGAGCTGGATTTGTGTTTCATTGTTGCTGTAATCAGTTTCAGGCCACCACATACAAAGACTGCAAGTCTTTGTACCCCTCTGTCCAATTCATGGGCTTCCCAGGTGGCTCAGTGGTAAATAATCTGCCTGCTAACACGAGAGGCCTGGGTACGATCCCTAGGTCAGGAAGATCCCCTGGAGAAGGAATGGCAACCCACTGCAGTATTCTACCTGGGAAACCCCATGGACAGAGTACCCTCGTGGGTCCATGGGGTCACAAAAGAGTCAGACATGACTTAGTAACTAAATAACAACAACTCAATTCACACATTGAAATCCTATCCCACAATGTGATGGTTTTTGGAGGTGGAGCCTTTGGGAAGCACCTGGGACACGAGGGTAGAAGCCTCACAAATGGAATTAGTGCCCTTAGAAGAACAGACCAGAGAGCTAGCTCACTGTCTTTCTGCCAAGTGAGGACACAAAGAGAGGTCAGAAGTCTACGACATGAAACAGGACTCTCACCAGAGCCTGACCCTGACACTCTGACCTTAGATTGTAGCCCTCAGAACTATGAGAAGTAAGTTTCTGTTGTTTATAAGACAGCATGTCTGGAGTGCTTTGTTATAGCAGCCTGAACAGATAAAACAGTTGGGAGAGATAATTATTCTCAGAATTCCTGCTCTACCCCGTTTCTGGCCTTCCTCCAGCACCTGTGCCTCTGAGGGAGTTTGTGTCCAGGTATTTGTGATCCTCTAGTGGTTGTCAGCTTCTGCTTCTTACTGAGTGTTTATCAGCCTGGTGATGTGAGGCAGAAAGCCTGTCTGTTTTCCAGGTCTAGGGTCAGACTTAGGTAAGCCTATGCCTGGGCATCAGGGAGCATCTCAATGATCCAAATCTTCCTTGTCATGGTGGTAAAACTGTGCAGGTTGCATGCAGAAGGGTTTCCCAACCTTCCCCCATTGGTAGGAAGCATCTAAGGATATTGGTATAAATGTTAGTCCCAGTTCTATTTCCTGCTTCTCCCAGAGGACTGATGTGTTCTGCTTCTTGGGGTGCAGGAGCCTGGATAAAGCTTTGTGCTTCCTCCCAGAACCAGGTTCTTGAGCGGTGTCAGGATCTATGGAAATTAGCTTACAAGTGAATGGACACCCTCCTCGTATCTGTGTCCTAGGGGTTCTGTCCTCTCTCAGTAGCTCATGCTCAGCTTTTAGAAGTTTGTTTAGGAAGGTTTTCTGAACTTGTCTTAATCTCTTGTGTTGATATGGTGCCAGTGTCTCTCACCCTGCCACCTGACCCAGAGAAGCTAATGCTCTCCTTGTCACTCTCTTTGCAGCAACTGTTTTCTTTGGCATATAGGCTCCCTGGTTTCTCACCTCTCTGACAGATTCATGAAAAAATATGATTCTATATTTATATGACTTTTTCTTGCTTTTAGTGTAGGACAGATATAAAACTCTGTACTACCCACATTGGTATCAAACTATCATTATCATAAAAGAGTCTAGTTGTTTTCTTATTTTAATGTAGTTTTAAAATCATATTTATCCTTTTCATATTTCCTGATTCTAGATATCTTCATATTTTCCCTTCTCATTATTAGGCTCTAAAAATAGATTTATAAAATTTTAATAATATTCTGGAAATAGAATAAAGATATAGTGATATGTTATAAGTAATTTCTAATATTTGAAAATAAAATATTTCCTATTAAAAACATGACCATAATCAAAGGAAAGGGATTTTTATTTTCTCTGGGTATAGCTTTAGACCTATTGCTAGAAGTATGAATGTTATAATCGCTTTTTAAATAGAACTGAAATCAGATCTCTGAAGGTGCTAACAGCTTACAAAAGCACAGCAAAGTACCCTGGTCAATGGTATTAAGCCAGTTTTGTTCAGTAGATAAAAGAGATGCAAGTTCAGCCCCTAGGTTGGAGAGACTCCCTGAAGTTTGCTTGGAAAGTCCTACGAACAGAAGAGTCTGGTGGGCTACAGTCCATGGGGTTGCAAAGAGTCAGACTGGCTGAGCACACATACATTCACTAGTTTTTTCATAAATCTTTGAGTCATTTTGGCTTGGGAGGAAAAATGTCTTTAAGTATCTGTTTGCAAATGACCATCATGATATTTTCCATGAGAAAGATATAGAGGTAGAGAGGAATCCCAGTTTGAGTCAAAATTTCACAACCTTCTGAATTTATCAAATGAATAAAAAGAAAGTGAAGCAGCCTCAAGAGAATTCTCTACAAATTAGCTAAGAATCCTGGAAGTGTTATAATCTGACTGGGACTCAATTATTATTACCTATAAAAATAGGTGTTGTATTAGAGTGACTATATAGTTTCCTGAAGTTCCAAGATTCTCTGATTCCTAATTATGTATCTCTGTTTATAATGATTTGATTGAAAAACCACTCTTACATGAATCTTTCTATAACTGCAGGTTTTATATGGGGAGAGATTAAACAAATGTGGGATGGTGGACTTCAAGATTACATCCATGATTGGTGGAATTTAATGGATTTTGTGATGAACTCCTTATACCTAGCAACAATCTCCTTGAAAATCGTTGCATTTGTAAAGGTAACTATAATTTATGTTATTGGTAAAGCAAAAGTTATGTTAACTATTGATAATATTCCATTGTTATTATTTTTATTAATAATGCTGCCTAGGGCATTATCTGTATGTGAAATTCATCATCTCATGACATTCCTGAGAGATAGAAATAAAATACATAGATAATGCACAGCTTATAGTCGTAAAACAAATTTTGATAGACATTTAGAAATTGTCACCCAATTTTCTGGTATCTAAATTGAATGATGCCTAAAAGTGATTCACAATAGCTGCTCTCAAGTCTAATCTTTTCCATTTCTAATGAAATTCTACCTCAAACACTGTTCAAACTTTTGCAACCAGAATCTATTTTTATCAGTTATAACTAACTGATAAAATTACACAGACAGATCAAAATATTACTCTCTTAAAGCATTGAAATTATTATTTCAGTTTAAACTAATATAGCTTGATATAATTGGAGCAGAATATAATTCTTCTCCTCACCCCATTCAATGTGACAGTGCTGAAATCTCACACACCCATTCCTCCCCCGCGTTCCATACAGCATCAGTCTCACCCCAAACCACATAATTTACATAAAGCGTTTTTGTTCTGCAGTGACAACTGAGATTATTTTGTGCTTTGGGGGATGTTTTTTAAACCAAAGTATGATCGTGTCCTCCTTCCTGCCTTTCCTTTCACTCCTTCCTTTTCTCTTCCTTTTTAAAAAATGTGTGTCAAACTGATGAGTGAATTAGGAAAACACAGTGTTTAATTGGACTGTACATGAATAATTCATGCGATCTAATGATCTGAGCTAGGAAATGCTAAAACAAAAGTGAACTCTCATTCATTTAGTGTTGTCCTAAGTCAGCTCCTGAAACGTTCAGCTGTAACAGGGTCAAAATTGCCCAAAGTCGTTTCCTGAATTGTTCAATTAAAATGTTTCCAGCACTCATCAAAACATTCAGAAAAAATGTTTTCTGCCAGTTTCATGGAAAACTAGCTATGTTTTAAGAATGGAAATGATTTGATAATTTTTTTCTATCTGCATTAAGAATGAATTACCTTGGGCCTTTCTGAAGATGACAGAAAATATTGTGTTAACCAAGCAAGTTTGGCATCTGTGCAGGAGATGGTTATCTATTTTGAAGTGCATGTCTTCCCGATTCTTCTTTCTTCTGTCATGATGCTTAAGTATATCTATAAAGTTGTTTTGGACATGTTTCTCTCAAAAAGTAATGTATCTGTTTTTTTGTGACCACGTGCAGTTATAAAATTCTAGTTCCACATGACATATCAATTCTTCTCATACTTTCAGGTGCTAAGAATCACCTGGGGAGCTTGCTAAAACAGATCCCTTTTCTCAGTTCCCACGGATCAGGAGTATTAGGCAGGGGCCTAAATTCGCATTTATTGCAAATTCATCAGCTAATTTTGAGGTAAATGGTCTAAGGAAGACATCATGAATAGCCTTAGGCTGAAAAATTCTATTTAGCAGCTCAAATAAATATGGGTTTGATGCCAAAAGGAACCTCTCTCATATAATATTTATATTAAGAAACATTTTATAGATCTCATTTATATGGTATTCACTTATGGTACATATATATTTTATATATAAGAACTCTGATATATACTAAGTACAATTATATGAATTAATGAACACCTGTGATTTGGGGCCTCAGTGGTTTCAGATAACTGGATTTGAATTTTCATAAATTCTTTATGTGGAATATCTGTTTTCAAACTAAAATATAAACATTGTTCCTTATACTGTAAATGGGAAATTTTGTGTTAAAAATTCAACTAGGGACTACCCTGGTGGTCCAGTAATTAAAACTCCACACTTCCAATGCAGGGGGCATGGGTTCAGTCTCTGATAGGGAAACTAAGATCCAGCAAGCTTCACATGGCTAAAAGACAAAAAAAAATCAACTCATCCCAAGTGATGAAGAAGAAAGAAAAGAAAAGGAAAAAAAGATGGAAAAGTACATAGAAATAACCTCAGATGAAGTCTTTGGGAAATATATGGATTGCTTATGCCCTTTGGTCATAGGAGTTCAGCTAGGATTATAAACATAAATGATGAAAAGTTATTTCTGAATGACTAATTTGTGTGCTCCAAACCTGAGTTTCATGAATAGTTTTTAAATGGCTGCACTTTAGACCTGGGTTTCCTGGGCTCAGTTTTCTCCCATCACTTACTAGTTATGTGAACTTGGACCTGTTTTTTCACCTCTCTGTGCTTCACCTATAAAATAAGGAATTTCTGCCTTACACCATTAATATGAGAAAAACATGAGTCGATCAATGTATTTAAAGTGCTGGTATCCAAATGCATGATTAGTTCTCTCCTTTCTCTCCTACTGCTGTTTCCTCCTCCTTCATGTACCCTGAGTCCACTGGACTTGCCTCTTGCAATGTCTTTATTGTGGCATTTGCTTTATTTTAGTTGAAAAAGACCTTCATGTCTGAATTCACACTTGCCTTTACCACTTGCAAACTGTCTAATTTGGGGCAAGGTGTTTCATGTGGGCCTCGATTGTATTATCTTTTAAATGACGATAATAGCAAAAAAGCACCGACTTTGGGAGGCTGTGATGTCATGCTGATTTGGTGACTCAGCCTCCTTGATCATCTTTTGTTCTATCATTCATTTTCTCATGCTAATTTTTAATAACATAATTTACGATTTCAGGAACAGGAGCATTATTTCTGTACAAAAATAGACTACCATAAATGAGGCAAACAGTCATTTTGTGAATCAAGCAATGAGAATTTATGGAGTCACATTAAGAAACTGGCTTTCCATCTGTTTGTTGAGAATGCAGACACTGGCGATACAGCCCCTGCCTTCAAGCAGTTCACAGAAAGGAAAGAGAAATGCACATGAAGACCTTACAGTGTGATAAGGTCTACCACAGGGACCTTGGTGGCATCATGGAAGGAACTAAATTTGGCTGGCAGTGTCTTGAAATGATTTAGAGGACAGAGTGAGTGGGCATGTATTGTGTCCATGAACATTCATAAATGTCCCTGGGAGAAGAGACACAACATGCATGAGTCTGAGAGTATAAAGGAGGCCACTAATTCAGAGGGATGGTCCAGGGAACTGGGGCAGGGAGAGGATGGGAAGGACTTTCCAGATCATGCTATACAGTTTGAATCCTAAAATAAAGAGGAACCATTAATGAGGCTGAAACAGAATGAGTCAAATGATGATGATTACCTGAAGTAGAGCAGTGGACACAGGAGAAGTTAATAGAAGATTGGCTTTGGGAAAAAAAAAAAAATTAGGAGGTAAGATCCACAAGACACGTGATTTGTTATTATGAAGGCTTGGATCATAGGTGGGATCCCAGAATGGTCTTGACGCTGCTCCTCAGTAAATAGTTTACTTCTGATGGTTATGATGACCAAATGAACCATCAGTCCTTCAAGAGGGAGATCCTTCTGTAACTGGTCTGTAGGGAGAGAACCTCCTGGTCTAGCAGAAGGGCCATTCTTATTTGGCTCATCCCTTTGCAATTTATCCTCCTGGAGATTTTTTTTTTTTTTTAACATACAAAAGGGTCCTTTTGGCCAAAGCTGTGATCTGGGCTCTGATCCATACTTGGTATGACTACTGCCTGTACCACTTCCTACCAGTATGATTTGGGACAAGTTAACCTATGCCTCAACATTCTTCTCTGTAAGATGATAGGAATAATCAAGTTCCAGACAATGTTTGTGAGGATCTCATTAATAAACACATTTATGCCATAGAGTTTAATATAAGCACTCAGTTGTTTTTTATTTTGATTAAAATGAAACAGCATAGATTATACAAAGAGAACACAGAAGTTCACGTGACTTTAGGATTCTCCTTCTCCACAAGGCTTGTGGTTCTGCCTTAAATGCCTTGATTCATTAGCATTTCACAGCTTAGGGATTGTAGCTTTTTAAAATTTGCTTTTAATTTTTGAAGGAGAAGGTTTGTCAATCATTTCTTGTTCTCACCATGTATAAAATGTTAAGTCAATCTAGAGCTTGTTGATGCCTGGGCACACTTGGAAAATGTTAGTTTATCTTCATTAGGAATCGTTTTCTCCTAAATATTACCCAGTCCCTTTTCCTATGTATAACTTGTCTCTTATGTCTATCTTCTGTCATTTGGCAGAAATGGTTGCAATTCTATGCCTCGTCCACTGTGTAAATAATATTCTCAGAAATCAAAATGATTAGGAATAAGAACAGTTCTTTCAATGATCTTGCTGGAATTTTTCATAGCACCAGTCTTCTAAATAGTATTTACCTCATTGGTCCCTCTTCTTATCAGCTAGAAAGAAGGTGAATGTTTCTATTTCACAAATGTTACAACTGTAGTGAATTCTCCAAATCATGAACTTTCTAAATATTCTTTAGTTTTATGACAGAGAGCTGTAGATATTTAAATCTGAGTTGTATAGTATTATCTACCACAGGAGAAAACCATACACCTTCCTGTTGTCTTCACTTCTTAATTATCTAACCAGTTTGTAGAAAGGGAAATGTTTTCACCTTATAAATCAAGCATTAAAACTAGCATACATTTTCTGTTTAATTTTGTAGAACAAATGTTTTCACTTTGCCTCAACTTAATTATTATTCATTTTGAATACTTGACTTTTATGAGTATGCATCAGGCTCTAGAGAATATAAAGATGAACTTTTCCTATATTCAAGGAACTTAGGACCTACTATTATGATGCAATCCGTCTTCCTCTCCTAACACTTCTGCTAAGGTGTTCATGATCTGCCTTCAGCTTTCTCTTAGAGTTATCACTATTCCCAAAGCCTCTGCAACCCAGCTATATTAAGATGCTCCCATTTCTACAAATGATCCATCTTTTCTAACAATCGTACTTTAGAATATGTCTGGGACAATTCTCCACCCGAAAATGCTTTTCGAGCTTCTGTCACATATAAAACACTCTATTAGATGTCCAGTACCAAAAACACATTAGACAAAGCTCCCGACATGGAAATCTGACAAGAAACTCAAGGTAAATATTCTGTTTTCTAGGTCTGCATAGGAGCAAGTTCCTTACAAAGAATCTAAATAGAAATGGAGGCTTAAGGCAAAGTCAAACTATGTTAGGTTTATAATTTATAAGCAAATCCATGAGAAAAAAAGGAAAGCAGGAATTTCTGGTGCTCAAAGAGATATAGGTATGTACATATCTCTTGATTTCTCTCGAACAGGGGATTGCCAGCTCTGGTCAGCAGGATCCTGGTGTCCACTCATCTGTAGTACAAGAGAACTTCTCAAAGGAAAGACAAGCACTGCCTATTTAATATATGTCTTTTTCACTGTATTGTAAGCCTGCATGGCATGAGTTATAGCTTGTTTGATTACTACTATGAACCCTGAAGATATTGCCTGACACAGAGTATGCACTCAACACATATTTGATAAGTGATTAGTAGCCAAAGAATCAAAATAATTTGAATTGAAACCCATTTTTAGACAAAGGGTCCAGGATTCATAGAAAGGCCTTTTGGTGAGAATGTGAGGGTCAGTTTGGAGAACAGCCAGAATTGAAGGTTTGAGCCAGAGCGGTAAGCACCTAACTGGGTACAAATGGAAAGTCAATCTCTAAAGGAAGTCAAGTCCCAGATTCCAGAGGCTTCATGTGACATGTTGGGAAATGGAATTTCATCATGAGGATATTGGTGTCATTCAAGAACATTAAGCCAGATTGCCTGATTGGTCCTTTTAAAAGATGACCTGGAGGAAATAAATGATTATAGAGACAAGATTCAAGGCAGGGATAAGAGTTAGAAGGCTATTATAATCATTTCTGTAGGGAATAGATTTCCTACAGAAGTAGATTTCCTACAAAACTTCCTTTTGTAGGAAACTTTTTTTAACAGTGAGGATACCAGTGTCAAGGAGTAAGGACATATATAAGATTTTGGTTTCAAAGGCTGGGAGTTTGCTAGGAAGGACTCTAGGATCAACCTCAAATGCTGCCTTAGGTGATTTACTGCCATCCACTGAGATGAAAAAGCATGAATTGTGAAGGTGTTTGAGGATGAAAAGAGGATGAGTTTCAATTCTGACCTGTGAGTTTGAGACACCCATGAGATATTTAAGAGAAAATGTCAAGAGGAAAGAGAATATAAAATATGAATGTACGTGCAACTTCTGGGCTGGAGATGGGGAACTGGGAGTTATTAGCATATAAGTGACAACTGAAATCACAGGAAATATCCAGGGAGAGTAGAAAGAATAAGAAGAGAAGGGCTCTGAGAAGTGAACTCGATGTTTAAGGTGCAAGTGAAGAAGCAGAGCCTGCTAAGAAGATTGACAAGAGCCATCACTCTGGCTGGAGGCAAACATACAAAGATGAAACATGAGTATAGATCTTGTGAATAAGTTTTAGAAAATAAAGCCAAAGAAAACTTTAAAATTCAAGTTAATCTTTTCATTCCTAACAGTAGATGTGGAAAATATGTTTAATCACTGCAAAATTACCACTTTTCTGTACAGAGTCACAGAATAGCTTGGTTTGAAAGAAATTTTTAAATTGCTTCATAAAATAATGCCCTTCTTTAAAACCTAAGTGAAATGTACATAGATGTGAATGGCAGAAGAAAACTTAGAGAGTAAAGTTTAAAAAAATGAAATCAAGAGAGAATTCCTAAAATGTTATATCTCATTTATTGCTAACAAGAAACAAGGTTTCTGGGTCAGAGAACAGATAAATTCTTTACTTACAAAACAGTCTTCACATTGGTCCCCCATGCTCCAAGCTCACACAGGGCAACAGAAGAGAAGCCAGATGTGCCCTCCACATACATGAGTTTGTATCACAGGACAGCAGTGGGAAACTAATGCGTCTCAGAGCTTGTGTAGTACAGCTGTGCCTGCTGCCCATATTTCCCCTGGAGACAGAAAGAGCAAGACCTTCACCTTCTAAAGTGAACAAGTTCTCTCTGGGGAGGCAAAGGTCCCCCTGGATTATTATCCTTAGACGGTAAGCAGATGGTTCCAGGGAAGATTTTTCTCAGTCTCTCAGGAGGTCTCTCTCTTTAATTTCCAAGTCTTCATTCAAATATCCTTTAACCCTGTGCTTAGTCGCTGAGTCGTGTCCAACTCTTTGCAACCCCATGCACTGTAGACTGTCAGGCTCCTCTGTCCACAGGGGATTCTCCAGGCAAGAATACTGGAGTGGGTTGCCACGCCCTCCTCCAGGGGAATCTTCCCAACCCAGGGATCGAATCCAGGTCTCCCGCATTGCAGGAGGATTCTTTACCTTCTGAGCCACCAGGGAAACCCTCCTTTAACCCAAATACCAGCAATATTTTTCTCAGGACACCCCGACCAGGTATAAATGCTATTCACATAGCATTGTTTCTCATCATTTATCCGGAGTGCTGGACCCTGAAACAGTCCTGGATAATTATATAGGGGCAGAAGCTAGCATCTCATTTGCAAAATGGAAACCATCCTCTTATGATTTTGCAAGCCCCAGCTGAGAGAATTTGCTAAGAAGGGTTCTAAAGTACAGTAAGTCAATAGCAGAGCTGGAGTCAGTGACCACGTGACGATGGATTTTACATCCTACTGGATCAAACGGGCTGTGATGCCTAGAACAAGGAATGGCATCTCCACTAGATTCAGTAACATCAAAGGATCCTTCGAGTTTGAACAACATATAATCTCTATTCATTGCCAGTCTCGTTAGCGCCAGATAGAATGTGTCACTTTCTCTTCTCTATTCCCACAGCAGTTAGTGTTCATCTCTCAGAGCATTTTTATTATAATTATCTGTTCCTTTCATCCTCATTTTTCCATGCGTGAATACTTGATGGGATAAAATGTCTCTTGAGCACCTAGGACCTGCAGGGCATTGTGTTAAATGTGGTGAGAAATTCCAAGAAAACAGTTATATCTTTAAGAATGCTTATTGTTTAGTATTTTGTACATTTTGAGGTATGGTCCTCAGCCATATAAGTTAAAAGAGAGAGAGATGATTAGCCATCAACAGAAGGCTAGATATTCTCTACTAAAATATGTGTGTCTTTCAAGAGAATGAGAAAAGGAAGATTAATGTTATCTTAGTCTTTGAAGGAAAAGGTGGCATAAAATACAGGGTGGCGGGAAGGAACTGGAGAGAATTAGGTGAGGTTTGATACTGCAAGCTGTTACTCTAATACTCATTACAATGAATCAAAAATCTTATTTTCTTTTTCCTGTATCTTCAATCCTTAGCTATTTTATGCTGAAGCCATGCGTGGGAATGCTTAAGAAGAGTTATCAGGACTTAAAAATAGAAAATAATTTCCTTCTAGTTCAAACTTGATTGTTTTAAATTGTCACTCAAGCAGGCGTCTGAGTGTTGAACCAAATCAAGAACTTCTGAGGTATTTTCTCCCCAAGGAGATTTTAAAAAATACTATCTATTACTTTCAAGAGAATTAATTAACATTTGTAAAGGTCTTTGGTATAAAATGCAATATAAAAAGAATAGAAATATTCTGATGGTACTCATAGAGAAGTAACTTTTTTTTCCTACATGATCATTAGGAAAAAAATGCAGTTGTCTAGACATTTTTAGTGATGTATGTGAAAAAGAAAATGTAATTTATTGTTCAGTTCTTATACAGATATAACCATAGATGTTCATAATGTAGCATTTCAACATGTATTTGACCTTTTCTTGATAAGGATACAAATCTACTTTAAGATTACAAGGGATAAATTTCAATGTTCTCCTTCTATAGCCTGATATCAAAACAGTTCAAAGCTGACATTTTAATCATACTTTAAAAATAATTGCTCGTCAAAGTTTAATGTAACAAATATTTTTCTCAAATCAAATGTTTTATCTAATTAGGGAATGTTCAAACAAATATCACACTTTCTACACATGAAATATTAAAATCAGCAATCCATTGATTGCCTGAGTGATTTCCAACTTAGGTTTTATGTACATTTAGGCTATAACAGATACAAAATATTAATGGTGATGCCCACATTCGTCATGACTATGTCCACGGCCACTACTTCCACTCATTTATATGTCATTTGTGTCCAACATGGATAACTCTAGAATAGGCACATGTGTCAAATATGGTAAGTGAAGTCATTGATTTTGTTCAAAGTGTAGCAGTTTTCCCCTATAATGTAGTTTTCTTTTTTATTATGATATCTCTATTTTTTCCAATATAAAATCAGACTGTGGTTTTTTTCCTATATAACATTTTCCTTTTCTTTTTTTAATAGTTCTATTGCAAAGATCAAGGCCTGATGTACTCACAGATTAGCAAAGACTACAAATGACAAGGGCAGGCTAGGAAGGTCGCTTTGATTACAGCTCGTCCCTTATAAGTTCCTTTCGTAAATGTCTTACTTTTGTGTAGAAGTGCTGCCACCTTCATGGAATACATCAGCTTCCTGCCAATAGCTCGTGGTGCTGAAGCCCCCTGAAAAAAATCATCCTGGCCTGGGCTTGACGGATTTGTATGTATGTGCTTGTTTCATACGTTATTTTCTCCTTGTTTCTCTCTTTTCTCCAGTACAGTGCTCTTAATCCACGTGAATCTTGGGACATGTGGCACCCCACGCTGGTGGCTGAAGCTTTGTTTGCTATTGCAAATATATTCAGTTCCCTGCGTCTGATCTCACTGTTCACTGCAAATTCTCACCTGGGGCCTCTGCAGATATCTCTGGGAAGAATGCTCCTGGACATCTTGAAGTTTCTGTTCATCTACTGCCTCGTGCTGCTAGCATTTGCCAATGGCCTAAACCAGTTGTACTTCTATTATGAAGAAACAAAAGGGTTAAGCTGCAAAGGCATACGATGTGAAAAGCAGAATAACGCCTTTTCAACGTAAGTCTCATGGACTTTTCTCTTGGAAATGTTGGTAGAATTTAAAGGCTACTTACTTTTGAAATTGAACCGTGACAAGTGGTTGCAAAGAAACACTGTGCTCAGTGGGGAAAACAGAGATATCTAGTACATCTAAGTTTTAGTAAAATGGTCTTTTCTTTTAAATGAGCTCATATAAAAGATAGCTATGTATACTGTTTTATAAGGGGAAATAGAAATTCCCTGCTGGTTCAGTGGTTAGGGCTCCATGCTTCCATAGCAGGGGCCGTGGCTTTAATTCCTGGACAGGGAACTGAAGTATCACATGTCATGTGGCACCACCAAAAAAAAAAAAAACCCAACAACAAAAATATTGCTGAGAGAAATTGGAGAAGACCTAAATAAATGGAGGGGCTTCCCTGACACCTCAGTTGGTGAAGAATTCACCTGCAATGCAGGAGACCTGGGTTTGATTCCTGGGTTGGGAAGATCCCCTGGAGAAGGGATAGGCTACCCACTCTAGTATTTTGGGGCTTCCCTTGTGGCTCAGCTGCTAAAGAATCCACCTGCAATGTGGGAGACCTGGGTTTGACCCCTGGGTTGGGAAGATGCCCTGGAGAAGGGATAGGCTACCCACTCCAGTATTCTGGTCTGGAGAATTCCATGGACTGTATAGTCCATGGGGTTGCAAAGAATCGGACACAAGTGAGTGAGTTTCCCTTTCACTTAGAATAAATGGAGAAATATATTTAAAAAATATGAAATGTGGAGTAGAAAGGAACCTGTGTCTAGTGACAGCGTACAAGCACGTTAACAGATAGAATTTATGGAAAACCAGTCATGGAAGAAAATCCAAATGCTTTTCAATCTTTGCTCAGGCGTTTTCCAGATACTGAAGTCCCTTCACGTGTCTCTCTTATTCTCAGGTTCCCTAGCCCAAAGTCTAAACGTGGGGAAATAATTCAAACTAGAAACCTCAGGCTAACCTAGGCCATGATTCTGATGTGCATAAAACTCTCTGTGCCCTTACAGCTGATGAGCATCTGGTCTCTTGGTGTCTAATGAGCATCTGAGCATCTTGGTGTCAAGCTTCAGTCAGGCTTGCTGACAGCACACATTCATGGCCACAGTGTTTCAGGCTCACATAGCCCTAATACATGCCTGTGTCTACTTCCTTCCCACTGTGATAAACAGTGAATTAGCAGATGAATTAGGCAGTGAGGTGATCTTCCTCTCCACAGTAATCACGTGAACACATGGTCATTTGGTAGATGCCTTTGAAAGTCAGATGGCCATTCATTGGCTATTCTAGAATTTTGTGTGATCTAAGAGTGCAGTAATTTCTCCAGTGGGAGGAAATCAGTTACGTCCCATAAACTAAATTACTTTTGGTTAAAATAGTCTTTTTGTCTCAGTTCTGTGTTTGTTTTATCTGTGATCCCAGTATTTAAAACCCCACTTTAATCCATCAACATCTGATTATTTGCACATAAGTTTTCATTGCAGTCTTAGCTGCCTGAAATCCATTCAGAGATAGATCTGATACAAACCACGAATCAAAGAAAACAAAAAGTCATCCCAGCTCCACCTTGTCACTTCATCGCTTTCTCCAGCCTTTTTATTCTCCTGAGCTTAAGCAATTTCTCCAGTTTGACCAGTTTTCCCTGCTTTGTCATCTTCCTCGTGCTCCCTTCTCACCAGTTCAGCAGCGATTCGTTGAAACCCCTTGCTGCAACATCCTGGTGATGAATGGCTTTGGACTGTGTCTCAGTTTTAATATCAGAACTTGTCTTTCTCCACTCACTTATGATCCTAGACTTGGCAATCTGCCCCTGGCAACAAGGATAAGGAATTCACAGTCGTAGACCCCACCAACCTCTCCACTTCTTAGACTCAAATTCTGCCTGTAACAAAGTTCCTGGATGTTGTCTGCCTGCTGATTGGCCTCCTGGATTTCTGATGGAAATAGAGACCCTTTTTCCATGCTCCATCTTTCACAACTCCTAGTTACTCTGTGCTGTGTGCTCCGATATAGACTGCTTGCTAAGACCACCCTGTTGATATTTGCAGTCACATCCTTCTGATTCCATGCTTTGTCTTCCAGAAAAAACTTCCACACAGCCCCTAGAACTGAGTTTCCTCCTCAGGTCTTCTTTAATTCAAGGAACATTTGTGGTTCCAAGTCCCAACCCATTTTCTGACATCTTATGCATTGCCATTAACAAGGGTTCTACCTAATCCCATCCTAATTTCGGAGAAGGCAATGGCACCCCACTCCAGTACTCTTGCCTGGAAAATCCCATGGATGGAGGAGCCTGGTGGGCTACAGTCCATGGGGTCGCTAAGTGTCGGACATGACTGAGCGACTTCACTTTCACTTTTCACTTTCATGCATTGGAGAAGACAATGGCAACCCACTCCAGTGTTCTTGCCTGGAGAATCCCAGGGATGGGGGAGCCTGGTAGGCTGCCGTCTATGGGGTTGCACAGAGTCAGACATGACTGAAGTGACTTAGCAGCAGCAGCAGCAACAGTATCCTAATTTATGATCCATGAGATTCTCAGAAATCTGCTTGCCCTGTTACTGGTTTTGTGGTAAATGCTAACGTGTGTTGTGTGTGATTGTGTTTAGTTGTTCAGTTATGTCTGATTCTCTGTGACCCCATGGACTATAACCTACCAGGCTCCTCTATCCATGGAATTTTCAAGGCAAGAATACTGGAGTGGGTTGCCATTTCCTTCTCTAGAGGATCTTCCCAACCCAAGGATCAAACTTGCGTCTCCTGCATGTCCTGCATCGACAGATGCTTTACCACTCTGCCACGTGGGAAGCCCCAAATGTTTACATATTGTGAGCTAATTTAAATATGTGTCTAGGAAGAATATGGCTAGAAAATCTGTTGCAAAATATTTGATATAAATTTTCTTCTAAAATCAAACATGTTAAATAACTTGGCTTATGTATTATGTTAGCATATACTGATCAATGATTTTTCTCTATTATCATGAAAAGCAACCAATAAGTGTATATCAGTCAAATATTATAGGTCCAAATCATTCAACACCAGTAAATCAGGTGTTCTACCTGAATTTTCCCCCAGATAGCAGATGGTAAATCTGCAAGCAACAAATTATTTTTGTTCAAAGTTACGAAGAGTAACTAGTATGATTTCTTTTTATTTTGGCCATGCTTCATGGCATGCATGATCATAGTTTCCCAACCGGAAACTGAACCCAGGTTCCCTGCATTGTAAGGTGGGTTCTTAACCCCTGGACCACCAGGGAAGTCCCACAATGATTGTTTTTCAATATTAATCTGCCTTACTAACTATCCTTTGACCCTGTTCAGTATCTCTGCAAAAACTCATCTGATAGATTTGGCCTTATGTGTCTAAGAGACAACTTCTGTATTCAGTTCACACCACTAGCACAGACCTTTCTCCCTAAGATCTGTAAGTCCAACTGTCTTTTGAACAGCTCTTCATGCAAATGTCCTAAACATTGAAACCCAATCAAAGAAATCTCATGAGAGTCTCTCAAAACATTTTTCTTCCTCCTCCTCAACTCCTTTTCTTAGTCAATGCTACCACAACCCATCCAGATACTTAAATCAAAAACTAGATCCCCCCGTCCCCACAGCCTCGCCACGCACAGTCAGTCTGCAAATGTCTACTCCTGCTGTTTTTTATATCGGGCCCTCTTCCCTTGCTCGCTCGCTCTGCCTAAATCCAAGTTCCTTGGCCCCTGGTGCCCGCCTTCCTTGACATGTCTTCTGTCCCGTTGCCTGCATGATCTTTCTAAACCAAAATCTTGACGCTCTTGTATTTAAAATATCTCAGTAGTTTCTTGTTCCTTATTGGATTCAGTCAGATTTCTTAGCTTGACATACTGAGTTCTCAGTGATCTGCCCCGTTCTCGATTCCCCAATAACACATTACTCTTCAACATTTTCTAATGGGTTAAGCTGTCCCTAAAAAGGTCATACTATTCTCTCATCTCAGAATGCTCTTGTTCTGCCCTCTTACTTAGTGAAGTTTTCTTCTGGATTCCAAAACCCATCTCAGAGGTACCTTTTCTGGATGCCTTTCTGATCCCCTCCTGACTGTGAGCTCCCAGTGGGAACAGACTGTGATCTGCCTCCTGTGTCTCTCCACGCATTTGCCCACCAGCAAGGGGGCCCTTCTCCTACTCCTTTAATGGTTCCAGCTTGTTTTCTCTCTGATGTGGATAGAACTACAAGTTGCTAAAAGACACCAAATGTTTGGTCACTGAAAGTAATCTTCATACAATTATAAATCAATAGTCTCTGGGAAAGAAGCTCTCTCTCTTATGAATACAGAGGCATGGACTTCGTGACAGATATTTTCTCACTAAGAAAAAAACCATTAATGTTGATTGGAGCTGCGTTCCTGATAACTGGAACTGGCCAACTGCAGTCATACTTTGTTTTAATATACTTTATTTCTTATAAACTAGGAATGAAACAAGTCATATGTCTTGTATTAATTTATATTTCCTCATTGGTTTCACCCCAAGAATAGAGGAAAATTCAGCTGTGGAATACATGACTTTTTTTTTTTTCCCCCACTTGTTCTCTTTCTCTTGTTATAAGTATTTAACTGGGGAGCAAGCTTGTTTTAGGAATTGAGAAATAGCCTCAAGAAGCAAGAGACAAAATATTACTTTTAGGATGGCAATGCTATGGAAGTTGCCAGATTTTAGTCTTTAACCAAGATGTCATACTACTATGCTTTGATTAAGTGTGGCATTATCCTGGAAAGCTTTCTGTGCTTATCTTTCCATAGAATTAGGAAAATATTGTCCCATAATGGCAATCTGAAATGTGATGTAGCTAATGGCTCATCAGTTTATGGGCAATGTTGCTATCAATAATTATGAAAGCAGTTTTAGAAACAATGGTTTTGAAATATTAACTTGGATTGCTTTTTTAATCCATGCAATATGAGAATTAACTAAGAAATACCAGTGTCCTGATACCAGGGTCTTGATTCATCTAAAAGTACATATATTTTGGTTAAGTGGAACTATTCTGCAAATCTTACTTCTGATTCATTCAACTGAAAAAATGAAAATAAAAATAAGAATGAAATTCAGAATTAACCATAAAATTTCATCTTATTTTGAATTTTCTTGTTTTCAAATTTTAATTAAATATGTAAATAAATGTTTTGCCAAAGAGTCTGCTAGTATCCTAATGATGTATAGTTCTTATTTAGGTAGAAGAAAATCAGAATTATTCAACCATTACAATCCATTTACTCTCTATCCCTTTTTTATTTGAATATTTAGAAAAGTAACTGCTATGAGATTTATGTGGCAACATTTTATACAATTTATTATATCATTCATGTAGCT
Organism: Bos taurus; assembly: GCF_002263795.3. Lineage (NCBI taxonomy): Eukaryota > Metazoa > Chordata > Mammalia > Artiodactyla > Bovidae > Bos > Bos taurus. The sequence continues at coordinate 24,154,193 of NC_037339.1, forward strand.
TTTCTCTGAACTGCTATTGAGGTTAGAGAAAAACCAGTTGAATTATACTTTATATTCACAGTGAGAATGTACGCTATTTAGGAAGAAAGAACAACATCATTTTGCATTGAAGCCAATGACACTGTCATTTATCTTAGAAACTGTCCTTAAAGCTACTGAAAATAAAGAACTCATGGCCTTGGGTCAATTCTGAAAGTTTTCAAAGAATAACTTCTAGTGGCCTTTGTCTGAGGCCAATGAATTATATTGAACTTTCCCTGATATTGTTAGACTCTGACATCTGATAGTCCTTTAAAAGTATGGCAGAAACCAACACAATATTGTAAAGCAATTATCCTCCAATTAAAAATAAATAAAAAAGAAACGGTACAAAAATGAATCACAAAATCTGTGAATAAATCTAAAGTGTCAACTGTATTAAACAATTATATATGCAGTTTAAAAATAGGATGGAATTATAATAAATGATACTTTTTCAAAAATTAAAAAAAATAGTATATATATGGTGAACTCTTCCCAATGTACATCCCAGTTGACAAGACAAGATCTGATTGAGGTTGATCACATTAAAACCTTTAAGATAATTTGCCCCACTGAGAGTCCAACAGCCCTAGCAAAATAATTCAATTAGGAACCATTGCATTTCCTAGCCTATAATTAAAATTTTGTTACACAATTAAACATATGAAATGGTTTATGTAAAAAAAAAATTCAGAAAAGAAATCCTGAACACCAATTAAGGCATCCGTAGTGGGATTATCATGGTTATCCAGATGAGAAATCCATAGATTGCGTCAAGTAATAGGAGTTTGGTACAAGAATCCGGCACAGGATTATATCCATTAGATTCTCTAAGCAAGGACTGACCTTAGCAAGAGCTGGACCTTGGAATTTTTTACTCTGAGAATCGATATTAACATGACTCAGCTACTCCACATTACTCTCTTCAGGGTTTACTTATTACCTGGCTTATTTATTCTCTATTCTGTTTCTTAGTGTGTGTTGTGTCAAAACTTTGGCTTCCTCATAATTCCAGGGATCCTAGTTCTACATCGTAACTTCTGTCATTTCAGCGCCTTTTAACAACTACCTCATTCTCTTGCTGTTTCTAAGGTAAAACTTTGACCGAGGGGAGATCTGATAGTTTAAACTCATCTTTGCATGTCAACCCATACCACAGTCCACTGGCCTCACGTGAATTTGCTCTCCTTGGAGCACTTGACCACTGAAATCCTGCCTCCTTACTCACCATGCCAGGCATAAGATACTTTTTGCTTTTGTTTTCACAATGTAACTACAGTCTTGTTTTAACCATTTCTCAAAGACTCTTAAGAGTTCTATTGTCTTTTATTATATTAAGGTGTTATAATGATCCTACTGAAATAGTTCTTCATTTGAGTTCAGACACTTTTCATCTTTTTCCATTTTGGGAGTAAATTTAAAAAAAAATTTTTAATGCTCCCTGAAATATTAAAAAATAGCAAATTTGATTATCTGAGCATTCAGAGACATCTTGTCATCTTACAGGATTTACTCTAACTTTAATTGTAAATGTGGAAATCCATAGTGATAATACTATTTTAGTCCTTTTATAATCAAAAAGGAAAAATCAGGTAAAAGTACTTATATTTTTCAAAGACTAAGCCTAAGGATCTATAATTTATCAACTGTCACTCAGTGCCCTGGGACAGAGGTTTGCAAATTTGTTATAAAAAGGACAGGTGGTACATATTTTAGGTTTTGTAGGCCATCTGTTCTCTGTTGCAGTCAGTCACCTCTGCCATCGTAACAGAAAAGAAACTGTAGACAGCGGATAAATGAGTTGGTATGGGTATGCTTCAATAAAACTTTATTTATGCACATTGAAATGTGAATTCATTTAAAATTTTCACATGTCATGAAATATCACTCTTCTTTTGATTTTTTTCTGACCCTTTGAAAAAGTAAAAACAATTCTTAACTCAAGACCATACAGAAACAGGCTACAGGTCTGATTTGTCATCTCTAGTCCAGGAAACTAAATAGCTTTCAAAGCTCTAGGGAAAATTAGGTACACATGTGTGCAGTATAAGGAAACAGTATTCTTGGATTCTTTTTATTAAGCTTATTTTAAATTAATCAAATATAAACTAATAGTCATCATAGTCTATCTTCCAATCTTACTGTATAATGGTTCTATTAGTATACTTATTAGTGTCATTTTGTCTTTATTCCAGGTTATTTGAGACACTCCAGTCCCTGTTTTGGTCAATATTTGGGCTCATCAACTTATATGTGACCAATGTCAAAGCACAGCATGAATTCACCGAATTTGTTGGTGCCACCATGTTTGGGACATACAACGTCATCTCTCTGGTTGTCCTGCTTAACATGTTAATAGCTATGATGAATAATTCTTACCAACTTATTGCTGTAAGTTGAATCACTCCCCTCCTAGAATGTGTTGTTAGCTATACTCCACCCTATTATAATTGGTAATACAATCTGTAACTGCTATGAATGAAACAAATCAGAATTATAAATGGTCAATATGATGTTTATAAGCACTATTACTATACTTGGCTATATACTTATTTAATTTTTCATATTACATGTGATTATACTAAATCTAACCTGTGAGGCAATCATTGGCTATGGCAAGCAGTAGATGAGGTATGGGCTATGAACAGGCAACTCATCTCTATATAATGCCTTTTGGGTTTTGCATCGTCTCTGACCGTCTAATCTACAATCTTCATAAAAGCAAACTCATACCAGCTTTGCAAGGTACAAGTGCTAGCCCAGAGAGGAGTCTGAATGAAAAAGCACAGGATTTTGTTTCTTAAAGCCCAGAAAAAAGTCACTGAGGAGTAACACTGAATGCTGCAGCAGAATATACAATACCATATGTGTTTATTTGAAACTCTAGAGTGCAAACAGCCTAGCTTATTTATTCATTCATTCAATAAAATCTTATTGAGCTCTTATTCTGTTGCCAGGTATGGTCCTAGGAACTAGAAATATTGCAATGAATAAGAACAACAAAGCCCTTTATCCCTTTGAACTTGCATACTAGTGATCTGTCTGTGGCCATTAGAAACAGTGATAGAACAAATCTATATTGGAATATATATCTTAAGACTTAAATATATATCTTAAGACTTTCATATGTATACTTTAGACAAATAGCATCTTATAAGAATAATTATAGGTTGCCCATTTACTCCATAAATAACTGCAATTATATTGCATCTTTGAATCTATTGCTAATTCTCTGGGATGTCATTATTGTTATTTTGAGAAACAGCACTCCTAATTTTAATTAAACTCTCTTTATGGAAGCAAGATGCCTGTCACAGATGAAAAACTGCCTAAGACGTTAAGAATAAATGAATTTTATTTATGGATTCCAAGACTGAAGCATTCCCACTGAATATACTTAGGCCCAGGGCTCTCCAGGTGGTGCAGTGGTAAAGAATCCACCTGCCAATGGAGGAGATGCAGAAGACGTGGGTTTGAACCCTGGATTGGGAAGACCCCCTGGAGAAGGATATGGTAACTCCAGTATTCTTGCCTGGGAAATCCAATGGACAGAGGAGCCTGGAGGGCTGTAGTCCATGAGGTTGCAGACAGTCAGACAAAACTTAGCGACTAAGCAATAACAATGGGAAGATGAGTAGCAGAGGTGACTTTAGTCATCACTAGCCTGGAACTTTCTACCTTCAGTTTTGCCAATCACTAGATGGTTTAATATTGTTACAGACCGTTTCAGAATCCCAAGCCTTGAACTGAGGAAGAGTCTGCTTTGTGACCGCAGTAACAGAACATAATGAGGTCAGGATAATCATTAACTTGTGACTCCCTGGAAATGAGAAGGAGCAGAAGCTACTCACAGGCCAACATTTCACCAGTGGGACTGCCTTTTTATGACCCTAAGCCAATTTTACTCATTTCCATTCTCCATGGCTACAGCAAACAGTATCTACTTCCCTTCATTAATGCTTGTTTAGAAAGATAGGGAAGGAGATAGAAATGGGAGAGAAGAGACAAAGGGAGGGAAGCTACGGCTTCTGTGGATCTATCTATCCATTCATCCAATCAGATGTCTGCTAAGAAACAATGAAGACCATGCATTTTCTAGACATGGGAAGCCCGTTGAAAGCACTATCTGTCCAGTGTCTAGACTAAAATCCACATTATTCAGAGTAGAAATGTATGCACTCATCAGCACACAGCAATTTAAGAATATTAGAATGAAGTATAGTCTAATTTTTCCTACTTTAAAACTCGAGGGTTTTTAAAATAATATTGGATTGGCCAAAAAGTTCATTCAGATTTTTCCATGGCATCATGCGAGAAAACCCTAGCAAACTTTTTGGCCAACCCAATATTAACGGGTTAAGATGATCTATTTTGAATTTGTATGTATGCCCAGTTTCTGCCACCTCCTACTTTCCAGATTTTCTGCTTAAATAAGATTTGTGGCTAATTTAAGAGGAGACTGACTGCCCCATATCTAATTGCCACAAATGTTCCTAAGTTTTTCCAGGCAATTAACAAAGTGGAATCATTAATAAACAATCAGGGAGAATGCCTCAGGCTTGTGGGTGGTCACTAGACATACTCTTGTCTGGTACTATTTGGCCAAGGTTATGTCAAGGTTCAATGCTGTGTCAAAGGCCTGTTGTACATTTGAGGAACTGCTGAGTTTATGCCTGTTGCCTAAAGGTGGACAAGATTTATTCAAATGGAAACATATCAAGTAAGACTTTTCCTGAAAACAACAGAAGTATGAGCCGTGAGCATCTACCTAGGCAAGGTGTCAAGGCCTTGGGAAGACATAAAGCCCTGCTTGAGGCTAGAATGTAATGAAACTGAGCTAACGTAAGCCTACAAGCATGAGAAATGAAGATTCATCTTCAGGTCATTCATCTCCAGTCTCTTTAACATGGAATCGTTTTAGCTGTCTGTTTCCTGGAAGAGGGAAGGATGAAAACTGACAAGAGAGTTGTGACTCCTTTTTAGGCTAAGCCATTGTCTAAAGTGTTTAGATGACTATCTCTGGGAGTCAGCCTTGTTTTTATAGGTAATTTAATTAATGTTCCAAGAGCCACTCCAAAGTCAGGCTACAGGCTCTCTGTGAGGTTTATCTCACCTTATTAAGAAACCTGTCAGCATTGTCATTTTCTCCTGTTCAGGACCATGCGGATATAGAATGGAAATTTGCTAGAACAAAGCTTTGGATGAGTTATTTTGAAGAAGGAGGTACCCTTCCTACCCCCTTCAATGTCATCCCGAGCCCCAAGTCTCTCTGGTACCTGATCAAATGGATATGGACACACCTGTGCAAGAAAAAGATGAGAAGAAAGCCAGAAAGTTTTGGAACGATAGGGGTAAGACCACAGGCTGTTGGTATCACTGTTATGTGTGTGCACTTGAGTATGTTTGCATTCTTTACTGAATATGTTTGCATTTTAGCCTTTTTATTCTCATTGGTTGCATTCAGTAGACATCTATTCCATAGTTATTGTGTCTAAGGGGCTTCCCTGGTGGCTCAGCAGTAAAGAATCTGCCTGCAATACAGGAGACACAGGGACACAAGTCCAATCCCTGGGTCAGGGAAGATCCCCTGAGTAGGAAATGACAACCCACTCCAGTATTCTTGCCTGGGAAATCCCATGGACAGAGGAGCCTCACAGGCTATGGTCCGTGGGGTCCCAAAGAGTTGGACATGACTGAGTGACTAAAAATAACAACATTATGTCTCAGAAACTGCCTGATTAACTATGGTTCACTATGGTTTAACAAACCCAGTTCCTCCACTGAGGGTGGTCACATTGTACATAGGCTTTTCCTAGACCCAACAGTCAAGGTTTGGGAAACTTGCCCATCAATTTCTAGTTCTATTCAGAATTATAACCTCGGGTTACTTTCAGCATGACTGATTCATTGTTTTATCTCTGGATTATAAGGGAATTGTCTGTTTCAATCCCCTCATATTCTCACTGCCTAACAGACACCCCTGCACAGAACACAGAATGTTTGACAAAAAGTTCTCATTTCAGTGACTGAACAACTATTATAACTTAAAAATGCTGTGCCATATTCAAGTGCAGTTATTTCAGAATCCATTCAATTGCTCAACATTTTGCTTCTACCCCAAGTTATATTCAATACCAGGAAGTTGTGTTTGTAAAAAATATTAAGACTATGCACAGCCAAGCCCCTGTTATACTGGAAGATTATACTTCCCTAAGGATATTTCTTTCATATTGGAAAGCAAGAGCTCAAACAACTCCAACAGAAAAGGCATGGATTTAAACTTTTCCAACCAAACCACTGACATAAGTCATTCTTCATTTCTTTCTCACTCAAGTTTCCTCATTTTCAAAGTTCTCATAATGATGTTTTAGAAATTGATACTGTAGCATTCAGTAGTCATCACCTGGGTATTCTCAGAGAAATTGCCTTGGAAGTATTCTAATATGCCCTTCTGTTAGAATTATCAAGGGATGTCAGTTATTTAATTAAAAATTAACTCATTTTTAATTTTATTTAACTGAGTTTGTTACTACTAGTTATGCCCTTGGTGATACTTCTTACTGATGAACTTCACTGCCCACTAGGCATTGTTCTCAGCATCGAATGGTGCTTTCTCTCCTGAAAGTGGCATCGATTGTCCTGTCATCTCAGTAATAGTTCTAATTCTAAAGAGAAATTGACAGGCAGGGGAGTAAAGCAAATGGGTGGTTAGGAGAGGCAGTTAGAGTCTTTCCTAGAAACCATCACTCCATGAACTTGGAATTTGGGCATCTGTCTGATCTTGGAAATGGAAGTCAGATTATGATGAAGCCTTATCTTGCAATCCTCATACTAATTTATAGATTTTATCACTGATTTTAGAGACAGCAAAATTATTTTATTCTAAGTGTTTATTCAACTTCTTCTCTTAAAAATAAGTTGAATTTATTGAAAAATATGGTTGTAAAATAAATATAATGATTTGGATTTAACAAGCAATTACTGTACATTTTCCACATACCAGGAGATGAGTTAGGAATTAGAGGTGGGCAGAGGCATAAGAAGGTATGTTTTCCATTCTTGAGGGCATCGATTTTAATGTGAGAGACACAATATGAGAATATCTTACTATAATACATGTTACATGATATATTTAACATGACCATGTAGTTATATCCAAGATGCCATGAGAACAGCATGGGAAGTAATTCACGTTTTCGCTGAGAAAAACAGAAAAAGATTTCAGAGATGCCAAACTCTGGCTTCCTCCCTTCCATGTCAAAATATTCTTTCTCATGTTATTCTTAAAATTGGTAAGAAATTGATTTGATCAGTCCCCGAAAATATATTAATTATTAGTACTATCTTGGCACCCCACTCCAGTACTCTTGCCTGGAAAATCCCATGGATGGAGGAGCCTGGTAGGCTGCAGTCCATGGGGTCGCTAAGAGTTGGACATGACTGAGCGACTTCTCTTTGACTTTTCACTTTCATGCATTGGAGAAGGAAATGGCAACCCACTCCAGTGTTCTTGCCTGGAGAATCCCAGGGACGGGGGAGCCTGGTGGGCTGCCGTCTATGGGGTCACACAGAGTCGGACACGACTGAAGCGACTTAGCAGTAGCAGCAGCAGTACTATCTTATTATGCTTTCTCTCATAGGAGTATTTCAATTGAAGAAGACTTTCTGGGACCCAAAATAAAAGCCATATACAAAAGAAATTTGTCTTTAATATTTTAACTTTAGGCTATAGCAGAAGGAATCTTGGGTTTTAAGATGCCATGGAACTTGCAACAAAATACAGGGCCCTGCTCTAATATTTTAAGAGATCCATCTGTGCAGCCACCAAAATAATGGAGGACCACTCTGAGAATTTGACTTCCAGCTCTCTCTCCCGTCCCCCAGAATCCTCCCACTGTTGACATATTTTTAGGACTACATCACCATCATTTCTTAGATGCAAAGAGGAGCTTAACATTGGCTTGGGCTTTCCTATGAAAGCAGTGATTCAAAAGGTAAATGGCATAAGTTAAAGAACGTTCTTCTCTATACATTCCTGGTCAGAAAAGCTCAGTTCTATTTCTGTCATTCTCTCTAAATTTGAATATTTTGATCCAAGTTGATGCACAGCAAGGTAATTCACAATAAATTGTGACCTCAAATCATTCCCTTTTCCCTAGCCATGTAGTTCCCTAACTTTTGGTAATGGATATACTGTGCTTTGGGAATTTATGACAAGACTACATCCATATTGTGAGTTGTCTCTCTTTTCTCCATTCTCCTCCTGTCCTCAGTCCTGCGTCTTCTCTGCTAAGCTGAGGCTTTGGACAAGCACCAACCTAATCAAACTCAATGCTATACATTTACTCTTTATCTAGACTGCACTTCCAGAAGGAGAAGGACATATCTTGGTTTTCGTACTCTTAGTTGAGTTTTATACATTTAGATATTAGATGGAAATAGATCATATGTATTATTTGTAAAGAAAAGCATAAGATAAATAAAAATTAATAAAGTTATGATATCAATGGAGGAATTAATGGTAAAGAGTCCACCTGCAGTGCAGGAGACCTGGGTTCCATCCCTAGGTCAGGAAGATCCTCTGGAGAAGGAAATGGCAACCCACTCCAGTATGGACAGAAGGAATCCCATGGACAGAGGAGCCTGGCGGGCTACAGTCCATGGGGTCGCAAAGAGTCAGAAGCGACTGAGCACAGCACAAAGCTAAATGAGAAAGTAATTCCAAAAGGGAGTGCTGTGCATTCATTTCAGTTTGGTTAATCCGCCTGATAGTCCATTGTATAGACAGATGAAGATGAGATAGACACATCCATTAACTAAAAGGTGACTTTGAAGGACTGTTGGCAGTCACTTTGTGTAACAAAGGCACAGCTTAGAAGATTGCTTGACATTTCAGAGGGATCTTAGAAATCAATCACCTCAACTATTTCCTTTTAGAAAAAAGAGCTCTTTTACCTTGGGCAGTGTTTTGGGTGACAGAGCCAGGGAAAAAATTGGTCTTAGTGTCCCTGTTCCCACAAGCTTTCCATCACCCTCTCTTGCTTTCCTGGGAGCTCTGATGACCTTCCACAATACCTTCCATGTGTGTCCATCTTTTGATTTCTCTCAACAGCTTTTGCAGATCCCACCACTGCTCGTCTTTTAGATTCCCCTCTCCCAAAGCCCTTGGTTAACAAGCTGGACTATCTTCCACTCTTATTTCTTGGTTCACATTTTTGAATCAGAATTTTGAAGCTGACTGGGTGGTAGAGTTTATACATTCTCAGAGGCATTTTCTCTAAACCATCCCACTTGTGAGTTGCATACTCTTGTAACCAGCAGCCACCTGAATGTCACCCTGTTGCTCCCTCCCTTCAGGCATTAAGCCCCTGCATGCTCTGAGGGTTACTGATTGGCTATGGTCTAAGAGTCCATCATTGGTGATCTTATCTTGTGATTTATGGCCTCTGGGTAATGCTGATATTACAACTAGCCCTGAAAACATATTAACTTTTTTTGTTTTTTTAATCTTTGGACTTCCTTTTATGGGTGACTGGGAGTTCCAGGTAAATTAGCCTTTCATTTGGATTGTTTTATGGGAGAAAGCAGAAATGAAGCAGAAATGCTTCATTGAGCAACACTTTTGGGAAGCAAGCCCAGGAAGGAGAGATGCCTTGTTTCTGGGATATCATGAAAATCCCACCAAGGAGGCAGCCTATTCAAAGTATAATCATAAATTAAGCAACATTTTATAGCTTCTGGCTTTATAGTGTAGGTTTTTCTCTTACCAGTTGAATTTTAACACATTTTATCAGCAAATAACCTTCTCGGTGTTAAAACATGGGTTCTCAAACTTTAGTGTGTCCTAGAATCATCAGAAATTTCCATTTTAACAAGCACTTCCAGCTTGTAACTTTAATTAGAAATTCCTGTTTAAAAAGGCACTGGCATCTAGCTCAGCTTTTTAAACTAAAAGCCATTGTTTGCGTTGGTTGTCCAAGAGGTCTAGATCACTTAATTCAAGCAAAAAGATATTAGAGCAATAAGACTTCTCCAGGGTTTAATTAATATGAAACAATTTTCATGCAATAGACCAGGTTTCCAAATAGAATACTTAAGTTGGCAATGTATTGAACCAAAAAAATACTAGGTCTTTTAACCAAATCATTAAAAAATGATCTTAACCTCTTTAGTTCTGTGTGTTCCACTTTCTCATTTTCTCTGGAGCAGGTAGTGAGGAGAACACGAAACACCATCTCTGTTAGGGTCACTTAGCATCACTCAGCTCTGGAACTGCAGATGGTTTTCTCATGCCTGACCAGTTGCCACAGAAATATATTCAGTTAAGTCACCGCATGGGAATCTGGAGAAGTGACTAGATTAATATACCTATCATTACTAAAGGAAAAAGGCTAATAGCACTTGGCTTTCAAAACTCATTTTTTTTTTTTTAATGAGAATCATTAAAATGTATTTTCTCTTAATCTTCATGACTCTTTGTATGCCTACCAACAAATCCTACAGATATGACCGTGTTCACCCACGGGTACCTGTGAATTCCTAATTTACTGTGGTAAGATTTGCCGATAAGACATTTTAATTAAATGTTCTTTCCCAAGTGGGAATCTAGAGGGCTGAATTTCTTCTCCATATTTCAAGAGTGAGATCCTGAGTACTTGCTGTGACAAGGCAACCTTCAGCATTTTATAGCGTTTGTTTTTATATGCTTAGAAAGTGTGTTTATGGAGAACAATATGTAGACCCATCAGTAAATGAACCACACTGCCATCTCTACAGAGAGATCATAGCCTGCAGTGACCTCTTGCTTTTTCACTTTTTTTTTTTTTTAAATAAGAGTACAGACAGTTGCCCCTCTTTGGGGATTCACTGAGCAAAACAGAGAATAAAAGGCATAATTCATGGGCTTAAAATCAGTGATAGAGCCAAACTAGAGTGGGAATGAGAGAAAACAGTGCTGACAAGGGACTATAGGGAACGAGCTTGGTGAAGTGAGCCTGACATTCCACTGTGTGGACACGGAGAGAAGGAGAGATAGAGTGAGAAAATGTTACCATGAATTCCCTCAAGCCCTTTCTTTCAGAGCTGCAAAACTCTTCTTGCTCTAAAGCAACCTGACACTTCTGTTGAAATCAGAGTTATCTCTGGGTAGCAAAGGTTTTTTCTCACTAGCTGATCCTTTCCTTTATCATTATCTCTGTGATCCAAATACTGCCATTGTCTTGTCCTAACAGATCAGGAGGAACTTGGAAAGGAAGAAGTCTGCCAAGGTGGCAGCCGGTGTATCCTGGGCACTTGCATAGAAAGCCATCCTGCCAAGGAACATTCTCTACACCTTGCCAGACTTTGGGTAGAATTCGCCAAGAAAACTCCCATCTTAAAGGGCACATCTCCCTCCAAAATATTTTTCCTAGACATCCAGTAAAGGAAGGAAGATTCCTGATCCATCATATGGCCCATTTTTCTTATTTCAACATAACAACAAATCAACTTAATTTATTTTAGAAAAAGCTGCCAAATGCAACTCCACAGATTTTTCATTGTTGTTTAGTTGGGTCCAACTCTTCTGCGACCCCATGGACTGTAGCCCACCAGGCTCCTCTGTCCATGAGATTTCCCAGGCAAGGATACTGGAGTGGGTTGCCATTTCCTTCTCCAGGGGATCTTCCCAACCCAGGGATGGAACCCATGTCTCCCCAGTCTCCTGCATTGCAGGCAGATTCTTTACCACTGAAATTTGTCAGTAACATGGTAAACATGAATTCATTCACAGAAAATTTCTTTATTCCTAACAGGTCTACCATGCTGGCATTCTACCTAGTCATTAGTTTTCTTTTATAAACAATAAAGAACTGTTAGTCACTGCCAATCACTTTATCAAAGTTTAACATGACTAGCTTGAAAAAAATTCACTACCTCTTACGCACTTAGGTACTTTTTAAATGAAATGTCCTTTGTTATACTGCTTTTATAAACACAAATGGTCCATTCTATTCTTGGTCACTTCCAGTGATAATAGAGCAAATCCTTTTGCCGTTCAGCTGAACTTTACCCAACAAAGAGGTTGCAAACATGGTATTGTTGATGGCAGCTCTATTTTATAAACATTTAATGATGTCACCAGTTTCCAAAAATTATTATTATGTTTATGGCAAAGAATGCCTACACTATGGATTGAAGTCTTTGTGTCTGAAAATAAGATATTTGGAACTCCTACCCCATAATAGTAATGGTCAATAAGTATTGGTGAATTCATTGCATTCATTTTGTTTTCAGTGTTCAGAAGATGGTTGACTGCATCCATTCCTATCTTCCTAGGTTACTGAAGTTCAATTAGCTGATATAATCTCACAAGACTAAAGACTGTTTTATTTTTTATTTTTATTTTTTTTTAAGACTGTTTTATAGTATGACCATCTAGGTGTGGAAACAGATTGGTTGGCAAAAACAATTAACTGTAAACTTGGGTTATGATATTGAATAACTCCTGATAGTTATCACAGTAAAATTTTTTATGTTCTTTCTTTCTGCCAGACTATTTTGCTTAAAATTCAAAAAATAATTTTTCCAGAAAAATAAATCTGGACTTGTCTTTTAAAGTGTGATCTTTGGTCTTTTTGTAATTGTACTAAAATTTCAAATTTCATATATGAGTAAGTTTCTACAGAAGGGAAGACAGTTGTGCTCTTTTTAATACTAAAATAAAGTGAAAAGTGAAAGTCACTTGGTGGTGTTTGACTCTTTGCAACCCCATGGACTGTAGCCTACCAGGCTCCTCTATCCATGAAATTCTCCAGGCCAGAATACTGGAGTGGGTAGCCTTTCCCTTCTCCAGGGGATCTTCCCAACCCAGGGATCGAATCCAGGTCTCTCGCATTGCAGGAAGATTATTTACTATCTGAGCCACCAGGGAAGCCCAGGCATCATGATAGTTTTCACTTATTCTGATTCTGTCATCCTTAGTTTTAGTTTTACTCTGAGAAAATTTAAAGTTTTTTCTGACTATTTTAATTGGCTTTTTAAAGACTAAACTAGGAAATGTTATAGAGACCCAAGATAATAAAAATTGAGTCTACTAAATTCTGTACTAAATCCAGAGTTTCTATTTACTTAAATCCTAGAATATGATCTCCTGTGCAATGTTTACAATGAGAGTGCTAAAGAAGGTAGTGTACAGCTGCATTCACACTCAAAGTCTTTGTGTTCACTTAAAGTCAAGGAGATCTGGAAGGCATGTTACCTCCCAGAAGTGCTTTTTTCCTCAGATTTCAGCTGATCTGTGTCTCAACAGGAGTCATATACCTCCATCTTGTGGCTCATTCATAAAGTTCCCACATTCTTTTTTCTTTTTAAGATGTTCTAATTTTGTATGAAGTTTCAAATTTCCCAGTCCTATAATTAATACCATAATCATTTGAAAATTTGTTTCCTAAGAGTCATGTAAAATTGAATGGCTTTCCAATCATTAGTGGCCTTTACAAAGTGAAACATTGTCTCATCTGTTTCTGAAATTCACTAATTGTCATGAAACACAAATCCATTCTAATGGCCAACAAAAGTTCCAACTTCCCCTATTTACCTTAAAGAGAGAAAAAGAGTTTCTTTTAAATTGTCTGATTTTTTTTTTCTAGTATCATTTTACAGTGATGTATGCACATCTCTTTTCAAAATTCCATTTTGTCAGCCTCTGATTAAGTATTTACTAGGGGACAAGATCGAAAGACTTATTTAAACCCAAGATACGTTATCTCTTTTGCTTTCTCACAATTTATCAAATTCATTTCTTTGTGACAGAAGTATACTTGTTTTAGATTACTTTGGCCAGTTTTCTTCCTTAAGAATCAATGCTGATATTTGACACGCATGAAATTAGGATTATATTAGTTTTTTTTCTAGTATCTTTAGAATACTAGTGAAACCTGCAAATATATACTTTATCATTTATTATTTAACTCAATTTACAATAGACTTTTTTAGTCATTAAACATCTTTCTCTGTTTTGTACTCCATAATCATTGCTCCGTGCTAACCCAAGCTCTGCTCCCAAAACATTCTGATCCCTTCAGAATGATAGCAGGGACTTAAATTTATTTAAAAAAATTAATGAACCCTATCTTTGAGCAGAATCTTTTATTTTGCTAAACTCAACCGTCTAATTCAAACAGCAATTTCCTCTTAATGTATATCTGCTTGAAATTAAGTGTTGGGGAATTCATGGTCTAACAGTGTTTCTGATTACACGTTGTAATGGCTAAATTCTTAATGTGACTATGTTGATATTTATGAAGACCTTCATATTGTTATAACACTACCTTTTCAGTCTATCAGATTTCAATTATTTGACATTTAATTTGTGTTTGATACCTCCAATCTGTGTATCTTAGCATCGTTTCAAATGATTTGGAGTACATACCAACTATGATGACCTAATTCTCCTAATCTTATATTAAAGAACAATCTTGCCATCATTGTTTAATTATTCTATGTATTAAGTACCACAGGAATTATAACCTTGCACTTTGTTGTTTTGGTTCATTCATTCTTTTGATTCGAGTAAGGCTGTCTCTCTAGCTGTTGTGTCCCTTGTCCAGTAAAATTCCCACTTTGCAGAAATGAGGGGAATGATATTCTTGATTAAAAGAACCAGGAATTACTTTACAGAATGGTAAAATATGACTGTAACCGAAAGGCAACTGTTCCCTTCTTTTTCAGAGGCGAGCTGCTGATAATTTGAGAAGACATCACCAATATCAAGTAAGTTATTTTTATATCTTGAAACTTACACTAAAATAAAGCACAATCCCCTCTTTTGAACTGACTCTGGAGAGATCATACTGAAGAGCAATTCTCTCATTTTCTAATGCCTCAGGAAGTTATGCGGAACCTGGTAAAGCGATACGTTGCCGCAATGATTAGAGATGCCAAAACTGAGGAAGGTCTGACAGAGGAGAACTTTAAGGTAACCACTTTCATCTTTGTCACTAAGAGGTGGATTCTACAGAGTGTGGAAGCAGGGCAGCCCATTATAACTCAGAGCTGGAAATGGGGGCCGTGTGTTCTGAGCAAACCTTTCTGCCTTCTTCTTTTTTTTTTTTTTAATTCAAGCCCTACTGAATTATTTTTTTTTAAGTGGTAAAATTTCTTTTCAAAATACACTGCATTCAAACAGACTTAATCTGAAAGATCAAGAAGACTTATTTGGACAGAGAAAATCCTAGTGCCTCGTGGCGTTCTGATTGCTGATTTCAGCCATAGGCTTTTTGAAATTTTGATTTGATTTCTAAACCTGAAACGTTTAGTAACCAATGGTCTGAACACAACAAAAGCCTTCTTTGTGTTCTGCACAGCTTTGGTAGAGGAAAATTTAAGGTTTGAGCTTTATTGGAGCTTACAAATGTAGTTTTTCTCCCTGAGTTGTTGTTGTTTTTTAATTATATCAGAGTAAAAAAGGTAGAATACATGAAATACATAGTTCTTATCTCATGGTATAAAATGCCTTTGTTACTCTGCATGGGTTGTTAGGAAGTCTCCAGACAAGAATACTGGAGTGGGGATAGACCCAGGGATAGAACCTGGGTCTCCTGCATTGCAGGCAAATTCTTTACTGTCTGAGCCACCAGGGATTTTGGACAACTGACTAAAAGTCAATAAGATCTTATAGGCAAAAACAAAAACATATAAAAACTCTATAGGAGACCACTGACAAAGAAAAACAGCAGGCTTGACAGGGAATAAATATAAGCAGCCAATTAGATAAGAAGAGAGATAAATTGCAAAACAAAGCACAGGTTAAAAGTTGACTAGGATCCAAAATGTTCTTTGTAGCCACAACATCCAAATTTTGGAGTTAAATGATTCCTGACACTTAGGGTGATGGGTTGGAGGCAGGAGGCCACCCCAAAGCCCACCAGCAGGTTAGGACTGAGAATTCAGTTGTCCAAAAAGATGAAGGGATGCATCTAGGAAATGCTGTCTATTCACCAATTCCAAGGATTTAGTGGCTGACCCAGATGTTAAGAGAAAATCAACTCCAGGGTAATAAATGATTGAAAATAACTGCCAACTCTTGGAAGGGTAGACTCCACTTTAATTATTTAGTTTTAGATATTCCTGTGGACACCAAAATGTTCCTATATTAAAAATCTTGAAAAAACAAAAAGCAAACCCCTACATCCCTGAGAGGATGTGAGATGACTTGAAAGCAGATGCATATTTTGGAGAGAAAGTATTTGAAACTGTAGTCCCAAAGAAACCCAGCATCCCCCCACTACAGAGTGATGGGAAAGAAAACTCTTATGGTTTCTTTTACATTAACCTTAGGAAGTCTCCTTTCTACAGAACTGTGATAGGAAAATTGCTAAATCTACTGCTAAATCACTTCAGTCATGTCCGACTCTGTGCGACCCCATAGACGGCAGCCCACCAGGCTCCGCCGTCACTGGGATTCTCCAGGCAAGAACACTGGAGTGGGTTGCCATTTCCTTCTCCAATGCATGAAGTGAAAAGTGAAGTCACTCAGTCGTGTCCGACTCTTCGCGACCCCATGGACTGCAGCCTACCAAGCTCCTCTGTCCATGGGATTTTCCAGGCAAGAGTACTGGAGTGGGGTGCCATCGCCTTCTCCGATAGGAAAATTAGGAGACATCAAATAGATGCAAGTGTATTGGAGAGCATTGACCATCCTGAATGGAACCACAGCGGAGTGGACTCCTAGCTCTCAGAAACAAGTGAAGACGTGTCAGATCCATATATGAAATGAGCAAATAATAGCTTCCTAACATTTATTTGTTTAGGTCACAAACTAATTTCATCATTTTCCTTTTCACTTAGGAACTCAAGCAAGACATTTCTAGCTTCCGCTTTGAAGTCCTGGGGTTATTAAGAGGAAGCAAACTCTCCACGGTCCAGTCTGCCCAGGGCACCAAGGAGTCTTCTAACTCCGCAGACTCGGATGAAAAGAGTGATAACGAAGGTAGCAGCAAGGACAAGAAAAAGAACTTCAGCCTCTTCGACCTGACCACCCTCATTCACCCGCGGTCGGCGGCAATTGCCGCTGAAAGACACACCATCAGCAATGGCTCCGCCCTCGTGGTGCAGGAGCCCCCGAGGGAGAAGCAGAGAAAAGTGAATTTTGTGACCGATATCAGACACTTTGGATTGTTTCACAGACGATCGAAACAACACGCCGCCGCCGAGCAAAACGCAAACCAGATCTTCTCCGTTTCAGAAGGGGTGGCCCGCCAACAAGCTGAAGGACCCCTGGAGAGGAGCATCCAGCTGGAGTCCCGAACTCTAGCTTCACGGGGTGACTTGAACATTCCGGGGCTCAGCGAACAGTGTATATTGGTAGATCATCGAGAAAGAAATACAGACTCCCTTGGTGTACAGGTGAGCAAGAGAGTGTGTTCATTCAAGTCAGAGAAGGTGGTGGTGGAGGACACGGTTCCCATCATACCAAAGGAGAAGAAACACGCGAAAGAGGAGGACTCGAGTGCAGACTATGATGCAAACCTCACAGACACCATCACCCACGAAGACTATGTGACCACAAGGTTGTGATACTTGACCCAAGAAAGCGTTTCTCATCTGTAACACACATTTTCCGTAGTGAGCTGGGTGGTGGGGGGAGATGTTTATCAGCGAATTAGCCAATGCTAACTTACACTTTACAGCATTTATCATATTAACTGTGTCATGTTTAAATAAGGCAAAGGCTATCCCAAACCCTTGTTTTGTTACCCGCTTTTGCTTTCACAATTTGTTTTACAATTTTTTTGTTGTTGGTGTTAATAAATAAATGCACCTTGTATTCTTGTACTGTTGCGATAACCCACAGGAAATTTTTAGCTCTTTTTCAATTTAAACAAAACTAACTTACTACATGTGGTAGTTGACTCCTATAATAGGATATTTTTATATGCAAAAAAAATGTAGCTGAAATAGTAGAGCTTTTCATAATTTTTCAGGGTCTCTAGAGATGGTTACTCATTAAGGACTTTTCACTGAGCCAGAAAGTTTGGCTTTAAAACACAAATATTATCCAATTATTTCTTAAGAATATGTAAATATCATGCATAATTTAAGCAAACAAGTCTTCTCATGGAATCAAGATCAAGCTCTTAAAATGAAAGTCAGGTATACGTTCTAGAGTTTTAGGGTGTCCAGTTTTTGCTCTTAGTAATTAAAAAAAATGTTTGTCCTTAATACATGTCGATGATTTTTAATGTTTTGTCAGAAAATAATTTTTAAGTTTGTTTTTAATGATCTTTTTCAGACTCACCTGCAAATTATATAAGTATGAGGCTTTGTGAATAAAGAGAATTTCAAAAATGTGGCAAAAGATCTCAGTGCTAGAAAAGAATAACAATAAAGTATAACACCTTAAACAAAGCAAGATGACTGCAGGTTCATAACATCCAGGTGAAAATGAATTCGTTCTAATAATCTAAACCTAAGCAAAGTTACACCCTGTTTTTAACCAGTGCAACATTGCTATAATTCAAAAGAGGTACAAAAACCACACTGCCTCTCGGAACACTAACAAAGACCAAGCAAAATGATGTGCACACACAGGGTTTACTGTGGCCACTTCTGAGATGCTGAAATTTGGGAGCGAATGAGCTGGATAAACTCCATAAATGTGTGTCCCTTTTGTAAAGCAAAAGGAAGGTACAAATTTAAAGATGAAATGGATTTGACTCTTTGACAATTACATGATGGAAGCTAGTAGATTTTTTAAAAAATGGATTTCTTAGGGGATGTCAGAATTCAACCTGGAATATTAGATTTTAGTTTATAGGAAAGCAAGAGGCCCTGAAATGCTGAACATTCCGAAATCTGGATTTTGTTGAGGGATTGGATTGAGGAATGGGTCAGGGAGCTTTAGAGTAACACAGTAAGCCTAATGAATGTTCTGAGTACTTCAACAACACCTTCAGCTCAAGTAGGTTAGAACTCAGAATAAGCCCTGGGAGATAGTGGAATACTTGAATGTTCTAAATCAGACATAGAGTAGTAGGGGAATCATAGTACTAGTCTCTGTACTTGTGATATTTTTCAGTGATTCCTTTTTTGCTGTCTCTGTTGTGTGTGTTTTCCCCTCGACCGTTAAGATCATATATGTATATATCACCATGATACATTCTTCACCGGAAATTTAAGTTCAAATTTCCTCTGTTCCTTCTGGTAACACCACCAACAATAAAAGCAACCAAAAATTTTTTTCCCCGTAGCTTATTTATATCAGAGGTTAGGGTGCTGATGTTTTATAGGTGAACATGGTGATAACAGAGGACCTTTAGAGCACATAACACCTTGCTTTTCAGTGTTCCAAAAATGATGGTTTCTAACAACTCCCAGATGTCACTGACAGAGGTATTTATGGGTTTAAACAAAATACTGGATATTGCTTGTACTGGCTATCCTAGAATTGGAGATTATTCTAAATATGTAGCAATATTGCTGCTGCTGCTGCTAAGTCGCTTCAGTCGTGTCCGACTCTGTGCGACCCCATAGATGGCAGCCCACCAGGCTCCCCCATCCCCGGGATTCTCCAGTCAAGAACACCAGAATGGGCCGCCCTTTCCTCCTCCAATGCATGAAAGTGAAAAGTGAAAGCGAAGTCGCTCAGTCGTGTCCGACTCCTAGGGACTCCAGGGATGGCAGCCCACCAGGCTCCTCCGTCCATGGGATTCTCCAGGCAAGAGTACCGGAGTGGGCTGCCTCTGCCTTCTCCAATGTTAGGTGGCATTAATAAGGAGGAACAGTAGGGAAAGAATAAGAAATGATCAAAGAAAAGTAGGATTGCAAAATAAAGGGATGATATATTTTTGAGATTTTTTTTAAGTGAGTAATTTGAGGTTTATTTTGATTTCTATTCATATTTCTATCAACAAATTTCTAAACACCAGAGAGAGGTTTGACATCACACTTTAATTTGTGTAAAACAATGTTTCTTGTATTTCATGCCCTCTGGATCTTCTTATTGCTCACCTATATTTATGTACTTATTTATTGGCAGGGCTGGGTGAAAGAGGATCTAGAAAATTCAATAGAACTTTAATAGAAGTAGGTTCAATTCATAAGACTTCACCTACCATAGATATGTTTGTAAAAAACCCCTTACAAGAAAGAATGCTATAAAGATGTACCTCACTGTTTGTGATAGATGTATTCTCGAAAATATCTGTGTAAATAAATCTATATTAACTTTGGTAGGGAACTGACTGTGGAACAAAAAAGATAACGGTGGTGAATTATTTTGTAAAATGATGAATTATTTTTCAAAGTGATAATCCTCCCCAAAATGTAACTGTTTCATAAGTTGGATATTTGTATATCAAAATTTCTTAAATTAGATATTTTATTTATGGGCTGGCAATTAAAATACTGCAAAAGCATACTCATTTTCTTGCCTTGACCTGGACAGCAACCCGACACACTTCAAACAATGAAATTTCTTGGGTAACTGTGGGAGAGCAAAGAAAAATTTGATGAAGAGTTAAGGTTGGTAAACTTATCATATTATTCTGAAATAAGCAGTCAAATTTTCAGTTGATGTGTAAGGAATATAGATAACCTAAAATATAGGTAACCTAAAAACACACTCTTCTACTATTCAATAATCCTTAATAATTCTGTAAATTAATAGAGTGATTGTGCAGTCTCATGACTATTGAAGACCAGACATCAAGCACTGAAATCTGTTCATTCTAAGTTATTTATGCATTGTGTCTGCAGCAGAATCTTCTACATTTTAGACACCTGCCAGTTTTAACAGTTAAGGTAGCAACCACAAAACAACCTAGCGAAAACTACCCATGTATCTTTATAAACGTGTTCAAAATGACTCAAATTTTTAAAAAGCCTAATTTACTTGTATATTTCACCACTTTGAAAATTATGTTTTCAGTTTAGCTTTATTGTGTTTTTTTTTCTTATTATCTCCAAAATTCAGAACTTCTAGTAACTGCAGAATTTAGAAATCTAATATAGCTGTCAGTCTCCTCAAACTGAACTCCAAAAAATGTTATTCTAATTATTTTACAATATGTTACAATGTATTTTGTTTATGTAGCTTATATAGTTTTAAAAATTGAAAACCGTGTTAAATAATATCTCTATCTATAACTGGAGAAACTCAGGACATTTATGGCAAATTTCCAAATTTACCAAGTTACTCAATGGCTAAGTTGGAACTTGAAGAAAAACCCTGCATCTAGACATTCAGAAGACACCAAGTCATAAATGTATGAATGCATCTTTATTTTTGTGGAATTTGGTTTTCTTTGCCCTCTCCTTCAGTAGAAAATATTTATAGTTGTTCAAATTTTCTATGACTAAAATTTTGAGTTAATATCATATTACACTTTTATCCCTACAGAATTGTAGTCACAGATTTTTTTAAAAAACTGATTTCTTAATGTTTTCTAAAAATGCATTGTTCAGTACTTTCACTTCACCTGTAGATTATGTGACAATTCTATATGCACACTGGTGATGTTAATAATAAAATGTATCAACTAATATTAACTGAAAAATGATGGAGCTGGGAAACATGGAGGGGAACCAAGATCAAGACCATGGGACCAGGGCTATGCATGACCATGAATTCACTGGGCTGACAAAACAGTGAAGCTGTCACTTCAATGCCAGTAAACTTCACCAGCAGCAAAACCATTAGTTTCCATTAGAGCTGGCCTGTCCAATACGGTGGTGACTAGCCACCTATGGTTACTAAGTACTTGAAATGTGGCTATAGGTGTAAAACACATAGCAGGTTTCAAAGACTTAGTATGAAAATAATGCAAAAGATTAATATTTACATTGGTTACATGTTGAAATAATATTTTGGATGCATTGAGTTAAAATGTACTAATGAAGTTAGCTTTAATTTTACGTTTTTAATGGAGCTACCAGAAGATTTAAAAATACCTGTGTGGCTCGCATTTGTAATTTGCACTACAGTTCTTTTGGACAGTAATGCTATTTGATTCACTCAATTCATTTGTTTTTTGTTTGTTTGTTTTAATTTAAATTTATTTATTTTAATTGGAGGCTAATTACTTTACAATATTGTATTTCATTTGCCATACATCAACATGAATCCGCCACGGGTGTAGATGTGTTCCCCATCCTGAACCCCCCTCCCACCTCCCTCCCCGTACCATCCCTCTGGGTCATCCCAGTCCTCATTTGAATTCCATGGGTAAAGTTTATGTATTTGACTACTCAGATATTTTGATATGGCTGGACTAAAGTGTGTCATGCCTTCTTGATTCCCAGTATCCTAATTGGAATCACTGCTAATTACTTGTTCTTTATATGTTTTCCATTGCTGTTGCAAAGATATTAACATACGAATATGTACAGATTATGTTTTTTAATTGTTTTTCTCAAGAATGGGATTATCCTATACCTATAGCTTAGTGACTTTGTTTTTCATCAAACAGGGTATCATGGATGCCTTTTCTAGAGTCATTTAATATAACAGAGCTATTTGAATCCATTCAAAGAAAGCCCCTCAGTAGGTAGTTGCTTTACCTACTGAAATGCATGTATAGGCTATTCTAAAGGCTCTTTCGGAGAAGGCGATGGCACCCCACTCCAGTACTCTTGCCTGGAAAATCCCATGGACAGAGGAGCCTGGTGGGCTGCGGTCCATGGGGTCGCTAGGAGTCGGACACGACTGAGCCACTTCACTTTCACTTTTCGCTTTCATGCATTGGAGAAGGAAATGGCAACCCACTCCAGTGTTCTTGCCTGGAGAGTCCCGGGGACGGCGGAGCCGGGTGGGCTGCTGTCTCTGGGGTTGCACAGAGTCGGACACGACTGAAGTGACTTAGCAGCAAAGGCTCTTTAGAAGAGCTACTTATTGGGTCAAATGTGAAATTTTGAGGAGTACTTGAGAGACCAGGACGATGCGTTTTGAAAGGCAAATATGGTCATTTCTCTCCTCTGTTCAGTCTTGCAGAGCTGTCTCCCAGGTGTTTAAGTGCGGATTCCACAGCTAGACCTTCACCAAACTAGACCTGCTTGATGGTACCAGCAGCATTTCTCAGCATCATTCTTTCCTACTCCCTAAACTTCAGCCATCCTGGACTTTGTTTCATTCTTTAAGACTTAATGTCTCTCTTTCTCCAACATTTCCAAATACTGTTCTTCCAGGTTTGAATAATAATTGGACTAAAAACATTATTACTTTAAAGAATTTTCTTTAACATAGGATTTTAAATAATTCTATCATTTTTATGGTTTCCTTTAGGTCTAATTGTTTTATGAAATGTCTTTTTCCTTAAAGATGATCTTTTTCATAAGTCTGCAGATAATGATTCGGCTTCTCCACTCTGGGAGTAAGAGTTCATCTGCACTGACTTCCTTTCAGGCCGTCAACTAATTTAGAGAGGTTTAATTTACTCCCAGGAAATAACTCACAGAGTTGCTTCACCATTCACAATACAAACTGCCCTGTGGCCTGGAAGAAGGCAGGAAGTTGCTATTTTTTCATAGCCACTGTGAAGCGACCACAAGTTGTATATTTCACTCGTTCAGACTTCATCTGCTGATATTTGAAGTTTCTGGATGAAAATGTTCCTATCAGTCCCTAAAATATCAAATAATGCTAAATCCTCTTTCTAAAGTTCTAAGTACCAAATAAATAGGAAAGTGGAAATGTGGAAAAAAATAAAGACACCATAAAATGTTCAGTGAATGGTTATTTTTTCATTAAAATAGTTATTTTTAATTAAACTTAAAAATATTTTAGATCATTATTGATTCATATGCAGTTGTAAGAAATATTAATAATACAGAGAAATTTCATGTACAAATTATCCATTTTCCTTTCAACAGAAACTTCTTTCAAATCTGTAGTCTAATACTGCATAATGTTGACATAGATATAACCCACCAGTCTTGCTCAGATTTTTGCAGTTGTACTTGTGAAGGTGGACTTGTGTGTGCACCTAGTTTTGTACAATTTTATTTCATATATATGTTTTTGTAGCCACAGCCATAGTCAAGATTAAAAACATTTTCATGGCTACAAGGATATCTGATATCACCTGTGTTTAACCACATCCACATTCTGCTGCTGCTACTGCTGCTAAATCGCTTCAGTCGTGTCTGACTCTGTGCGACCCAATAGATGGAAGCCCACCAGGCTCCCCCGTCCCTGGGATTCTCCAGGCAAGAGTACTAGAGTGGGGTGCCATTGCCTTCTCCGACATCCACACTCTAACTCCTCTCAATTTCAAATCCTGACAGTCTAACTTGTTCTCCATTTTTATAATTGTGTCATTTCAAGATTGTTATATATGTGGAATCATATGATATGCAACTTTTGGGGATTAGTGTATTTCACTCAACATAATTCTCTGAAGATTCATTCAAATTGTTACACTATTAGTAATTTGCTCCTTTTTTATTGCTGAGTCTTATTCCATGATGTGGATGTACCATAATTTGTTTAGCATTTTACCCACTGAAGGGCATCTGGGCTGTTTCTAGTTTTTTTCTATTACAAATAAAAAGTTGCAATGAACATTCATGAACAGATTTTGGTGTGACCAGGACTGTGACTGCTGGGTAGCATGGCAGTTGCATGCTTAGTATATAAGAAACAGTCAACCTGTATCCTTGTTTAGCCATACCATTTTACATACTCACCAGCAATGTAGGAGTGGGTCAGTTTCTCCACATTTTTGCTAGTATTTGGTGTTTTCACCATTTTTTATTTTATACATTCTGATAGTTGTGCTATGATATCTCATCGTGGTTTTAATTTGCACTCCCCTGATGACCTTGTGATTATCTTCCATGTGTATGTCATCTTAGTGAAGCTTCTATATGTTTTTTTGTATGTTTTCTCATGAAATTATTTGTGCTTTTTTTTTTTTTTTAGTGCTGATGTTTTTCAGTGTTCTTTTTATATGCTGGGTGCCATTCTATTGACAGATATGTGTTTTGCAAATATTTTCTCCCAATCTGTAAGTCATCTTTTAATCCTCTTAACAGGGGCTATTTGCAGAGCAAAATTTAAAATTTTTATCAAGTTCAACTTTTCAGCCTTATGTTTCATGGCAGTTGTAAGAAGCCTTTGTCCAGGCCTAGATCATGAAGATCATCTCCAGTTTTTTTTTTTCCCCAAAATCTTTATACTGTTATGTTTCAAATTATGTTTCATATTTAACAAAACTATTTTTCCTAATTTTTTCCGAGTACTTTAGCATATATTCAGATTTATGGAAAAGAAATCATCTTGAGGAGTGCAATCACACAGATAGAGAGGCAATGAAGAAAGGGATTGCAGACAGGTAAACCTGCAGGTGGTGGTGAAATCGGGGTGACAAAAGGAAAGTTTAGTAAATCATTTTTATGACATAACAACTGACTTAGTTACTCAGAAACTACAGCCAATCTTTTCTGAAGTTTGAAAAAACAAAACTCAAATTATTTCAGTTCCATTGCATTTCTTCCAACTTCCTGAATCAGATAAAGAAGCAATAAGGAATGAGAAAAACTGTTGTGATGAAACTGAAAACTAGAAACATGAAATTTTTCAAATGCACTCATTCATGAAATCCAATTGCTGTTTGTAAAAGGCTGAGGTTTCTGAAATATTACCTGATCCTCTGTTTTCTGAAAAACAATTACTAAATTTGAAGGTAGTATGTATGTACCATTAAAATTACCAATCTTTTTTTTAAAAATTCTTCTTTGGGGCTTTAATAGAGCACCACCACCACCACAACAAAAATAATTTGATTATAAAAAGTCAGGTAATTCATTAATGTAAATTTAAGAAAATTTGAATAATGAAATTAAAAATACATGAGAATATATATGACCCATTAAACAAGGCAATTAAGTGCACACAAAAAATAATGATTCAATGATTGAGTGTGGCATAAAATTCCCATGTTAATTAAAGTCATTTCTCGGACTTGTATTAGAAAGAAAAATTACTAATAACTATAAAAATACGGACCAGAATTGGGCTAAATCATAATTTCTCTTTCTAATACAAGCCTGAGGAAATACGGGACCCCCAGGCGGCACAGTGGTAAAGAATTCATTTGCCAATGCAGGAGACGCTGGAGTCACAGGTTCTATTCCTGGGTCGAGAAGATCCCCTGGAGGAGGAAATGGCAACTCACTCCAGGACTCTTGTCTGAAAAATTCCATGAACAGAGAAGCCGGGCGGGCTACAGTCCATAGGATCACAAAGAGCTGGACACAACTAAGCGCGCACGCGCACGCACTAAAGGAAATACGGCAAGTAACTGAATTGCGTAGCAAGAGAAACAACTGGAATCCTCAATAAAATTCAAAGTTTCTGCTTTACAAAAGGCAAAGTCGGAAACTGTAACTCAATTCATATTGAGTGATATGTTAATAGATCTTAAATTTTGCTCTTACTTTCTATCATTTCCTATCCCTCCTCCACACTGCTAGAGATTCAGCCCTGTGGCAGACAACAGGGATAAAAAGAGGACGTGCCCTTTCTGCAGGAGCTCACAAAATCAAGTCTCGAAAATCTCACTTACGTTTTACATTGTCAGATATTAGTAACTCTATTGTTCTTCATACAGCTGGCGGTTAGCAGTCGGGGTTTATAGATTGGATTTCTTATTCAACATTCAGCAAGTCATGTGAAAAGACACTTTTGTTAAATGAGGTATGTATTTTAGTTTTCTTTGTGGTAGAACTGTAATAAGAAATACTGAAGAGACAGTGTTTAATTCCATGCCTAAAAATTATGTAATTGGTGATATGCTGATCAAATGGCATCTTCGTATTGTAGCCTTTTGTCACAATTATTCCTTCATTCGAAAACATTAAGCACACATTTTGTGACAGACATTGCAATACACGCTAACAATAAAATAATAAATCAAGAGTCACTGAACTAAAAAAAGAAGTTAATCTTCTGGAAATAACAGTTCAGTCTGATGAGCATGATGGTGTCTCTGGAGAGCATTTAGGGAGAGCATCAAGCCCAGTATGGGTAGAGAGGACAAGGGCTGTCTATGTCAGTTCTCAAAGATGAGTAATAGTTATTCAGAAGTTGGTTTTTCTCCTGGGCACAACTGAAAGTCGTTCAAGAATTTCCTATAGGAGTTTGTCATGACAAAGTTCTCTTGACGTAGAGATGGAAAGAGATGTGAAAGTCACCACGTTTTGCGCCACAAAATTAAAGGGAAGTGAGTCCTTTCAATTCTGTGAAAGGATTTCTTTTAGGATTTCACTTAATGGTTTTAAATAGCCCAGTCTCCTATCTGCAGCTGATAAATGGGTCATTTTTCTTCAAGTTTTCTAAAACCAAACAAGTCAATGTAATTCTAATTGGTTTTATCTTTTAAAAAAAGCTGAATATGGTTTATGTTCAATCATAATAAATTTGGGGGCCATTCTTAATCACCTAATGAGTAATTGTCTTTTTTGAGAGTTTTATTGAGATATAAATGCACATTCCACACAATCATTCATTGAAAGTATAAAATTCAATGGTTTTTACTATATGCACAGATATGTACAACTGTCACCACAGTCAATTTTAGAAAATTTTCATCACTTCAAAAAGAAACTGTACCTTTTAGCTATCACCAACCTATTTTCCAGCCCCACTCATCTCCAGCCCTAAACAAACCACTAATTTCCTTTCTGGTCCTATAAATTACCTAGTCTGGAAATTTATATGAATTTGATCATGTAGTTGGTGTTTGGTGACTGACGTCTTTCTCAGTTGTTTTCAAGGCTCATGACATGTACCAGCACTTCATTTCTTTCTACTGCTAAGTAACATTCCATTGTATACACATACATTTGGCTTTTATTCATTTGTTTGCTGATGGACATTGATATGTTTACACCTTTTGGCTATTATTCCCCTGGAGAAGGAAATGGCAACCCACTCCAGTACTCTTGCCTGGAAAATCCCATGGACGGAGGAGCTTAGTAGGCTAACAGTCTATGGGGTCGTAAAGAGTCAGACACGACTGAGCGACTTCATTTTCAGCTGTTATAAATAATGATGCTATAAACTTCGTATTTAAGGTTTGTGTGGACATATGTTTTCATTTTTCCCCCCAATAGTTATCTAGGAGTGGAATTCCTAGGTCCTATGGTGACTGCATATAATTGATTGAGGAACTGCCGGACTGTTTTTGACAGTAGCTGCACCATTTTACATCCCAACCAACAATGTATGAGAATTCTGATTATCTGCTTCCTCATCAACATTCTTTCTCTCCAGATTTTTATTCTAGCCATCCTACTGGGTGTGATGTAGTATTTATGTGGTTTTGACTTGCACTGAAAACTAATGGTATTGAGCCTTTTTACCATGTGCTTCTTGGCCATTTGTACAACTTCCTTGGAGAAATGTCAATTCAGATTCTTTGCCCATTCTTAACTGGGTTATTATCTTTTATTATTGAATCTTAAGGGTTTTTAATTGTATATACAATTTGTACATACAAATCCCTTATCATATATCAGATCAGATCAGATCAGTCGCTCAGTCGTGTCCGACTCTTTGCGACCCCATGAATCGCAGCACGCCAGGCCTCCCTGTCCATCACCAACTCCCAGAGTTCACTCAGACTCATGTCCATCGAGTCAGTGCTGCCATCCAGCCATCTCATCCTCTGTCATCCCCTTCTCCTCCTGCCCCCAATCCCTCCCAGCATCAGAGTCTTTTCCAATGAGTCAACTCTTCGCATGAGGTGGCCAAAGTACTGGAGTTTCAGCTTTAGCATCAGTCCTTCCAAAGAAATCCCAGGGCTGATCTCCTTCAGAATGGACTGGTTGGATCTCCTTGCAGTCCAAGGGACTCTCAAGAGTCTTCCAACGCCATAGTTCAAAAGCATCAATTCTTCAGCGTTCAGCTTTCTTTATAGGCCAACTCTCATATCTATACATGACTACTGGAAAAACCATAGCTTTGACTAGACGGACCTTTGTTGACAAAGTAATGTCTCTGCTTTTGAATATGCTCTCTAGGTTGTTCATAACTTTCCTTCCAAGGAGTAAGCGTCTTTTAATTTCATGGCTGCAGTCACCATCTGCAGTGATTTTGGAGCCCAGAAAAATAAAGTCTGACACTGTTTCCACTGTTTCCCCATCTATTTCCCATGAAGTGATGGGACCAGATGCCATGACCTTAGTTTTCTGAATGTTGAGCTTTAAGCCAACTTTTTCACTCTCCTCTTTCACTTTCATCAAGAGGCTTTTTAGTTCTTCTTCACTTTATGCCATAAGGGTGGTGTTGTCTGCATATCTGAGGTTATTGATATTTTCCCCAGAAATCTTGATTCCAGCTTGTGCTTCTTCCAGCCCAGCTTTTCTCATTATGTACTCTGAGTAGAAGTTGAATAATCAGGGTGACAATATACAGCCTTGATGTAATAATCTTTTCCTATTTGGAACCAGTCTGTTGTTCCATGTCCAGTTCTAACTGTTGCTTCCTGACCTGCAAATAGGTTTCTCAAGAGGCAGGTCAGGTGGTCTGGTATTCCCATCTCTTGAAGAATTTTACAGTTTATTGTGATCCACACAGTCAAAGGCTTTGGCATGGTCAATAAAGCAGAAGTAGATCTTTTTCTGGAACTTTCTTGCTTTTTTGATGATCCAGTGGATGTTGGCAATTTGAACTCTGGTTCCTCTGCCTTTTCTAAAACCAGATTGAACATCTGGAAGTTCACGGTTCACATATTGCTGAAGCCTGGCTGGAGAATTTTGATGTATGCATGAACTTCTTTCTTAACTTTCAACTCTATTTCACTGAAATATATGTTTATCCTTACACTTTACCACACCATTTGATTATTGTTACCTTATAGTAATTTTGAAATCTCTTACTTGATTCTTCTTTTTTAGCATACTTTTGGCTATTCTGGGTTCCTTGAAAATCCATATGCATTTTAGAATCAACTTTTCAATTTCCACCAGGAAGCTAGTGAGATTCTGATAGGGATTTCACTGATTCTGTAAAATAGTTTATGGATTATTACAATTTAAGGAATGTTATATCATCTGATCCATGAACAGGGTATATTTTATTTAGATTAAAAAAATTTTTATCAACAATGTTTTATAATTTTCAGAGTAGAAGTTTTATATTTCTTTTTCTGAATTTATTCCTAAGTATTTTATTTTTTATGATGCTATTATAAATGAAATTATAAGTATCTTTTAAGATTCTCAAAAGTCAGAAATTATTGATACACAAATACATAAAAAGTTCACCAATGTTATAAAATACTACATAAAGTGAAATTTCTGTCCTCTGTTAGCTTAGAAACTTTTTTCTAAGTATGATGCAATCTCTGAGAATCCAATCTCTTTGATTAATAAAGCTGTTTAACTGCTCAAATTGATTCACAGGTGGCATATATAAAAGCCAAGGTTAAAATATATTACATATTTAAGCACAGGATTCTCTGTACTTATTCAGAAATCCTCCTCTTGTCTCATTTTAATCACCTTGTGTAGTATCTATATAACTTTTGTCAGTTTAAATTTCAGTGTAGTTACATGTGTTAATGACATGTTGGTACTTATACCAAAGCCTAGCATGTGATCCATCTCACCATACCATAAGATAAACACAAACTCCCCATTTTTCATTTTTAGAAGGAAGTTTCAAACTGGTATGTATGTGTACACTGGTATGTATGTGTACACTGTAGTTTGTTGATGCTAATATAGATGAAATAACTATATAGGAGATGTCATTTATGGATATATAATCACAATCTTACTGATAATGAGAAATGAAGAGTGGAAAAGTAGATTAAAAGACTTTACTATTTTTAATATTTGTAATTATGTGCTTAATAATGTTTTTTTTTTGTCTAATATGGAAAGTATATCTATAAATTTTACCAGAGATTATGTTCATCTTATTATATAGAACAAAAAGAAGATGTAGCTGTTTGGGAGGATTTGTTTCCATATTACTTCCTTAGGTGAGGCCATAACCAAACTAAGTGGTAAGTTGAAAAAAAGTGGTATGAAAAGAAAAAGATGAGTGACTGCATCAGAAAACTGGGTCCAAGATATCTGAAGATTAAGATTCACTGTAGATGAAAAAAAAGGTGAGAATGGAGACCGCAACAAGCAAAACTTCACATCTGCAACTGTGCTCCTGACAGCGCCTCATACACTGGCCTTTATCTGCTCTTTCTGTTTCTATCAAGGACAATTAAGAAGAAAAAGACATGTGTGTGTGTGTGTGTGTGTGTGTGTACAGACACACACTAAACTGAGTGGGAATCTGGTTATAATCATGTTTAACAAATGAAGATAGCCAAACCCATCTTCCATTCAGATCAGTTGGCCAGAATTCTCTGCTTTGGCTATTATACTTGAAACCAAGTTCAATTTCCCACTTTATCCTAATGTCTTTACTGGCTCATTTGTAAAATGAGAAAATAACAACTTATTCTGAACCAAGCTCAAGTTATCATTATGATTTAAAAACTGGGAAAAGGAATGAAAAGCGTTTTATCAAGTATAAAAAGCTCTGTGTGCATGATTTTCTTTTCATTACATAAGGGTAACAACACTAAGGAATCCCAAAGGATTGAGGATTAAGTGGTATATAAGTTTCCTGTCATATGACTCAGATCAAAATAAAACTATGTAACACCCTAAGGAAGAGCTGCAGGCCAAGAAGATTTCATTGCAACCTGGTCTAATTTATTAATGTGGCAAAATAAAGCAGTGTTTGCGGAGTGGGTGTAAGAGGCTCTATCTGGAGAAATGCCATAGAGAAGAGAAAGGAGTGTCAGAGCAGCCGGTCTGGCATTTCCCATCACATATCACCCTGGAAAAGAGGGAATCTTAGTCCATTGACAAATCATTCAGGTCCCAAGGATAAAGCTGATCTAGTTTGGAGATACATGAAAGAAGGTATGTTTCCTATGCCTCTGATACCAAAACCCACACTTTTCTTTCCAATCCTAGTGATGTCCCCTTGTGGCTTTAATCATGGAGCAAATGCACTACCAACATTGAACCCTGTGTCCAGTTCATGTGACAGCTATAACCATGCAGATAAGACATAGGAACCTTGACTGTAGAAAGCAAACTCCTGAACTTGAGTAACCTGAGTCTGTGAGAGTTGGGGCCATGACTATAGGTGCAGACAAAATTAGATTCCAGACACTGTAGAAAAAGAGCCAGATACTGAATTATGACAAATTAATTAAAGTGACAGCATCACTGACTCAATGGATGTGAGTTTGAGAAAATTACAGGAGATAGTGAAGGACATGGAGAAGGCAATGGCACCCCACTCCAGTACTCTTGCCTGGAAAATCCCATGGGCGGAGGAGCCTGGTGGGCTGCAGTCCATGGGGTCACTAAGAGTCGGACACAACTGAGTGACTTCACTTTCACTTTTTACTTTCATGCCTTGGAGAAGGAAATGGCAACCCACTCCAGGGTTCTTGCCTGGAGAGTCCAAGGGACGGGGGAGCCTGGTGGGCTGCCATCTATGGGGTCACACAGAGTCAGACACGACTGAAGCAACTTAGCTGCTAAGTGAAGGACAGGGAAGCCTGGTGTGCTGCAGTCCGTAGGATGGCAAAGAATCAGACATGACTTATCGATTGAACAACAGCAACAGTTAAAAGTGAGGCCAGCTTGAGAGATCTCCTGGTGGAAGACCCCCAGCTTGTCTTTCCCAGGTGCATATTTTGTATCACTGGGCATATTTACTATTCTATTACCCATGGCTATTATTATTATTATTGCCAAATCTCATTTTACACATTACATTGAAGACCTAAGTTACTACACAAAGAAAGTAAAAGGATCACAGATGTTATCCACTTGGGCTTAGACCAGACTTTGAAATTTACTGAAATAAAACAAAATGTATATGCAAACAAAACCTATGTCTACCCTGTTTTTGTTTGCTGGTTGGTTGGTTTGGTTTGGTTTTTAAAGACCAACCTAAACTGGTGATGAGAGACATGAAGAATTCAAGAAGCATGCTCACATCTCTGGCCTGGGCAGATGAACAGTTCAAGGGATGAACAGAATAAAGAGAAATAACTTAACAACCTAAAGGTCATAGCCAGAAAGACAGTGGAAAGTCATTGTCAAATCTTCAAGTGGTCAAGTAACATAAAGATAGAATTCCTCTGGGAACAGGAATGAAGAATAGAGTACGTGAAGCAAGTTAACATGAGATTCACGGAATAGAGGAGAAATATTCTGAAAGGTGCATTAAAAATTGAAAAGGATTTGCACGCCCAGCTTCCTGCTCTGAAGAGACATGCAATGTTGAGTATGACTCACATCTGCACTGCAGGGCTACACAGGGAAGTGGTTTCCTCAGGCGAGAACCAAGGATTCGGGAGGTGAAAATTAGTGGAAATTATGTTTAAAGTAGTGGGTGATTATTTTAAACTCATTTATACCCCATGAAATAAATGAAGAAATATTTGCTCCAGAATTTAAAATGGAAAAGCTTGAGGGAGAAATTATGGGAAAGAAGAGATGACTGGGAAGACAAACATGAAAGGAAGTTAACTTTATAACAAGGATAAAAAAAATAGGGTGGCTCCAGTGTGTTGAAATCTTTCCTTAAATAACAGATTTTTTCTAAGTTCTGGTGGATTTGGGAAGAAAGTGGAGACATTACTCATATTACTATACCTCCTGGGAAAAATCAGACTCCTCTTTGATTAGGTGTTTCTGAGAGAAACAACCTCAGGTGAGCAGGGATGTAATAGGTTTTATTAAGTGTCTATATGTATAACTGAATCACTTTGCTATTCCCTTGAAACTAGCACAACATTGTATTAACTAAATTAACTATTGGAGAAGGAAATGGCAACCCATTCCAGTATTCTTGCCTGAAGAATCTCATGGACAGAGGAGCCTGGTGGGCTAGAGTCCATGGGGTTGCGAAGAGTTGGACACGACTGAGTGACTTCACTTTGACTTTTCACTTTCATGCACTGGAGAGGGAAATAGCAACCCACTCCAGTATTCTCGCCTGGAGAATCCCAGGGATGGGGGAGCCTGGTAGGCTGCCGTCTATGGGTTCGCACAGAGTCGGACACGACTGAAGCGACTTAGCAGCAGCAGCAGCAGCAGCAATTAAAAATATTTTTTAATCAAAAAAATTTTAAGAGTCTAACCAGGAGTCCTAAATAGTAGTGCATGCTCAGTCACTTTAGTCGTGTCCAACTCTCTGTGACCCATGGACCATGGCCCACCAGGCTCCTCTGTCCATGGGATTCTCCAGGGAAGAATACCGGAGTGGGGTGCCATTTCCTTCTCCAGTGATAAAGTGTGAAGTGAGTGAAGTGAGTGAAGTGAAGTCGCTCAGTCGTGTTCGACTCTTTGTGACCCCATGGACTGAAGCCCACCAGGCTCCCTTGTCCATGGGATTTTCCAGGCAAGAGTACTAGATTTATTCATTTGTTGAGTGAAAACATTAACTGAAATCATCATTTGTAGTGCCTTAAAAATTATTGCTAAAAACTAGGAAAGAAAAAAAGATTCGTTAAGACAGTGACATAAGATTATTCAAAAGGTATTAATGGATCCAGTGCAATTTTTATAAGATGTTATTTTCTAGCTCTCAATTTTTATAATACTTAAAAAAAGTCACTAGACTATCTAAACTTTTTCCTAGCCATTAATTTTTGTGTTGTTTCTCTGTGTATTTTCTGCCTCATTGACTCTAAAATACCACTCCATAAGGCAGGAGCTTTATCTATCTGGTTCACTCTATTTCTGGTGCCTAGAATAGTGTTTAGGATATTTGAATACACCTAATAAACATTTTATAATAAAGTTTGAAATATTCCTTCATACTGCCAAGTTTACCAACCATCCCAATTTTCTCTATCAATAAGTCAAAGAAGTAGAAATGGTCAAATGCATAAACACTCAATGGTTTTCTAAAATCACCATTTTTACAATCAGTTCAGTTCAGTTCAGTTGCTCAGTAGTGTCCGACTCTTTGCGACCATGTGGACAGCAGCATGCCAAGCCTCCCTGTCCATCATCAACTCCCGGAGTTCACTCAAACTCATGTCCATTGAGTCAGTGATGGCATCCAACCATCTCATCCTCTGTCATACACTTCTCCTGCCTTCAATCTTTCCACAATCAGGGTCTTTTCAAATGAGTCAGTTCTTCGCATCAGGTGGGCAAAGTTTTGCAGTTTCACCTTCAGCATCAGTCCTTGCTATGAATATTCAGGACTGATTTCCTTCAGGATGGACTGGTTGGATCTCCTTGCAGTCCAAGGGACTCTCAAGAGTCTTCTCCAACACCATGGTTCAAAAGCATCAATTCTTTGGCACTCAGCCTTCTTCACAGTCCAACTCTCACATCCATACATGGCCACAAGAAAAACCATAGCTTTGACTAGATGCACATTCGTTGGCAAAGTAATGTCTCTGCTTTTGAATATGCTGTCTAGGTTGGTCATAACTTTTCTTCCAAGAAGCAAGGGTATTTTACTTTCATGGTTGCAGTCACCATCTGCAGTGATTTTGGAGCACCAAAAATTGAAGTCTGTCACTGTTTCCCCATCTATTTGCCATGAAGAGATGGGACCAGATGCCATGATCTTAGTTTTCTGAACACTGAGTTTTAAGCCAACTTTTCTCACTCTCCTCTGTCACTTTCATCAGGAGGCTCTTTAGCTCCTCTTTGCTTTCTGCCATAAGATTTTTGTCATCTGCATATCTGAGGTTATTGATATTTCTCCCGGCAGTCTTGATTCCAGCTTGTGCTTCTTCCAGCCCAGCTTTTCTCATGATGTACTCTGCATATAAGTCAAATAAACAGGTGAC
The DNA here is from genome assembly GCF_002263795.3 of Bos taurus. NCBI lineage: Eukaryota > Metazoa > Chordata > Mammalia > Artiodactyla > Bovidae > Bos > Bos taurus. The sequence goes on from NC_037339.1 coordinate 24,190,042, forward strand.
AATATACAGCCTTGATGTACTCCTTTCCCTATTTGGAACCAGTCTGTTGTTCCATGTCCAGTTCTAACTGTTGCTTCCTGACCTGCATTTGATTTCTCAAGAGGCAGGTCAGGTGCTCTGATAGTCCCATCTCTTTAAGAATTTTCCAGAGTTTGTTTTGATCCACACAGTCAAAGGGTTTGGCATAGCCAATAAAGCAGAAGTAGATGTTTTTCTGGAACACTCTTGCTTTTTCGATGATTCAATGGATGTTGGCAATTTGATCTCTGGTTCCTCTGCCTTTTCCAAATCCAGTTTGAACATCTGGAAGTTCACGGTTCATGTACTGTTGAACTCTGGCTTGGAGGACTTTGAGCATTACTTTACTAGTGTGTGAGATGAATGAAATTGTGTGGTAGTTTGAACATTCTTTGGCATTGCCTTTCTTTGGGATTGGAATGAAAACGGACCTTTTCCAGTCCTGTGGCCACTGCTGAGTTTTCCAAATTTGCTGGCATGTTGAGTGCAACACTTCCACAGCATTATCTTTCAGGATTTGAAATAACTCAACTCGAATTCCATCACCTCCACTAGCTTTGTTCATAGTGATGCTTTCTAAGGCCCACTTGACTTCACATTCCAAGATGTCTGGCTCTAGGTGAGTGATCACACCATCGTGGTTATCTTGGTCGTGAAGATTTTTTTGGTATAGTTTTTCAGTGTATCCTTGCCACCTCTTCTTAATATCTTCTGCTTCTGTTAGGTCCATACCATTTCTGTCCTTTATCGAGCCCATCTTTGCATGAAATGTTCCCTTGGTATCTCTAATTTTCTTGAAGAGATCTCTAGACTGTCCCATTCTATTGTTTTTCCTCTATTTCTTTGCATTGATCATTGAGGAAGGCTTTCTTATCTCTTCTTGATATTCTTTGGAACTCTGCATTCAAATGTGTATATCTTTCCTTTTCTCCTTCGCCTTTTGCTTGTCTTCTATTCACAGCTATTTGTAAGGCCTCTGCAGACAACCATTTTGCATTTTTGCAATTTTTTTCCTTGGTGATGGTCTTGATCCCTGCCTCTTGTACAATGTCACAAATCTCCATCCATAGTTCATCAGGTACTCTGTCTATCAGATCTAATTCCTTGAATCTATTTCTCATTTCCACTGTATAATCATAAGGGGGTTGATTTTCATACCTGAATGGTCTAGTGCTTTTCCCTACTTTCTTCAATTTAAGTCTTAATTTGGCAATAAGGAGTTCATGGTCTGTGCCACAGGCAGCTCCTGGTCTTGTTTTCCTGACTGTATAGAGCTTCTCCATCTTTGGCTGCAAAGAATATAATCAATCTGATTTCAGTATCGACCATCTGGTGATGTCCATGTGTAGAGTCTTCTCTTGTGTTGTTGGAAAAGGGTGTTTGCTATGACCAGTGTGTTCTCTTGGCAAAACTCTATTAGCCCTTGCCCTGCTTCATTCTGTACTCCAAGGCCAAATTTGCCTGTTACTCCAGGTATTTCTTGACTTGATACTTTTTCATTCCAGTCCCCTATAATGAAAAGAACATCTTTTTGGGGTGTTAGTTCTAGAAGGTCTTGTAGGTCTTTATAGAATTGTTCAGCTTCTTTAGCATTACTGGTCGGGGCATAGACTTGGATTACAGTGATATTGAATGGTTTGCCTTGGAAATGAACAGAGATCATTGTATCGTTTTTGAGCCTGCATCCAAGTACTGCATTATGGACTCTTTTGTTGACCATGATGGCTACTCCATTTCTTCTAAGGGATTCTTGCCCACAGTAGTAGATATAATGGTCATCTGAGTTAAATTCACCCATTCCAGTCCATTTTAGTTTGCTGATTCCTAGAATGTCGACGTTCACCCAGCCATCTCCTGTTTGATGACTTCCAATTTGTCTTGATTCATGGACCTAATTTTCCAGGTTCCTATGCAATATTGCTCTTTACAGCATCGGACTTTACTTCCATCAGCAGTCACATCCACAACTGGGTGTTGTTTTAGCTTTGTCTCCATCTCTTCATTCTTTCTGGAGTTATTTCTCCACTGATCTCCAGTAGCATATTGGGCACCTACTGACCTGGGGACTTCATTTTTCAGTGTCATTTCTTTTTGCCTTTTCATACTGTTCATGGGGTTCTCAAGGCAAGAATACTGAAGTGGTTTTCCATTCCCTTCTCCAGTGGACCACGTTTTGTCAGAACTCTCCACCATGACACATCCATCTTGGGTGTCCCTACATGGCATGGCTCATAGTTTTAATTGAGTTAGACAAGGCTGTGGTCCATGTGATCAGATTGGTTAGTTTCCTGTGATTGTGGTTTTCAGTCTGTCTACCCTCTGATGGCTAATAGAGTTTTGCCAAGAGAATGCACTGGTCATAGCAAACACCCTCTTCCAACAATACAAGAGAAGACTCTACACATCACAAGATGGTCAACACCAAAATCAGATTGATCAGATTATCAGGAAGCAACAGTTAGAACTGGACATGGAACAACAGACTGGTTCCAAATAGGGAAAGGAGTACATCAAGGCTGTATATTGTCACCCTGCTTATTTAACTTATATGCAGAGTGCATCATGAGAAAAGCTGGGCTGGAAGAAGCACAAGCTGGAATCAAGATTGCCGGGAGAAATATCAATAACCTCAGATATGCAGATGACACCACCCTTATGGCAGATGGAGAAGCTCTATACAGTCAACAAAAATAAGACCAGGAGCTGACTGTGGCTCAGATCATGAACTCATTACCAAATGCAAACTTAAATTGAAGAAAGTAGGGAAAAGCACTCGACCATTCAGGTATGACCTAAATCAAATCCCTTATGATTATACAGTGGAAGTGAGAAATAGATTTAAGGGACTAGATCTGATATATAGAGTGCCTGATGAACTACGGATGGAGGTTCGTGACATTGTACAGGAGACAGGGATCAAGACCATCCCCATGGAAAAGAAATGCAAAAAAGCAAAATGGCTGTCTGGGGAGGCCTTACAAATAGCTGTGAAAAGAAGAGAAGCAAAAAGCAAAGGAGAAAAGGAAAAATATAAGCATCTGAATGCAGAGTTCCAAAGAATAGCAAGAAGAGATAACAAAGCCTTCCTCAGAGATCAATGCAAAGAAATAGAGGAAAACAACAGAATGGGAAAGACTAGAGATCTCTTCAAGAAAATTAGAGACACCAAGGGAACATTTCATGCAAAGATGGGCTCGATAAAGGACAGAAATGGTATGGACCTAACAGAAGCAGAAGATATTAAGAAGAAGTGGCAAGCATACCCAGAAGAATGTACAAAAAAGATCTTCACAACCAAGATAACCACGATGGTATGATCACTCACCTAGAGCCAGACATCGTGGAATGTGAAGTCAAGTGGGCCTTAGAAAGCATCACTGTGAACAAAGATAGTGGAGGTGATGGAATTCGAGTTGAGTTATTTCAAATCCTGAAAGATAATGCTGTGAAAGTGCTGCACTCAATATGTCAGCAAATTTGGAAAACTCAGCAGTGGCCACAGGACTGGAAAAGGTCCATTTTCATTCCAATCCCAAAGAAAGGCAATGCCAAAGAATGCTCAAATTACCGCACAATTGCACTCATCTTACACTCTAATAAAGTAATGCTCAAAATTCTCCAAGCCAGGCTTCAACAATACGTGAACTGTGAACTTCCAGTTGTCCAAGCTGGTTTTCAAAAAGGCAGAGGAACCGGAGATCAAATTGTCAACTTTCGCTGGATCATCGAGAAAGCAAGAGAGTTCCAGAAAAATATCTATTTCTGCTTTATTGACTATGCCAAAACCTTTGACTGTGTGGATCACAGTAAACTGTGGAAAATTCTGAAAGAGATGGGAATACCAGACCACCTGACCTGCCTCTTGAGAAACCTATATGCAGGTCAGGAAGCAACAGTTAGAACTCGACATGGAACAACAGACTGGTTCCAAATAGGGAAAGGAGTACATCAAGGCTGTATATTGTCACCCTGCTTATTTAACTTATAAGCAGAGTACATCATGAGAAAAGCTGGACTGGAAGAAGCACAAGCTGGAATCAAGATTGCCGGGAGAAATATCAATAACCTCAGATATGAAGATGATACCACCCTTATGGCAGAAAGTGAAGAGGAACTCAAAAGCCTCTTGATGAAGGTGAAAGAGGAGAGTGAAAAAGTTGGCTTAAAGTTCAACATTCAGAAAATGAAGATCATGGCATCCAGTCCTATCACTTCATGGGAAATAGATGGGGAAACAGTGGAAACAGTGTCAGACTTTATTTTTCTGGGCTCCAAAATCACTGCAGATGGTGACTGCAGCCATGAAATTAAAAGACACTTACTCCTTGGAAGGAAAGTTATGACCAACCTAGATAGCATATTGAAAAGCAGAGCCATTACTTTGCCAACAAAGGTCCATCCAGTCAAGGCTATGGTTTTTCCTGTGGTCATGTATGGATGTGAAAGTTGGACTGTGAAGAAGGCTGAGCACCGAAGAATTGATGCTTTTGAACTGTGGTGTTGGAGAAGACTCTTGAGAGTCCCTTGGACTGCAAGGAGATCCAACCAGTCCATTCTGAAGGAGATCAGCCCTGGGTGTTCTTTGGAAGGAATGATGCTAAAGCTGAAACTCCAATACTTTGGCCACCTTATGCGAAGTGTTGACTTATTGGAAAAGACTCTGATGCTGGGAGGGATTGGGGCCAGGAGGAGAAGGGGACGACAGAGGATGAGATGGCTGGATGGCATCACTGACTCGATAGACGTGAGTTTGAGTGAACTCTGGGAGTTGTTGATGGACAGGGAGCTTGGTGTGCTGTGATTCATGGGGTCGCAAAGAGTCGGACATGACTGAGTGACGAACTGAACTGAACTGAACCCTCTGATGGAGAAAGGTAAGAGGATTATGGATGCTTCCTGATGGGAGAGACTGACTGGGTGGTGGTTGGGGGGGTGGGGAAGACTGGGTCTTGTTCTGATGAACAAGTTAGGTAAATCTTTAATCCAATTTTCTGTCGATGGGTGGGGCTGTGTTACCTCCCTGTTATTTACCTGGGGCCGAACTATGGTGGAGGTAATGAAGATAATGGTGACCTCCTTAAAAAAGTCCCATGCACACACTGCTACACTCAGTGCCCCCAGTCCTGCAGCAGGCCACCGCCAACTCACGCATCCATTGGAGACTCACGGGCAAGTCTGGGTCAGTCTCTTGTGGGATCTTTGCTCCTTTCTCCTGGTCCTGGTGCACCCAAGGGCTTCTTTGTGCCCACCAAGAGTTTGTTTCCCCAGTCCTGTGTAAGTTCTGGCGGCTCTATGGTGGGGTCAATGGCGACCTCCTCCAAGAGGGCTTATGCCATACCCAGGTCTGCTGCACCCAGAGCCCCTGTCCCTGTGGCAGTCTACTGCTGACCCGTACCTCCTCAGGAGACACTCAAACACAGTTCTGTCTCAGTCGCTGTGGGCCTCTGGGTCCCGGTGCACAAAGGCTTGTTTAAGCCCTCTGAGCATCTCTGGTGGGTATGGGGCTTGATTCCAAACACGATTTCGCCCCTCCTACCATCTTGCTGGAGCTTCTCCTTTGTTCTTGGACGTGAGGTATCTCCTCACAGTAGCTCCCGCACCACACAGCCGCTGTTCCCATGCTGTGCAATTTAACAAAGAAATAAATGAAAGTAAGAAAAGAAATCTATTTTTGGACACTACTTATACCAAGATATTTTCACACCTATTTCATTTAATGTAACTCATAAAGGTTGTTAATGAATAAGTTTTGCAGGAAGAGATTGAGAAACTTTAGCACTTTGTGTCAAATGTGTATTTGGGGAATATTTTAACATATGCACCTCACTTCAAAGAGAAAGAGGAAGAGGAGGCAGAGAAGGAGGGGGAGGAAGAGGAAGAGAAAGTAGAAGAAAAATCAATACTTCATGGGATAGACATGTCATCTCATCATTGTCATAATAATTAGATGTGATAAACTCTGTTCCCATAATAGTACTCAAAAATTGATGATCACAGAGTTTTTATGATCTTTCCATGTGATTCCTAACTAAAAGGTAGTGGAGTTGAGATTTGAACTCAGTTATTTGTAAACCCAAAGCCAATGCTCTTCTGATTCTATCACTATTTTTGACAGTAAAAAGAAAGGCAGATTTTTAGAAAACTGTATTTGGGCTGATTCTTACAGTAAATGAGGGAGAAGGTGTTCCTTCTTATTCACAAGTCTCCATGCTTCTGTTAGCTGGAGTTACATTGTTTGCATTTATATATTAATATTAAACTAAAAATAAAGTTATGAGGAAATTATGATTAGTAAGCTAGATGGCTGGATGGCATCACTGACTCGATGGACGTGAGTCTGAGTGGACTCCGGGAGTTGGTGATGGACGGGGAGGCCTGGCGTGCTGCGATTCATGGGGTCGCAAAGAGTCGGACACGACTGAGCGACTGATCTGATCTGATCTGATCTGATCCCGTGCCGATCGGGTGTCCGCACTAAGTTCGGCATCAATATGGTGACCTCCCGGGAGCGGGGGGCCACCAGGTTGCCTAAGGAGGGGTGAACCGGCCCAGGTAGGAAACGGAGCAGGAAGGGGCCAGTGTGGCCGAGCCTGGCTTGCTGACCTGCCCAGAGGGCAGGAGACCCAGGCCAGAGGGTCCACCACGGGCAGACCCCCATGGGCAGACAGACCCTCCGGTCCCCTCTGCTCGTGGTACAGGAGCGAGCAGAGTCTCATCCCACGAGCCCCTGCCCTTGGTCCCGCTTCGCTCCTGTACCACGTGCAGAGGGGAGTGGAGGGTCCGTCTGCCCATGGGGGTCTGCCCGTGGTGGACCCTCTGGCCTGGGTCTCCTGCCCTCTGGGCAGGTCAGCAAGCCAGGCTCGGCCACACTGGCCCCTTCCTGGCGACCACAAAGGGACGCAGTCTGACACCAACTTTATTCGGCATCTTATATTTATACAGAAGAGCGTGAGAAAGACAAGACAGTTGACATTTTTTCTTGGTTGACCTATACATCTTACAGAAAGTCACAAGAAATCTTGAGAGCATGGGAATGGCACCCTGTTATTATTTCTTACACCAGATAACATTTCCCTGTGCGTGAGAAGTTAGCACAGAACTCCAGGTGCCTGCAGTAAATAAGCGCCTAATCTCTGGGGTGGTGGGACAGAGAGCTATGTTTGCAAGCAAACCCTCAAGGACTGAGGCAGATCCCAGAGCTGTGTCCTTCAGACAAAGGACCCCGTTCTCCCGGGCAGCTCCCCGCAATCCCGTACACATATGATCACCATCATGGTAATTGTTACCTCTCACATTGGATAAGCTGTCACAGAACCACTTTCAGAACACAAACAAGAAGAAAGATTTTTTTTCTTTGCTTTCTGCCTCCACAGAATGTAGACTTGTAGATTCACCACATGAGTCTAGAGAAATGCTCCCAGAAATAAACCCCAGAAGTGATTTATGCAATAAAAAAACGGATGGTGGTGTGGCATTAAGTACACTTTTCAATAAAGATGCATAAGGATGACTGTGTTTTCCCTAAATAATGTGCAGGGATTTTTAACAAGCTATGACTACCCTAACTTTTCATATTTGTTCTTTTTTCCTGAGCTCCTGTGTTATCTCATGGATTCATGTCACCACTAACAATAATAACTGTAGACTCTGATAAAGATTTCAATCAACTGATTATTGTGTAAGTGATGCATATAATAGCAGCAGCTGAAAAGTCAACAGTTACAGAAGGCAAAATCAGCTCTATGTACAAAAAAATAAGAGACACTGTGCCTCACCACAGAGTCAAGGGAGAGTCTATTGTCATGACATGATGTCTTACAAAGGGTTATTGTAAAAATTTGATTTGAGAGCAAAGTTAAGAAATGCTGCTTTTGTTTGCATTTTTGAAGTGCTGTATTTTTAAGATTTCTGTCATGAAATTTTTGACACACAGCCTTTACCTGAATCTAAAATACAGTGACTGTTGTATTCTTGCCATACCTTCTGCGGGAAGATTTCAGCTGTTGAAGAGAACTGGTTGTTGGCTGGTTGGAAGATAACAAATAGAGGTACAGATGCCCTGTTTTTATGCCTCTCTGCTCCCATCCAGCATGTTCTTACCTACTCAGCCCGCTAGTTCTCAGGATAAGTGATGGCCTTTCTCATATAAGAAGGCTCTTTTGACTGGACTCAAGTAGAGAAACAATGGCAACTGTCACAAGTCCTAACTCTTTTAACACAGGTTATTACAATAGAAATCTATTTATTTCCAACCTCTCACTCCCTGTCAAGAAGAGGGGCATCTCTGAGGGAATGTTTACAGAAGAGACATAATATGTTGTGTCTAGGTCCTAAACGTTTGTTTCTGAGGGATTGGTGGTGGGGGGCGGGGGGAAACTGTGAACTCCAGTCACAAAGAGAGTGGTCCAAGGATGACTTCAAACTGATACTGACCTCAGAACATGTATTTGAGTGTGAGTTTGTACACTGATATGTGCATGTCTATGACACAGGCAGGGAGTACCCACAGCCTGGCTCCCAGCTCAGGGGAGATGATCAGAGGTAATTCTCCCCAATGGGGAAATGTTTGGCAATGGCTACAAACTCGGGTGATGCATTTCAGTGCAGCAGTCTTTTAAAGGGTTTTCCATTCTCTTTGTTCATCAATATCATGAAATTCCCTGTATGCAAATGCTGCTGCTGCTGTTGCTGCTGCTGCTGCTGCTAAGTCACTTCAGTCGTGTCCGACTCTGTGTGACCCCATAGACGGCAGCCCACCAGGCTTCCCTGTCCCTGGGATTCTCCAGGCAAGAACACTGGAGTGGGTTGCCATTTCCTTCTCCAGTGCGTGAAAGTGAAAAGTCAAAGTGAAGTCACTCAGTCGTGCCTGACTCTTAGCGACCCCATGGACTGCAGCCTACCAGGCTCCTCTATCCATGGGATTTTCCAGGCAAGTGGGGTGCCATTGCCTTCTCCGTGTATGCAAATAGTAATACTAAATATAACAAAGGCAACAAGATGTGATTCAGACTCTGCAGATCTTTCAAAAATGCTCACATCAAATATACCCAGGGAATTCCCTGGTGGTCCAGGGGCTAAGAATCCACCTTGCAATGCGGGGGACGTGGGTTCAATCCCTGGTTGAGGAACTAAGATCCCACGAATTGCAGAGTGAATAAGCCCGTGCCCTACAACTACCCAGCCAGCGTGTGGCAGTGAAAGATCCTGCACGCCCCAGCTGAGATCCAGTGCAGCCAAATAAATAAATAAACAAGTATAAATAAGTGCATCCAAATAATACACTTAGATACGTAAAGGTGATGAAACTGAGGGGTAAAAGGTTAAAAAGTTGCCAGTGTCACAGACCTGGTAGAATTCATATTAATAACTGCTCGATGTTATAGAAGAGCATCACCCATTCTCTACTCTTAAAACAAATGCTTAGCCATGCTTCTCTTACATCCTACCTGCTTTGAGCTTCTTACCTCTGCTCTCTTTTGTCCATAGTAGCTGATGGGAACCCAGAGCCTAAATGTGGGGTTGCTGCTAGTGAAAGGAATCTCAGACTCGTATGAAGCAGCAGATGACACTTCTTCACCTCCAGCTTCCATGAAGATGTTGACATTTATAAAAATTAGTTGTCAAAAACATAAAGAAGCATCACACTTCAGACTTGTACCAACACATAGGAAGATACAAATTATTGTTTGGAATTCCCTGTTCAGAGGAATATGTAAGAGTTGGTATCTCACCTAAGTTAACAATGTACTAGCTGGAGAATTTCCAAGTTGGAGGGAAACTTTCAAATCCTCTCCAGCACTCTAATTTTAACTGAGGTTTTGTGAAGTGAGATTATATTCACACGGTTACACAGCAAGTTAGAGATGGAAACATGCTGGGGACCAGCCCCAGCTGATCCAGGGTATTCGAAGGAGAGACGGCCTAGGCGACTATTTATATGCTAATTAGAGATATAGAGAACAATAGAATGAGGATAGCTCAGTAGGAAAATTCAGTGGAGAAAAGAAGCTGAGTAGCTTGGTTTACGCGGGAGACCAATAAAACTTCAAGACAAGAAGTTTGCACCACTTACGTAGGCCGCAGGCGCCCTCTCGAATAGCGGAAGGTGTCTCACCCTAGACACCTTCTCGAGTGGGTCTTAGAAGCCCAGGCATAATTAGTAAGCGTGGTGGGTTCCGCGCTCCAGATGGAGACTCAGCTGGAAGTTAAAGGGAAGAATGACATGGGGAGACCAAGAGCTGGTGAACAAGGCCCATAGCTTTATTTTTAACAGGGGCTTTTATACCCTAAGTTACACATAGAGGATAATAGGGGATGCAAAGTCAGCAGTCTTTGGTTCTTATCAAAAACCAAGGTTTCTTTCCTGCAAATGTATCATATACAAATGGTTTAGGTGATTTACATCATCTTCTGGCCAGAAGGCCTACTAACATTTTATGACTCTTGACAAGGACTTATCAACAAAGACTTACTTTCTCTAAGAGTAATTATTTCAAGGTTTGGCACCATCTTCCAAAGATAAAATTGCATTCCTATAGGGCGGATGTGTAATGGGTTTACAACAAAGAAGGAATTTATTACCTTAAGGGTCTAAAGTTACTAACACCAAGGCCACTACTTATTTTTTCTACATACTCACTATTAATTAATACATATTCAAGGATACAATTCAGGGGATGTGAAAACTTGGCAACAAGCATTGACTCATCAATGAAATCCTTTACTAGTTTATTCTGACAGTTTTTAACTCTCTGAGAGGCTCTAAGCTATTTGAATATCTTAAGCTTCCCGTGCCTCTGGAGGCTAGGAGACTGTAAACAATCGTATGCATAGCTGCAGGAGTCCGGGTAAACTTGTCAGGCGAGTTAGAGAGCCATCTGAGGGGTTTGGATTTAAACACTCCTAATTGCCCAGGAACTTTATTAATTGGAGCTGTAAGTTAACTCTTTGACACAGAGAGAGAGAGAGATGGTGGTAGGGGACAGCCCCCAGTAAAGTCAGAGGTGAGAGCACAAAGCAATAAAGTAGGCAGACTCTGGTTTTTGGGGGGAAAATGCTCGAGAATATCCGGGGGGACTCCTGAGGCTCGATCCCGCCTTTGCGTATGCCGAGCCTCCTTCCTCATGACCTTTGTCACGAGTGGAATGCCTCACCGGCTCCCCGCAGAAACAACTCTGGAATGCAAGTTTCCAGTTTCCTAAGCCAGCATCTGAAGTCCCATCTACACGACCAGCCTTGAAGAATTATATGAATGGAACCTAATACTTATTGCATGTTATAGTTTAGAACTTGCTGTATATGAGACCTGATTGAGGTTTCTCAGAACCTGAGGTGACATTGTAGTTGGCTAAGAGCTCATAGCTCTAATTTTAAAAATCACCCTTAGATCATATCATGTATGATTGGCATGACATTTACATCAAGTCAAATTCAGAAAGTTTAAGAATGAATTTATATTCTGCCCAGGAGGCGCTAATGGTAAAGAATCCACCTGCCAATGCAGGAGATGCAAGAAACACAGGTTAGATCCCTAAGTCAAAAAGGAAATGAAGGAAATGATCCCTAAGTCGAGAAGAAAAGAGCCCTAAGTCCCTGGAGAAGGAAATGGCAACCTGCTCCAGTATTCTTGCCTGGAAAATCCATGGACAGAACAGCCTGGTGGGCTGCAGCTTTGCAAAGGGTTGAACACGACTGAGCACCAGCACCAACCAACCAACAGCCAATAACTCATCATATTTCATCTCTTTGTAGAATTTGTTCTGGGTGTTACTAAGCACCAGGGACCTAGTGCAAAGTTTATCACAACCTGAGGCCCACTAATCACAATTTGGTTGGTAGTGGTTTATTCTGGCTCATCTAAAGTGGTGTGCAAAGTCAGAAGACTTGAACTATTACTCCAAACTCCATCATTTAGGTCTTATTCTAACTTACATTCACTAAGAGCTAGTTGCCTCAGCAATAAAGTAGAGTTAATCATAGCACTTGACTTACAGACTTACCAGCATCAAGTGAAGCCAAGTGCTTGAAAGTTCTTTGAGGCGCAGAAATGATAAATGAACATAGCCTGGTGGATCTTGCCTGAACTCAACTTACAGATGCCACAGAAGCAAGAAAGATGTTGAAAGATGACAAAATCTCTCTCTCTCTCTCTCTCTCTCACACACACACACACACACACACACACTGATAGATCCTTGGAGAACAAAACATGTTTACTTTCAACTGAGGGTTTGGGGACAGAGTGGTAGGCTAGGACATTATAAATAGAGTGTAGGGCTTCCCTGGTGGCTCAGTGGTAAAGAATCTGCCTGTCAATGCAGGAGACATGGGTTCGGCCCTGATCTGGGAAGATCCCACGTGCCATGGATCAACTAAGCCCAGGGGCCACAACTGCTGAGCCTGTGCTCCACAACAGCGTCTCTTGTTGTAGAGCACGACAGCTAGGAGAACCACAACTAGCGAATAGCCCGTGCAGCAGTGAAGCCCCAGCACAGCCAAAAATAAACGAACAAAAATTATTTTTATAAAAAAGGATTGGCTAAAGAATAGATTTCTAGATATTGTCACTAAGGGAATGGGTATCTGTGATATCCTATAAGATTGACTGTGACGTGTCTGTCAGAAGTAACAAGCTAAATCTACACAGAGCTACATGGATCAATTTTAAAACATGTTATTGAGTGAAAAATACACATCTGTAGGAAATCTGAACACACAAAAGTCTTGATTGCTTTACAATTTGTAAGAACCATCTTCTCCCCTTTTTCACAATTTTGCCTGGCAAAAAATTAAAACTTCCACCCTTTCAGACATGTTTTGAAGAAGACTTTTGCCCTTGGGCTTCCCTGGTGGCTCAGATGGTAAAGCATCTGCCTGCAATGCAGGAGTCACGGGTTCACTCCCTGGGTCGGGAAGATTCCCTGGAGAAGGAAATGGCAACCCACTCCAGTACTCTTGCCTGGAAAATCCCATGGACGGAGGAGCGTGGTAGGTAGGCTACAGTCTATGGGGTCACAAAGAGTTGGACACAACTGAGCGACTTCACTTTCACTCTCTGCAGGAAAGTACTATTTGTGTAAATTTGTAATGTGCACATACATAAAACAGAACAAAACACTGTACATTTTTCCTGCCACACACATATGTTAGCAATGAATTGAGTTTCTATAGTAATAAGAGGAACATTATGTGGAATTTTATATAGAATTTTATATATTCTATATAAAAGAAAATAATAAAACAGAACATGGGAGGAACTTTAACTAGCAGAAACTAACACAACATTGTAATGCAATTATACTCCAATAATAAAATTTTTTAAATTAAAAAATTTCAAGGTGGAAAAAATTTGAAATATAAAATTATAATGACTTTCTGGTTTTAAAAAAATAGTAGCCTCCCTTTCCTACTCTCTCAAATCACTTTTGAACCTTTTGGGAAGCCAGCCCTACTTTCAAGAAAAAGCCTTCTTACATAAGTAATAAATGTCATTTCTCCAAAGAAGACATACAGATGGCTAACAAACACATGAAAAGATGCTCAGCATCACTCATTATCAGAGAAATGCAAATCAAAACCACAATGAGGTAGTATTTCACACCAGTCAGAATGGCTGCGATCCAAGTCTACAAGCAATAAATGCTGGAGAGGGTGTGGAGAAAAGGGAACCCTCTTACACTGTTGGTGGGAATGCAAACTAGTACAGCCACTATGGAAAACAGTGTGGAGATTCCTTAAAAAACTAGAAATAGAACTGCCTTATGACCCAGCAATCCCACTGCTGGGCATACACACTGAGGAAACCAGAATTGAAAGAGACACGTGTACCCCAATGTTCATCGCAGCACTGTTTATAATAGCCAGGACATGGAAGCAACCTAGATGTCCATCAGCAGATGAATGGATAAGAAAGCTGTGGTACATATACACAATGGAGTATTACTAGCCATTAAAAAGAATACATTTGAATCAGTTCTAATGAGGTGCATGAAACTGGAGCCTATTATACAGAGTGAAGTAAGCCAGAAAGAAAAACACCAATACAGTATACTAACGCATATATATGGAATTTAGAAAGATGGTAATGACAACCCTGTATGCGAGACAGCAAAAGAGACACTGATGTATAGAATAGTCTTTTGGACTCTGTGGGAGGGGAGGGGGGATGATTTGGGAGAATGGCATTAAAACATGTATAATATCATATAAGAAACAAATCGCCAGTCCAGGTTCGATGCAGGATACAGGAAGCTTGGGGCTGGTGCACTGGGATGACCCAGAGGAATGGTATGGGGAGGGAGGTGGGAGGTGGGTTCAGGATGGGAACACGTGTACACCCATGGCGGATGCATGTTGATGTATGGCAAAACCAATACAATATTGTAAAGTAAAAAAATAAATAAAATAAAAATAAATGTCTTTATATCCTTTTGTGCATGTGTGGAATCATTAGTCTTGAACTTTAGACCAAATGTGAGTAGTGGAATTGATCCTGCTGCTATTCAGGAAGCCACGAATTAAAAAGGAAGACAAAAGACACACCGGCACTCACTTCCATTCATCTGATCCTTTTAATGGTGATGCTGGCCCAAGGAGCCAACACGTGGTAAAGGAAAATTGCTAAAAAGAGATATGCGTTGATTACCTTCATCCTTTTAACTGAAATTACCATTAAGGCTGAAGGCCAAAGAGAAATATTTTTATAATTTTAATCTCTATTTCATTTTGAATAAAATAAAAATAGCACTTAAGCAAAATAAGTCTTTTATAAGCCACAGGGAATATATTTCTATGGTAACATGATCCCCAACAGAAATAGCAACAGAGATCTTGACACACTCTCAGGATTCGTTTTCTCTTGATATGATACGGTGGCATATAGATAAGTCCTGCCAAGACCTTAAACAGAATTCTTAAGCTACAATGGAAGGCAACTGTCATAATGAGGTTATATAAAGCGTTACCCTCAAAGTCATTGTGCCAAACAATCAGAAGTTCCTTCTTGGACTGTGCATTTCACATGTTATGAAGGGATACAAAGCATAGCTGCTTTTTCAGGGCACATCAGCAGAAGAGTAATCCTGTCAGGCACACCTTACTTTTTAGTTATTCTCAACTATTTATATCTCCTGGCAGCCAAAAACCAAGTCATGTATCCACAAATAAATATCTTGGATCTTTTTAGACAAAATACTAAAAAGGATTCTTAAAACAACTTACATTTATTTACAAGCAAATATGTAAATTATTGTATATCTTTCCGATGCATTACTGAACAGTATTTCTATGTGTATATTGTGGTTGTTGTTCAGTCACTAAGTTGTGTCTGACTCTTTGCAACCCCACGGACTGTCGCCCATCAGAATCCTCTGTCCATGGGGATTTCCCAGGCAAGAATACTGGAAAGTGTTAGTCGCTTAGTCGTGTCTGACTCTTTGTGACTCCGTGGCTCCTGTGTCCATGGGATTTCCCAGGCAAGAATACTGGAGTCAGTTGCCTTTTCCTTCTCCAGGGGATCTTCCCAACTCAGAGATCGAACCCACGTCTCCTGCATTGACAGGCAGATTCTTTACCACTGAGCCACCAGGGAAGCCCTCTTAAATGTGTATAAATATATATATATATATATATTTTTTTTTTCTTCTTTTCAATGTGGATACTTTGCATTTTGAAAATGCGTCAGTTAAGCATCTCGCTGTCATCATGCTGGGACCACACAACCCTAATAGGGAACTTATTCATCTAGTACTTTGTCTTTTGTGCATTTGACCTGTACTTTCTCCTCCATACCTGGGCTCTTCCTGTATGTTCCCTGAGTTGATTATCCGAGTAGGTTGAGTAGGTGCTTCTATGTATTTTCCTCCCCCCAGAAGTGTCTTATTCCTCTGACTCTAAATCCTCCCCACCTGCTGTACAATATAAAAATCATACCAATACACACAATCCCACTTCAAACAAAAATAACTCTGGGAATTTTCATTGATATTTTTGTTGCTACAGCAGAATAGTTCCTTGAGCTCATTCACCATGCCTGTCAAGGCTGAAAAACAAACAAACAAACACATTGTCTCTTACTGTCTCTTGAAGGTTTCACTAAACATAAAAACAGAATTGGCATTTTTGAGTATTATTCACTTCCATCAACCTTGAAAAGGCACAGAATTTACTCTATTTGGACATTTACTTTAAAACTCTCTCTTACTTTAAAAATAACTTCTAAAACATCTCTGAAAGGGGAAAGGACAGATATTATTAGCTAATTAGTCAGCTAAGGACACTGAAGCACAGAGATGCTAAGCAATTTTCCAATGATCTCATTGCTGAAGATGAGATAACAAAGGGTTCCACCCTGGCCATCTGACTCCCAAGTAGCAGCCTCTTTAAAGTATATATACAGCAGTGTCTCTCTCTTTGTCTCATCTTTAAGTTTTTAATTTCTTTATTCTGTCTTTTTACTTTCATTAATATTTAAATCTCTTTTTAAATTTTAACAGTAATGTATAAGTTTCCATGAAAGAAGAAAGATCCAATGCAAAAGTTATGGAAAGGAATAAAAGATGAAAAATAAAAAATCTTTACTAAAGGGTCAACATGGTGACAGTCATAAGTTTCTTTACAGTTTTCCTTAATTTTGAGGATCTGAAATCAGCAGAAATAAACTAGTTTTTACCTTTAAAAGATTTTTACTCCTGTTTCTCAGAGCTGTATCTTAACAGATGAATTTGTTTGTTTGTTTTTTTTAAAGAGACTTTCATATATGTAAAGTTTCAGGCTGTATCAGACAGTGGATGACTTTAGCAGGATGAAGAATTTGGAAGAGAAGGAAAGAGTGTCTTTGCTCGTCTCTGAGAACATATCCAGCAAGAATTTTCCTACTCAGCCTTTCAGATTCTCTTCTCTGCCTTAGATTTGATGGTTTGGATCACTTCCAGTCCATAGTCAAACCCCAGACATGATCCATCTCACCTTCCCCCATTTTAACCGTGTGTATGGTGATATAACATTATCTGAATCAAAAGTAATCCTAAAAATCATCTAATTGCTTTATTTTGAACTCATCTAAAAAAAAATGACCAGTGCGTTCTCTTGGCAAAACTCTATTAGCCTTTGCCCTGCTTCATTCCGTATTCCAAGGACAAATTTGCCTGTTACTCCAGGTGTTTCTTGACTTCCTACTTTTGCATTCCAGTCCCCTATAATGAAAAGGATATCTTTTTTGGGTGTTAGTTGTAAAAGGTCTTGTAGGTCTTCATAGAACTGTTCAACTTCAGCTTCTTCAGCATTACTAGTTGGGGCATAGACATGGATTACTGTGATATTGAATGGTTTGCCTTGGAAATGAACAGAGAGCATTCTGTCTTTTTTGAGATTGCATCCAAGTACTGCATTTCAGACTCTTTTGTTGATCACGATGGCCACTCCATTTCTTCTAAGGGATTCCTGCCCACAGTAGTAGATATAATGGTCATCTGAGTTAAACTCACCCATTCCAGTCCATTTCAGTTCGCTGATTCCTAGAATGTCAACATTCACTCTTGCCATCTCCTGTTTGACCACTTTCAATTTGCCTTGATTCATGGACCTGACATTCCAGGTTCCTATGCAATATTGCTCTTTACAGCATCAGACCTTGCTTCTATCACCAGTCACCTCCCCAACTGGGTATTGTTTTTGCTTTGGCTCCATCCCTTCATTCTTTCTGGAGTTATTTCTCCACTGATCTCCAGTAGCATATTGGGCACCTACCGACCTGGGGAGATCCTCTTTCAGTCTCCTATCATTTTGCCTTTTCATACTGTTCATGGGGTTCTCAAGGCAAGAATACTGAAGTGGTTTGCCATTCGCTTCTCCAGTGGACCACATTCTGTCAGACCTCTCACCCCCATGACCCACCCATCTTGAGTGGCCCCACATGGCATGGCTTAGTTTCATTGAGTTAGACAAGGCTGTGGTCCGTGTGATTAGATTGACTAGTTTTCTGTGATTATGGTTTGTGTGTCTGCCCTCTGATGCCTCTCGCAACACCTACCATCTTACTTGGATTTCTCTTACCTTGGACATAGGGTATCACTTCACGGCTGCTCCAGCAAAGTGCAGCCGATGCTCCTTACCTTGGACGAGGGGTAATCTCCTCACAGCCGCCCCTCCTGACCTTGAACAACACAAGAGCAGCCCCTCCTGACCTCTTTCAACAGCCAACAGCCGCCTCTCCTGACCTCTTCCAACAACACAAGAGAAGACTCTACATATGGACATCACCAGATGGTCAACACCGAAATCAGATTGATTATATTCTTTGCAGCCAAAGATGGAGACGTTCTATACAGTCAGCAGAAACAAGACTGGGAGCTGACTGTGGCTCAGAGCATGAACTCCTTATTGCCAAATTCAGACTTACATTGAAGAAAGTAAGGAAAACCACTTAAATTGAAGAAAGTAAGGAAACTCAGATATGCAGATGACACCACCCTTATGGCAGAAAGTGAAGAGGAACTAAAAAGCCTCTTGATGAAAGTGAAAGAGGAGAGTGAAAAAGTTGGCTTAAAGCTCAACATTCAGAAAACGAAGATCATGGCATCTGGTCCCATCACTTCATGGGAAATAGATGGAGAAACAGTGGAAACAGTGTTAGACTTTATTTTGGGGGGTTCCAAAATCACTGCAGATGGTGACTGCAGCCATGAAATTAAAAGACGCTTACTCCTTGGAAGGGAAGTTATGACCAACCTAGACAGCATATTGAAAAGCAGAGACATTACTTTGCCAACAAAGGTCTGTCTAGTCAAGGCTATGGTTTTTCCAGTGGTCGTGTGAGAGTTGGACTGTAAAGAAAGCTGAGCACTGAAGAATTGATGCTTTTGAACTGTGGTGTTGGAGAAGACTCTTGAGAGTCCCTTGGACTGCAAGGAGATCCAACCAGTCCATTCTGAAGGAGATCAGCCCTGGGATTTCTTTGGAAGGAATGATGCTAAAGCTGAAAGTCCAGTACTTTGGCCACCTCATGCGAAGAGTTGACTCATTGGAAAAGACTGTGATGCTGGGAGGGATTGGGGGCAGGAGGAGAAGGGGACGACAGAGGATGAGATGGCTGGATGGCATCGCCGAATCGATGAACATGAGTCTGAGTGAACTCCAGGAGTTGGTGATGGACAGGGAGGCCTGGCGTGCTGCAATTCATGGGGTCGCAAAGAGTCGGACATGACTGAGAGACTGAACTGAACTGAAAAAAAATATTGAGTTCTAAATATTTCATCTCTTCAAGTGAGTTGTATATGCTAAGTTAATTAGAAGCGGAAAGCATTTCTTTGATTAACTTAAAAGGAACAACAACAAAATCCAACTAGGATACTTTGTGTCAGAACATCTGAACCAGTGGCTGCCAGTCCTGGCTGTTTATTATTATTTCTTGGGAAAGTATTTATTTATTTATTTATTTTCTAGGGTGGCGGTCTGGATATCTGCACTTTTTAAAAGCTTTTCAGGTCATTCTAATGTACTGTTAGGGTTAACTAATCTAGACATTTCATATAACAGTACTTTAGAGCCCAAGTTAGCTGGGGAATGGTCACAATATTTTTTTACTATATAATTATAAAACCCTCACATTTTTAAAGGGTCAGCATGGATATATAGTCAAGCTAAAATCAGTTTTTAGGACTTTAGTTATTATAGCCAAAATAGTTTCATCTGCTACCTCCTGGATTTGTTATTTTGTCGATAAAATCTCAAAGGAATTAGTCAAGGCTGAACAAACTCTGAAGGAAGTTTATCTCCTTTACAGTTGGAAAAAGTGGTTCCAACCACTAGAGGTCAGACAGTTAAATCTGCAATATGATACAGAAACACTAAAGTTACCTAGTTTAGAATTCCACATCCTGATTTCAAAAATACTTTCTAAATTTTCTTCCATCATTAAAACCCATGTCCTTTCAAAAGTTCAAAGCCATTTCCTGCCAGGGTGGATAGGTGTTTTACACGTTATTTAGTCCAAGCTTCAAAATTCTAAAGAGAACTATAATCCAGGAGTATGGAAATTTAAAGCACGATCAGCATGATGATTTTCTGATGACTTTCAAAAAATAAAATAGGAAATGAAGCTATTAGGTATATAGTTCTTCCACATACATTATCTGATTTCACCAGTGTTTTGAGGACTCTGTAGGCATTTCTAGATCTACCAGAAGTCCCAGAATCTAATGCTATTCTCCCATTGCCACAAGTATTTTTATCCTCTTGTCATTGAGGGGTGTTGTCTATGAGCCCTCTTCTGACATTTGGACTGACTTGTGACACCTTCAGTCATTATTACTGTGACTGAACATCGTCACGTGTGCTCAGAGTCAGCTCATTAAAAAACATGCATGTTAGTTGGATCATGGAGCTATCATGTACAAAGTCTAACTACTCTGAGGCTGCCACAAACTGGAGAGGCCATGGGGAGATGCTCCAGCTGACAGTGCCAGCTGAGCTCAGCCTTCCAGCCCACCTTGCCAACGTGCTTGACCTCCAAGTGAAGACACCATCTTGGCAACAGAGCCTCCTTCAGTACAAGGTGTTTCAGGTGGCGGCTGGCGCCCACTGACCAGCCATTCTGGCCTCCCCAGCTGAAGCTGCCGACAGCACAGTAGGATGGATCTTCATTGTGTACTGTGAGAATTCCCAGACCCAGAGAAATCCACTGCTATTTTATGCCTCTAAGCTCAGGATGGTGTGTTAGGCAGAGCTAGATAACTGGAACTCCCAGAGAAATTAACTGAGCTCCCACCCTTCAACTGGGGTTTTGCCAAAACAGAAATGTCCAAAATGTGGTCAATTTGGGCAAATGATTTGTTCTTTCATTATACCCATTAACCTTTGGATATAAACCTTTTAAGATTAAGGGGAGAAAAGGTGTTAAAAAAAAGCTGGCGAAAAAGTCACTGCTGCATGGTAAAAATATGTGCTGATGGGTGCTTAAATACAATTGAAAACATAATCTGTCTTAAAATTGAAATTCCCCAAATACTGTACGGATGTGAGAGTTGGACTATTAAGAAAGCCGAGAGCCAAAGAATTGATGCTTTTGAACTGTGGTGTTGGAGAAGACTTTTGTAAGTCCCTTGGACTGCAAGGAGATCCAACCAGTCCATCCTAAAGGAAATTAGTCCTGAATATTCATTGGAAGGACTGACGTTGAAGCTGAAACTCCAATACTTTGGCCACCTGATGCAAAGAACTAACTCATCTGAAAAGACTCTGATGCTGGGAAAGATTGAAGGCAGGAGGAGAAGGGGGTGACAAAGGATGAGATGATTAGATGGTGTCACCAACTCAATGGACATGAGTTTAAGTAAACTCTGTGAGTTGGTGATGGCCAGGGAGGCTTGGCATACTGCCGTCCATGGGGTTGCAAGGAGTCGGACATGACTGAGCGACAGAACTGAACTGACTGAAATACTCTCAGACTGAAGAAATATTAATTTACAGCCTCTATTTTTTTTACTGCTTGGCTATTAAAGTTTCTTACTGTACCAGCACTATCAACTCCCACCCGAAGTAAGGTTTCTCTCCCACATTTTACTTTGTGTGTGAATTCCAAACACTGATGATATACATCAATATATTCATTATAATAAATAGCTACTATTGTTATTTTTAAGATCCCCTGGGGAAGGAATGTCAACCCACTCCTGTATTTTTGCCTGGAGAATCCCATAGACAGAGGAGCCTGGTGGGCTACAGTCCATGGGGCCACAAAGAGTCGGACACGACTGAGCACTGAGTACACACACACTGATATTCAGGACTTTGCCTGGAAAATTCCATGGACTAGGAGCCTGGCGGCTACAGTCCATGAGGTCACAAAGAGTAGGACACAACTGAGCAACTGAGAGTGCGCACGTGCACACACACACACACACACACACACGCATATTTAAGACTTTGCCTGAAAAAGTCCATGGACGAGGAGCCTGGTGGGCTATAGTCCATGGGGTCTGGACGTTACTGAGCACTCACACTTACACTGAAAATGACTTGCTGCAGGTAAAAAATGTGCAACTACGAGTGTGTCTATGAAAACGAAAAGCAGACTTACTCAAAAATTCTTTTCTCATTTAAGGTAAAAGCTGCCATCAACTACTATAAGCCTTATTTTTTTTTTATCTGAATGAGAACCATAGAATTAGTCTCTATACCCACTTGAATGACTTTTCTCTCCAGAACTCTTTCTAATAAGGTCATTTTTTTTGCTGTTCGTTATATCCTGGGAGACTATTATGTCCAAACCCTCGTGTAGGTTGTACATGTAGATATAATCTTAGGTCCTAAGACTTGTCTAATTCCATTTTTTCCACAAGTACAGGTATCTCCGGGAACACGAATAAAAAAGGCATTTGTTTAAACAAGGAGAATAAGAGGTCTTTTCCATTTCTGTTCCCCCACAGTGCTAACACAGTACCCCAGGATTAGTTTGCACATAAGAAAATTGTAGCAAGTAAAAACCTTCTGCAATGCATGCATTTAGAGAAGTGACATTTTTGAGGACATCTGAACAAGGAAATTGGGAAATCTCATTATATAGGCGGAGAGAAAGAAGAATCTCCAATAGTAAAAATGCTCAATCTCTGCAATTGGAAAGTTATCATATAAGATCGATATCTGGAGAAGTGGAGAAAATCCATTTATTTTAAAGCAGCCTCAATCTTTGAGGCTAGCAGACAGATTACAGTTGAAAAATGAGAAGTAGGGACTTCCCTTATGGTCCAATGGTTAAGAATTCTGCTTGTCACGCAGGGGCCTCCGGTCCAATTCCTGTTGCATAACTAAGATTCTATATGCCTCAGAGCAACTGAGCCCATGCATCATGATTGGCAAGTCCGGGTGCCACCACTAGAGAGTCCAAGTGCCACAGTGAAAGATCCTGCATGGCCCAACGACGATCCCACTTGCTGCAACTA
This sequence comes from Bos taurus, assembly GCF_002263795.3. Lineage (NCBI taxonomy): Eukaryota > Metazoa > Chordata > Mammalia > Artiodactyla > Bovidae > Bos > Bos taurus. Next base: position 24,212,997 of record NC_037339.1, read on the forward strand.
AGACGTGACACAGCCAAACAATAAATAAATACTTTTAAAAAGAAAGAAAGAGAGAAAGGGATGTGAGAAGTAACTCAACTTTGGTTGTTTTCCTGGAAGAAGTACAAGAAACTTCTCAGGTATGGAGAGAGGGAGAGAATATAGGCAGTGTATTACAAACACTGGACACAGAAGTTGAGGATTTGAGGACAATGTCAACATGGACAAATAAATGGAGGAGATATCAGCAGACAGAGGGCTAAATATGAGGCCTGAGAATATTTCTGTTTCAGAGGGACAAAAGGAGGTGATAAATAGATTATCATGAATGATGGTGTTAGTGTAGCTCAGAGCATTCTTTTAGGAGAACACATATGCCAGACAGGACATTGAAATTCTAGCACTTTAAGTGATGGATGTCTACAGAGTTCTTTCAACAGCAGCAGTTATCCATCCCTTTATCTTACAATCTGGTCTGAAAGGATATTAGAAGTTATCTGTAAGTGGGAGACAGATGGTGACTAGAGTCTTAACTGTCTCTGAAATGAGGACTTAGTTCAAATCTCAGTGAGAGAAAAGATCAAAGGCACCTGTCAACAGCATCAAGCAGGCAAGAAACATGAGGAGGAACCAATAGTTGAAAATAAACTGCGGAATTGATCATTTCCAATCAGTTACCTGACATAGAAAAGTCCATCACAATTTCTTATCCTTGTCACTAATCTATGTCAATGTAGCACAACAACAAAAACTCAGATTAAAAAACAATGAAGTGATTCATTCTTCAGACATATACATACAAACACAAGACCAGATTTTTCACTTTTTATCTGGATTTGACATCATTTATTGCAGTCAATCTAAATCAGCTTGAAAATATTGTATGTAAGAGATCATTGCTAATCTTTAGTTGCCTGGCATTCTGAAATGCACATAAAATGTTTAAGATTTTTTTATGTCACATTCATATTAATTATTATTTTAATCAAAATGTATATCTGTGCTTTTGGAAACATATACCGCACTTTCTCCACTAGATGTCTCCAGAGAAATACAAGTAAATACTGGTAATAAGAAGTGTTCCTAATACACTCCCATTTTAAAATTTTCAAAAGTTTGGACCTTAAATAAGGACAAATAGTGAAACACTGGTTACTTAGTATAGGAGTGAAATCTGTCACTGACAGATTTTTAAAGAAAATGAAGGTCTAAGTGCATTTTTTAAAAAAGATAGCACACTGTCTGCATTTACCACAGAAAGCCAACTGATTTCTAAATGAATTAACATTAAAAGAGATGTCATTTAATGCTTTCTTTGGGATCCAGTTAAGTCATATCTTTCTTGGAATATGATTTCATTATCTTAAATATGTTTGGCCAGGGCATGCCTAAAGATCTATGAGCAAAGATCTATAGAGGAAGAAATCCACTGGAAGAAACACACTGGGTGGATGGCTGGAGAGGTGACACTTCTTATAAGATTTACAAGGTGTTAGCCACAAATATCTGAGCCTATAATACTGCCCTTCCAAAGTTATGACCAACCTAGATAGCATATTGAAAAGCAGAGACATTACTTTCCATCTAGTCAAGGCTATGGTTTTTCCAGTAGTCATGTATGGATGTGAGAGTTGGACTGTGAAGAAGGCTGAGTGCCAAAGAATTGATGCTTTTGAACTGTGGTTGTTGGAGAAGACTCTTGAGAGTCCCTTGGACTGCAAGGAGATCCAACCAGTCCATTCTGATTGAGATCAGCCCTGGGATTTCTTTGGAAGGAATGATGCTAAAGCTGAAAGTCCAGTACTTTGGCCACCTCATGCGAAGACTTGACTCATTGGAAAAGACTGTGATGCTGGGAGGGATTGGGGGCAGGAGGAGAAGGGGACGACAGAGGATGAGATGGCTGGATGGCATCAATGACTCAACGGACGTGAGTCTGGGTGAACTCCGGGAGCTGGTGATGGACAGGGGGGCCTGGCGTGCTGCAATTCATGGGGTCGCAAAGAGTCGGACACTACTGAGCGACTGACTGAACTGAACTGACCTCTTTTAAGTTGGCCATTAATGTTTAATTTTATTTTGGCCGTGTGAATGTTTAATGAGGAAAAAACTGCAAAATTTAATTTTAGGCTTAATTTGAATTCCTTCTACTGTTGGCTGAGTTCAGCATAATCTAATCACTTTAAGAAAATGTTTTCTCTCATTTGAGGGAAGTAACATCTCTGGGGTCTTTGCCAGAACTTCAGTTTACAAAGCTTCCAGGTACAGAACTTCCAGGTACCAAGGAAGGCTGCACCCTTCACTGGTGAATGTGCTTGGACACTGAGAATTGGGTCCCCAAGAAAGTGTAGCTTCCTTTTAAGCTAAGGTGCTTCAAAGCCTTAAGGTGTTTTACAAGTAAGTTCTATTACTGGTGTTTTACAAATGAGCAAAAGGAAAGAAAAGTAATACTCAAGAAGCATCAAGATTCCACAAAAAAAAAAAAAAAATGGGATTTTAAATTATTGGATAATTCAATTCAATTATTGGATCACTCCAGATCATGCAATACCAAGGGCATTCTGTTTTTAAGAAACCTGCTCTTGGCTTGAGTATCTAGGTTTGTTGAATCCATAGGCCATGTCCAATCCTAGAGCATGCAGAATAAGTTTAATGTTGGTTACATGCTGGTCGGAGAAGGCACTGGCGACCCACTCCACTACTCTTGCCTGGAAAATCCCATGGACGGAGGAGCCTGGTAGGCTGCAGTTCATGGGGTCGCAAAGAGTCAGACACGACTGAGCAACTTCACTTTCACTTTTCACTTTCATGCATTGGAGAAGGAGATGGCAACCCATTCTAGTGTTCTTGCCTGGAGAATTCCAGGGACGGGGGAGCCTGGTGGGCTGCCATCTATGTGGTTACACAGAGTTGGACACCACTGAAGCGACTTAGCAGCAGCAGCAGCAGCAACACATGCTGGTGATAGGTCTTCCCTAGTGTCTCAGACAGTAAAGAATCGGCCTGCAGTGCGAGACCCAGGTTCCATCCCTGGGTTGGGAAAATTCCCTGGAGAAGGGAATAGCAGTCTACTCCATTACTCTCGCCAGGAGAATTCCATAGACAGAGAAGTCTGGTGGGCCACAGTCCATGGGGTGGCCAAGAGTAGAACACAACTGAGCGACTAACCCTTTTCACATGCTGGTGATAATAAGCACAATACTTTAATCACATCACAGTCTCTAGAGGTTACAAGGCCTCTACAATGACCCACCTGATAATTTGCAAACTGCCAGTAAGTTAGCATCCTGATAGTTAGAAACAAACATCTCTTTCAGACACATTATTTTTCTTTGGTTGTAAATCATTTCTTTTTCAGTAATGACTTACATTTCCAGGTCAAACTCTGCAACCCTGAAAGTCAGACAATTGCCAAGGTTTCAATCTTCCTCCAGACTGCTAATAAAATTATGTAGCTAACACAGGGGCAGGATCTTTTCATGAAACCGAAGAATAAGGGTCCTGTGTGGAGAGAAAGCAAGAGATTAACCCTTAGTGACTTCTCTGAAAGGAGAGAATTGTGTTGCTCTCAAGATTTTAAAATCTTTTCTCTACAGCTTGGGCAGTGTTTTCTTCCCATTCTCTGAAACTATTTCCTTCCCTCACCCTACACCAAGTTGTTGATGGACCACAGTTTCATTATTAGCTTCCTTAAAGCCAGGATGCTGGCTAAAGTAGTTGCTTGGACTTCCTCCCACTATATAATGTCTTATAATATCACACTTCTGGGCTAAGCTCAGCATTTTAAATTGCAGTGCTTTTTTTCTTTTTACCCTAAATGCTCCTTCTCTTGGAATGTTCTCCAACCTCTAAATTTACATGTAATTTAGATGTACAATCTGGTCCTCATTTTCAAGATCCTCTTTGATGGCATTACTCATCCTGAATGTAAATATTTGTTGAGGGCTAGCATGTGTTGACGTCCATGGGACTTTTACAGGTTCCAAATATAATGCTCAGGATGGCTACATTTAAGCTCAATTATTCAAAACTCTGGAAAGAAAGATTTAAGAACCCTCTTTTTAAAATGTGAACATATATCATGCTTCTTACAAAAAGTAAATCTCTAACTCCTTTCAGAAGAGGACAGTTGCCTTTTGAAATACTAACGCCTTTCCATTTTCACGACTTTTTTCATGCAATTATTTGTCCATTTGCTCCACTGAAGGAATCAGGATGAATGGAAGCCATTGATTCCCACGGATAAAACTGTGGTCACAGGAACAAATACTTCAAAATTGTTCTTGAAAATAATCAATATATTTTCCATTTATAGGCACTGATAAAAAAGTAGGTAACAACAGAATATTATTAATTTTGCTTTCACACCTATCTTCCTAAGTCTATGTGTTGTCATTCTGGACCAGATTTAAAGAACTCTTTTACTCTTGATACATATTAACCAAGTTTATATCTTCCACTGAATACCTCAGTCTTTCTTCTCCAGTCCAACCCCACTGGATATGAGTAGATTTCAGCTTCATCACAAAAGTGCTTATTAACAGTTACAGCTATCTAAAACAAAAAGGGTTGCATTAATCTCAGAGAGCATCTCAGTAAAGAGTGATGACTATTAATATTTACAGTGATGATGTTGGAGAGGTTTCTGTATCTTGAGTTTGATCTGTTTCTCTATAATTCCAAAATTCCACCATTATATCTTAAGATGTTCAATCTACATCATAATGCCTCACCAGTCTAGAATCGAAGACTTTTATATACCTATGTTATTAATAATCTAATAACTAATATATTTATATTAGAACTTGTTTTCATAAAAGCTTTTCTATCCTATTTAATAAACAATTACTGATCACCTACTATTTGTACAACATAAGGATAATAGAAACCTACTGTATAAAGCAAACCAGTGACATTAAAATTAAAATAATTCCATTCAGAGGAACATAAGTGATAGATTAATTCTTCCCACGAGGGGCCAGGGAAAGCATATACTTTACTTCTTACCATCTTCTCTCCAGTTCTCCTTCTGAATTGCTCTTGCATTTTCTCTACCTTAATATCAAGGTTTTCAAATTGAAAAGAAGCCTCTAAACATATTTTAGAATTTATTATTTTATTGTATGCTTTCTCAATAAACTAGCAGCACATTGCAGAATTATTTCAGTGCCCCAAGACAAAATCCTATAGCAAGCTTACCATAACTCTCCTGGTTCTTGGAATCCTCTTTGGCCCATTCCAGTCCCCCTTAAAAGCCCATCCAATCGGGCAACACAGATTCAGTTTCAGATTTCTCTCCATTGCCAGTGGGGAATCAACTCTGATGGACCATTATAGCTGGACTACTTTGCAACAAGAATGTATTTGAATTACACTGTTACTTTAGGATAATGTGTGACTTATTTATCTAGGGAGACTGCAGTTATTGCAGGTAATTGTTGACTTCTGATGTTCAAATTTCTTTCATCCAAAGCGTTCTGAACATTTGCCGTATCATATATGGGGTGGTGAGAGTGGATATTCTCTTGGCTAGGAAACGCACTGCGTAACATTGAGACTTTAGTTACTCTTTATAAAACAGAAGAAGCAGAATTCCGGCAATGCCCCTGTTTCTTAACACATATTGCATTATTCCCTTTCAGTTAGATTGGTAATAGTGGTTTCCAAAAGGGCATGCTTTTGCCCCGTGGTTACCAAGAGATGTGCTGTCCAGAGATGGTCAACATCATGCCCTGCATGTAAGGAAAGAAACACCAAAGCACGCATGCTTTTCCTTTGCTGCTTCATTTCAAAAGTTAGGGAAACTTGCCAGAACTGGATGTGTGTTAACTCCATCTATGCCTTGACATCTGAAAGGAGAAGTGAAATGGGAGGTATCCCCCCAGTTTAGTGAAAATATGATCCCTCCTACATGTTTCATCATCCAGTTAAAATTCTAATCTCATACTCTGTGAAAGTTTGTATCTAGACAACATTTGTTTTTAATCAGCAGTCGTTATTGCCTTGTGATTATCAGACTTACATCGACCTTTGCTTACTGGTGAAAAATAATAACCTTCCAGTTCGGCTCTGAACTGAATATGACAAAATGTGATAAGATCCAATCATGCTCTCATTGAGCACGGGGACAGGGACTCTGAAAGGTGTGGATTACAGAATGATCCTTAACGTCTAAACGAAATCATTTCCCATGAAAATCCTCTAAATTACAAATGAATAAGATGGAAATTTGAAACGAGTCAGGAAGCAAAATAAAGAAAAGATAAATCATACAAAAATAAACATCTTTTGGAGAGCGAGAAGAAAAAAGAGGCTCAGTAAATACAACTGACAAAAGCGGATTTTAGCTGGCAACTTGAAGCTGCTGATGGCTTTTGGAGAGAGTTCAGATTCCCAGGTTGATGCAGAGCTCCCTCCCAGAACTCTGACATGTATATAAGCTCTGAGCTCTCCAAAGCCCACTGCCAGTTCTCTTCGTGAACTAACTGCAACGGAGAGACTAAAGATGATTCCTTTCTTACCAGTATGTTCTCTGTTCCTGCTGCTGGTTGTTAACCCTGCAAATGCCAATGGTCATTATGACAAGATCTTGGCTCACAGCCGTATCAGGGGCCGGGATCAGGGGTAAGTCAGTGGTTTGATTTTATAAACCTTTCCCCACCCCCACCCCCTTAGCTTGTTGTATGTATATTTCTACATAAAGTTTCTTGTTTATACCTCAGGGGTTTTTTCCTACTTATTTGTAATAAGAAAAAGGAACAAATGAGTAATCTGTGGTTTATGTACATGTCTTAAACTTTAAGAATTACTGTCCAAATAATTTGTGTATAATTGCTTTTTATGAAACATTGCAAGATTTTAGTCTAAATAACAACATTTAACAGGGCATTTCTTTACAATTCAGTTTATTTGTGTTTTATTTCCTTCTAAATTTTTGGAATGAGGTTTTCAAAATTAAAGAATCTGTAGCTAGAGGCTCTCATTACATAAACAGCTTTGAAATATCTCACATTACGTTAGGGAAAATTTCATTTATGTATGTGTATGTATGTATGTATGTATGTGTAATTTTCATTATGAAAATTACACAATAGATAATGTAACAAGTTTTCTGAAGTTTTTTGAAGCATTTAAGAATGCTTTTAAATTTTGCATTCTGTAAAATTTGCAATAACTTGATTTCACAGAAAAAACTACACCTGAGTTTCTTAAAGTTATCAGACAATTTAGTAACTTAACCAAGCATTTAGTATTAATTTTTGAAATGGATGTTGGTACTGCTGCCTGTGTCTCAGAGGAATTTTTCATCATGCTTCCAAGTTCCCTTGCCTTACAGAGCAAATAAGACTCGCATCTCTTTAAGGGAGAAAAACACTTAAAATTCTGGCAGAGAATGTTTTAATCTAATTACTTCCAGGCAAAGAAATAAATTTTCCTTTGGGCAGCCATATTATTTAAGTTAATCTTAGCATTCACTTACTTCTGTGATTGCTTACCTAGAAAATTACAGAGCACAGTATCTTGGGACTCAGTAAAACTTGTCTATTTTGCTGTCTGATCTGTCATTGTTCCAGGGCCCCGAAGCCACTCCCAAGCCCTACGTGAGTACATGTTTGGTTTAAAAGGGTCAGGGCATTACCTACTATTAAAAGTAATAAGAAACATATTGTTAAAATCTATTAGATTAACTTCTGAAATACTGGCATTGTATTCCCAGAAGTGTACAATTTCCTCTCTGTCTGTCACAGTTAGTTTTTCTAATGACTCAGTAGGATTGGATCAAGAATGAGATCTGCCCATGATGAGAGTCACGTCTTTGAAAATCTAAACCACATAGTAATTTTTTCATTTTCTTTCTTTGTTTTTAACCACCTGACCTACAGATATGAAAAACTATTTGTTAATGTTATGACATTTAACACTCTTCCTTACTTCTATCTTCCAGTCCAAATGTCTGCGCCCTTCAACAGATTTTGGGCACCAAAAAGAAATACTTAAGTACCTGCAGGAACTGGTATCAAGGTGCCATCTGTGGGAAAAAAACGTAAGTCTCATCTTTTCTTTAATGTGCCAATTCCAAAGACAATACTGCAATGCCCATGGCTTTCTTTGGACAGAAACACACACTGTTCTTTTGAAAATTCTCTCCAAAATTGGGAGCTTAAAAAAAATGGATCACTGTGAATAAAGAAATTTCCCCTGCATTTCTCCCTGTACTCATAAAACTAACTTTTTCCCTGACTCTACAGCACTAGCCATGTGACCTGCTATAGAATCACTGTAATAGTTGGGCTATGTCATTTCTACTCCTGGTTGGGCCTCTTTTATCTTGGGGCTTCCTGGTGGCTCAGTTGGCAAAGAATCTGCTTGTGATACAGGAGACCTGGGTTCAATCCCTGGGTCAGGAAGATCCCCTGGAAAAGGAAATGGCCACTGGCCATGTGACTTGGTATAGAATCACAGAAAGTTTGAATGGAATCACTGAGAGTTTCACTATGTCATTTCTCCTCCTGGTTTGGTTTTTTTTTTGTCTTGGGGAAGTCAATTAACCTCATTGTCTCAGTTTTCTCATTTTATTAAAAAGTGGGCCAGAGGAACAGATTGATCTGAAAAATCAGGATTTTAAGGTAAGATTGTTTGCCTCCAGTCATTTAGAAATTATCTAAAATACTCCACTTTACCCTAGAGTTTTCATCAAAGATTAAAGTTGGAAAAGATTCAGGTTTCATCTTTTCATTTAATCCGTCACTCCATCCCAAACTGTCAGATTCTTGGAGTCTCCAAAGGTGATAATTGAAGCCCACCACTAGACTATTTCAATAACCAAAAAAGATGATTACTCCCCAATTTAGTTATCTGTTTCACTTATTAACTTAAAATTGGAAAACATTTTTTATTACTTGATAGCTTATTGGTTTAATCAATTAATACATATTGGCAAATTCTTCATTTTAATATGGAGGAGCTGAGTTCTAGATAGAACAAGTTACTAGATTAAAAAGGTCAGAGATGTCATCCTTGCTCAAGAAAACAGTGGAAATGGCTCCTGCCTGCTTCCTATTAATTTGGACCCCACCCTCAGTGAAGGATACCCTGAGAACCACAATATTATGGGAGACACATCATCGTTAAATTTCAGATACCCTAAATAGGTGAAAGGGTTAGGGTATTGCTAAAAATATATTCCTAACAATAATATTGGTTACAAATACTAAATCACATAATCTTTTGGAGTCTTCATTGCTTTACCTATGAAATGTGAATTTAATTCATATTCTGAAGGTAAAGAAAGTGAAGTCACTCAGTCGTGTCCTACTCTTTGCGACCCTATGGACTGTAGCCTACCAGGGTCCTCCATCCATGGGATTTTCCAGGCAAGAATACTGGAGTGGGTTGCCATTTCCTTCTCCAGGAGATCTTCCTGACCCAGGGATTGAACCCTGGTCTCCCGCATTGTAGGCAGACGCTTTACCGTCTGAGCCACCAGGGAAGCTCTGAAGGTAAAATGAATGAACAAATGTGAAATTACTAAATAACTTTAATTCATAATATTAGTCATCCTTAAATTTAAATTATTTTAAGCAAATTGGATATACACTGGTTGGAAAAGGAGGTATGAACAGATACTATTTAAAATGCATAAGGCTATCTTTATTTCTACTAAGAATCATGTATTCAAAACATACAGCCTTAGCTGGACTCTCCATAGTAACCAAGTTTAGGACCTCACAGGACACTGCTGCCTGTTCCCACACATTGGCTTAATATAATTGTAACTAATGTTACTTCTTGACCGGAACATTATTCCTATTAGCTTGCAGACATCTGCTAGACTTATGAGTCATTGACACAATTACAGTGTAAGTCAGTGGTTACAAGGATCCTGGCCATGATTTAGGTCAGGCCCCAGTTGGGAATGCCAAAGCTCTGGATTCTTCTCCCTTTGTTCGTTATATTCCTGATTACCAGGAGGCTTATTTGGAATGCACACTAACTACATAAGAAAGGACCTGCTTTCTGAAACATTTAAGGGAAATCTTTATTACACCCTTCCTGGAAGTTAAGGAAGTCTGATATAATCTTACTTTAATCATCTAAATATATTAGAGATGCCAAGGCTTGTACAAGGCATATGCCAAGAATCCTTCTTGCTTTCCATTAAAAAAAATTTCCTGCTTTGAAGTCTGGTTTTTTACCAGAAATATAACGTGTCTTCTTTGATTAATTACATTAGCTTATTTCTGTTAACTTCATTTTCACAAACACATTGACATCTGTGCTCTGGAATAAATGTAAATGCTGGTAGCTAGTTTTAAATAACCAAAGAAATCAATAATATTGACAGGAAGAATGCCTGATTTGCCATCTGCTTGCAGCTGCTAAAAATTCCAAAGTCGTCTTTAGGAACTTATGTATCAGTTGACAGAAATGTATTAAATGATTTGCTCAAGGTCACACATCTACTAGGTAGTGGAACTGGGAACCAAATTTCATTCTTCTGGCTCCACGATCCTGGAATTTTCCACCATGCCATGAGGCTAATGAGAAACGAAACTCATATAACTACCTTAATGTCATAAAAGGTCAAAGATATGGTTTTTCCAGTAATCATGTGGGGATGTGAGAGTTGGACCATCCAGAAAGCTGAGTGCAGAAGAACTGATGCTTTTGAATTGTGGTGCTGGAGAAAACTCTTTAAAGTTCCTTGGACAGCAAGGAGATCAAACCAGTCCATCCTAAAGGAAATCAACCCTGAATATTCATTGGAAGGATTGATGCTGAAGCTCCAATACTTTGGCCACCTGATGTGAAGAGCCAATTCATTAGAAAAAACCCTGATACTGGGAAAGATTGAAGGCAGGAAGAGAAGTGGGCAACAGAGGATGAGATGGTTGGATGGCATCACCTACTCAATGGACTTGAGTTTGAGCAAACTTAGGGAGATAGTGAAGGACAGGGAAGCCTGGCCTGCTGCTTCATGGGGTTGCAAAGAGTCAGACACAACTTAGCAACTAAACAACAATGTCATAAACAAACAAACAAACAACAAACTTGATATCTAAATTATCAATAAGTCATGGCAAAAAATGATATGTTTTGCTATCTTTGTCAAAATGTATCCTATGCAGTGCCTCCATTTTAATATTAATTTTCTTCCAATGTATAGGACTGTGTTATATGAATGCTGCCCTGGTTATATGAGGATGGAAGGAATGAAAGGCTGCCCAGCAGGTAATGTTTCAATTATAGGATTAAATGAAAAATTTGTCTTGTGTGAGGAAAAAGAGTTGAATTAGCTTTTAGAGAAGCCAATATGTGTGTGTGTTTAGCACCATGATAAATCCAAGATATATTCTCCATATCTTAATCATTAGTTCATCAAGGCAATAAAGCATGAAAACATACATCTTGTACACTGGGTGCTGGGCAACAGACACTTATTCCAAATTTAAATTAGTTCAACATTTCCTCAAGACAAAGATCCTCACTACAAAATCCCTTTCTTTGAACTCGTCTAGAAACATGGGTTGACTACTTGGCAAGGCTTCATCTTTTCTGATTCAACAGCTCTGATTTTATAAGGTTCTTCATATTGAAAGTTGGTTTCCTGTAACTCACCAACTTGAGAAAAAATAGTTCATCTATTTCCTCTTTGAGACGACAGCCATTCAAATATTTAACACAAGTCATCATACCCTTCCTCCAGCTATTCTGTCTTCCCCAATAGAATCTTCCTTTCTGTGGGCTCATCACCCACAGTTTGAATGGGATCTAGACTTTGGAGCCCTTACTGTCATGGACAGCAACCCATGGAAAACCTCTAATCCAGTCTTTTTTTTTTTAAATTGTGATCCAAAACTGGTGTCTACAACCCATGTGTGTCCAGGCAGTGGAGAGAATATTGAGACAAATATGTCAGTGTAGGGAGCTCCTGAACTTTTGTTGATGTCATTGGTAACCATGTTATGCCATTAGCTCATGTTGAATTTTTAATTAATTAATACAGAGTAGTGGTCTGTTTTATATGAATACTATCAAATCAAGTCTTCCACAGGAATTTGTTTTTTCAACTTAGGCACAGGATTTACATGGAACCTTGTGGCATTTAACCTGTTAATTTGGACTCATTTTCCCCATTCTGCTGGGGTGTCTTTAAATCCTAATTTGTAATTTAATTTACTAATTGCATACCTGTTCTTTCTATTGTCACAAAGATAAGAATCATATCTCCTGTGATATGATCCAAGTCATACTAAACTTTAAATAAGGTCATGAAGAATAAGTTGGCTATACCCAACCTAAAGGCTAACATTCACATATTAATTTTCATTCTGAAGTTCAGGAGATATATTCTGGCAGTGTTAGATATTTTAATCTATTTTCTTCCTGAAATTATGATGAAAAGAAGTAGGTCTATATATTTCTTTCAGGGACCCAAATCTATGTAATTATGGTCCTTATACCTACCAGTATTATACTACTTAGGAGCTTTAAGCCAGCATGAAAAAAATTATTACCTTGGCCACTCTCAGAGAGAAGTGAGGAAATTTTTTTTCAATGAAATGATCAAAGATACTTAGTGATAATTGTGATTGAACCCTTATAGACATAGCAGATTTGACAACTAAATAGATAAAACATTAAATAAACTAGGATAATAATTTAAAATTCTTTGACCTTCAACATAAAGGATAAGTACTTTGGGGCTTCCCAGATGGTACCAGTAGTAAAGAATCTGCCTACAGTGTGGGAGACCCGGGTTCAATCCCTAGGTTGGGAAGATCCCCTGGAGTATGAAATGGCAACCCACACCAATATTCTTGCCTAAAAAATTCCATGGACAGAGGAGCCTGGAAGACCCTAAAGCTGGGAAAGATTGAAGGCAAAACAAGATGGTGATGGCAGAGGATGAGATAGTTAGATAGCATCACTAAACCAATGGACATGAGTTTGAGAAAACTCTGGGGGATAGTGAAGGACAGGGAAGCCTGGCATGCTGCAATCCATTGAGTCACAAAGAGTTGGACAGGACTGAGCGACCAAACAACAACAATAGTACTTTATCATTTGACATTCAAAAAGCAACTTTCATATAAAGCTGATGATTCATAGACTTGTGTTGCTAAAATCATCAGTAAAATATCTTGAGGGACTTCTTGTAAAGGTTAAATCATTGTAAAATAACATTTTTGACATTTTCTCCTAAGTACTTATTCATCTTTTGATTATTTCAGTGATGCCTATTGACCATGTTTATGGAACGCTGGGCATTGTGGGAGCTACCACCACACAGAGCTATTCTGATGTCTCAAAACTGAGGGAGGAGATTGAAGGAAAGGGATCATTCACTTACTTCGCACCGAGTAACGAAGCTTGGGACAACCTGGATTCTGTAATTCATTATTTTTAATGAATATAATTTTTGCTGTTATTGTTATATTATTTCAATATATTAACTTAGAAATTAATAGAAATTGTATATTAATTTCTATATTAATATAAATTGTATATGATTTATTAACTTAGAAATTAATAGAAATTGTATATCTTTATGTTGTGCATATATAATGATACATAAAAAGATGAGGGTATTAAGGATGCTCCTTAATTGAGGGTAAGGAAAAAGTGGCTCAGTGGTAAAGAATACGCTTGCCAGTGCAGGAGATGCGGGTTCAATCCCTGATTGGGAAGATCCCCTGGAGAAGGAAGTGGCAACCCATTCCAGTATTCTTGCCTGGAAAATTCCCACTAACAGACGACCCTGGTGGGCTACAGTCCATAAGGTCGCAAAGAGTTGGACATGAATGAACATGCAAAAAACAAACAAACAAACAAAAAGGAACAAATCATTTTAGAACCTCCATGAATGGAATAACAGCCCCCCAGGCTCATTTCCGTAACTGGCAACCCCAATCTCAGAATCCAAACTTTAAAATTATGAGTCATCCTTACTTCTCCCCTCTTCAGTTCTTAGAAACTACTATTAGTCATCCACAGCTCATTTTTCATCCTTGTAATACACTCCTTCTGTTACACATTGCCCCCAGATCAACCTTCTTAAAGCCCAGGCTAATCATTGTATTCTAATGCCACAAAAGTGGCTTAGTGGCTCCCTATTGCCAGTTTAATTTACTCTTTGCTTGAGAATTAAGGTCTTCTATGTCATTGTCCCATACACTTTTCTAAAATTTCTCCCTGTTATCTGAGAAACATAAAACCACACTGGACAACTTCTGCTTTCTGTGCCAGCAGTTGGACTTAGAAAGATCACTACAACATTCCTACCCCATCTACCTATCCTGCAAGACCTGTCTCCAAACTTTGAATTGCTGGCCATTTTCGTTTGACTTAGAAAGCATTTTTTCCTCCATCTGTCCTTTATCTAATCATGCTTATATATACCAGCTGCTATAGGACCTGTGGGCTTCCCAGGTGGAGCTAGTCGTAAAGAACCTGCTTGCCAATCCAGGAGATGCAAGAGACACAGGTTTAATCCCTCGGTCAGGAAGATCCCCTGGAGGAGGGCATGGCAACCCACTCCAGTATTCTTGCCTGGAGAATCCCATGGACAGAGCAGCCTAGTGGGCTACATTTCATAGGGTCTCAAAGAGTCAGACACAACTGAAGTGACTTAACATGCACGCACACAGGATAAGTACCTCAAAGATCAAGATTTCACATTGTATTTCTCATAACACCAAGTACAGTATGATATGATATTGAATAAATCAAAGGTACAGAATGGTTGAATTCTTGAATGTTATAGAATAAACATTAAACACATTAAAATTACAATAGTGTATGTATACAAATATAATGCCATTTTTAATTTTTTTCCACCCTAAAATTTTAAATATCTGATAATTTCATATCCCCTAAGCCTTGACGGCAAGAGCATCTCTTCATCAATATATTCATTAAAATTTTTGTTTTGACTCTGCTGCTGCTACTGCTGCTAAGTCGCTTCAGTCGTGTCCAACTCTGTGCAACCCCATAGACGGCAGCCCACCAGGCTCCCCCGTCCCTGGGATTCTCCAGGCAAGAACATTGGAGTGGGTTGCCATTTCCTTCTTCAATGCATGAAAGTGAAAAGGGAAAGTGAAGTCGTTCAATTGTGTCCGACTCTTCACGACCCCATGGACTGCAGCCCACCAGACTCCTCCGTCCATGGGATTCTCCAGGCAAGAGTACTGGAGTGGGGTGCCATTGCCTTCTCCAGTTTTGACTCTAAAAATGTCCAAATACTCTATAAGATCTGGAAGACTTTACTGAGTACCTGTACTTATACAATTTCTTAATCAATTGAAATAATATAATTTTAAGTTATTTATTTCAATTTGTTTTGACCATCTGGGTAATTCAATGAGAAAATAAGAAGAGAGTAGAAACAGTGTGATTATAGGCATTTTAATAATTAACTATAATAAAATAAACTTCTGCCATTTCAATTTTTCCTAGGATATCCGGAGAGGTCTGGAGAGCAATGTGAATGTTGAATTACTGAATGCTTTACATAGCCACATGGTTAATAAGAGAATGTTGACCAAGGACTTGAAAAATGGCATGATTATCCCTTCAATGTATAACAACTTGGGGCTCTTCATTAACCATTATCCTAATGGGGTAAGTTTATTTAATAAAAAGTACATTTATCAATAACACTGCCCCTAATTTTTTCTATGACCTTTATATAAGGTTTACAGAAATAATAAAATGTCAGTGAATAAACTTTTCCTTACATGTCAAGCATGTGAATTTCCAATTCAGAGACTGATTTCTGCCAAAGAGTGTTAGCAAGGAAGAAATTAAATTGACAGTTTGTTGACAGTAGACTTAGATGTTTTACAAAGGGAAATTTTATTAGTTGATGTGTTTAATCAATAATAAGAGAAAAATAAAGAATAAGAATTTATCAAAGAATAATCAGAGAATGAGAATTCTTTTATTCATCCCCTTGCTACTATACTGATTTAGACTTTTGTGGGTTTTGATAAGCATGTTTTGATAAAGTCATTGTGGGAAACTTCCAACAAGGTCATGGGGTTCTTCCAACAGTCAGATTTCCAGGGACAGAAAGGGTCATTGATGAAGCAATATTCAGGAAATCACTGAAATAGAACTGGTTACATTTATGTAATAATTGTTTCTGTCTCAGAACTTGGCCTACATTAGAAATAGTGTATGACTATCTCTAGAAAAGAAAGTGAGCAATAAAAACAATAATTCAAAAAATGTTTTGCCTTATGTTTCTAGACATGTTAAGTACAATTGGGTTCTCAACTGGTTTTGGTCTTGGTTTTTGGGTTTTTTTGTTTTTTTAGACACAGTCATTTGTAAGTCTCCATCCTCAGCATTTGTATTCAGAATGTCAGTTCTTTCCTGTTACATTTACCAATAAACTTGAGACATGGGAAATGGGCTTGCAGTCCCAATGGTCAACGGACAGCTGTGATTTCTGCAATTTGATTTTCCCAAACAATTGCAGGTTGTCACTGTGAACTGTGCTCGAATCATCCATGGGAACCAGATTGCAACAAATGGCGTTGTGCATGTCATTGACCGTGTCCTTACACAAATTGGTACCTCAATTCAGGACTTCATTGAAGCAGAAGATGAGCTCTCATCTTTTAGGGTATGTCCAAGAAGTAACAGCAGATTGTTTTGGACCACTGAAATTCTCCTCTTCCCCATCAGATTCTAAAAAAATAATAAAAAGCTATTAATTAATAAAAGACTGTCAAATCTGGCAGACACATAAGCAGTATATTTCTTAAAATGAAAAGGTTTTCATTATACACAGAAGAACTCGTCTTCTCATATGAAAGAATAATATTTATGTGGACATAATAAAGAATGATTAGTTATGTGACTGAAGTGTATTGAGCACATTTAGAATGTGTCCATCAGTTATTATACTAACTGCTGGATATTGCTTCAGTCACACAGGCATTAGCAGAATTTCCCATCTAACATACAGTTTGTAGAAAGTTCAAAATAACCTGGCTGTTTGTGCAAAAAAAAAAATTTTTTTTTAAAGATCTAACAAGAGAAAGATATAACTTCTACAGCTTTCTATAGGGTCAACTCTCCGGTGTCAGCCTAGACTGAGTGTCTTGTAGCTTTTTTCCTGAATTTGCAACATGCAAACCTCTGAAAAGCACATTTGTGTTTCAGGCAGCTGCCATCACATCTGATATACTGGAGACGCTTGGGAGAGATGGTCACTTCACACTCTTTGCTCCCACCAATGAAGCTTTTGAGAAACTTCCAAGAGGAGTTCTAGAAAGGATCATGGGAGACAAAGTGGCTTCAGAAGGTACTTAAGTGTCTTTGTCTATGAGAAGCCTCCCAGGATTCCAAGAAAAGGAAATGAAAAAGAGATTAAGTCCTGCCAACGTTATTATTTTTGATAAGCAAAGGCAAAGAAAAACTTTTATTTTGAGGCAGACGATAAAAATCTTTGAAAGAGGAGACAAAGTAATTAAATAATTAATAATCCAAGTAATTAAATACTCAAGTTACCCTAAAGATCACATGTTTCTGCACTGCTTCCAAGTAAATAAGTAGCAGGCATTAAAAAGAATTAGAAAGTGTTGAAATATTAGATCATCCAAGTTTAATATTGTATATATATTATTCAATGGTTTTAATTCTAAATTTACACTGAAGTTAGGGGAGAAAATTCCATGGTTATCTTTGGTCACTGCTTATTCATACACAGAATTTGGCTTCTTTCCAGACTCCCTTTTTATTGATAGTTTCAACTTGATTTTAAATTGTGACTAGCACATTTCTCTTATGCAGCCTACCATAAACATGCTTAACCAATTTATGATGAGATATTTTGGTGAAAATATAGACATAATACAGTTTAGGCACAGATCACATCTGAAGTCTTTCAAGAAACCATCTTTGCTTCGGTTACTTTCTAGATGTTGTCTTTAGGGCTGCCACAAACCTCCAATTTGAAAACAGCACACCGTCTGCAAAGCGCACAAAAGTGAAGCTCAATAAAATAAAGCATGCCTATTCAGCTGTTCTGTCACGAGTAGTTAAAGCAAGATACTACTTAGGTGTTTGCAACAGGTATCACTAACAAATAACTTTGAAGGCTTTCTGAAAGGAGAAATTATTCTTGAGTTTCCATCAGAAATTATTCTCTTATGATAAATGGAACTTGATCTAACACATTGTCTAGAACTATACAAATAATTTCATGCAGTTGATTTTCTTTTCTGCTTATTTCTTACCAAACTGAGTTAATTTTACTGTAGAGTTGATGAAAAAAACCACTCTGAGAACAAACAAAAATTTAAAACCTTAGGTCAATACTTAGGTCTTATATATGCATTCTATTTCTGAGGAATACTTGGTTCCACAGTGAAAGATATCTGTTAAAGGTCAAATGCTATTTTTATTGATCTGAAAGCATGTTTCTTCTCCTTCATCCTCTAGCTCTCATGAAGTACCACATTCTAAACACCCTCCAGTGTTCTGAGGCTATCATGGGAGGAGCAGTCTTTGAGACTCTGGAAGGAAACACCATTGAGATAGGATGTGATGGTGACAGCATAACAGTAAATGGAATCAAAATGGTGAACAAAAAAGATATTGTGACAAATAACGGTGTCATCCATTTGATTGATCAGGTCCTGGTTCCTGATTCTGGTGAGCAACAGTTTCCCATTCTTCTACCTACTGTTGTTTATCAGTTATGATGTCTAAAGTATAGGCTTATGGGAAATAAATGTGCAGTATGAGGAATGCCATGTGAAGCACAAACAAAGCTAACAGTGATGTGGTCCAATAAAACTTTATTTATAAAAACAAGTAGTGGGCTGGACTTGGCTCTAAGTCTTGCTGACCCCTGGTCAAATGGGCATCCCTGTAGCTGGGTCATAGCTACATAAGAGTTTACAATTCTATTCTGTCTACTTTTGTATATGTTTGATGTTTTCCTCGATAAAATACATATATATATATATATATATATATGTATATATATAAAAAACTAACAGTGAGCTGAGTCCTAAATAGGTAGCTTGTATAGTCATGGTCATTCCAGTGCAACAGACTCTGGCTTTCCAGAGTTTCTAATATCTAATATCATCAAAGATTCTTACAGTGCCAGAGTTTTTCATGAAAATGGAAGGAAAGATATAACCAAATGGTTACTTTTGGATAAATGAAAGAGCTATGGCCCTCACAAGAGCAGAGAGACAAGGGATGAGCAATAGAGAATTGAAGAAAACTGCAAAGCATGAAATCAGAAAGATATTTTCCCTCTGAAATTCTTTGGTTATTAACCCCTCCACCCTGCCACCCCAAAAAAGGGAAGCTGGAACTTTCTTACTAGGGAAAGGCAGGACTTCTTATCACATTGCTGCTGCTGCTGCTGCTGCTGCTGCGTCACTTCAGTCGTGTCCAACTCTGTGTGACCCCAGAGACGGCAGCCCACCAGGCTCCCCAGTCCCTGAGATTCTCCAGGCAAGAATACTGGAGTGGGTTGCCATTTCCTTCTCCAATGCATGAAAGTAACAAGTGAAAGTGAATCGTGTCTGACTCTTAGCAACCCCATGGACTGCAGCCTACCAGGCTCCTCCATCCATGGGATTTTCCAGGCAAGAGTGCTGGAGTTGGGTGCCATTGCCTTCTCTGGTATCACATTGCTAGTACAGCAAATCGCTTATGGAAACAGCCAAGAACTGATTTACTAATTTCATGATGATGGTAATAACAACTATGACATTGTTTGAATGGTCATGGTTTATCTTACAGCCAAACAAGTTATTGAGCTGGCTGGAAATCAGCAAACCACTTTCACAGACCTTGTGGCCCAGTTAGGCTTGGCATCTGCTCTGAGGCCAGATGGAGAATACACTTTGCTGGCACCTGTGAATAACGCATTTTCTGGTATGTATCGGCCACTCCCATTCCAGCTCTTCCCACCCCTACACACTTTTTTTTTCCTTCACCGTGACTGCTAAGAAATAATAGATCTTTTATGAGGTGTTGATTTTCACTGGCTACATATACAATTAATTAGTACTGTTTTTATTAAAATGCCCTTTATTTCAAAACATTATAATAGATAATGGCCTACAGGAAATGAAATTTTGTGATAGGGTTCTTCAGTTTTTCTGTGAACCTGATCATATTTCCAGCACACATAATGGATATATTAACAGATCTTAAAAAAAATAAATTTGATTTAACACCAACATTATACATAGGTGAATTTTGCAACTCAGAATTTGAAAGTAAGGTATCATATTATGAGAAAATAAAAACAGGAGAATATGATATACTTCTATATTATGATGTGGACTATTATTACAAGTATTTGACCTTGTAGCTGCTATTAAAAGACTGTGGTTAGATTAATACAACCTTACTTTTTTTTCCAGAAAAAATGACTTCACAAAGACACATGTGAATTGTTAGGCAAAATTTAACAATGAAAAAATAATCATCATTATTTTTGATGTTTTTCCAAATACTAGATTGTAACATAGAAAGTTATTAATAAGAAAATTCAAATTCTAAAAAATGCTGTTTTTCCTTTTTGTAATAATAAGGCCTGTAACTTGTTGACATCAAGCCAACTTTAAGAGGTTACATGATTCACCGAATCTCTCTCCAGAAATTAAAGTAAATTTACAAATGATTCATCAGTTGTTTTCATGTGACTAATGGACATCAAATTCTCAGAGAAAATCTTGGCCAGCTTTCGAGTTTAAAGTTTAACCTTTATCAATAACCACATGAAACCATGTAGCCCCTCACTGAGATGTAACCTATTGTCTGGACTGCTTGGAATCATGTAATCATTTGATGAAATAGCACATGGTGCATAGAGTTTCTAGCCTTCAGTATTTAGTCAACTCATATATAAGTGTAGGATCCTTAAGATCTATAATATTAGGGATTTCCCATTTTCATGATTTTCTCTTACAGGGGAAACTGTAATGCTTTCTAAATAAAATAACATTCTTTTGTAATGAATTTACTTATAGATGATACACTGAGCATGGATCAGCGCCTTCTTAAATTAATTCTCCAGAATCATATATTGAAAGTAAAAATTGGCCTTAATGAACTTTACAATGGACAAAAACTTGAGACCATTGGAGGCAAACAGCTCAGAGTCTTCGTGTACCGCACAGTAAGTGCATCAGAACGAGATAAAATACCCATACTGGCCTACATGTCAAAAGATACGCCCTTGTCAGAGACTGTTCTTATAACAAATGTTTCTCAGAAGTTTACCAATATGAGTTTAATAGTTCATAGGAACATTAGAGAAGTGAGTAGCATGTTTGAAAAGACTATGAGGAAAGTATACAAAAGTGCTATGTATTAATAATTCTGATAATTTGCACTTGTTTCATCATAAATAACTTTTTCTAAAGCATTGTTTCAATCCCATAAATAACTAAAACCCCTTTAATACAAGCTTTTTGTTTCATAGCGTACTGTACTTTACTGTTTACATGGTAATTTTTATACTGAGTCAAATATTTAGGATGATCTTCGACTGTACTGTCACCATTCAGCAACTAAATCTCTTTTGAATGAGTTGCATGGTAAACTTTTATAGGCACATAAAGATTTCTATAAAATGGTTCTAATGCGCTTTATCTGAGGAAAAGTTTCTAGAAAATATTGCTTGTCAAAATTACAGTTTGACAAGTGGTGCTATGCAGTCTCTTTCCAGGCAACCTTGCAGTTACAGCTAAAAAGAATTCATAAGAAGTCAAAGATGACCTAGAACCAAACATGACTCACAGCGTTTTCATACCATAGTTCCACAAGGTCAAGACACACTTTTTAAATGATACGGAAGGGACTTCTCTGGTGGTTCAGTAGTTAAGACTCTGTGCTTCCAACACAGGGGGCGTGGGTTCAATCTCTGATGAGGAAATTGAGATTCCACATGTTGTGTGGTACAGGCCAAAAAAAACCCAAAAACAAAACAAAATGTGCTGCATTCTAAATGATACATATATAAATATTAGTTTTGTTCAAAGTGCTATAACTTAACCAGTAATTTAGCTTATAACTGATAGGGTCTTACCATCAATATAGTAAATATTTGCATAGAAAATACAGCAATATATGGTAATATACGGGCTTCCCAGGTGGTGCCACTGGTAAAGAATTTGCCTGCCAATGCAGGAGACACAAGAACTGAGTTTTTGATCCCTGGGTTGGGACGATCCTCTGGAGTAGGAAATGGCAACCCACTCCAGTATTCTTGCCTGGAAAATTCCATGGACAGACAAGCTTGGTGGACTACAGTTCATGGGGTAGCAAAGAGTTGGTCACGACTAAGCATGCACACACATGCCACACCATAGTAATATATAGTAAAGATTACAGGAGGCAGTGAAGTCACTAAACTTCATGGTTAAAGAAATTTAATAGAAAGGGTCTGAAAGAATGAGTAGAACCTGGAGAGGAATGACAGAAAACACAGAAGTAGAATTATATGGAATTGCTTTGGCATCACGACTCAGTAGACATGAGTTTGAGCAATATCCTGGAGATAGTGAAGGACAGGGAAGCCTGGCGTGCTGCAGTCCATGGGGTCGCAAAGAGTCAGACACGACTTAGCACCTGAACAACAACAATTGACACCACCACCTGCCCTACACATATAGTAGCTTGCCTAGTAGTAGAAAGCCTGGTTGAATAAGATGAGTGTGGTCAGATGATGTGCTGTGCTTGGTCACTTAGCTGTGTCCGACTTTTTGCGACCCCATGGTCTGCAGACCACCAGGCTCCTCTGTCCATGGGGATTCTCCAGGCAAGAATACTGGAGTGGGTTGCCATGCCATCCTCCAGAGAATCTACTGAACTCAGGGACCAAACCCAGGTCTCCCACACTGCAGGCGAATTCTTTACTATCTGAGCCACCAAGGAAGCCCATGAATACTGGAGTGGGTAGCCAATCCCTTCTCCACCCAGGAATAGAACCGGGGTCTCCTGCATAGCAGGCGAATTCTTAACCAGCTGAGCTACCAGGGAAGCCCAGGTCAAATGATCATTTTTTTTTTTTAGTCGATCAGTCGTGTCCAACTCTTTGCGACCCCATGGATACCAGGCTCCTCCGTCCATGGGGTTTTCTAGGCAAGAGTACTGGAGTGGGTTGCCATTTCCTTCTCCAAGGTCAGATGGTACAAGACATTAAAAACAGAGGAGAGAAACTGTTTCCTCTGGCATCATAAGTCTAGAGACCTTTTAGAAGAAACCATCCAGAAATTTCATCAGGGAGCTTCTTCCACATAGGGAATTTCAAATAAGGAAATGCACAGTTGTATCTTTCTTTTCTTTGCTAGGCTGTCTGCATTGAAAATTCATGCATGGTGAGAGGAAGCAAGCAAGGAAGAAATGGTGCCATTCACATATTCCAAGAGATCATCAAACCAGCAGAGAAATCCCTTCATGAAAAACTGAAACAAGATAAGCGCTTCAGGTAAGCTTCACCTCCACAAGAGAATAAGACCTTTTGGCATAGTTTTATTTCACAGTAAGTATTCCAAAATCCATTCAGTATTCAGTATTGCTGAGAATGGAATTTAGAATAAGAAGCTTATACAAATGTTTCAAAATTAAAATATGTTCTTAACACTAGTTTTCTTCCATAATATGATTTGGTGAGTAAAAAACAAACAAAAACCAATCTAATAGACTGAACTACTCTTTGCAAATTTTTTATAATTATGTTTTTAAAAAAATGATAGTATGTATTAGCAAAGACTATTTTGCAGAATATTAAATGAACAAATGCTTCTATTTTGTTACCAAATGTGACTTCATCAAGTATTACAGGGGAAAAACAGAGGTTTGGAAATTTAAAAATCATACATGTATTTAAATAATTTCCCTATGATAAACCTTTAACAGTAAATTGCACTTGAAACATATGAAAGTGTATAAGCCATTTTCTCATTCTTCCACATAAAGGGATTCTACTGTATTTCAGGCATGTTGGAAGGCTTACCTAAACTAAATCTAATAAACATATGTCCTTCCTGCCTAGCATTTTCCTCAGTCTACTTGAAGCTGCAGACTTGAAAGAGCTCCTAACACAGCCTGGAGATTGGACCTTATTTGTACCAACCAATGATGCCTTTAAGGGAATGACTAATGAAGAAAAGGAAATTCTGATTCGTGAGTAGAAGTGAACACCAGATATATTTGCCCCTTGATTTCATGATCTCATTTCTTCCTCAGGCGTTGCTACCTAGATGTCAGCCCCGCAAAGTTCCCTCTTTCATATTCATGGCTAGCCTTCCTCTCCTTATTCCACTTAGAATATGTAGCGGTTCCCTCATCAGTGTTCTCAAATAACTGCCTACTCTCATGTTGTGGGGCTAGATAATCACTTATGTCATCTCTGTTAAAGGCCACACAGTGAGGTGACAGAGAAGGAAATAGTCACAATTTCAAAAAAATAATTTGATTTTTTTCCTCCAGTAAGTTGGATAATACTTTGATTGAACTGATTGAAGAGACTATGTTTTGATATAACATTGATATTGCCTTGAGAGAACAATGAGATTATAAGAAATTACAGTATGGAAAAAAATAAACACAAAGAAATATTTTCCCCTTAGTCATCATAATATCAAAATGTCAAAATATATGACATATTATTAAATAAATATATATATTTTTCTCCTAGGGGACAAAAATGCTCTTCAAAACATCATCCTTTATCACCTGACACCAGGAGTTTTCATTGGAAAAGGTTTTGAACCTGGCGTTACAAACATTTTAAAGACCACACAAGGAAGTAAAATCTATCTGAAAGGAGTAAGTTCTCTAGAATATATCTATGAGAGTGTTAATCCAGTATTCAGTTATCCTAATGTTCATATTTCATTAAATTTCCCACTGACATTATCCCCTGTTTTAACAGGTAAATGATACACTTTTGGTAAATGAACTGAAATCAAAAGAATCTGACATCATGACAACAAATGGTGTCATTCATGTCGTAGATAAACTTCTTTATCCAGCAGGTTGGTAATTATTGAACTGATTAATGAAAAATAAATCTTTTTCAATAGAAACCTAGATTTTTATTTCATTGATTCTTACAATATTCATTTTATATTCCTCTTCACAGACACACCTGTTGGAAATGATCAGCTGCTAGAAATACTTAATAAACTGATCAAATACATCCAAATTAAGGTACAGATATTATTGCATAGTGCTCTCCTTGTAGCTCAGTTGGTAAAGAATCTGTCTGCAATGCAGGAAACCTGGGTTCAATTCCTGGGTTGGGAAGATCCCCTGGAGAAGGAAATAGCAACCCACTCCAGTATTCTTGCCTAGAGAATTCCATGGACAGAGGAGCCTGACTATTGCATATGTTTCTAATGTGTTTAACAGACATTGCAGGTTTAACATAAAAAACTAGAAATATATACATTAATAAGTAAATATACCCTGAGTACATTGCTCTTTGTTGATTATACACCATTTGCATCATTTCTTCAATAGTTTACAATCCAGCAGGGAAGATAGGACATGTAGATAAAAGCAACAATTTTTCTATCATCAAATATTTTTGCTACAGAATATAAGGGAAAGATATTTACTTATAAGAAATAGTCACTAATCACAATTGTTAGGGTCTCCCTAGCTGCTCAGATGGTAAAGAATCTGCCTGCAATGCAGGAGACCTGGGTTGGGAAGATCCCCTGGAGGAGGGCATGGCAACTCACTCCAGTGTTCTTGCCTAGAGAATCCCCATATACTGAAGAGTCTGGTGGGCTAGAGTCCATGAGGTCACAAAGAGTTGGACATGACTGAGCAACTAAGCACACAGCACAATAATTAAAGGCAAAGGAATATTTGAGAATAAATACTGGGTTGAATATTAGTAGGGTTAAAGTACCTGACAACATATGCAATATAATTTAATAAACATTTAATTTGGGATTTGCTATTTTATAATTTTTAAAACTCTGAATAACAAATCCAACCATTTTTGCCATCTTGCCCAATAGCAGGAAATTTGAAGGTGACATATGAAGACTTCATTTTTACTAAATGTAATGGTAGTTTCACTTCTTTAGTGAGAATTAAAAATCACAGTGCCAAGATTTTGTTAATACAGTGACAACATTTCATGTTAGTGCAACGACTACATTTCATGATACTAAATATATTTATTTTCAGTTTGTTCGTGGCAGTACCTTCAAAGAAATCCCCATAACTGTCTACAGTAAGTACATGATGAATATTTGTCACATATACGTGGCAAGATGTAAAAAAAAGAAAACAATGTTCTTTGTGTTTACTGAGATGATTGATAATCTGGTATTTAGAATTCCAAACAATGGCAAATTTCATCCCACTTGAAACAGGGCTTGCAGTCTGGAGGAGACCTTTCAGCCTTGACTATCCTCTTCAACTCCAATGAACCACTTCTTCACTCACAGCTTGATACAATTGCTAGCATGGCAAAGATGCAAGGGAGAAAGTCATGCATTCCAGAGCTCTGAAAATTCAAATGTGTGGAAATAGAAATAATATTGTTGAAACATTTCTAGCTCATTCCACTCTCAAGACCTCAGCTATCTAAGGGCGGACTGTCAGAGAATTCTAACATTTATGGGCTGGTGGTTCAAAAAACTCTCCCCATTCAAAACTGGATGAAGGAACAAAAGCATTGTCAGGTGATAAACCTAGAGTTTCTAGATTCCAAGGTTTCTTTTATTCCTGACTCTACCAGATTATCAAAATTCAACCTCTATTTCTTAACCATGGTAAAGATATTTCATTTGCATAAATGTTAACTCATAGTATTTCTTATTCAGTGTACTTTTTCTTTCTTTGTCTTTTCCTCTTTTTCATTGCAACTTTCAAAGCAGAAATTCTTTTTCATTTTGTTTTGACTCTACAGTTCAACACTCAAAACATATCAATAGCTAAAGCGTTGCTCCCATTTGTACATTTATCTTGGCTAGAATTGTTCTATTTTATACTGTGAGCATCCTGTTATTTAATTAAGAAAATTTTCCTTTAAGATTTACACCAGATATGGAAAAGGCATAAAGATGATGTAAGGAGCAAAACAAAATGTCTGCTGTTCTTACTGATTTCAAGTATGTGATAATGACATGGACAATCTTAGCATCAAGCCAGATCAGCACTGTTTCAAACATTTAGTTGGAAATAGTTATACTTCCACATGGTTTAAATTCCAGTCTGGAAGTATACAGTCTTGTTAAAGATATATTTTATAAAAAATCAAAAAATGTTATGAGCTCTATTCATCAGAAATGCTATGTCATCTTCCTCCATAAAAATTATGTCTGCACTACATTTCCCTACCTTATCCATGAGAGGTTCACCATTTTCTCTATATATCAATGCACTATTTTGCTTACAATGACCTAAAATATTATAATTCCTTTATTTTCCTCTGCTTACATTGGATACCTACTCACAGAGAATAATCTACATTTTATGAAATTATGTAAGTCTAATGAATCTTGTCTACCTACTCACAGCTCTTGAAAGAGCTCTGAGATTTACATTCTGATGTGGACTGTTTCTTTAACTCCTCTCTGATGTGTATGCTGTTACTTGGAAGCATAGTTCAGAAAGAGGTTGAGACTAATTAAACCAAAGATTCCATTTTCATGTTCCTTTATTGACCTGTCTCTAAAATTTCTTTGTCTTATTATGCACTATTCTTGTCCCCCAAATACCTTACATATTAAATTGTATGGGGGAAAAATGCTCTCTAGTATATGTTGCCAAATATATGACATTTGAGGTGGAGAGGAATAAAATCAGTATTTAATCTTCATCCTTTGACCTGTCAAAACTATTTAAGTATTCAGAAAAGCAAAACTGAAACAGAACTAGGAACCAAATAAATATTCTAAACTTCAAGTTCCTTAACATGAAATGAAAATTTAAGCTAAAGCTAATTAACCCATCCTGATAGTAGCAGCAGAGAGCTCTATGGATTTGACCTTCATGGAAAGGTTTCTCTGTGGCTAGACCAGCTGTGGAATGGATAACTAGACACACTGATTTGATATATTGCAGAGTTTCCTAATTTGAGATCTCAACATGTTAAATCTGAAATAACTGAAACAGTCACAATTAAGCCCTGGAATCCATATTAATTCAAAGAGCTGACACAGATACACATTTCAAACACCTGAAGTGAAAATGTGACAGAAATCCAAATGTACTAACATCTTGCCTCTAGTGTGTCAACACAGTCTGTTACAACTGCACAGACAGCTTTAGTTCCCTATCTAATGACTCCATCTTTTAAGGCTCTAATTAGAAATGATAAAAAGTCAGTAGCTCTGGTATCTGACTCCAGAGGCACACTTACAGTTATCTATGCAACCAAAAGCTGACCAAATGGTTTTAAATATATTTTGCACATAATTATTTCAGTTGGGTGGATGACATACATTCAAAATACATAGCTTTCAGTTTAAAAATGATGATGATGATGAAAATTATAGTCATTTTAGCCTGTAACAAATATTTAAATACATGATCATATCATATTTGTTGCATAGAGCTCATGGCTGGCTGACTGAAAAATCCATTTTTAAGTATTCTGAACTAATTTTTTTTGTATTTTCCTTTCTATGTCAGGGTCTTCAAATGCATGAAAAATATTTCAAGTCTTTTTCTTTCAATGTTTTCTTCTAACTGAGAAAGAACCCAACAATGCAATTTAAGATATTATGAATTGTATGAAATTAATCATGTTTATTTGTCTTTGTTGCTACGCAGCCAGTATTTTCAAGAAGTACAAAAGACGGTAAAGAGCTTTAGTGCTGCAGCTCAAACTTGTAGATTTCTAGGTAGGATTCCTCACACAGAAAGTATATATTTCACTGCAACAAATCAAAGTCACTGGACTTCAGAGTTCATCTGGACATGAGAAGATACTAGATAATTACTATGAATTATTTCCTGTATGTGACTGCCTGAACATATTACCACATCTGATACCTCAGTACCCAACAAAGACCAAAGGGGAAAAAAAAGACAATTTCATTCAGGTTGTTTTTATGTAAGCATCATTTATGTTCCACTTTCTATACTTTCAGCAACTAAAATTATAACCAAAGTTGTGGAACCAAAAATTAAAGTGATTGAAGGCAGTCTTCAGCCTATTATCAAAACAGAAGGTAAAAATCAATGTATACATGGTTCCTTAAAAATCCATGTAATAGACTGATTTCTATGAATGTATCTACATTCTTTTTGAAACTAACATGCTAAATATTTCCATATCGATGGCATGCTTATTTAACAGCAGAATGTGGAATGCAAGTTTACTTAGACGAGTAGCTGTGCATTCCTAATACCTTCAGTACATTTGCTTGTATTTGATGTCATTTGAACTTAATTTGCCATTGCATTAGCACTAGTACCCAGATACTCACTAAACAAACCCATTCTGAGCTTTCTTCCCTGCACCTGGACTCTTTCAGAGAGTGTACTCTTTATACCTGTGTTTCCAGTCTCCCCCATATCAATCTCTTTTATACTGTTACAAGGTGTTCCAAAAAAGTGCACACATTTTTTAATTCAACAAACTCAGAGAGCACAGAAGCTGTATATTGAAGAAAACTTTTAAAATGTACATCCATACATGATATACTTTTTTTTTTTCAGTGACTATTTTTATTTATTTATTTTTACTTTTTTAAAAATTTATTTTATTTTTAAACTTTACAATATTGTATTAGTTTTGCTAAATATCGAAATGCATCTGCCATACACACTGAGGAAACCAGAAGGGAAAGAGACACGTGTACCCCAATGTTCATCGCAGCACTGTTTGTAATAGCCAGGACATGGAAGCAACCTAGAGCCATGATATACTTTTTAATTAAACCACTAGGAACAGAGGAAATAAGTAGTTGGTACAATGAATCAAACCTTAGAATCCTTAATTCCAGCCTTGAATATGTGTGTATATTTTACATATTCTTATATATATAGTATTATATATTCTTATATGTATACATATATAATACATTAAATAGGCATATATACTTATTTCCTGATGTTTCATACTAGAATATTAAATCAGGTCACTTTTCTCTCTACCCCTACTGTCTGTGTTAGCCAACTCAAATATTTCCAACGCCCCCTTCATTTCATGTGTTTTAATAACTTTCAAAGGATAAGATCTTAAGAATTTTTATGTCCAAGTCTAGCCATCTTAATGTGGTGACTAGTCACAGAAAAAAGACCAAGTTATGTTTTCATTATCCTGAAAGAAGAATAGAACCAGTCTTCAAAAAAAAAAAAAAAAAAACAGATTATGTCATCAGTCAAATATTAAGAAAACTGTTCCTGTAATTATCTTTGATTTGGGAATTTCTTCTCATTTTATAAATTGAGATGGCAACTTCCTGAATACTTTTGACTCCTCTAAAAGTGAGTCATTACTTAAAACTTAGACATTGGAAGTATGTATGTTAAAGTGTATTTCCTAGTAGTTATCTATATATTTATACATTCTTAAAACTTAAAGTTGAGGTATTTGAAATCTGTGCTTTAGAAAAACAAATACCGTGCCTATTGTCATTGGAGCATTTGATGGCTCTTGTATAGTGATGAAGAGAACTTGGGGACTTCCCTAGATGTTCAGTGATTAGGACTCAATGTTTTCATTGTGGTGGCCCAGGCTTCATCCCTGTTTGGAGAATTAAGATCCTGCAAGCCTTGTAGCATGGCCAAAAAAATAAAGTTAAAATAAATAAAATTAGGTTGTTTAAAGAGAGAGAGAATTTGGTGCTTTAAGAAGTTAAATCACAGACATTTTTGTTTAGAAAATGTTTCTTGATCATTTTAATGAAAAAGTAAAATGGTCCTTAATTTTAAAATTCTTGTACTATTTTTAAAAAATTAGATTCCCTAAAATTGCGTATAATCACTTGCACACATCTTCTTCAGTAGAAATCATTCAGACGCACTATTTTTATTTTCCAAGATTTGTCTCTTTTCTTTCAAGCTTCTTCTTTCAACCCATCTACCTTCCCAATCTTTGTGAACAGGATTCTACTGTATTACTGTTTTTTCAATTAGGAAAACAATGGAGCATCAACTCTACTTGGGTTCCTCCTACGAAGGGAACTAAGATGAAAAATGGGATCATGTCACCTGTGCATTAACAACTCTTCAGTTAAAAAATTTGGAAATTTGACTTTGTATAACATAATGAGGGAGACAAATATTAATACTTGCCTTGGCAGCCATCTATAATTGTGTCATCCTAGGATAGCTGTTGGCCTTTCCTTCTCACTGTTTAAACTTTTGCTGATTCATTGGTAACTCTTGAATTCTTATTACATATATTAGACTCCAATTTAGGATGTTTCTTAGAAAAGGTACTTAACCAAATTTTAGAATTAGGAATAAACCAACTGAAATTCAATTCAATAAATACTTATTGTACCCCTCCTGTGCTGGGTATTTTCCTATGTGCCCGCCAGAGTAAATGTGAAAAAAAAATTTTGGGTAGTAAATTCCTGCCTTCATAGAACTTTAAGGGTGGAGAATGTTTCTCAAGTGCTAGTTGAGGCTCTTCTAAAGAAATGTCTACTTGGATATTTTATTAACTCACTTCCTGCTCTTAAACTCCTTAGCTGTTCTTTCCCTTTGATGTTTCCACACCTTAAAAACTTGGCCTTATGTTTTGATTCTCAATGTCCCTTGACCCCATAGATCAAATATTATGGTGTGAAATACTTATTGTTTGAACCAGCTGTACTCTTGTTTCATTATTTTAGATCTTCCTAGACTATTTAATTCTGGGTAATGGTGTACATTGACAATTTCTGGACAAACAAATAAACCTTCTCAAAGATAAGGATATATAGTTCCATTCAACTGTTAAAGGGTGTTACTGTATGAGTTAAATGTACTGAACTTCTCATCTAATTACTATGTAGTAATGTAGTAATCAGCTTTCTAACATTCAAAATGATTTTCTCTTGGAGCAAAATGATTTTCTCTTGGAGCAAAATCATTTTGCAAGTCAAATGTAACACAACTTTTGCATTTGAAGGACTGTTTAACTATTAATTAGTAAATATTTGCAGCATTCACATAGAGAAGGTAAGTACTCCCATTTTCCCACAAAACCTGAAAATCATATCTTAAAGGTAGGCATGAAGTTGGGCTTTTTTGATGTTTAGTTATGCCCATTAGATAAAAAATATAATATACAGTGTACTTAAAAATTAAATTTAAAATATAATAAGAAAAGCAAGTAATAGACACCAGTATGGTAAAGTAAGATCTACACTAGCTATCATTAGAGCAACTGAAATTTGTACATACTGTGTGATTCACAAAGTATAGTCATATATAACATTTTGTTATATATGTGTTATATATATATGTGATCAGAATTTATAACTATGAATAAATGGATCAATTAAACATTAGTTTAAGTGCTAAAGCTGATGAAATTCATTTTAGTAGCACCCTAATTGACCCAGGAGTCATTTGTTCTCCTAAATAGTACTCAATCTGAAGACAATGGGAACTGTTTAAAATCGATTTCATAAAACCTGAAAGCACTTTGACATTTGAGCAACACCAATGTTGAAATAAGTTTCCTGTTTTGGTAAATTTAAAGGACTGCATTAACATGATAATTTGTCTCCTAAAACAATGCCTCAGGACGCACAATACCAAAGGTCAAAATTGAAGGTGAACCTGAATTCAGACTGATTAAGGAAGGTGAAACGGTAACTGAAGTGATCCATGGAGGTGCGTTCTGTTTCCCTAGCCTACTTAGGATCACTGTGAACATTTTGAAATTGTACTGGTTTAAATATATTGAATACCTGATGTTTTCTCTTGACTTTTATACACATTGGTGGAAAGCTTTTATTAGTTATGGATTCTTATTAGCTATAGTTTACCTTTTAATGGATCTAGTTGGAATCGATTTTACCATTAAATCACCAGGTCCCACAAAACCATCCTTACTCTGCATATGCAAGGATGATTATGAATATAATGAAAACAATCACATCAATACCAGATAACATGTTGGTCTTAGAAGAAAGAATGAAAATTCTATAAGACTAATAAGCCACAGCTAGGACTTATTATGAGGTTCCCATTCTAATGATGTTGTAATTCCTTGGATTCTCCCTAAATGCTCATTGCACAGTCAGGAGACAAGTATGACATGGAGTGTTAGCTTGACAGTTGGCTCTCTCCTTTACTCAAGATTCAGGACATGACTACTAGCCTTTAGACCTCTATTATCTGAATTTATTTGAGATATGTTCTCCAAATGATTATGATTGATTTCTAAATGGTATTACTGTGAGAAATACATTTAATCAACTGTACATTTAATACATTTAATTAAATGTCTAGCTTATGGCCATTTAGACACCATACTAGGACAAATCAAATGCATTTTTCTTCCCCAATTTAGAGCCAATTATTAAAAAATACACCAAGATCATTGATGGAGTGCCTGTGGAGATAACTGAAAAAGAAACAAGGGAAGAACGAATCATTACAGGTAGTCTTTAATTCAATACTATAGAACACTGTGTGTGTGTGTGTGTGTGTGCATTCAACTCAACTCTATGGACTATATAGCCTGCCAGGTTCCTCTGTCCATGGGATGCTCCAGGCAACTATGCCTGGATTACAAAGAGCAAATCACATTTAATCCTAAAATATCTCTATAAGATTCATTAAAGAGGCTTAAGTCATTTTCATGGTGGTTACTGAAGTTATTCATTTCTTTTTTGGTAGAAATAATACTAACTCTAAATATATAATCTATGTTTTCTCCTGAGTTGGAAATTTGGGAGCAAATTTATAAGCATGTGTTTTTATTATGAATACACATATGTATTATATAATACATTATCTTCACTTTGCTATTTATTAATGAGTTACTAAATCCTAAAAGAAAAACCATTCCCTCCTTTGAATTTTCCATTAATCTTAAGGTCTACACACCAAAATATATGCAAGTTAGTATAAAACAATTTATAAATAATTTCAGTAAACCTCTGTATCAGTCTGCCACCAATGAATTAGCATTAAATTCTGAGTTCAGCTATTTTATAAGTATTTGTCTAAACAAGTAGTCAGCAACTATGGCCCATGCCATCTTTTAATACTTATGTAAATAAAGTTTTATTGGAACATGATGTGACCATTCATTTATACAATGTCTATGGCTATTTTCACACTACAAGGGCAAAGTTGAATAGTTGCAACACCAACCATATGACCCATAAAGTCTAAATTACTCACTATCTAACCATCACAGAGGAAGTGTGCCTACCCTTGTTTCAGGTCTTTTTGTAAACTGTCTTTCCTTTAGGTCCTGAAATAAAATACACTAGGATTTCAACTACAGGTGGAGAAACAGAAGAAACTCTGAAGAAATTGTTGCAAGAAGGTCAGTATGTTTAGAAAAATAAGAATGTGACTTTCTTAAGCTATCTATTTATATCAAATTCTAAAATAATCTTTGAGGACTTTTACATTTTCTACTCTATCTCACTCCTTTGTTCTAGTTCCATACCAACACAAGAAAAAAATCCAAAGATAGGGAATGAAACTCAGATGATAGTCATTTTGATGGTTTTGTTCTATATTTGTTATATACTGTTCAACAACTTTGTAAGAAAATTGGCTTATCAAAAAACAGCACTAAAAACCAAGAAAGAACCAAGTGTTGGTCTGGAATTTATTGTTTGGCAGATGCCATTATGTATCGCATCAAATATCCAGCCTTTTTATTACATAAACCAATTTCTGCTATAAACATGTATCCTCTCAGAGGTCACCAAGGTCACCAAATTCATTGAAGGTGGTGATGGTCATTTATTTGAAGATGAAGAAATTAAAAGACTGCTTCAGGGAGGTTAGTAAAAGGGAAACAACTAACCCACTTAACAGGTTCTGATAACTGAGTTCTTCAGCTTTTTAAAGACTGAGCATTCAGGTTTGTTTGTTTCTTAATTAGGTTAAAAACAGCATCATGTCTGTCTTAACAGATTGATTGGGTCAATGGTGGTTAAAGTAAGAGGTATAAAGAAAGAATTACTAGTTTAAACAGTCTTTAAAAAGTTCAGTGGGGAGCAATGAATATTTTTTTGCTCTGATACAGACAACTGTAAGGATATTCTTAGTATGTGAAAGAGGGATGCTTTTAAAATTGGTAATTATTAAAAGAAGCCCAAATTGAAATAATTTTTATATTTTAAAAAATGTATTCACTGCCCCCACAACCATAATAAAAGGCATGTTTATGAATTTTTTAAGTGCATAGAACTAGCAAAAAAAAAAAAAATTGCATTTAGCAACTTTATTTTCCAAAACTACATTCTCAGGAATGAGTTATCTGTTTCTTCTAACAGTTCAAGTGATAATCTATACCTGGAGCTGTAAATTGTTTTGCATATGAAATTAATTTTAATCTTTAAAATATGGAATGTTCTCTGTCTATGGCATTAAAAGGACCTACTTTTAAAAGGAAAGAAGAAAAAGAATTCAAAATCTACACAAACTCTCAATGGTAATTACTCAAAGAAGTTTGACTAAACTAATTTCTAATTCATTTTGTTAACAAAAAAAGTACTTAAGAAATTGTTTTAGATAAACAAGAATTTAAATTATCTAGAAAAATCAAATATGTTCTTTGAAATATACTGTGAATTAAGAAATACAAGTTTAGTGTTTATCCAAAGTATGGTTCTCATTAGCTTTATGCTTAAAATTTTAAAAATTATAGTACTATGTCCAAGAAGTAATTTATTTTGGGACTGTATATATTTTTAGCAATTACTGTTTTCTTATTCTTTATTTTTACATAGGCAGAATCTCTTACATAATATTGATGCTGTTCAGCAATAGTAAAAATAAATAATTTTTTTGAGCCAGTGACTGAATTTCCCCTCAATAGAAAAATGTGTGTCTGAAAAATACAAGACTTCCTTTTAGACTGCTGGGAGTATATGACACTCCCAAAGCCACAGTAGAACCAGTTTCCTATAAGCTATAATATAAAATTTACTCATCTACATCTAAATGCTTACACTCTACTAGAAAAAAGGTGGGGATTTGAGTGAAGAAATGCAGACATTGTGAAAATTAAGTTGAATTCTTTTTTTTTCAGTCCTTGCCATAGTAAGCAGCTTTGTAGAATGGCAGTGCTTTTTAGAGAATGAACCAATTAGTAGCTGCACTTGCATATATTGCTTTAATTTATTTAGACTTAAACTTCAGGTAAGTATGTTTTCCTCCCCTTCAATATGCCCCTGTTATCAAGTCCATTATAAACAATGAACTGAGTTTTGAAGAATAACTTCGGCCAAAAGAAGATAATACCAGTTATAAGAATAAGATAATCTACTTTTAATCAATAGAAATATAATCCTTCTTTAATTCTGGTTCCTGTTCATCCTGTTCATCCCAGAGATGATTCCTTTATCTTCCAGTGTTTGGTTTCTGTACATACTTATAAAGCATTCATTTTGTCAATGTCACAACATAAATTTAATAGTTTTTTAAAAAGATGTTATATTTTATATTGGAGCATAGCCAGTTAACAAAGTTGTGATGGTTACAGATGCATACACAGCAGAGCTGTGCCATACATATAGATGATTGAGCCATACATATACATGTATCCATTCTCCCCCAAACTCCCCTCCCATCCAGGCTGCCACATAACATTGAACAGAGTTCCATGTGCTATACACTAGGTCCTTGCCACAGCATAAATTTTTATCAAAACATTTCCAAGGATTCTTTTCTCGTAAGGAAGACAATATAAGTGGTATAGTTACTAATACCTGGACATTAACTGGACATTCTAGTTTTCTTTTTTCCAGCCCTGTAAAACCACTGGATCAACACTGAGTAACAAGTGTCCTCTTGTCTAGATCCCAAGAAACACCAATGAAGCTGGTGTGAATAAAGATTATGTCATGCAAGATAGGCTTTTTTTTTCTTTCAGAATATTGATAATTGATCTACAGCTAAACTACAGTCTTCATCTCAAAGCTTGTAGTTTTCTATCTGAACTGCTCATTTTGTGGTACATACAGTACACTTTGGTGAATTGAATGTATTCCTCAATCATTCAGGTCATGTTTATAAACTTGGCTAAATGGTCAATTGGGTACTAATATTATGATTTGCTATTGAAACATTTCAGACCCCTTCACTAAAAATTCTTCTCAAAAATGTGTACAGTTGTTCACTCTTATCTTAAATAGAACTACATTTACTGAAACTACTGAAGTAATTAAGGGAAAATCACAGAAAAGTAGGCTATGGAGAAAGGAACAACAGCAAAAAGCTGTTTGAGAAGGTTTTGATAAATCTGCCAGTATAACATTTGAAGATTCATGGCCTCTGTACAGAACAGAGGATCAGGTCCTAAGTCTGGCTTCCAGTCTGGGCTCCCACTTGAACTTAAGTAAACTGATGTTTTCTTAATCTGGGAAGTGGGGATGGTAATGTTACCTACATAAAAATGAGCCAATATATGAACAGCACTTGGAATAATGTTCACTGAAGAATAATAATGTTCTCAGTGATGTTAGCTACTATCAGGATTATGGTCAATTCACACTAACATGGTCAACAAAGGAATATTTTATGCTCTACTTTAAATTTACAAAGTCATAGCTATGTAAAAATACAACAATCTTGCAGATAATTGGGTCAAAACACTTTGTGTGTTTAAGGAAACATGGTGGGGAGGGGCATTTTCGTGGGATCATTCCAATGACTGGTTTACCTTAACACTTGTTTCTCTAAACACAACATACAAGTGTCATTCAGTTTGAAATGGTAGAGAGCCACTGAGAGAAAATCTGATTATCTACATTTTAATTAAGCTTTTCTTCAAGAGATATTTGTTTGCCACAGTGAATATTTCTTATTTTGATTTTGTCATAGCCAAATAGTAATAAATTAACAAGTTAGTTAATTAGATATGCATTAATCAGATGCTGCCAAATCTATAAAAGAAAACTGAGTGTAAGTGCTTGTTTTCAAAAGTAGTGTTGAAATCTTGTTTTAAGTTGCATGATAAGTGCTCTTTGGAATTAGTAAGTCCATTTTATACAATGATTTCCATCTTTTCTTGACAATATGTTATAAGCCATTTTTTGTGACCAAATAAACCTGAAGTTAAGAGAAATATATCAGTTGGAGCATACTCATAATTCAGACTTTTCTATCTCACCTAAACTCTCCCCCACTATCCAATCTGAGGAGGTTTTCCATAGTTCTGCATTTTACTATAGTATTAATGCATATGGTTATGTAACTTATATCCAGGCAGAGTAAAAAGACATGCTGGAAATGTGCTATGTAGACAGAAACAGAATTCTTCAAAAAATGCTTAATATTTCTTTTTTTTTTTTAATTCTTGACATTATATAGCCAAAAATACTGTTGGTGATAGTTTCATGTCTTACTTTTATGAGATTTCAGAGAATTGAAAAAAAAATGCATTTGTATATCATAGAAAAATTTTGACTTCATTGTTGAGTACAGATAATATATAAAAATCAAGAAGTCAAACTTCAGAGAAAAAATAAAGAAGGTAAGCAGAGAAGTGAAGTTGCTATAGGGACCATATTTATGCTTTGATCTCAAATGTCCAACAACAGAATGAAAATGTGAATTTCAGTTGAACAAGTAGTCTTGTCAATAAGTTAAAAGAAAAAATGAAGACCTGGGAAATATTTTGCAAAATATTACATTGTATGAACATTGCATTGTTATGAACACTTGAAATTCTAAAATATGAACTCTTATTATTTTTAACTATTTGATTTTTAAATGGTCTTGTCGGATTAGAATTCGATTCAGGAATTGAATTGGTACAAACTTCTTGAACTGTTTATTGGCATAAAGTTAATCAAAATTAAGTTACAATGAGAATTTTACAGAGGCAGAAGTCTGATATATCACAAATAGGAATTACTAGGAAAAAAATGAGTGCATAACTCTGGGAATATACTTCTGCTAAACTTCATAGGATGTTAGACATCCTTTCATCATAAAGTGATGCCTTTTATAAAAAGGATGAAAAGCAAATCATGTAAGTCACTTACTCCATGAAAAAATGGAACACCATCTGGGGCTCCACATACCATAATAAAACAATACGTTTTGCAAAAATAGTAAACATTCATTATGATATAAGGAAAACAAATGTCTGTTGCCAATGCCAAAGTCTCACTACTCCAGGAGAGAATCTACATGTTTAAATGATGTTTATTTAAAACTTTACACTTTTCTGCTAAGCTGTTTTCCTGTCTCATGTTAGCCATAATTTCAAAGTATTTTTAACTACAACTGTTTAATTTCAGACACACCTGTGAGAAAGATACAAGCCAACAAAAGAGTTCAAGGTAAATATATTGATTATGGTAATTTGCATAAGTGGCACACCTGTTAATTAAGACAAAACAAAGGAGAGTCTTTTAATATGCTTTATTTTAAGCAAAGTATTTTGATGATATGAATCAGAAAATAAATCTTTCATATCACTCACTATTAATAAAATGTAAGAAAA
This sequence comes from Bos taurus, assembly GCF_002263795.3. Taxonomy (NCBI): domain Eukaryota; kingdom Metazoa; phylum Chordata; class Mammalia; order Artiodactyla; family Bovidae; genus Bos; species Bos taurus. The sequence continues at coordinate 24,252,589 of NC_037339.1, forward strand.
GCAAACATTAAGGAAAGAAAATTATACTCATGTAAACAATTAAATATATTGAATCACTGGGGTAGACTAAAGTAGAGTTAATCTGAAAGGAAATCTTTGAATACCAAAGTTCAGTAAAAATAAGTTGCAGGTACACCTGAACTCTGTGAAACTATTATTTAAGATGAGGCTGCAGTTTGAGACAAAAATAAATTCAAAGCTATATATACTGTACACTTATAGGAAATGATTAATATATCTATGTACAAAATGTTGATATAGTGTGTAGGTTATAGACATGTATATATCACCTATGCATTATAGCTTTCTTTATAGCTTCATTTATGTGCATTTTCTCATCTTTCACTTAGGATACCTTATATTCTGGTACAATCAAATATCAAAGATTTCCTTTGTGGAACTTAGAATTACATACTAATAGTCAAAAGAAATTGCAAGGCTTATAAATGCATTTATAGGCATATCTGATTTTAATCTAGTCCAATATAGACATTTGAAACTAAAGACTCAATTGTACAAATAATTTTTAAGTGAAAATTTTATCATGGATTTCTTTTAAACATGCAAAATCATCCAAATTTTCTAAGGAAATAAAGCATAACTTTATTATGTTCATATACCTTTGATCAAAAGATGACTTGGTTTCATCATAAGCAGAATATTATTAAGAAAACATAATTTAACATTTATTATAATAAGAAATAATAGTCTTTTATAGATATAATTATGCATAAAATGGGGCTTTGCTGATGGCTCAGTGATAAAGAATCTGCCTGCAACAGAGGAGACGCAGGTTCGATCCTTGGGGCAGGAAGATCCCTGGAGGAGGGCATGGCAACCCACTCCAGTGTTCGTCTGGAGAATCCCATGGACAGAGGAGCCTGGCGGGCTACAGTCCATGGGGTTGCAAAGAGGTGGACATGACTGAAGCCACTGAGCATGCACCCATACACATGAGTAAAATATCATGTTGTTAAACACTGTAATTTCATCCTATTTACAATCTATGTTCTCTGCCTTCTTCCTAATCAGCATCTAGAAGACGATCCAGGGAAGATCGTCCTCAATGAAAATCCAGACACCAGACCTCAAAGTTTATACAACCCTAAACCAACAACCTGGTCTTACAGGAAAAATATGAAAGCCACTTTGATGTGAAGAATGAGTCAAGACAAAAGAGCAATTGTTGAACAATTCTGAATGCAGTCATTTTTTTTTTTTTTTTCTGAATGAGAAACATGAGGGAGATTGTGGGTTTAGCCTCCTGTGGGATAGAATCTGAGGGAAACATAACACCTTACAGACTTTTACATCTTGACATGAAGAGTCCTAGCCGGCTTTGGAATCCACGAGAGAAAATCCTTGTCACTGGATTCATTATAATTCAAATCTCTGAGTTGTGACCTGTTATCCCATTGAGAAGATTGAACCTTGAATTTACATATGGAGAGATAAAATGCATGCAAGGAGTTACCTCTCCATGGGAAATGGGTAAATAAAAATGGGTGCTCAGTATTAAAAAATGACAAAACCAAAACTTTTACATCAAAAAGCTTTGCACATTTCTAATAAAATGTGGGTTTACTGGCAAATTATGTTATTTCTACAACTAATTTTGTACTCTTGAAATGTTTGTCTTATGTTTCTTACAATACATAGTTTTTATCTCAAACATTTCAATAAATCCATTTTTTAGGTATAAAGACAATTATTTCAAATGAGTAATTAAAAAAAAAAAACTCAAGGTTTAAGTTAATTAGAGGTTTGGACTTGGGAACAGGACTTTATACCTCTGTTTTTATATATAACAAATACTCATTAAAGGAGATTAAATGAATTTAGTGTTTTTTGAATTTTTAAAGCTATTATGATACATAAATAATTATTACACAATGAAGCAATAATTAAACATCAACTGAGTATATAATATAACCCCTGAACTGTGCTAAGCTGTGAGGATTTAAAAGAGGAATGAGACAACTACTGTTTTCAAAGGGCAAAAAGACAAACCAGTAGCCCACAATGTACCATGGACTGTTAGAGAAGAATAAACGGCACTACAGGAGCACCAACACTTCAGTTAATTATTCCTAGGCTTAGGCTAACTTAGAAGGAGCCAAAGACATGCCTTTAATGAAGACTTGAAGTAACGTAAGTGTCCATTTCACGACAAAAGAGAAGAAAACTATTTGTTTGCTGAGAATGATAAAGAGATTTGTTTGATCTACTCAGATCTCAACAAATGTCATCCTTATCTTGGACCAGAGATAAGAGCAGGTAGGGATCAGAATCCATACTGCTGAGAAACCAACTTGTCATAGCTTGATAAATTATACCATGTGTTGAATTTAGCCATCAAAAGACTGTAAAACTGAGGAAAACCAAAACAAAGATATCTCTTGGGTCAGAGGCTCAGTACTAGAGTACTACTAAAGGAACCTGGAGAGAGCTGAGGTAGCTGAAAAGCTTTAGTTCTTTGAGTAGCAATTGCGGTAAGGAAGTGAGGTGTTAAGTTCCAACAGGGCCACTGACTGAGCAATTGCTAGATAGCATGGGTTTTCCAGAATGCTTTCTAGTTTACATAGTGGTGAGATTTATGCCCAGCACTTAAGAGCCCTTGCCAAGAAATAAAATGGCCTACCAACTCAGTACTCAGATAGATATCTTTGGACTTTGATTTCAGCTGGACAGACCATTGCCATGACTTAACCAAAATGATTCAAAGGAGGTGGTTATGTAAAGTGGCGCTGGTGGAATATACTAAACTAATATCAAGATAAATGGCTGTTCTAACCAGACAGCATATTGTTACTAACCTTCTGGAAGATCAAAGGTTGATTGCATAGAACAGAGAGTACATGGATTCATTCACTTCACTCCCTTCAGGCTTTGCTTTTGATAATGAGCTGAGTATTGCAGAGTTTGACCTTGAACATGGTCATCATAGACAGTAGAGATGAACTTGAGGTATTTTTAAAGACTGTCACCTTTAAGGCCCTGCTTTTTAAATTTTTTTTGTACCATAGAAGAAAAAAAAATAGTATTTGCTAAACATACATACAAAAATCTTGCATATCTCTGGTAAAGGATAGCCAACTGACACATGTAAATATATTTAAAGATAAAATTTAAAGATAAATTATTGATAAAATAGAAATAACAACACAAGTAAAATGATATAAGGTTAAACTGTATGAAAATAAATCATCTAAAACCACAAAATAGGAATTTAAAATAGATAAATAATAAATAAATATCCTACCAGGGAACTTTCTACAAATGGAAGCTGCAGCATAGTATATGCTTTTATACACAATATTTATTCCTTTAAAAATTCTGAAGAGTTTTATTATCTCCAGTTTTATATGAAAAACATGAGGCTCAAAGAATTTATATCACTTTTCTTATTTCTTTTTTTAATATAAATTTATTCATTTTAATTGGAGGTTAATTACTTTACAATATTGTATTGGTTTTGCAATACATCAACATGAATCCTCCACAGGTGTACACGTGTTCTCCATCCTGAACCCCCCTCCCTCCTCCCTCCCTGTACCATCCCTCTGGGTCGTCTCAGTGCACCAGCCCCGAGCATCCAGTATCATGCATTGAACCTGGACTGGCGATTCGTTTCATATATGATATTATACATGTTTCAATGCCATTCTCCCAAATCATCCCACCTTCTCCCTCTCCCACAGAGTCCAAAAGACTGTTCTATACATCTGTGTCTCTTTTGCTGTCTCTCATACAGGGTTATCATTACCATCTGGCCATCACTCAGCTTACCACATGTTCATTACCCAACAAGCACAACTTGAAAAAACAAACACACTTGTGTTTTGAAATTGTGCTTACTCTGCACTGCTTGATTTCAGCTCTTTTTCTAACCATCCTCTGCATAAGTAGCATTGAATTTAAGGTTGAATTTTGAAATAACCCTTTCTAGTTAAGTCTGGTGTACAAGGTTTTCCACACTAACTTTGAGAAATAAAGCTCTATAGAGATTTCTGTTGAGATCACAGTATCCAAGCAGCCACTGATCTACTATCACTACAGATAACAGCATTTTCTAGACCTCTATATAAATTGAATCATGTAGTATGCATGGCTTCTTTTTCTGGCTTTCCTTTCTCTTACATTAATATGTAGGAGTGAAATGGTAGGATTATAGGAAAGGTATATGGTTAAAGTTTTAGGAAACTGGCAAATCATACTCCAAAGGCATTCTATTGTTTTACATTCCCACCAGAAATACCTGAGAGTTTCTATTTCTCTAGCCAACACCTGCCATGGTCCGTCTTTTTAATTGTCTCTATGCTAAGAGATCCAACCAATCCATTCTGAAGGAGATCAGCCCTGGGTGTTCTTTGGAAGGAATGATGCTAAAGCTGAAACTCCAGTACTTTGGCCACCTCATGCGAAGAGTTGACTCATTGGAAAAGACTGATGTTGGGAGGGATTGGGGGCGGGAGGAGAAGGGGACGACAGAGGATGAGATGGTTGGATGGCATCACTGACTCGAGGGACGTGAGTCTAAGTGAACTCCGGGAGTTGGTGATGGACAAGGAGGCCTGGCATGCTGCGATTCATGGGGTCGCAAAAGAGTCGGACACGACTGAGCGACTGAACTGAACTGAACTGATGCTAAGACTGGTATAGTGATCTCATTGTGGTTCTAGTGTCCATTTCCCTAATGTATGTTTTTCATCTGCTTATTTAACATTTATATATCTTCTTCGATGAACTATCTGTTCAAATTTTTTGCCAGTTTTATTATTTTTTCTTTTTAAAAATTTATTTATTTATAGCCGTCCTGGGTCTTGATTGCTGAGCAGGCTTTTCTCTAGTTGTGCCAAGCGGGGATTACTCTCCAGTTGTGTTTCGCAGGCTTCTCATTGTGGGGAGCTTCTCTTACTGCAGAGCATGGGCTCTAAAGTGTGCTGGCTTCAGAAGTTGTGGCACAGAACTCAGTAGGTGCGGTTTCCGGGCTCTAGAGCACTGGTTCAGTAGTCATGGCGCACAGGCTAAATTGCTCTGCAGCATGTGAAATCTTCCTGGATCAGAGATCAAACCCTTGTCTCCTGCATTGGCAGGAGGATTCTTTACCACTGAACCACCAGGGAAGCTCGCCAATTTTAATTGGTTTGCTTTATTTACAAAAATAAAAAAAATTACTCTTGAGTTTTGAGAGTTTCTATCACAGATACAAGTCCTTTATCAGCTATATAAGATGTAAATATTTTCTCCCCATATGGGACTTGTCTTTTCACTCTCTTAGCATTGTTTCTGAAGATACCAACACCTACTTTGTCTTTTATCTCTTTTTTTTTTTGCTTTCACAGATTCTACCTAATATCTTTCACGGTGTTGTATCTAAGAAATCTCTTATTAACCAAAGGTCATAAAAATTTTCTGGTATGTTTTCTTTCGGAAGTTTTATTAGATTAAGCTTTTACATTGAGATGTGTTATCCATTTTGAATTACTTTTTGCTTGTGGTACAAGGTTTGAATCAGGTTCTTTTTTCCTATAAAAAGCCAATTATTCCAGCACCATTTTCTGAAAAAAACTATCCTTTGTCTACTGATCAGCTTTTATGCCTTTGTCAAAAATCCATATATTTGTGGATATATTTCTGTTTATTTTCTCTATTCTTTTTATTCTGTTCCATTAATCTTTGTCTATCTTAATTGAAATGTCACCCTGACTGTATTAAAATAGGTTTAAAATACTACTTCCTATGTTTGTCTGTATTGTGTTTTTTTTTTTCTATTTCACTATTTTCCACTCTTATCTTTATTGTTGTCTTTCTTCTGCTTTATCTGATTTTACTTTGATCTTGATTTTCTAGTTTTCTAAGGTAGAAGCTGAAGTCATTGACATAAAAACTTTCATTTTTCTAATACCGTAGCTGAGTGGTATAAATTCCCCCACTAAGTATTGCTTAGTGCTATCTCACAAAATTTCATTTTAAATTTTTATTCCACTTAAAGTACTTTCTAATTTTCTTTCTAAGTATGTATTTAAAGGTCAAGTGTTTTTTTTTTTTTTTAAGAAATTGAAGTAATAAGAAAAATATTTATTTTCAAGTGTAGTGATGATTTCTTATGTTCTTTTTTCCTTTGTGTAGATCCATATTTCCATCTGGTATCATTTTCCCCTTGGTAACATTTCTTTTAGTGCAGATCTACTGGTGATAAATTGAATTTTTCTGTCTAAAAAAAAATCACTATTTTGTCTCTGTTTTTGAAAACTATTTTTGCTACATATGCAATTTGAGATTGACTGTTTTTTATTTATAATGCTTTCAGTTCAGTCGCTCAGTTGTGTCTGACTTAAAGATGCTATTTCACTGTCTCCTTGCTTGTCTTCTTTTTTATCTGCTCTGTATGTAACATGCCCTTTTAACCCTCTTTGCCAGTGTTTCTGAAAATTTTGATTATGATGTGAATTGGGGTGGTTTTTTCTTGTTTTTGTTCCTAGGATGTATTGAGTTTCTTAGATACATGATTTTAGAATTTTTATCAAACCTGATTTTTTTTACCCAGTATCAATGTTTTTATTCTGTCCCCTCCTTTCTGGCATTCTAATTACGTATATCAGACTACTTTTCAGTTGTTGTACAGCTCACTGTTCCTCATTTTTTAAGTAATTTTTTCTTTGTGTGCTTTTATTTTGGAGAGTTTCTACTTTCATACCTTCATGTTGATTAACCCTTTCTTCCACAATGTGCAATTTGACCCTAAATCTATCCCCTGAATTTTTCATTTCAGAAACTATAGTTTTCACCTCTAGAAGTTCAACTTGGCCTATTTTTTTAATATCTCACATGTCTCTCCATAACTTTTTGAACATATGGAATATAATTATAGTAACTGTTTCAAAGTCCTCTGCTACTAGATTCAATGGGTTGAATTTTGTCCTCAGTATTTTCCATATACACCTGCTTTGTTGCATGCCTAGTAAACTTTGATTGTTTCTCAGACACTGTACTATTTTCTTGTTGGGTGCTAGATATTTTGCATTCCTACAAATATTCTTGAATATTGTTCTAGGATATAGTTATGTCTTGGAAACAGTTTAATCTATTTGGGTCTTACTCCTAAGATTTTCTAGGCAGTGCCCTATCTGGGTCAGTTCAGTTCAGTTCAGTTGCTCAGTCGTGTCTGACTCTTTGCGACCCCATGAATCGCAGCACACCAGGCCTCCTTGTCCATCACCAACTCCCAGAGTTCACTGAGACTCATGTCCATCGAGTCAGTGATGCCATCCAGCCATCTCATACTCTGTCGTCCCCTTCTCCTCCTGCCCCCAATCCCTCCCAGCATCAGAGTCTTTTCCAATGAGTCAGCTCTTCGCATGAGGTGGCCAAAGTACTAGAGTTTCAGCTTTAGCATCATTCCTTCCAAAGAACACCCAGGGCTGATCTCCTTCAGAACGGACTGGTTGGATCTCCTTGCAGTCCAAGGGACTCTCAAGAGTCTTCTCCAACACCACAGTTCAAAAGCATCAATTCTTCGGCGCTCAGCCTTCTTCACAGTCCACCTCTCATAGACTGAGGCTAATTATTCGCTGCCATGTAGCCACAGTCCTGTTGAGTACTGTCTCGGTGTTCAGTGAATTCTGAGGTTTTTCAATCTGACTGGTGGGAACGGATGTTTTTCTAGGCTCTTGTGAATGTGAGATACTGTTTCTGCTAATCTTTTCAAATGTTTATCCCCCCTCTGGTCTCTATTAGTTTTCTAATATAGCATGATTAATAATTATTATTTAAAATTAATAATTAATTATTTCAAAATTTTTCTAATATTTCTAACCACATGCTGATGATTACTCTGTTGAATACTCGTGGAAGCCCTCTGCATTTCTCTCAAATTCTCTCTCTGTGCGGCTGTGTCCTCTGTCCCGTGAACTCTAGCCTTCTTAGTCTCCCTGCACAGTCAGCTCCCTCTCATCACTTCCATGACTCAGCCAGTCTCCCCTGTGGGCTCTCCCTTCCTGCACTGCAACCTGCAGAACAGAACTCTGCAATAATCACAGAGCTCACCTTGCCTGTTTCCTGACTCTGAGGCATCACTGACATTTGTTGCCTGATGCCCAGGCCCCATTCCTGAATACCATTCTTTGGAAATTTTCCTCTGTTTTTTTTTTTTCAAATTATTTTAGTCAAGAGAGTAAATCTTATCCCTACTATCCAATTTTTTCCCCTACAAGTATAAGATCTACTTTAATTTTTATATTAATTCTATTTCATAATCATAAACTATAACTTTAAATAGGAGCAGCCAACTGGAAGATGCTAATCATAAGAAGAGCCAGATGGAAATGTGTTGATAGGATGCACACAGACCTATCCTGAGTAATAGGAAAAGAATTCGAGATGAAATCTCATATAGCTACTATCATTGCTATGCACATGCATTCATATATCAGACACTGATAAGGAACTGTCTATGGAGAAGGAAATGGCAACCCACTCCAGTATTCTTGCCTGGAGAATCTCATGCACAGAAGAGCCTGGTGGGCTACAGTCCATGGGGTCATAAAGAGTCGGATATGACTTCATGACTAGAACACACACACACACACACACACAGAACTAAGAGAAAATGGTAGCTGAATTTTATTTATTGAGATTTCTTTTTTATGTTCATCTTAACACATATTTATTTTCATTCATCACTGATTCAATGCACATGAGTTTGAGCAAACTGAGGGAGATGGTGAAGGACAGGGAAGCCTGGTTTGCTGCAGTTCATGGGGTCACAAAGAGTCAGACATGACTTAGCAACTGAACAACAACAAACACTGAGAACAGTATTTCTTAAAGTTTTAAGCACTTATTTAGGTTAATTGAAAATAGCCTCATTGTCTTCACTTCTGAGAGTCTCCAAAAGGTCTTACAAAACATCTGTTAAATATCCATTGATGAGACTTCTACGCAATATGATGAGAAAAGACTAGGAATTTTCTAGTCAACCTAGGTTCCAAAAACAACACTTGAAAAACTTAGACCATATGTGAATAAGGCTGTTAGATGACTTCCATTTACAGCGATAAAGTCATTAACTAATGGATTTCTTAAACTTAAATGAGGTCTCAGAAAAAGTTTTGGAAACACAGAAAAAAATCTGAAACATACAAGATAATTCTGGAACTTCAGGAAAGATAGATCAAAAATTTCCATAATAACAACAATCTTCAAGGGGTTGGTAAGAATAATAAGCTTGAAAATATAAGATATATTCCATACGAATTTAAAGACTGGACAGAAACAAGGTCAATAAACAACGTGTAAATTAAGGATCCAGCTTAGTTGAAGGAATTTTAATAAGTCCTTCCTCAATTAACTATTCCTGAAAATTAGTCCCAACATAATTCAGTTAAACTTTAGAAACTGTTTATTAGGTTAAGTCTCTATTATAAAATCAATTTGGATTTTTTTTCTATTTAATATGGCAGAAAAATACACCGTTTGGTTTTAAAAAACTGAAATCATGATTTATCCTGTTCTAAGAGAGTTCAATTAAATTTTTTCTTCAGTCCATTATGTATCACCAACATCTGAGTTTCAAATATTTGTGCCACGGTTTCTGTTTGCTTATCTTTTACTATAATATAATGATCATCTCCCACACCCTTAGATTGCTGGAGTCCGAGTACACATCCATCAAAGTCAGCAGAGAACCTGCTGCAACCAAAAATAACTACTACATTGTTATCTCTGCAGACCCATAGCTGCCTCTGGTATTCATCATCTTCTCAGCCACCGTGTAAGTACATCTTCAGGAAAATGAGCATAAAAAGCAAATAAAATCCCTGGGTCTTGTTTCTCTATGACAGTTGTGTCTAAGCAGTTTTATTGCCAAACATAAGAACTGTATTGGAAAAATTAATACAAGGGGTAGGAAAAGCACAGCACTTAACATCTCTTTTACCCTATGCATTTTTTTTCTCCCATAGCATTTATCAGACTCAAACATACTACAGAATTTATTGATAATATTTAATGTTTATTATGTATTCCCCTTCCCTCACTAGAATATAAACTCCGTGAAGGTAGGGATCTTATCTGTTTTGTCCACAGTTAGGTCCCTAATGTCTGCTGCTGCTGCTGCTGCTAAGTCACTTCAGTCGTGTCCGACTCTGTGTGACCCCATGGACGGCAGCCTACCAGGGTCCCCCGTACCTGGGATTCTCCAGGCAAGAACACTGGAGTGGGTTGCCATTTCCTTCTCCAAAGCATGAAAGTGAAAAGTGAAAGTGAAGTCGCTCAGTCATGTCTGACTCTCAGCAACCCCATGGACTGCCACCTACCAGGCTCCTCCATCCATGGGATTTTCCAGGCAAGAGTCCTGGAGTGGGGTGCCATTGCCTTCTCTGCCCTAATGTCTACACCCGGGCTTTTCTCATTATAAGCTTTCAATAGTGAATTTGTGAATAAATCTACTTACAATAAGTGCAAAAATTTTTAGAACAGATTACTCAAAATATCAACAAAAGTAGTTTTACAGGTATTTTATAAACCCTTCATCATTTTCTATACTGTATACACTTTCTAACATTGATTTCTATAATCAGAAAATGTTTTTTAAATGGATATGTGTGTACATTATTGAAAAGACATTGCTAATGGAATTTGTATGTAAATGAAGGAACATGTAAATCCTTATACATAGTACACAACACATACTATATATAATAAACACACATCACATCCTTACACATGCCAGAGACTCAACTTTTTTTCAGACTTCTATGGACCTCCTCACTGCCTCATTTATTTATCACTGATTACAGTCCATGATGACTTTAGTTATTCTTGCCTTTCCTTTCATTTTCCCCCCTCATGTTAGACCTGAAATGTCTTCTCTTCACATATCCCTCTAATAATTTCTTCCTTTGAACACACGCTTGTTTTTGCTTCACTCAACCTCCTCTGCCTACACTACACATACCATACAACACATTTTCGTACTGTTATTTCTCATCCCAGAGTCTGCATGACCTACACCATTCACACTTCCTGATCAAGAAAGAGATCTATGTTTTCATCATGTGTGTATGATCATTGCCTTACATAAGGGCTGGTATAGACAATTACCAAAAAAAAGCAAAAATCAGGGGTCATGATGAAGTGTACTCTCCTTAATTACCTGTATTTTCACCTAGGAGCCTGTGCAGACCTTAAAGAAGATAGACATGCCCTTGCACAAGAGACGAACATCAAGGGGGAATAGTCAATAGCTATCTCTAATTCCTGGACTTAGTTTTCCAGAATGCCTGACCTCATCTGCTCTGAATGAATCCTTTGTTCCATTCTTCTGGCCTCTCTGGTCATATACTCACTGCCTCTTTCACTGTTGTGTCATCATCTCATGCCTTTCTTCTAATGTTTCCACTTTTCTCGCTCATCACTTGGTTATATTTAATATATATTTTTTCTTGGTGAACTCACAATGGCTCTCTTATGACTTTCTATTTCATACTTATACGCAACCACCTCCCAGACAATCTGACATTTCTAGTGGAACCCAGAAGTTATACAATAATAAGAATGATTTTTTAAATAAATAACACCTATTTGACATCACTGTATGACAGAATCTGTTCAGCATTTTGTACAAATACTCCTGACAACTCTAGGAGGGAGATATAATTGTTTTCTCTATTTTAGAGAAGAGGACATTGGATCACAGAGAGTTTAAATAATTTGCTAAGATTAGCAACAAGCAGAAATAGAATTTGAGTCCACATAGTACCCCACTCCAGGACTCTTGCCTGGAAAATCCCATGGACGGAGGAGCCTGGTGGGCTGCAGTCCATGGGGTCGCTAAGAGTCAAACACGACTGAGCGATTTCCCTTTCATTTTTCACTTTCATGCATTGGAGAAGGAAATGACAACCCACTCCAGTGTTCTTGCCTGGAGAATCCCAGGGACGGTGGAGCCTGGTGGGCTGCCATCTCTGGGGTTGCACAGAGTCAGACATGACTGAAGCGACTTAGCAGCAGTATGGCTTATAGTCTGAGCTCTAAATGATTTGATAGACTGAATCTCTTTTCTTAGTTTTCCCTGAATCTGGTCTTGAACACCATTACTATCCTTTGAATCTTGATGATTTATTTTCTGGACTATAGCAATAGTTTTTCAACTGGGCATCCTACTGCTAGCATTTTTTGTCTTATTTCATATTTAAAATTTTTAAATGTTTTTTATCCCCAAAACTCAACTCTGACAGCATCACTCCATTGCTTAGCAACTTTGAGCACTTTCATTAACTATGGAAGTCTAGACTTTTATGCAGGCATATACAATGCCCTTCAAATTAATCTAACCTCACACTAACCTTGACAAACACTAGATATACCAACTTGAGTGTACTACTAAATATTTACCATGTTTCTTTCCTCCTCATGTTGAAGGCTTAGCTTGAGTCCTATATTATCCATGGCACCCTTCTTGATTTGCCCAGCAAACCTTCTCTTCCTGTTCTGATTTCCTATATGACTTTGATGGAATCTCTCTTTTGTCACATGTTATAGCCAACCTTGTATCTCTCCTGCATTCATTCATTCAGCAAACATAAAGCTATATATTTTTGCCAACTTTCCTACAAAACTTCAGATTTTAGAGAAAGTGCTACTTTTTTTCCGTAAGTGTGTTTCTCATAGGTTATATTTAATGAATGATGATTGAAATAAATATATTTATTTGCTCAAAATTTTACTGAATACTTGTCAACAATTTCTACTAAATCAAAGTTATAGTGCTTCCAGTTGTGAATTAGTCCAATCTCTCTCCATCTTTAGTAGCCATTTTTAGACAATTAAGGCTGTAAACAAGACATCTGGAGGGAAGAAGTGGTCTCAGAATCTTCCCAAGCTGCTGTTCATCTGCACACATCTGTTGGTCATTATTAGTCATAGGAAAACGTCTGAGTTTACACGTTTTATTTAGGTTCTCCTTCATAGTCTCTCTATATTAGTCAAACCATCATGGGATCCTGTGTATACTAGTTCTTCCTTGTACAAGACCTTGGCTTCCTGCTGAATCTTCTTCCTCATTTTTCTGCTGATAAAGTGAAAAGTTCATGATCAATGTCAGATTGAACCAGTTTTGGGAACTCCAGATGGCTTATTTTTTTTTCCTTCAGAAAAAAAAACAGTTAACACAAAAATATTACTTTGAAATTACCATTTGAGGGTTTTGAAATATTATTTGATTTTTAATAGTGTATTGTTAGTGAACAATTACATTTGGCAAAAATGATGGCCCTGTTATGAAACATATGTCACTAACACAGACCCAATCACAAATACAAGCTCCTGACAATTCTGAAATTTGTAAAATTTTAGTCTACAAATATTGCAGTTGTTATTTATTCATAAGAGTAAATATTTATTCATGAGAGTAAATACTTGTCTGGTTTGTGGATAGAGTACATACAAATACATGAACACAGAATTCAAAATGATATTAAGTTTAATGCAATATGCCATTTCTTTCAATATTATATATCACTACAAATTGGAGTTAGGAAAAAAATTAAATGTTATGCTCTCATATTTTCTAATTGAATATTATACATTACTTTTTAAACTAAATTTTTTAGTTTTTAATTTTCCTATGTATATTACTCAAGATTTACTAGCTTGTAAACAACAGAAAGACCATTTATAATAAAATTATTAGTTTACATACTAGTAAATATAAATACATAGCCCACAAGTTTAAAAAAAAAAAGAGTTTCAGACCAAAACCTTGGGAACTGGAATAAGAAACTCAATGTGAATAAGCTCCAGCTCATACTGGATTTTTGTTTTTGTTTCTGGTTGTACCCATGGTGTGGAACATGGTTACTGATAATATTAATCTAGAAGCCGCAGAAGAAAGAACGGTTTTATATTTCAGTGCCTAGGAAGGAGACCAACTGATCTTCCATGAGTTATGTGTTCACTCTTTGGACCAGCCACTGTGGGCAGGACAATGTGGTAAGAAGAATGCACATAACTTCTCCCAACAAAAAGCTCCCACAATGACAACAGTGTGCAATATCTTGGGACTTTTGGGCTAAGGTCAGCAGAGAAAGAGCAGGGCAACACAGGCGAGTCATCAGGACAGTCCACGCCTCACAGAGAGGGTGAGGTTAGGAGGAGCAACCTGGGAGCTTGACAGTGTGGTACCCTTTTAACTTATATGGTTAGGTAAAATTGGAAAGGATTAATGACAGTTCAAAGTTCTCTCAAAGAAGGAGGTGAAATGTGCTGGAGGTTCCATAGTTCCTCCCCCATTTGTCCCTGTAGAGTTTGCCCCTGTCCTATACTGCAACTGCCTCTTTACCTGACATCCTTTGTATCTGCCTTCATTGTTTTTTCTAAACAGGCTTCCTTGATTCAGGGAAGGAAATGTGAGCCACAGAACTTTTTCTACATTCTCACATTCATGTAAGAATTTATGCCTCATATCTTTTAAAGCAAAATTTAATCTTTTAGAACATAAATCACCCCTCTGAATATAAGAACCACATGAAAACATACATTAATTATGAAAAATCATCAAGGCCTTATTGAGTCCTTTTCATACCTAGGGGTTCTTTATTTATACCCAGGTGATCTAAAAAAAATTACAATCAACTTCTTTTATCCTTCCAGCTATGCTGCTGCTAAGTCACTTCAGTCATGTCCGACTCTGCGTGACCCCATAGATGGCAGCCCACCAGGCTCCCCCATCCCTGGGATTCTCCAGGCAAGAACACTGGAGTGGGTTGCCATTTCCTTCTCCAATGCATGAAAGTGAAAAGTGAAAGTGAAGTCGCTCAGTCATGTCTGACTCTGTGCAACCCCATGGACTGCAGCCTACCAGGCTCCTCCATCCATGGGATTCTCCAGACAAGAGTAGTGGAGTGGGGTGCCATTGCCTAGTTATGGCTATTAGAATAATATCCAGGCAGAAGAGGTTTTGATACAATTTTTTGAAGAAACTGGAAGAATGATCAGAAGAATGATAGAATAATCTGTTATACAACAGGTTACTAAAAATAATATACAGCAGGGATCCATTTGAGTAAAATATGTATGCATAGGCAAAAATAAAACTTTTGGAAATATCTTAAAAATAATTATCTTTAGTTATAAAATTATACTTTTATGTTACAAAATTTTTACTATAAGGCTTCATCCTAAAATAGTTATAAAATTAATGTTTAGCTATTTAATTTCATTTTCTAATATATTTACATGTACTCCATCCAAGTATGAAAGAATGATTGGTGATGCTTTTGAAGGCAGAAGTAAAGACAGATAGGGAATATTTCTTCCAACTAACAAGAAGAGCAGGTACTATTTCTATTTATGAAGACAAATACGGTGTGTGTGTGTGTGTGTTAGTCACTCAGTCGTGTCTGACTCTGTAATCCTGTGGACTGTGGCCCACCAAGCTCCTCTGTCCATAGGATTTCCAGGACAAAAATACTGCTGTGGGTAGCCATTCCCTTCTCCAGCGGATCTTCCAGATCCAGGCATTGAACCTGGGTTTCCTGCATTGCAGGAAGATTCTTTTAATGTCTGAGCCACAAGAGAAGTCCTTATAAAAGCAGAACATAGGTGCAGAGATTCATTAAGGCTTTCTGTGGATGGAGTAGAAGCAAGACCATCTGGCATACAATCTACAATACTGTAAAAGAAAAAATGAACCAGTTAGAAAGCTACTGAGGCAATTTGGATTAGAAATCCTGGTGGCTTGAACAAAGGTAGTGGTGATGAAGACTAAGAGAAGATGATGGTTGTAAAATACATTTTGAAGGTAGCAATGACAGGTCTTAGTGATGCATTTGGTGTATGGCAGAAACAGAGAAAGAAATCAAGGATGAGCCCCAGGTTTCTGGCTTGAGCAACTGGCTGAGTGATGATGTGCTTTAATAAAATAGGAAAGTCTGGGAGAAAAAAGATCAGGAGATGGATTTTGGATTTGATTAACTCTTGGGACCTCTAAGACATACAAATAGATTCTTGGACAAAGGAATTTAGCATTCAGATCAGATACTCTTAACTAGAGGAGATATAAATTATACTTGTGTTGTCACATGCTGTTTTTTGAAACTAAAAAATGGATTAGATTAGGAGACATGTTAGAGAAAAGAAAGAAGGGATATGCAATCTGAAGAATTTCAGTAGTTGGAGGTGGTTGGAAGAGGGGGAGCTAGGAAACGAGATTAAGACAGAGTGGTGACAGAGATGGGAGAAAAAACAAGATGGTAGTTTCAAGGGAAGCAGGTTGCTTCAAAAACAGAGTGGATGAACACATTGATCAATGGTAGGATGATAATGGTAGGATGGTAACTGGAGTTAGAAAAGGCAGAGGAATGAGAGATTAAATTGCCAACATCTGTTGGATCCTCCAAAAAGCAAGACAGTTCCAGAAACATCTACTTCTGCTTTACTGACTATGTCAAAGCCTTTGACTGTGTGGATCACAATAAACTCGGGAAAATTCTTAAATAGATGAGAATACCAGACCATCTGACCTGCCTCCTGAGAAATCTGTATGCAGGTCAGGAAACAACAGTTAGAACTGGACATGGAAAAATAGACCGGTTCCAAATCAGGAAAGGAGCATGTCACTCTGATTATTTAACTTATATGCAGAGTACATCATGAGAAACACTGGATTGGATGAAGCACAAACTGGAATCAAGATTTCTGGGAGAAATATCAATAACTTCAGATATGCAGATGACACCACACTTATGGCAGCAAGTGAAGAACTAAAGAGCCTCTTGATGAAAGTGAAAGAGGAGAGTGAAAAAGTTGGCTTAAAGTTCAATATTCAGAAAACTAAGATCATGGCATCTGGTCCCATCACTTCATGGCAAATAGTTGGGGAAACAGTGACAGACTTTATTTTTCTGGGCTCCAAAATCACTGCTGATGGTGACTGCATGAAATTAAAAGACGCTTGCTCCTTGGAAGAAAAGTTATGAGCAACCTAGACAGCATATTAAAAAGCAGAGACATTACTTTGCCAACAAAGGTCTGTCTAGTCAAAGCTATGGTTTTTCCAGTAGTCATGTATGGATGTGAGAGTTGAACTATAAAGAAAGCTGAGCGCTGAAGAACTGGTGCTTTTGAACAGTGGTGTGTTGAAGAAGACTCTTGAGAGTCGTTTGGACTGCAAGGAGATCCAACCAGTCCATCCTAAAGGAAATCAGTCCTGAATATTCACTGGAAGGACTGATGCTGAAGCTGAAACTCCAATACTTTGGGCACCTGATGCAAAGAACTGACTCAATGGAAAAGACCCTGATGCTGGGAAAGATTGAAAGTGGGAGGAGAAGGGGACAACAGAGGAGGAGATGGTTGGATGGCATCACCGACTCAATGGACATGAGTTTGAGCAAGCTCCAGGAGATGGTGAAGGACAGGGAAGTCTGGCATGCTGCAGTGTATGGGGTCGCAAAGACTCAGACACAACAGAGCAACTGAACTGAACTGAGGACGGTAACAAAGAGGATGGCAGAGTGAGCTCATTAAATATTACAACAAGATGTCATTGTGAGTCTTGGCAAGAACAGGACTGGAAGTACAAGCCAAGAGTAGACTGACAAAAAGATGAAAAGTAAGAGAAGGAAAGCAGCAGAAACATACAACTTTCTTGAGAAAAATATTGTCTTTGGAGGGGACAGAAATTGAGGCAGTGCTTGGAGAGGGCTTAAGAGTCAAGGGAAGTGATTTCTTAAGGAAAAGCTTTGTTTTTATATTTTTATTGAAATGACAATCAGTGACAATCCTTTATTAGAGGAAGCAAGATGTTTTATATTACAAACTGTCAATTACAATTTTTTGTGAGGTAGACAGCTTAAAATGTATCTAAAAAACCTCATGAAAATGTTCTACACATCCAGTTGAAGTAAATATGAATTCAACCAGCCTTAAGATATGAAGTTTTTCTACTATAATTTCTCATCTGGATTACTACATTAGCCTCTCACTTCCTCTAGTTTGGGTGGTTTTATTGCCAAGTCATGTCCAAATCTTGTGATTCCCATGGATGGTAGCCTGGTAGGCTCCTCTGTCCTTGGAATTCTCCAGGCAAGAATACTGGAACAGGTTGCCATTTCCTTCTCCAGGGGATCTTCCTGACCTAGGAATTGAACCCAGGTCTCCTGCATTGATGGCAGATTCTTTACCAACAGAGCTACAAGGGGAGCCCACCTTTACTTCTCTGTTATCAGTAATCTTCCAAAATCCCAAACACAATTATGTCTTACCATTAAAAAAAGTCAACCATAAGCTTTCAGAACAAAGGCTGAACTCCTTACTTTAGCTCCTCAAATCAGCCCCAACATTTTGAACCCTTTGAACATCTTCTACTTCATCCATCATGCATCATTTTCCCAAACAGACATATTCCAACTCTCTGCTTCAGACGTTTGTATACACTTAAATACACAGTTGCTTAGAATGTTCTCTGCAATAATCACAGTACTCAAGCCATATCCATAAGTACCCATACTCTTACACATTAAAAAACCCTTTTATATCTAGTTGGACATGAAACAACAGACTGGTTCCAAATAGGAAAAGGAGTACATCAAGGCTGTATATTATCACCCTGCTTATTTAACTTATATGCAGAGTACATCATGAGAAATGCTGGGACTGGAAGAAACACAAGCTGGAATCAAGATTGCCAGAAGAAATATCAATAACCTCAGATATGCAGATGACACCACCCTTATGGCAGAAAGTGAAGAGGAACTAAAAAGCCTCTTGATGAAAGTGAAAGTGGAGAGTGAAAAAGTTGGCTTAAAGCTCAACATTCAGAAAACTAAGATCATGGCATCCGGTCCCATCACTTCATGGGAAATAGATGGGGAAACGGTGGAAACAATGTCAGACTTTTTTTTTCTGGGCTCCAAAATCACTGCAGATGGTGACTGCAGCCATGAAATTAAAAGATGCTTACTCCTTGGAAGGAAAGTTATGTCCAACCTAGATAACATATTCAAAAGCAGAGACATTACTTTGCCAACAAAGGTCTATCTAGTCAAGTCTATGGCTTTTCCTGTGGTCATGTATGGATGTGAGAGTTGGACTGTGAAGAAGGCTGAGCGCTGAAGAATTGATGCTTTTGAAGTGTGGTGTTGGAGAAGACTCTTGAGAGTCCCTTGGTTGCAAGGAGATCCAACCAGTCCATTCTGAAGGAGATCAGCCCTGGGTGTTCTTTGGAAGGAATGATGCTAAAGCTGAAACTCTAGTACTTTGGCCACCTCATACTTAGAGTTGACTCATTGGAAAAGACCCTGATGCTGGGAGGGATTGGGGGCAGGAGGAGAAGGGGATGACAGAGGATGAGATGGCTGGATGGCATCACTGACTCGATGGACTTGAGTCTGAGTGAACTCCGGGAGTTGGTGATGGATAGGGAGGCCTGGCATGCTGCGATTCATGGGGTGGCAAAGAGTCGGACACGACTGAGTGACTGAACTGAACTGAATATCTAGTCATCTGTCAACTCTCAACTCAAAAGTCACTTCTTGTGGTAAGCTTCCTTATTTCATTTGTTTTAGATTCTGATTCCATAAAGCAAATTTTACCAATTATAACACTCAACTCACTGTATCATGGTTTTCTTGCCCAAACCGGCAGAAAACATAAGGTCCTTGAAGGAAAGAGGAAGGGTTCATGAACTTTATTATCCTGAACATAACATAATGTCTGGCAATTGTTCTTAAAATTGAATATAGCAAAATAGCTGGAAGGAAGCTGGAAAGAGTACTGGGGAGAGAAAAGGGATTTACGATTTATAGATATTCCCCAGCTGAATGTTAAGTCCACTATGCCAACCTATTTGATAACTACCTATCTCATTGACTATCTATTCCTGGGAAGCAAAAGGAAAAAATTACTTCATTGTTTTGTTTATGGGTTTGAAATCATACCTAATTAAAATAACACTTTGTTTTTCTTAACATAACATATCCTAAGAATTGCAGATGTCAAATTTTGGCACATTTGCAACACACTTACCAAACAAAAATTTTAAATTCATCACTGGAACCAGATAGAAGATTGGAGAAAGATAAAAAGTAACACTAATAATAACCATATTTTCCTCAAAATAGGCTGCACATTTTTGAAGAACGCCAGTATTCCTTATGGTTTGTCTAAATCAAGTGAAAGAATCACTGCAGATTTTGATGCAGGATACTTTTTTTAAAATTTAAATTTATTTATTTTAATTGGAGGCTAATTAACTTACAATATTGTATTGCTTTATACTTTTTGGTCTTACTATTAAAACAAAAAAAATGTTTCAAGGTAGTTCACCCCTTAAATAATATGGCAAAATAACAAATTATCCTTTGACACAGTCTTACATGTACATTTTTGAAACTGATTAACCCTTCAAATACGTGTTCCATTGGCCTCTGTTTTCTCACTCAGGCTATCTCTTCATAACTTGTATTCTTTGCAAGTGAACAATAGGCAACTGAATAATCTTCTTGCTACAGACACACTCAGAATTTGTTTCTTAGCTTCAGATTGCAAGAAAGGGGTAAAGAAAAAAAAAGTGTATGTTCTATTTCTTATTGTGTTATCTTCTGATTAGTTTCTAGGTCCCAAACTTGTGTTTTGGGAGTTATTTACCATCATGATGTATTATGTTTCCTGGGCCGTTAGTTTCTGAAAAAAACATGCATCTTGATATGAGAAAACTTAGAATAAAACCATAGTAAAACACTTGTAAATTTTAGTTCCTCTTGGGCAATAAGATACTACAGTTTTTTAACATATATATATGTGTGTACACACACACACATATATATATATATATATACACACACACACACATGAATAACTGCTGTACACTTGAAACTAAATGATATTAGAAGTCAAGTAAACTTTAATGTTTAAAATCATGTAAAAAATTTTAAATATAAAATGAAGCCAATTGATTATTACATCTCCTGGTTCTCACTTCTAAAATGTCTGGATGAGTCCATTTCTTATCCTGTCTGCATCCTTGATGCCTTTCTATTTATTTGAAATAAAACTAAAAGCTGCATGAGAAGCCAGATTTAAAAAAACAAGGAGGCCTCAATGAAGTAGAAATATAAGGCTCACAAGAGTGAGTGAGAGAGCAGCAAGAGTTAACAGTTTGGCATAAATTTGGAGAGTGTGTCCAAGCTACAAAATAAAAACTAATTCTTCAGAAATATTCAGTTAAGTTGAAGCTAATTGACTATATCCTTTTAAAATCTAGAAAGGGGAAAAAATAACATCATGAAATTGAGTGCATTTGTTAAAAATATAATCCCTACTATATGAAACCAACTGGTGACAATTAGAATTATGTTAAAATTCAGATAAACACCTGTTTCAATTGTGTTTCACTTTAATGATCTCTTAAATTTTAAATTTTTGTTTAGGTTAGGTAATTTATCTTTTATTGAATCTTCTCTGTGTTCTAAATAAATAATCCAGGAATAGTAAATAAAATTTCTAATAAAAATAAGTCTGATTGTGTAAAACAGGGGCTCTTACATAGCAGAATACCAACCATCAAAGACTAATGCCAAGGTTTTCACCATAATCCAGAATAAAGCCTATAAGACGTGGAAATACCAACTGCTTCTCTATGAAACATAACACATGTGAAACAACTATAAACTGATTAAGTGATTGATATATTGATCTTTGTATGTAGGCTCTGACATTAATTGAAACAAAAACCTTATTGTGGGTCCAAAGCATGTTCATTAATTGAGTCCGCTGACTTTTCATAGACTTGAAAATTGACATAAGTGATTGGTTATAGGCACTAATTAATATGCATTTGGAAAAGCACTAGGGAAGAAATCAATAAAAATGTTTTATTAAAATTTTGTGGCCTCTGATAAAATGGGAAAAAGTCAGCTTCCTTGGAGAGAAGGGTTTAAATATTTGAATCAAGGGTTCTGAACTGTGGTGTTGGAGAAGACTTGAGAGTCCCTTGGACTGCACGGAGATCCAACCAGTCTATCCTAAAGGAAATCAATCCTGAATATTCATTAGAAGGATTGATGCTGAAGCTGAAACTCCAATCCTTTGGCCACCTGATGTGAAGAACTGACTCATTGGAAAAGATCCTGATGCTGGGAAAGATTGAAGGTGGGAGAAGGGGACAACAGAGGATGAGATGGTTGGATGGCATCACCGACACGATGGACATGAGTTCGAATAAGCTCCAGGAATTGGGATGGACACGGAAGCTTGGCATGCTGCAGTCCCTGGGGTCGCAAAGAGTCGGACACAGCTGAGCAACAGAAATGAACTGAACTGGACATTTGCAACTGCCTCATGGATGTCTACTGCAGGGTTTTCATTCTGTAATTGAAGTACCACAGCAATTTTTTCCCATACATCATGCATGTGTGCTAAGTCATTTCAGTCATGTCCTACTCTTTGCAACCCTATGGACTGTAGCCCACCAGGCTCCTCTGTCCATGGGATTCTCCAGGCAAAAATACTGGAGTGGATTGCCATGCTCTCCTCCAGGGAATCTTCCCAACCCAGGGATCAAACCCATGTCTCTTACATCTCCTGCATTGGCAGGTGGGTTCTTTACCACTAGTGCCACCTGGGAAGCCCTTCCCAGGTGCAATGTTCATAAAGATTGTTAATTTTCTAGAAATGAAGTTTTCTTGAGAAAATATTCTGATTGATGGTAATTAGTCACTTCTTGTAAGTTAAGTGCACATTTTCACCAAAAAACAAAGCGGGGGTTATAGACAGGTTTTGTTCTCAGGGTTCTAAATTCTATAGCACACTCTGTGTTCTTTTTTCAAAATATGTTTTTGTAGAGGTAATGAATATATATGGCATAAAATACAAAGTACAAAGGTCTGTATTTTTAGAAAGTAAACCTCCTTTCCATTCCTTGCCATTCTTTCCAAATTCCCTGTGCTATCTTAAAAAAATAAGCTATGCATATACAAACATACCTAGGTCTATCTATCTATATGTCTCTCTACCTATCATCTACCTATTCATCTTATACATCAAAAGTAACATGTTAATCCTATTTCCTGTGCCAGTTTTTTTTGAAATAGTAATATATTGTGAACATCTTCCACATTGGCATATGTAGCACTACTTCATTCTTTTAAAGCCTCCTAAATTCTATAGAAGTTTTCTTCTTTGACACAAACCTGGCCCCATAGTTGATTGGTTAATACTAAATTTTTATTAGAGAAGGAAGTAAAAGAATAGACTTGCTTGTCTATTGGTGGTCAATATCTTCAATCGTCCCATAACTGATTTCATGTTTATCATATATCATAATTTAATACATTTTCAAAATTGGTATAACTTATTTTAGTTGTACTTTGTTAATTCAAAATTTGAGAATCATTATTTTGAATAATGTATGGCTGTCTTCCAGTTCTGAAAATACTCTGCTCTTAGAGGAACTGGGGAAATCCGGAGAAGTAATTACTGGGTAAAACTGTCATCCATCCAGAAGACTAGTCCCCAGTTGAGAGACTGTTACAAATTTCATACCCATTAACTCTGAAATCCTTTACAGATATCATTTACATGTGTGCACAGTCTCATGGGGACTTGGTCTCTGACTTGATCAGTTTGGGAAGCTGACGAGCACAGATTCTTTAGGAAAAGAGCATCCAAACTAAACTGTATTCTTTGCAGCCTAGTCACCCACTTAGACAAAAATGACCAAATCTTCAGTCACTATGTTGGAACAGGAGAAAGCCATCATCTAAGGAGCCTTGATTTGTATTCTGTTAGATTCTAGGAACTATATGATCAACCCAAGAGTGTGCAAATGAATATCAGTTAACTAAGAAAATATGGAAGAAAATCATAAGCAATGTCAGTCAATGGTCTTTGCTCATGAGCTCAGAGAAATAAAAAATAATAATCACTAGCATTTGCTCTGTGCATTTTAGGTTCACAAAGAACATTCACAAATACTGATTCAATTTAGTCATTGGAACTTGGTGTACTGCACAGGTTTGAGTATAACCACAAAGAGAATTTAGAGATCTGTATATTAACATAATACCATATGCTTCACACAGGCCTCTGCCTGTAACTGATATTAATACCCTTAAATTATTACAAACTAGTGAACGGATGGGGGTGGAAGGGGGTGGGATAATGTCTTCTGATTTGGATGCTGGGTACACTGGTGTCCTCAATTCGTGAAAAGCCTCCAAACTATACACTTAACAATTTGATTACATTTGTATATCCCAATTTACTTCAATTAAAACCTTTTAAATGGTAGGAAAACTACAGAGAAATAATGCTGTAAATATTAAAAGAAAAAATTTAAAACATTAACCATAAATTTATCCAACTGTTCAGGGTTCACACATTTTTGGTCTATGTATTTTCAGTTTTTTGCTACTCATATGTTATATGTGTATTTCCATAAAATATATAATCATAATGTGGCATTTATTAAAAATATTTTTTACTTTATGACACATTATGAATTAACACCTTTCCCTGAGAGTACTAATATTTCTAAAGTAGCATTTTAATTAGTTTCCACTTGGTGAGAGCATTATTTATTTTCAGTTTTTGTCATCTTCCTCTTAATGGGATATTAAAATATAACACAAATGAATCACTACCTTTACCTGTTTTGCTAGTGCTCTTGTGTCCTACTCTGAAAAGTTTTTTTCAGTTTCCATTTTTATTCTGAGTTATTTAATCAATAGTCATTAAAGTTAAAAAAAGTCAGTTTCAATAAAAAGTAAAATAAAATAAACTGTGAACCCAACACAAAAAGAGAATTGTCATATTTCATCACTTCTAAGATGCACATATTCTTCACATTTTAACTTCCCTGAAATTCTGAAATGAAAATGCATTTTGTAACTACTGGTGCCTTATAGACACTATTGCTCAGGCAGCCCTTAAGATAAAATTGTTGCTGCTTCATGTCTCACGTGTGACCTTCATCGCTCCTCATTTGAAACACTTTGTACTACAGACATTTCATATAATTTCCATTTAAATGTTTTCAAAGTATTACCTTTATCATTATTTTGTCTTGTTTGAGTCAAGGAAGCAGAGGGGGAAAAAATTTGACATTGAGACAAATACCACTGTGGGAGAACTAGTGGTAATTCAATATTTTTGTAAAACAAAACAATGTTGAGGATTCTGAATGAGGAAAATACCCTCAGTTAGAACCTTCACTAAATTTTGATGGAAAATGAAACCAAGAGAAAGTGTCAAATTTCTGAAAGAGGTATATTGACTGCAAAGTTAACAAATGCTAAGCTGTAGGGTCTTTCCTGTGACTGCCTGTTTGCTCTGTCGCTCAGTCGTGTCTGACTCTTCATGATTCTATGTATTATGGCCCCTCAGGCTCCGGTCCATGGGATTTCCCAGGCAAGAATACTGGAATGGGCTGCCATTTCCTTCTTCAGAAGATCTTTCCAACTCAGGGATCAAACCCAAGTCTCTTGCATTGGCAGGCAGTTTTTTTACCACTGAACCACAAGAGAAGCCCTTTCTCTGTCTTTTGTTCAGTCGCTCAGTCATGTCCAAGTCTTTGCAACCCCATAGACTGCAGCACACCAGGCTTCCCAGTCCTTCACCATCTTCTAGAGCTTGCTCAAACTCATGTCCATCAAGTTGGTGATGCCATCCAACCATCTCATCCTCTGTCGTCTCCTTCTCCTCCTGCCTTCAATCTTTCCCAGCATCAGGGTCTTTTCCAATGAGTCAGTTCTTTGCATCAGGTGCCCAAAGTATTAGAGCTTCAGCTTCAACATCAGTCCTTCCAGTGAATATTCCTGTCTACTACATCTACGTGTCTAATATGCTGCTAACCAGAGTGTACAAAAACACAATCCTTAGCCCTGTGAACTAAATTGCAAAGCTGTAGAATTCACTCTTTAGCCTAGAATCCATCTAGTTATCTAGACAATAACTAGACATGGAAAGATTTTACACAAGGAAGGTGAATAGGATCCACTTAAAGATCACATCCTCTTGGAACTTTTGTCTGGCTCTTAAATCATTCTTGGTTCCCTTGGTAATACTCCCATAGCAAATGCTTTACTATAATTACAGATGAACATGGGCATATTTTGAGACATTACTCTTTGTTAATTGTAATTATACATACATGTACACAGAATAAAAAAAAAAAATTCTTTCAGACCTAGAGAAAGAAAAGGGGTCAAGGATGGTTTTAATCCCCAAAACCTGTGAATATGTAACCTGACATGGCAAAAGGCTTTTGACAAGTGTGACTAAGTTATGGGTTTTGAGATAGGGAGATTACCCTAGATTATTATGACAGATTCAATGTAATCACAGAGATTCTTATAAGAGAAAGCCAAGAGGATAAGAGGCAGTCCATGACATCAGAAACAGGGGTCACAGGAATGTGGAGCCACAGGCCAAGGAATGCAGGCGGTGTCTAGAAGGTGGAAAAGGGAAGGAAAAGATTCGCCTAGAATCTCTGGAGGAATTCTGGTCTCTAGAACTATAAGAGGATAAATTTATATTGCTTTAAGCCACTAAATTTGTGATACTTCGTAATAATACCAATAAGTATCCAATATACAGACCTTGATAAAATAAAAGGGTAAGTCACAAGGGGAGATAGTAGATTTAAACTATATGGGTTGGGGGTGGGAAGTCCATTCAAGTGGATGAAATTAAAAAAAAAAACTAGGACAAATATTTGGAAAAACAAGATCATGAGGTCTTTTTTAATCACAGGAGAGACCGAGGTATGTTCAAAGGTGGGATGGAAAAGTGGAGAGGGAATTATTGAAGGTTATGAAGAGAAACTGTGTGAAGGGATGAATTTCCATGGCAACAGGAAAGAACACTATAACGAATAAGCACAGTCACCATTGACTCAATGGACATGAGTTTGAGGAAACTTCAGGAGATAGTGAAGGACAGGGAACCCTGGCGTGCTGCGGCTCATGGGTTGCAGAGTCAGACACGACTTTGTGGCTACACAACCCTGTGCTTGCTCTACGACAGTCCTGTCAAAGTCCTTTCTACTTTATAGAAGCAACTTAAGAAGTCCTAGAGTGCCTTATTTATTGATTAGGTAATTATGGTTGAGGGTGGATAAATAATTTGTTCAGACTATACATATTATAAATTGCAGAGCAGGACCTGAATCCAAGTCTGCCTGATAACAAAGGCCAGCCCCTTAACCCTCAGAAGAGAAAGGAAAGGTTACCAGGGCTATCAAACCCTGACTCCTAGCCCTTTGGGATGGGAGGGGACAAAATAAAAATGAAAGAAGAAATTAATGTGCTTTGTATATAAAAGCAGAAAGATAAAAATGTACTTCATAAGATAAGTTTAATGTTTCTTCATGAGCCAACTTTAAAAGCATGAGGTCAATATCAAAATATTTTTCACTGAATCACAATATTCAATCAACGTGTGACTTTTTATGCACAGTTTTAATGACTACATGGTTGAGAGTTCTCAGTTCATAAAAACTTTTTATGTTTTTCCCATATATGAGAAAAAATAAGTTAGGAATAAAATTAACATACCAGGGTATTCAGGTTGAATTTAAATCAAAATAAATTATATTTCTGTTGAGTTTCAAAAGTAAGAGCTATTTTCCCACATCGCTGAGTGATAGATTTTACTCAGTGAGAAAGTACAAACTACTTTGCAGAACACAGTGTAAATTGACTTATCTGAATGGTATTTTGTGTTTCTAATTTGGGAAGGTGCTTGGTTTAACCATTTGCATCCAAAAAAGGAAGAAAGACTATGATAAGAATTGGGTAAGTACACAGAATCAGTTGTCGGTATGCAGATATTTTCACCTAGTATTTTATTACTGTTGGGGCTTCCCAAGTGGCTCAGCGGTAAAGAATTCGCCAGCCAGGCAGGAGATGCAGGAGACGTGGATTGGATCCCTGGATTGGGAAGATCCCCTGGAGGAGGGCATGGCAAACCACCCCAATATTCTTGTCTGGAGAACTCCATGGACAGAGGAGCCTGGAGGGGCTACAGTTCCTCCCCGGGGGAGTCACAAAGAGTCAGACATCACTGAGCCCCAGCACACACAAAATCTGTACTTTCTTAAAAATCCAGGGCTCATCCTAAATTTTACACAATTGGGTCTGATTTATTGAATAGTTGACTGGATTTGGGCTAATTTTGAGGACAATTTGAAAATGCAAATTGATGATAAAAACAATATAAGTTGAAAAAGTATTTCAAGTGAATGGGCCAGTTTGGACAGTTCATAGACACAATAATAAAGATAAATTAAGGATTTCAAGGAAACTATTGTATAGTAGGAAAAAAAAATTGGACTGAAATAGAATAGACTGTCATTTTGAAGAAATAAAACTGTGATGTAGAAAATAAATATAAAATGATATACAAGACTTATACAAAAAGGGAAAAAAGCCAAAAATCAATAATATAAATGTAGGATGGAAAATAGAGGTGCAGACTAAGAATGACAGTGTTCCTGTAGGAAAACAGAGCAACTGAACCAGACGCAATAATAAGCATACAGTGAAGAAAACATTCCCAAGTTTAAAAAACAATACCTAAGCACAAAGATTAAGACATTTTATTATATTCTAGGGGAAGGGCAACGAAAAAGATTCCATCAAATGACACACATTTTGGAAAACAATCTATCAGCAAGATTGAAAGTACATCTCCTAGCATCTCTACAGAAACTGAACTTGCAAAAAAAATATGAGGATCTATTAAAGAACATGGGCTTCCCTGACGACTCAGATGGTAAATAATCTACCTGCAATGCAGGAGACCCGGGTTTGATCCCTGGGTAGGGATGATCCCTTGCAGAAGGGAATGGCTACCCATTCCAATACTCCTGCCTGGAGAATTCCATGGACAGCGGAGCCTGGTGGGTTATAGTCCATAGGGTCACAAAGAGTCAAACACGACTGAGAGACTAACACTCTCCCTTTCACTTTAATGCCTTGTCTCAGCTGCAGCCTGGTTTATCTGGAGTGCTCTCATTTATTTTGCTTACAATCTGGCTCTCTCCTACTCTGGTCTTATTCTAGCCAAAGGCTTTCTGCTGGCATAAGCGGCAGGATTGAGCCTGTGCTGGTGAAGATGCAGATTAGAACTCTTTGCTTCAAGCCCTCTATCTTTCTACAGCGCCTGTATTTCTCCACCAGAGGACTTATAATAGTGAAGTACAGTATCTATCTAAAATGTTTGAATAAATGAATGGTAAGGAGTTGTTAGCCAGACATCATTTTAAATTTCATTTATAGTTGACTGAGACTTCAGTAGTTTGAGTCTTATTTATATAGAATTTATGCATCTGTTGCTCTTCATATATTAATATTAAGCACTGTCCTAATTTGTGGGGCCACTTATGGCCACTTTGTTACTAAAATTTATTTACAAAGAGAGCCTTTCCTTTTTATTAAAAAATATTATATTCCTCATATCACTGACCCCTCTATATGTCTCTTACATGCAGCATTAAAGTTATATATTAATAGTAGGCGTTTCCCAGGTGGCACTAGTGGTAAGAACCTACCTGCCAACGCAGGTAGACATAAGAGATGTGGGTTCGATCTCTGCATGGGGAAGATCCCCTGGAGAAGGGCATGGCAACCTACTCCAGTATTCTTGCCTGGAGAATCCCATGGGCAGAGGAGCCTGGCAGGCTATAGTAGATAGGGTCACACAGAGTCAGGCACAACTGAGTGACTAAGCATGTACACAAAGTTTTGGTAACTTAATCCTGAACATGTTAAACCTAAAGGACGGGTGCACAATTAATAGACCATGATCAGTGTACAGAAGAAAGTAGACAGAGTTAGGAGCAGGCTAGTGCTGGCAGATATCAGCTCGTGAGAACCCACTGTTTAATTTTCAGGAAGTTTAAGTGTTGGTTGTTAAAAATAGGCAGTAACAAAAATAAATTGTATAAACCCACAATTAAATAAGTTGCATTAAAAACAATGACAGTAAATAACCCAAACTCATCATTTTCTAATTCTTTATTACACTGTACAATTATCTGTAACTTTGAGTTTATTTATATCTTTCCAACTCTTCACTGCCATCCACCCTCATCTTGGTTCATATATTCAGCACTCATATATTGGTTTCCATCATATTAATTTGATCAATTTTTTAGTCAGTGTGGCTATTCACAACAATATCTCAATTCACGGCTGAGTCTTTACTCAGTATCACTTCTATTGCACAGAACACAAAATAAAGGCTGTTAGGCTTTCTTCTACATAGGTATCAGTGGGGACTAAAACATCTTAGTATCTCTGAAGACTAAAACATCTTGAGTTCCTTTTCAATAACAAGGAACAAAATATCCTGCTGAGCATAAAGACCCTGATACTTGAAGCTTATGCTTCTTCACTATAGAGACTGCTCAAGCCCACCACTATTTTCTTGGTGTCTGACCCTGCTATGGTGTGAGATTTCCCAGTTAGCCTGAAAATCCCACGAGGAAGAACTACAATAAAGAACTGAGAAAAATGAGAAGCAAAGGACCACCCCTGGGAAGGATGTAGCCTGAGTATAATAAGGCGATTTGAAACAGGGACAGCAAATTAGAGCCTCGAAAGAAAAAAAAGGGAGTTGGGAAAGGAACATACATTTTTCAATATACACATACCTCCAGAATGAGTCATTGGCTTTTCCACAAAAGAGAAGAGTGTTGTGTGCATCATTTCTACTTAAGCCACTGCTTTCTAACTCCCAAGCCTAAACCAGTTACAGTAGGCTGTCTCTTTTATGTCCCTTTTATGTCTCTTACTTTTATGACATTAAAACACATCTTGGCTCATGGCCTTCTTTTTATCTAAAATTTTGTATATTTAACTTATCTCCTATGGTTAGATTTTTTTTTTCTTTTCTTCAAGTTTCCGAAGTTTCTTCTCATTCTTTTCTAAGGCATCACACAGACCTTTGATTAATTTAGTCGGCAATCTGAATCATCCTTGCTGCTAACTGCTAAGTCACTTCAGTCATGTCCGACTCTGTGCGACCCCACAGACGGCAGCCCAACAGGCTCCCCCGTCCCTGGGATTCTCCAGGCAAGAACACTGGAATGGGTTGCCATTTCCTTCTCCAATGCGTGAAAGTGAAGTCACTCAGTCGTGTCCGACTCTTAGCGACCGCATGGACTGCAGCCCACCAGGCTCCTCCATCCATGGGATTTTCCAGGCAAGAGTACTGGAGTGGGGTGCCATTGCCTTCTCCAGAATCATCCTTGCTCATCACCAAATAGACAAAAAAAATAGAATCTCACTACTTGTTGTAAGCTGATTAAGAGGCACTGAAATTAAAATCAATTGGGTTTAGACAAAAAGAATCAAATACCACAGATGCATTTATAATTTGTTTATAACTTTAACATAATTTGAAAACAAAATTTTCTCACAGTAAGAGTCTATGGTGGGCCATGGGCATCTTTGTATAATCTGGAGGGGTGGAGAAGTTTTCTGTATGCACAGGCTGAAGCCACTATATGAAATTCTGATATAAAAATAAGAAAAACAGACACTGACTCTTGTCATTTTCTCCCAGGAATATTTTTGTGAACTAAAGTCAGAGCTATTGGATTTTTTCCGTGTCAGTTGCGTTGGATTTTTCTCTCACTCCAACCTTTGCTTGCAACAGCCTGTACCTGGGATATTCTCTTTGCTATATGGAATGCCATATGCAGTATGCTTCAGATCTTGATAAATGGACAATACTGCCAAGGTTGCTTGTTGTCCACCCGCAATTAAATTTTAATTTACTGAGAACCAACTACATGTTCAGCAGTGGCGGTAGGCATTCCAGGATAATATTAATAAGATACAGTCTTTATTCTCAAGATGATTACATCAGGGAAGAGAAAATCATGTGCCAAACAGAAACTTTAAGTGAAATTGAAATATTTGGCAGAGAAAGAAAGTCTTTTGGGGTCTTAAAATCAACACAGAACTGTGAATATAAATTTTCTGTCATGATACATGGCTAAGGGGAGAGTTAAGGGAGCAAAAGTAAAAAAAAAAAAGACATCAGTGATTTGGTCACATAAGGCTCTGAGTTCTCTGTTCTCTGTGTTAAAATGATGTATTAAAGCAAAGAATTGGAAGTGATTCTTCCCAAGCACTTCTCGCTGCCAAGTACAAACTGTGTAGAAAGCCCAAAACTGAAAGGGGCGCATCAGACAGAAAGGAACGCAAGAGATAAGAAACAGCACAGAACGTCCATGCTTACCACTCTATCCTAAGAAGAGTCGATAGTGGTTAAACATGCCTAGAAAACCAAAACACTTACCTACACCTCTTTAGATTTGGCAATTCCACCTTAAGAAAAAAAGTAAGTGGGCTGGAAGTCTAACCCTTTCATTTTTCTTCTCACAGTTTATGGCTTGTTTACAGTTATCTTTAAAGGATATTTTACTCCAAACACTTTTCAAAATAGGTTACGTGTATTATTAAAATAGGGCTTCCCCAGTGGCTCAGCAGTAAAGAATCCCATCCACCTGAAATGCAGGAGACCGGTGTTCAATCCCTGGGTCAGGAAGATCCCCTGGAGAAGGAAATGGTAGACAACTTCAGTGTTCTTGCCTGGAAAATTCCATGGGGTCACAAAAGAGTCAGACATGACTGAGCTGCTAAGCACCAATGAACTAAATAAAAAAAATCTCTCTAAGAATTAATTGTGCATTGGGGTTTTTTCAGATTTCATTCTGTTATTTATAGTATAATGTTAGAGAATGTTGATTCATAAAATTTTAGGAAATCTGAAGAAATTTAAGAAAATTTTTAAAGAAGCGTTTAACATGTTTACATCACTAGAAATATTTTTACT
Source organism: Bos taurus (assembly GCF_002263795.3). Taxonomy (NCBI): domain Eukaryota; kingdom Metazoa; phylum Chordata; class Mammalia; order Artiodactyla; family Bovidae; genus Bos; species Bos taurus. Next base: position 24,285,442 of record NC_037339.1, read on the forward strand.
AAAATGAGGGGCAAAAACTTGACATTATCACTTATCTATTCCTAAAGAAACCAAGAGAAAACATAAGGTTTGCTACATATAAAATAATACTTGTTTTTTACTTGGAGCTTAAGTAATGGGCTGGAATTCTGTTATGTTATTTTTTATATTTGATAACTGAAAAGTAAAGTGTTACTGAAAATTTTCCCTGGACAAGGAAGTGGCAACCCACTCCGGTATTCTTGCCTGGAGAATCCCATGGACAGAGAAGCCTAGCAGGCTACAGTCCGTGGGATCACAAGAGTCAGACATAACTTAGTGACTAACCCACCATCACCACTGGGAATTATGTCTGTGTCAACATACTCCTAAATTTACTAAAAAGACAATTTGAACTTTGAGAGAGATAATAATATTCACAGTGAGTAGAACCTTCTCTCCATGTTCAGTGTCTGACTATAATATCACAAAAGAGTAAGAGAAAAAGTGAATGAATAACCATTAACATCAATTTTGTTCTTGAAAGATAAATAGTATTCTTTATGGATTGAATTACTTCTGCAAGTCTGTTTTATGCAATTTTCACATGTTTTTTTAGTTATCAAGAAGAAAGCCTGAAGCAGTGAATATTAAAAGTTCTACTTTGATTCAGGATGTAGGCCCTAAATTAGCTATGAAGTTCTTTGTTAGTCATGTCCCTCTCTCAGATGTAGGCTGTATTTTTAAACTTAGCTATCAAAATTTTCTGGAAAATGTATGATTCAGAGAGGAATTTTCTTAGATCATAGTGTCCTTACATACTTTAAAAGAAAACAATATCAGTTTAATAATCCTATTTTGTTTCAGGCTAGATGAAGTTAATGGAAGAGACATTAGAGAAAATAAACATTAAATATAGCTTGTTTTTCCTAAGTGGTAACAAGATAAAAGGGAATGCTTTGATAAATAATCAGACAGTAACACAGTATTCAAATACTGTTCAGACGCTTGAAAGTGTGTGACAGGCTACAATCTAAACTATAGACAAAATCCTAATTTTTAAAACTTAAGAAGAATTCTATTTCCTAGATGTAATAGCCATGTTAACATACTACAAAATAGAGGCACAGTTGGGTATAACACTATGGAAAGCTAAAATTGATAATTCAGATACAAATTAGATATGCAATAATTAGTTATAAATCTAACAAAGTGTGTATAGGATTCATATGCTGAAAACTATTGAGGAAACAAATACAGATGAAAGACATAAAAAGATATAAATAGACATACTGTGTTGATTTCAGCATAGTAAAATGTCAATTCACTTCAAATTGATGTACAGTCTGATGCAGCTTTTATCAAAATCCCCACAAGAGTTTTGAATATATAAGCAAGATTGTGCTAAAATTTATATGGAAAAGCAAAGAAACTGGGATACATACATAATTTTCAGAAAGTAGAATAAAATGAGAGGTATCAGTCTACTTTATTTCAAAACATGACATAATTATAGTAAGCTAGAATGTGTGGTTTTGGGTGAAGTTATTGACACACAGGTCAAGGAAGCAAAATAAATAGGCTAGAAACAGATCACAAAAATACATCAGACTGATTTTTGACAAATGTTTAAAGCAATTTAGTATAGGAAAGATAACTCTTCAACAAATGGCACTGAAGCAGTTGGACATCCATAGGCAAAAAAGTGAATCTCAACCTAATTACCATACTATATACAAATTTAACTCCAAATTGATGATGGAATTAAACATGAAATATAAAACTATAACACTTCTAGGAAATAAAAAGCTTAAGAGAAAAACTTTCAGATATTCAGTTCAGTTCTCTTCAGTTGCTCAGTTGTGTCTGACTCTTTGCAACCCCATAGACTGCAGTATGCCAGGCCTCCCTGTCCATCACCAACTACCAGAGTTCACTCAGACTCATATCCATTGAGTCGGTGATGCCATCCAACCATCTCATTCTCTGTCATCCCCTTCTCCTCCTGCCTTCAATCTTTCCCAGTCTTTTCCAATGAGTCAGTGCTTCACATAGGTGGCCAAAGTATTGGAGTTTCACCTTCAGCATCAGTCCTTCAAATGAATATTCAGGACTGATTTCCTTTAGAATGGACTGGTTGGATCTCCTTGCAGTCCAAGGGACTCTCAAGAGTCTTCTCCAATACCACAGTTCAAAAACATCAATTCTTCCACACTCAGGTTTCTTTATAGACCAACTCTCACATCCATACATGACTACTGGGAAAAAAATAGCTTTGACTAGACGGACATTTGTTGGCAAAGTAATGTCTCTGCTTTTTAATATGCTCTCTAGGTTGGTCATAACATTTCTTCAAAGGAGTAACCATCTTTTAATTTCATGGCTGCAGTACCATCTGCAGTGATTTTGGAGCCCAAAAATATAAAGTCTGTCACTGTTTCCCCATTTATTTGCCATGAAGTGTGGGCACAGGAGGGCCTAGAGGAGCTACTCCACGTTCAAGGTCAGGAGGGATGGTGGTAAGGAGATACCCCTCGTCCAAAGTAAGGAGCAGCAGCTGCGCTTTGCTGGAGCAGCCGTGAAGAGATATGCAACATTCAAGGTAAGATGGTGGGTCTTGCAAGAGACATCAGGGGGCAGACACACTGAAACCATAATCACAGAAAACTAGTCAATCTAATCACACTAGCACCACAGCCCTGTCTAACTCAATGAAACTAAGTCATGTCCTGTGGGGCCACCCAAGATAAGTAGGTCATGGTGGACAGGTCTGACACAATGTGGTCCACTGGAGAAGCGAATGGCAAACCACTTCAGTATTCTTGCCTTGAGAACCTCATGAACAGTATGAAAAGGCAAAAAGATAGCACACTGAAAGAGGAACTCCCCAGGTTGGTAGGTGCCCAATATGCTACTGGAGATCAGTGGAGAAATAACTCCAGAAAGAATGAAGGGATGGAGCCAAAGCAAAAACAATACCCAGCTGGGGAGGTGACTGGTGATAGAAGCAAGGTCCTATGCTGTAAAGAGCAATATTGCATAGGAACCTGGAATGTCAGGTCCATGAAACAAGGCTAATTGGAAGTGATCAAACAGGAGATGGAAGAGTGAACGTCGACATTCTAGGAATCAGCAAACTAAAATGGACTGGAATGGGTGAATTTAACTCAGATGACCATTATATCTACTACTGTGGGCAGGAATCCCTTAGAAGAAATGGAGTAGCCATCATGGTCAACAAAAGAGTCTGAAATGCAGTACTTGGATGCAATCTCAAAAACGACAGAATGATCTCTGTTTTTTTCCAAGGCAAACCATTCAATATCACAGTAATCCAAGTCTATGCCCCAACCAGTAATGCTGAAGAAGCTGGAAGTTGACCAGTTCTATGAAGACCTACAAGACCTTTTAGAATCAACACCCAAAAAATATGCCCTTTTCATTATAGGGGAAGGGAATGCAAAAGTAGGAAGTCAAGAGACACCTGGAGTAACAGGCAAATTTGGCCTTGGAATACGGAATGAAGCAGGGCAAAGGCTAATAGAGTTTTGCCAAGAGAACACACTGGTCATACAAACACCCTCTTCCAACAACACAAGAGAAGACTCTATACATGGACATCACCAGATGGTCAACATCAAAATCAGATTGATTATATTTGCAGCCAAAGATGGAGAAGCTCTATACAGTCAGCAAAAACAAGACCAGGAGCTGACTGTGGCTCAGATCATGAGCTCCTTATTGCCAAATTCAGACATAAATTAAAGAAAGTAGGGAAAACTAGACCATTCAGGTATGACCTAAATCAAATCCCTTATGATTATACAGTGGAAGTGAGAAATAGATTTAAGGGACTAGATCTTATAGAGTGCCTGATGAACTACGGATGGAGGTTCGTGTCATTGTACAGGAGACAGGGATCAAGACCATCCCCATGGAAAAGAAATGCAAAAAAGCAAAATGGCTGTCTGGGGAGGCCTTACAAATAGCTGTGAAAAGAAGAGAAGCAAAAAAGCAAAGGAGAAAAGGAAAGATATAAGCATCTGAATGCAGAGTTCCAAAGAATAGCAAGAAGAGATAAGAAAGCCTTCCTCAGCGATCAATGCAAAGAAATAGAGGAAAACAACAGAATGGGAAAGACTAGAGATCTCTTCAAGAAAATTAGAGATACCAAGGAAACGTTTCATGCAAAGATGGGCTCAATAAAGGACAGAAATGGTATGGACCTAACAGAAGCAGAAGATATTAAGAAGTGGCAAGAATACACAGAAGAGCTGTACAAAAAAGATCTTCACAACCAAGATAATCACAATGGTATGATCACTCAGCTAGAGCCAGACATCCTGGAATGTGAAGTCTAGTGGGCCTTAGAAAGCATCACTATGAACAAAGCTAGTGGAGGTGATGGAATTCTAGTTGAGCTATTTCAAATCCTGAGATATGATGCTGTGAAAGTGCTGCACTCAATATGCCTGCAAATCTGGAAAACTCAGCAGTGGCCACAGGACTGGAAAAGGTCAGTTTTCATTCCAACCACAAAGAAAGGCAATGCCAAAGAATGCTCAAACTACCACACAATTGCACTCATCTCACACGCTACTAAAGTAATGCTCAAAATTCTCCAAGCCAGGCTTCAGCAATATGTGAACCGTGAACTTCCAGATGTTCAAGCTGGTTTTAGAAAAGGCAGAGGAACCAGAGATCAAATTGCCAACATCCACTGGATCATGGAAAAAGCAAGAGAGTTCCAGAAAAAACATCTATTTCTGCTTTCTTGACTATGCCAAAGCCTTTGACTGTGTGGATCACAATAAACTGTGGAAAATTCTGAAAGAGATGGGAATACGCTACCACCTGACCTGCCTCTTGAGAAACCTGTATGCAGGTCAGGAAGCAACAGTTAGAACTGGACATGGAACAACAGACTGGTTCCAAATAGGAAAAGGACTACATCAAGGCTGTATATTGTCACCCTGCTTATTTAACGTCTATGCAGAGTACATCATGAGAAACGCTGGGCTGGAAGAAGCACAAGCTGGAATCAAGATTTCTGGGAGAAATAGCAATAACCTCAGATATGCAGATGACACCACCCTTATGGCAGAAAGTGAAGAGGAACTAAAAAGCCTCGGGATGAGAGTGAAAGAGGGGAGTGAAAAAGTTGGCTTAAAGCTCAACATTCAGAAAACGAAGATCAAGGTATCTGGTCCCATCACGTCATGGGAAATAGATGGAGAAACAGTGGAAACAGTGTCAGACTTTATTTTTGGGGGCTCGAAAATCACTGCAGATGGTGACTGCAGCCATGAAATTAAAAGACACTTACTCCTTGGAAGGAAAGTTATGACTAACTTAGACAGCATATTGAAAAGCAGAGACATTACTTTGCGAACAAAGGTCCGTCCAGTCAAGGCTATGGTTTTTCCCGTGGTCATGTATGGATGTGAGAGTTGGACTGGGAAGAAAGCTGAGCACCGAAGAATTGATGCTTTTGAACTGTGGTGTTGGAGAAGACTCTTGAGAGTCCCTTGGACTGCAAGGAGATCCAACCAGTCCATTCTGAAGGAGATCAACCCTGGGATTTCTTTGGAAGGAATGATGCTAAAGCTGTAACTCCAGTACTTTGGCCACCTCATGCGAAGAGTTGACTCATTGGAAAAGACTGATGCTGGGAGGAATTGGGGGCAGGAGGAGAAGGGGACGACAGAGGATGAGATGGCTGAATGGCATCACCAACTCGATGGACGTGAGTTTGAGTGAACTCCGGGAGATGGTGATGGACAGGGAGGCCTGGCGTGCTGCGATTCATGGGGTCGCAAAGAATCAGACACGACTGAGCAACTGAACTGAACTGATGGGACCAGATGCCATGATCTTAGTTTTCTAAATGCTGAGTTTTAGGCCAACTTTTTCACTCTCCTCTTTCACTTTCATCAAGAGGCTCTTTAGTTCCTCTTCACTTTCTGCCATAAGGGTGGTGTCATCTGCATATCTGAGGTTATTGATATTTCTCCCAGAAATCTTGATTCCAGCTTGTGCTTCTTCCAGCCCAGCATTTCTCATGATGTACTCTGCATATAAGTTAAATAAGGAGGATGACAATAAACAGCCTTGACGTACTCCTTTTCTGATTTGGATCCCATCTGTTGTTCCATGTCCAGTTCTAACTGTTGCTTCCTGACCTGCATACAGGTTTCTCAAGAGGCAGGTCAGGTGGTCTGGTATTCCCATCTCTTTCAGAATTTCCCACAGTTTATTGTGATCCACACAGTCAAAGGCTTTGGCATAGTCAATAAAGCAGAAATAGATGTTTTTCTGGAGCTCTCTTGCTTTTTCGTTGATCCAGTGTATGTTGGCAATTTGATTTCTGATTCCTCTGCCTTTTTTAAATCCAGCTTGAACATTTGGAAGTTCACAGTTGACATATTGCTGAAGCCTGGCTTGGAGAATTTTGAGCACTACTTTAGTAGCATGTGAGATGAGTGCAATTGTGTGGTAGTTTGAGCATTCTTTGGCATTGCCTTTCTTTGGGATTGGAATTAAATCTGACCATTTCTAGTTTTGTGGCCACTGCTGAGTTTTCCAAATTTTGGATCTTAGGACTGGGCAAAAAGGTTTTTAAACTTGACAACAAAAGCATGATCCATAAAAAGAAAACATGATAAACTGGTCTTTATCAAAACTTAAAACTTCTACTCTGAGAAAGATCTCATTAAGAGGATGAAAAGGAAAGCTACAGAGAGAAAAATTTTGCAAACCACATATCTGACAAAAAACAATATCTGAGACATAAACAGAAATCTCAGAATACAGTAGTGAAAAGTGAAAGTGTTAGCCACTCAGTTGTGTCCAACTTTTTGTAACCTTATGGACTGTAGCACGCCAGACTCTTGTGTCCATGGGATTCTTTAGGCAAGAATACTGTAGTGGGTTGCCATGCCCTTCTTCAAGGAATCTTCCTGACCCAGAGATCAAACCCAGGTCTCCCACATTGCCAGTAGAGAAAAAAGCAAATTGCAAAATAGGCAAAAGACACAAAGAGACACTTCAACCAGGAGGATGTCCAGTTGGCAAATAGACACATGAAGAACATGATGATGACTAGCATTCTAGATTTCAGGTTGGAGTCTACTGGTGCATATCCAAACTGGCATAACCCTGAGAAGTTCATGTAAGAGATGGGACTTTGTCCCTTATATCTACATAGTTCCTACCAGACATTCTTCATTTATCTACTCTCCACACTTTGGTAGTTACCCCTACCCTCTTTCTTTCCAGGTCTTCTTATAGCAGTGGCTCCTGTTCTTGCAATCCCTGGAGTACTACCACCCTCATTGGTTTCTCTAACCCATCCAATATCTTTATAAATAATCTCTTTGAAAACTCTCCAGGAAGACTTGGTCTGAGTGGCCATCTCTTTCTTACCAGGCGAAGGCAAACAAACATAAGTGGCCAATAAAGCAAACATAGTTTTAGATCTGCAGTCAAATGAGTTATTAAATACTTTATTCTGAACTGGAATTACCCATCTGTCCCTGGCACAGCTGGATAAATTCAGGGTTCCCCCACAAGGACAGGATTCTTGCTACATGGCACAGAGCAGATCTGCTCACGTGTCCTGCACTTTCTTCTCCATGAAAAAAGAGACTCAGAGAGGACAGCACAGAGTATGCTTAGATACTTCTCATTCCAAAATGAGATAATTCATTCAAGAGAGACAAGAAGAATAGGCAAAGAGATCAAGAGTGTCAACTGCAAGGACATTTCATCATTTTGAAGAATTAGACCAGAGAGGTGGAGTCCCTCTTCTAATTTTCAGTGTATACCAAGAAATCCTATAAGCAATAAGGAAAAGATAACACAAAACAGAAACTCTTCAAAGGACATGAAAAGGCAGTTCACAGAAGAGGAAACTCAAACTGTCAAGTAGATCATTCCTACCCTAGTGGACATCCAATATACTATTTGTTTTTGAGATCACATTCATTATTAATTAAAATTAGTTTCCTGTTTGGTGTCAGACTAAATTTTTTGACATTGACCAGAGCAGTCAGAGGTAACATGTAAGTCAGTTTCAAACTTTAAAAGCTATTTTATAAAGGCTTAAACTTTTGCCTTCTTAGTTTAGGATTGTTCTTCTCCTACCTTGGACTTTAAGGCTGCCTTTAATGATGAAAATAATAATGTCACTTCTAAATAGGGCTTGCAATAGGCCAAGCAATATTCTAACTGTTTCACATGGGACAACTGTTAACCTTACAACAATCATGCAAAGAACATCATATTATTATTCCTTTTGATTAATGAGCAAACTGTCTGCCTAAGTTCAGTTGGGATTTGAACTAGGACAGTAGGGTCTCAGGGTCTGTGATGTTAACCATATCATATTGCCTCTAATTTTCAACTTGTTCCTGGCTTGAGCAAAAATTCAACCTATTTTAATCATGTTTCTCCCCATGATCTGAGTAACATAAACACTAACCCCTCCAAGGACAAGGAAAAATACAAATTTGCTGATGCTCCGTGTAAACTGTGGTCTAATCCAGTGTGAATACCTTGAAGAAAAATGGTAGGCAGTAGATTAATATATTTAATTGTAAAACAACAAAGACAATCACAGGGAGCCAACATTCCCCTCCATCTCTGAGTTTCCCAGTGTTTGGGAAAGGTTTAGAAAGACTTAAGGGTAATAGGAGGGGAATTCCAGGCTGGAAATAGAGCTGGGACTTGGCAGCCTATTTAAGGAGGCAGAAGTTGTGGACTGCACAGGATTTCCTAGGGAGATAAGTGTTGCAGACCAAAGAAGGAGCACTCCGGATACCGCTGAACCTGTGAAAGCATTTCAGCAGAAAACCAGGACCACAGGAATGCAGCTTCTTCCCCAGACAAAAAGATGGTTATACGTTAAGCACAGTCAAAGGTCCTAAATGGTAGTACTTAACTCATAAACCACTTTTCCCACCCTTTAAAATGTTTACAAACTGGATTAAACCTGGCAAAAGAGGATTCAGGGAAAGAGGGAAAAAATACAAAATGCATATTACAACTACTTTTTAAAGATACTTGGGAAAATGTTTTTTTTTAGCCAATATGGAGAAAGCCTCCATGAAAATATGTTCCATAAGGACTTTATTTGTCTTGTTTATTATTCTTTCTATCCTCAAGGCCTAGAACACTGCCTGGCATAAGGAGATGCTTAATAAATATCTGTTGAATAATTAATTAATTGACAAAAAAGTGAACAAATGTTGGTAAACTAAGAACCACAAAATATTATTTTCTTTCTTATATATAAGCTGTATCCATTTTTGGCTGAAATTATCAGGATTTTATGAAGATGGTGTTTTGACCCTAATGATCAGACTCATCTCAGCTGATTAAAATGTTTACAGAGATATCAGACTTCCGTTTTCTTGCCAAGAGTTCCATTTTTTTTTTTCTTTCTCCATATACTTTATTTTTGTCTCATCACCCTTAGGCCTGCTGCTGCTGCTGCTGCTAAGTCGCTTCAGTCATGTCCGACTCTGTGCGACCCCATAGACGGCAGCCCACCAGGCTCCCCCGTCCCTGGGATTCTCCAGGCAAGAACACTGGAGTGGGTTGCCATTTCCTTCTCCAATGCATGAAAGTGAAAAGTGAAAGTGAAGTCGCTCAGTCGTGTCCAACTCTTAGTGGACTGCAGCCCACCAGGCTCCTCCGCCCATGGGATTTTCCAGGCAAGGGTGCTGGAGTGGGTTGCCTTCTCTGACCCTTAGGCCTATTTTAGTTTAAATGTGAGAACTGCACCAATAGGATAATTTCTCTCCCTCCCAATCCACTCTTTCTCTCCCTCCCTCTCTCTCTCTCCCTCTCTCTCTCCTCCCCTGGCTCCCTTCCTCCCTCCCTATCTACTAATTAACTAGGACTGTTTTTGTAATCACTTCAGAGGAAAAATAATAATCAATCCATTCACAAATGCATGTGCTTGTTGAAATTTCTGCTTTCTCCTGCCAGGGCAAACATTCCACTCCACCAAATGCTTCCTTTAGTTCATCCTGATCAGAGACAAGCAAAGCATTCAAGAGCATCCCTAGGAGCCAGCCATCTGCCTGTGAAGGAGAAACTCAAAGCCTTCAGAGCAGTCATTGAAAACACCTTAAAATAGCACATCGATACATCTGAGACTACTGTCCTCTCTAAACCCTAGAGCTGCTGATTAAAAGCTTATACTGTAAAGCAAAGCCATATGTTAGACCTTGTCTGTAGTTTTAGAATACTGTTTTGAATGTCTTGCTATCATCTCAGAGGTTTCCTACGGCCCTGCCAGTCATGTTGTGGCCAGCCAAAGGTAGGCATATCGGGGAAGGGCTCATTCATTTCTGTTAACATTGCTTCTAATGGGACAGTAAAGATCTAATGTGGTCGCTCTAACCAGGCCAGTCCCTGGTTCAGAGCAGCTGTCCGAGAAGAGTGACGCTCTTACTCTCCCTCTGTTCCCTTCCCCATTAACATCAGTCTCATCCCCCCAAATCTCCTGCTTGAATATCTTCAATTAATTATATATGATTGGAGTTGAAAATCAATGTTCTGGTTCCTTTTTATTTTCTTCCTGCATTTTGGGGACAGATGTCACTAATATATGTAAATTTATATAGGCTGGTTAAATATCTGGATATTAAGACAAATATTTACTTAATTGTGCTGTTCAAATAGGGGAGGAAGAAGGAGATTAAATTGTCATCTTTTCCTTCCTGTTAATATGCATTAGTCTTACATTTACACTAACACTCCAGTACCAACTAGCATAGCATCTTCTTTAGCCACATTTAAGCATTTTCCTTCAAATTCTTCATGGCTTTCCTTGGGTCTCTGTTTTGAATGTTTTGAACCCTGACAGCTATCTCTACCTTTCATGAAAAATGTATGGAGCCTGGGATATAACTCCAATCTCTGCTGTATTATTAACAACCCTCTTCTACAACCTATGTACTAAAACCTGTATTTCACCACTGTTTTGAAAGACTTTTAGGCACTCTAATATCTGTACAATTAACTGTGAAAATGTTCAGTCTTTTGAATCTTTTATTAAGTGATCAGTAGTTTATAAATCCCCGAAGCCAGAAACATGATTGAATAAGTTAACTACTGGTCCACTTCTCTAAACATGGACTTTAGGTCAAAGGTTATGTAGAACTTCAAGGAGGGTAGAGGAGAGTGTGAAAACTGGAAAGAAGCAGCTTCTTCAGTAAGATATTATGAGAAATTTCTCTAAAACTGAGCTGATATGTCCCAGATGTTTTGATCTCAATGTCTGTATACAAGATGTGTAAACCACCATATTCCAAGTCATATTCCCCAAATAAAATGATGACTATGTAACATCTGGAGGCAGACTGGGACGAGCCTGATATGAAACTCAAATTCCACAGGGAATATGCTGAAGAACATGAGAAGTTGTCTGCTTCAGAGTTTCTTCCTGTTTTTTACTGTTTATGACCTTTGAGGCTGTCCGCACATTAGCGCATCACACACACAGGCCTTAAGTAAAATTCTTCTCAAGAAAACCAGTTTCAATTAAACAAGAAATCCTGCCAATGTATTGTTTGCTTCCTTTCTATAACAAAAGAGCCTTAAACTGAATCTTGTTGTTGTTTAGTTGCTGAGGCATGTCCGACTCTTTGGTGACTCTATGGGCTCTAGCCCGTCAGGTTCCTCTGTCCATGGGATTTCCCAGGCAAAAATACTGGAATGGACTGCCATTTCTTAATCCAGGGGATCCTCCTAATCCAGGGATCAAACTCACGTCTCTTGCATTGGTAAGTGGACTCTTTACCACTGAGTCACCTGGAATGCCCAAAATGAACCTAGACTAGCATTTATTCTTGGAAAACAGTTTCAGATAAAGTTTACCATATAACTGAATTATTTTACTGTACAGTAGAAATTAACACAGCACTGCAAATCAATCACACTTCAATAAAATATTTGTTTTTAAAAGTTTACCAAAGCAAAATCTAGACATGAAGTTTTGATGTCCTATCCCTATAGGTGACTCCACACAGCCAAATTTCTTTAAATGCTTAGAGTTTAGATCCACGATATTGTTAATGAGCTTAAAGAAGTATTTGGATCCAGATCCAGCTTTTTAAATTAACTTTTACAACTATCCTTAATTACAGACTTCGGGGGAAAAAATTACATATATGTTGTAATGTAAAGGAAGAAACCATAATAAAATAGAAAAAAATAAAGCAACATCTTTTCAGGAAAAGCCTCGTGTTTATTTAGAATACAGACTTCAAAGCCAAATTAAAAAACTGATTGTGATGGAAAGGATTCCTGCCTTATAAAAGGCTGTGAGGACGTTGCTCTGTACAAGAAAGGGTGAAGGATTTGAGGTTCTAAGGGGAAAAGCTTGGATAACAAAATAAAGGAGCACATGAGAAGGGACACAAAATTGCAGAAGAGAAGATAATGAAGAATACCTGTGGTAGTGTGATGGAAGTGAGTTTGGAGAAAATAAAAATATTTGATGAGGAAGCGAGTAAATGGTATGAGATGTTTCTCTCATACAGAATCTTCATTTAAATCTGTATTGCTCAATTAAGGTTTGTTTCAGTGAATTTGAAATAAGAAGGCTTGAAAATATCCATATCTAGCTTTATAAGGAGGAAAAATCCACCCATATCAATGCAGAAACCCAGGGTGGAGAGTGAAGCTTTAATCTGGGATACAATGAAATGAAAACTTATCTGATTAATCATCATAATATCTGACCTTGATAAATTATATTGATCTTTGTTATAATCTCTCTATTCAATATTTACACTTTCCATAAGCTGCACAGTCAAAAAATGAAATCCTGTAATGCTAGATGTGTTACTAAGAGTAATAATATTGCTTCTTAGTGGGATAAACCATCCACTGTAAGTCCTGTTAGGTTCTTTTCATAATTATTTCATGCAGTCCTCAAAACAACCCTGGAAGTTGATTATTCTCACTTTACAGATGAGGTCACTGAGAATCAGAGACGCTGGATGACTTGCCAAGCATCACAAAGTAAGAGGCAGCACCAGGATTCTAAACCAGTTCTCCCTCCAAAACTCACAATCCTCTCCAATGCACCAGCTTTGTGAGGTTTAGTTCATCGTGTTTTGAAATAATCTAGCTCTAGATTAGGTCTAACAAACTTAGAAAACATTGCTCCATTCACAACAAAGCATGGATGCATTTGTATCTCCAAGATGCAGCTTCAGTGAAGTTGCTCAGTCATGTTCGACTCTTTGCGACCCCATGGACTGTAGCCTTCCAGGCTCCTCCATCCATGGAATTTTCTAGGCAAGAGTACTGGAGTGGGTTGCCATTTGAAGAAACTTGGAACACTGAAAGAGGGAACTGGTCAGTTCTATGAGTGCACTTGGAATTAATGAAAACATACTTGAAGCCAAAGCTAAACAACCGAATAAAAACAACAGCAAAAAAAATCCCTTCCCCTTTTATTGCGAGTTAATGATTGAGATACATACAAACTAATGGACTGTTTCTGAGTGTTTGCTGGTATCTCAGTCAATCTCATTTCAGTGACCCGTGTTCGTTCGTTTTTCACAAACCTTATTTTTGTTAATAAAAGTCCTTTTGAATATTTTTTGCCAAAAGCGTTTGTCAAGATCAAACTAAAAATCATTTCTATTAAGTTGGAGAAGCTGCCTTCTTAATTAAATGTAAAATATAATGAACTCTTTGTTAAGGAGGCCTGCCTTAAGTTAAAGATGTTGCTGAGGATAAGGGGCTTGAGGTGCATGTCTGCCTCCCTGTTGTTAACAAAAGCACCCTTTTGTTATGCACACACAACTCAGAATGTCTTTCCTTTTCCTTTTTTACCATTTCCTTCTTTTAAAATTCAAGACGATGATGACAAAAACATGGAGGTTAATAATACAATTCAAGCCAAGCATATTTTTTGTGGGAAAACATTGAGATAACTAAGGCAACATGTGTATGTTTCAATTATGTGCATTCTTTCTCAGTTTTTCATTTTATCCTCAAAAAGAGGGAGACAGAAGGCATACAGACACTTGCAGAATCTCTGGGGTACTGAGCTCATCTTTGTTTCCTGGGGAGATGTTAGCTTTGGAAGTGGTTCCCTGTTCAGCATTAATCGCTTATTTATAATGTGTCAATGAGTTTCCTCTTACACTTAATATGGGAAATAATACAAAATAAGCACTGTGAAAAATATTTGGCAAATAGAGCAAAGAAGCCATTCTGTTATTGTTATTTCTAGTTTCCCAGACAGGAACTGAATGGAATCACATTCTTGTGCTAATAGTCATTAGTGGAGTTTCAAGGTGTTTAAAGATTTAGGAAAGTAATATTCACAAATCTGTTAGCTTTTATATTCATCGAAGAAAACTATTAATTACTGGCTTGGGTTTATAAATAGAATTCTGCCATAGAAATTTATAACTTTTTAAACTTTTAAGACACACAATAAAAATTTAAAAAACAGAATCGTTAAACATAGCTGTTAAAATATAAAGTTAAAAGAGACAGAAAATACATAAAATGAGTAGAAAAAGATGGAATCTATCTAAACGGAAGTAGACTTGAAATAAATGTAAAATCATTTTTAAAGAAAGAATAGTTACAAGAGACATACTTTATTATCAACTAATATGTCAGACTTGAGAGTTTTAACTGGTGATACTTTCATTAAAAATCAATATGCACCATGATATTAAAAAAAAAGACCACTGATATCTTCAGGAGCAGTGAAAGAATACAGTGTATGAAAAAAAAAAAATTATCATCCTACTCTGTATTACTCCTAATAGAATGTTTAATTCTCCCTCATGGTCAGACATCTATGGGTAAACAACAATACCCTGAAAGGCTAGCAACTAAGATGGTGCACGAAACTGTATCACATGAAAAAGTGACACAGTTGAAGGAACTGAACATGAAGCCTGGAAAAGAGGAGACTCGGGCAAATGCCAGGAAAAGAGGGAGGAACTTTCTCTAAGTGTTAGAAATGCTGTTATATGAAAGAAGAGCCACGCTTGTTCTGTGTCCAAAAAACCATCTGGGCTCCATATAGAGGAAAACATGCTGAAAGTCAAAACTGTATCATTATGGGATAGGGTGCCATATTAGTCACAGTTCTTTTGCTTTCAAGTAGAAAAATGAAAAAAATAAAGACGGGGTACTTATTGGCCCACACATTTGACAAACCCAAGGGTGGAGTAAGCTTTGGGAACAGGACATTTAAGACTCTAACAGTGTCTTAGTGCTCTCTTTCTGAGCATTCATCTCCTTGTGTTTGGCTTCTTTCTCAGGCAGCCTCTTGATACATGAGACCCAAGACAGCCACCAGAATACAGGGTGTGCCAAAGCTGGAAATCACAGGGAAAAGAAAACAGCTCTCTCTCTCATCTTCTAATTTGTGAGTTATTATCGAGAACCGTGACTGAGTCTGCATGGGTGCGAAGGTGCCACTTCTGGGACTCCTTACCATAGACAGGGGGATGGATGCTATGAGAGATTCAGCCCAGGGAAGTCATGTGCCTGTGGCTAAAAGTGCAGTGACCATGACTGACACCAGCAGAATCAATCTGAGTGGAAGAGAGGACAGTAGGGAGCTGTGCCAGCAACAAATCAAATCAAAACAACTACAAACAAAAATGGATGTGTAAAAAGAAGTAAAGATGTACATCACAGCTGCTTGGAAAGGTAATGAGTTTCTCATCACTGAATGTGTTCAAGCGGAACTTGCAGAACAGCTTGTCAATACAAAAAGGTCACAGAGGTCAACTGTGGGACCCTGAGCAAATCACCCCCTATTTCCTTGTTTAGTCATAGATTCAGCATTGAGCACATACAGTGTGGCAGGCCATGCAGACCCAGTGGTGCACAAGACAGGTGGGTGCCTGCTCTGGAGGAACTTACAATCTACAGTCTCTAACCTGTAAAAGAGATTACCTCCATCACATAGCATGAGTGTGATTAAAACAAAAGATGTATGTGGAAACTGACAATTATAAAACAATATATGAATACAAGATAGGGCTTCCCTGGTGGCTCAGTTGGTAAAGAATATGCCTGCAATGCAGGAAACCCAGGTTCAATCCCTGGGTGGAGAAGATCCCCTGGAGAAGGAAATGGCAACCCACACCAGTACTCTTGACCGGAAAATCCTATGGACAGAGGAGCCTGGGAGGCTACAGTCTACGGGGTCTCAAAGAGTAAGACATGACTGAGTGTCTGAACATATTGCAGAATAACTAATATTTGTGTTGGGAAAGGTGAAAAGGATTTAAAACCAAACTTCATCTCTAGAGGAATTTCATCTACACATGCTATAAGCATCCTACTCAACTCCATGACACAGGGCTTGTGATCTAATCCCAAATGAATTATTTTCTCCAATAAAGATCAAGGGTAAAAATACTCAGCCTATGATTTAGGGCTAAAGATTTAAGAAACAGATTATCTCATGAGCCATAAACATGGATAGAGCTTCTAGGACGGGGGTCTGGCTGAGATCCACAGTAAGCTTGACCTGAGGGCTCTGTGAGCCAGCACAAAGCAGGGCAACTTCTCAGAGTAGCTAGACGGTCTCAGCACCCAGCCTTCTTGAACACCATTGGCACTGGCTTGCTAAGCTAAAGCTTAAGGGACATGAAACAACCTTAGAAGGTGGGTGGCCCCATCATGAGAGACTTAAATTAAAGAGCTTGGGAATAGCAACATCTTATCCAGCAATGTGTCTCCAGTGCCCAGGCACAGTGCCAAACACACCTTTTGTGTGGATAGTGTAATTAGTGACTGCTGCAGTCGCTTCATGGCACCCCACTCCGGTACTCTTGCCTGGAAAATCCCATGGATGGAGGAGCCTGGTGGGCTACAGTCCATGGGGTCGCTAAGAGTCGGACATGACTAAGCGACTTCCCTTTCACTTTTCACTTTCATGCATTGGAGAAGGAAATGGCAACCCACTCCAGTGTTCTTGCCTGGAGAATCCCAGGGACGGGGGAGCCTCGTGGGCTTCCGTCTATGGAGTCGCACAGAGTCGGACACGACTGAAGCGACTTAGTAGCAGCAGCAGCAAAGGCTTTCCTAGGTGGCGCTAGTGATAAAAACAAAACAAAACAAAAACCTGTCTGCCAATGCAGGAGACATAAGAAATGCAGGTACGGGGACGGTCCTATGATGGCGGAGGAATTGGACGGGGAGACCACTTTCTCCCCCACAAATTCATCAAAAGAACATTTAAACGCTGAGTAAAATCCACAAAACAACTTCTGAATGCCGGCAGAGGACATCAGGCACCCAGAAAAGCAGCCCATTGTCTTCGAAAGGAGGTAGGAAAAATATAAAAGACAAAAAAAGAGACAAAAGAGGTAGCGACAGAGCTCCATCCCGGGAAGGAGTCTTAAAAATAGAGAAGTTTCCAAACACCAGGAAACACTCTCACTGCTGAGTCTGTGCCAAGCCTTGAAAGCACAGAGGGCAACATAATAGCGAGGAAAAATAAGTAAATAATTAAAACCCACAGATTACAAGCCCAACAGTAACTCCCCCAGTGGAGAAGCAGCGCAGAAGCCTGTGCCCACCACTAGCAAGCGGGGACTGGGCAGGGAGGCGCGGGCTGCATTGCTTAGAGTAAGGATCGGGCCTGAATGCCCCCGACGGTAATCAGAGAGAACTAATTTGGGCTAGCAAACCAGACAGTGGGATAGCTACCACGGGAAAAGCCCTAAGACACCACCAGGCCCGCGCACAGAACAAAGGGCGGAACAGAACTAGCCAGCTGCAGACCATCCCCCTCTGGTGACAGGCAGCCAGAGCCAGAAGGGGGCAATCCCAGCCCCAGAGAGACATTATCTACAAAACTGCAAGCAGGCTTCTTTGCTTACTAAGACTTCTTGGGGTTCTGGAAAGTCATCCGCCTGAGAAGGTGCGCCGGTTGTACACCCAGAAAACTGAGCAGCAGGGACAGGAGAGGCGATAAGTTGCAGTGACCGAGCTCGCCAAACACCTCATCACCTGAGCTGCTTGGAGCTGGGAAAGGCACAAAATGCAGGTCCAATGGAGTCTGCGCCTCTGAGGACTACCCGAGTGCCTGAACCTGAGTGGCTTAGACCTGGGAGATGCATGCAGCCCAGGGCTGGCCTCGGACAGTTCCCAGCGGAGCAACCTAGAGCCTGAGCTGTGTGGGCAGGGAGAGTGCACACGCCGTGAACGGGAGCAGGCCCAGTGTGGCTGAGACACTACGAGCACACGCCAGTGTTATTTGTTTGCAGCGTCCCTCCCTCCCCACAGCGCGACTGAACAAGTGAGCATAAAAGAGTGTCAACCACCGTCCCCTTGTGTCAGGGTGGAAATCAGACACTGAAGAGACCAGCAAACAGAAGCTAAAACCGAGGGAACCGCCTTGAAAGTGACAGGTGCAATAGATTAAAACCCTGTAGTTAGCACTGACTACATAGGAAGGGGCCTATAGATCTTGAGATATATAAGCCAGACCAAGAAACTATCCAAAAATGAACTGACCCCACACTGCCCACACCACCACCAGAGAAAGTCCTAGATATATTTTTACTATTTTTACGATCATTCTTTTCTTTTTTTTTTTCTTCTTCTTCTTTTTTCCTCTTTTTCTTTTCTTTTTTTAACTTTTTTAAAATTTTAAGTCCTCTATTACTCCTTTAATTTTCATTTTTATAACCTCCTATTACTTTTCAAAAAAAAAAGACTTTTTAAAGCAAACTTCATATATATATATTTAAATAACTTTTGTGACTTTTTTTCTTCTTCTTCTTCTTTTCTTTAATATTTCATTTTTGAAAATCCAACCTCTACTCTAGAATTTTAATCTTTTCTTTTTGGTATTTGTTATCAATTTTGTACCTTTAAGAATCCAATCTTCAGTACCTATTTTTACTTGGGAGCGAGATTACTGGCTTGACTGCTCTCTCCCCCTTTGGACTCTCCTTTCTCTCCACTAGGTTGCGTCTGTCTCCTCCCTCCCCCTTCTCTTCTCTACCCAACTCTCTGAATCTCTGTGTATTCCAGACAGTGGAGGACACTTGGGGAACTGATTACTGGCTGGATCTGTCTCTCTCCTTTTCATTCCCCCCTTTTATCCTTCTGGCCACCTCTGTCTCCTTTCTCCCTCTTCTCTTCTCTGTATAACTCCATGAACATCTCTGAGCAGTCCAGACTGTGGAGCACACATAAAGAAGTGATTACTGGCTAGCTTGCTCTCTCCTCTTTTGATTCCACCTCATCTCATTCAGGTCACCTCTAATTCCCTCCTCCCTCTTCTCTTCTCCATGTAACTCTGTGAACCTCTCTGGGTGTCCCTCACTGTGGAGAAACTTTTCATGTTTAACCTAGATGTTTTGTCAACAGTGCTGTATAGAAGGAGAAGTCTTGAGACTACTGTAAAACTAAGACTGAAAACCAGGAGCAGGAGGCTTAAGTCCAAATCCTGAGAACATCATAGAACACCTGACTCCAGGGACCATTAAGCGATAGGAGCTCATCAAATGCCTCCATACCTACACTGAAACCAAGCACCACCCAAGGGCCAATAAGTTCCAGAGCAAGACATACCACGCAAATTCTCCAGCAACACAGGAACACAGCCCTGAGCTTCAATATACAGGCTGCCCAAAGTTACTCCAAAACCATTGACATCTCATAACTCGTTACTAGACACTTCATTGTATTCCAGAGACAAGAAATCCAGCTCCACTCACCAGAACACCAACACAAGCTTCCCTAACCAAGAAACCTTGACAAGCCACTGACACAACCCCACCCACAGCGAGGAAACTCCACAATAAAGAGAACTCCACAAACTGCCAGAATACAGAAAGGCCACCCCAAACTCAGCAATATAAACAAGATGAAGTGACAGAGGAATACCAGCAGGTAAAAGAACAGGATAAATGCCCACCGAACCAAACAAAAGAGGAGGAGATAGGGAATCTACCTGATAAAGAATTCCAAATAATGATAGTGAAAATGATCTAAAATCTTGAAATAAAAATGTAATAACAGATAAATAGCCTGGAGACAAGGATTGAGGAAATGCAAGAAAAGTTTAACAAGAACCTAGAAGAAATAAAAAAGAGTCAATATATAATGAATAATGCAATAAATGAGATCAAAAACACTCTGGAGGCAACAAATAGTAGAATAACAGAGGCAGAAGATAGGATTAGTGAAATAGAAGATAGAATGGTAGAAATAAATGAATCAGAGAGGAAAAAAGAAAAACGAATTAAAAGAAATGAGGACAATCTCAGAGCCCTCCAGGACAATATTAAACGCCACAACATTCGAATCATAGGAGTCCCAGAAGAAGAAGACCAAAAAAAAGACCATGAGAAAATACTTGAGGAGATAATAGTTGAAAACTTCCCTAAAATGGGGAAGGAAATAATCACCCAAGTCCAAGAAACCCAGAGAGTCCCAAACAGGATAAACCCAAGGCGAAACACCCCAAGACACATATTAATCAAATTAACAAAGATCAAACACAAAGAACAAATATTAAAAGCAGCAAGGGAAAAACAACAAATAACACACAAGGGGATTCCCATAAGGATAACAGCTGATCTTTCAATAGAAACTCTTCAGGCCAGGAGGGAATGGCAGGACATACTTAAAGTGATGAAAGAAAATAACCTACAGCCCAGATTACTGTACCCAGAAAGGATCTCATTCCAATATGAAGGAGAAATCAAAAGCTTTACAGACAAGCAAAAGCTGAGAGAATTCAGCACCACCAAACCAGCTCTCCAACAAATACTAAAGGATATTCTCTAGACGGGAGACACAAAAACAGTGTATAAACTCGAACCCAAAACAATGAAGTAAATGGCAACGGGATCATACTTATCAATTACGTTTACCTTAAATGTAAATGGGTTGAATGCCTCAACCAAAAGACAAAGACTGGCTGAATGGATACAAAAACAAGACCCCTATGTATGTTGTCTACAAGAGACCCACCTCAAAACAGGGGACACATACAGACTGAAAGTGAAGGGCTGGAAAAGGATATTCCATGCAAATAGAGATCAAAAGAAAGCAGGAGTAGCAATACTCATATCAGATAAAATAGACTTTAAAACAAAGGCTGTAAAAAGAGACAAAGAAGGACACTACATAATGATCAAAGGATCAATCCAAGAAGAAGATATAACAATTATAAATATATATGCACCCAACATAGGAGCACCGCAATACGTAAGACAAATGCTAACAAGTATGAAAGGGGAAATTAACAATAACACAATAATAGTGGGAGACTTTAATACCCCACTCACACCTATGGATAGATCAACTAAACAGAAAATTAACAAGGAAACACAAACTTTAAATGATACAATAGACCAGTTAGACCTAATTGTTATCTATAGGACATTTCACCCCAAAACAATGAATTTCATCTTTTTCTCAAGCGCACATGGAACCTTCTCCAGGATAGATCACATCCTGGGCCATAAATCTAGCCTTGGTAAATTCAAAAAAATTGAAATCATTCCAAGCATCTTTTCTGACCACAATGCAGTAAGATTAGATCTCAATTACAGGAGAAAAAATATTAAAAATTCCAACATATGTAGGCTCTACAACACGCTGCTGAATAACCAACAAATCACAGAAGAAATCAAAAAAGAAATCAAAATATGAACAGAAACGAATGAAAATGAAAACACAACAACCCAAAACCTATGGGACACTGTAAAAGCAGTCCTAAGAGGAAAGTTCATAGCAATACAGGCATACCTCAAGAAACAAGAAAAAAGTCAAATAAATAACCTAACTCTACACCTAAAGCAACTAGAAAAGTAAGAAATGAAGAACCCCAGGGTTAGTAGTAGGAAAAAAATCTTAAAAATTAGGGCAGAAATAAATGCAAAAGAAACAAAGGAGACCATAGCAAAAATCAACAAAGCCAAAAGCTGGTTCTTTGAAAGGATAAATAAAATTGACAAACCATTAGCCAGACTCATCAAGAAACAAAGGGAGAAAAATCAAATGAATAAAATTAGAAATGAAAATGGAGAGATCACAACAGACAACACACAAATACAAAGGATCATAAGAGACTACTATCAGAAATTATATGCCAATAAAATGGACAACGTGGAAGAAATGGACAAATTCTTAGAAAAGTACAACTTCCCAAAACTGAACCAGGAAGAAAAAGAAAATCTTAACAGATCCATCACAAGCACAGAAATTGAAACTGTAATCAGAAATCTTCCAACAAATAAAAGCCCAGGTCCAGACGGCTTCACAGGTGAACTCTACCAAAAATTTAGAGAAGAGCTGACACCTATCCTACTCAAACTCTTCCAGAAAATTGCAAAGGAAGGTAAACTTCCAAACTCATTCTATGAGGCCACCATCACCCTAATACCAAAACCTGACAAAGATACCACAAAAAAAGAAAACTACTGGCCAATATCACTGATGAACATAGATGCAAAAATCCTTAATAAAATTCTAGCAATCAGAATCCAACAACACATTAAAAAGATCATACACCATGACCAAGTGGGCTTTATCCCAGGGATGCAAGGATTCTTCAATATCTGCAAATTAATCAATGTAATACACCACAGTAACAAATTGAAAAATAAAAACCATATGATTATCTCAATAGATGCAGAGAAAGCCTTTGATAAAATTCAACATCCATTTATGATAAAAACTCTCCAGAAAGCAGGAATAGAAGGAACATACCTCAACATAATAAAAGCTATATATGACAAACCCACAGCAAACATTATCCTCAATGGTGAAAAATTGAAAGCATTTCCCCTAAAGTCAGGAACAAGACAAGGGTGCCCACTCTCACCACTACTATTCAACATAGTTTTGGAAGTTTTGGCCACAGCAATTAGAGCAGAAAAATAAATAAAAGGAATCCAAATTGGAAAAGAAGAAGTAAAACTCTCACTGTTTGCAGATGACATGATCCTCTACATAGAAAACCCTAAAGACTCCACCAGAAAATTACTAGAGCTAATCAATGAATATAGTAAAGTTGCAGGATATAAAATCAACACACAGAAATCCCTTGCATTTCTATACACTAATAATGAGAAAATAGAAAGAGAAATTAAGGAAATAATTCCATTCACCATTGCAACGAAAAGAATAAAATACTTAGGAATATATCTACCTAAAGAAACTAAAGACCTATATATAGAAAACTATAAAACACTGATGAAAGAAATCAAAGAGGACACTAATAGATGGAGAAATTTACCATGTTCATGGATCGGAAGAATCTATATACTGAAAATGAGTATACTACCCCAAACAATCTATAGATTCAATGCAATCCCTATCAAGCTTCCAATGGTATTTTTCACAGAGCTAGAACAAATAATTTCACAATTTGTATGGAAATACAAAAAACCTCAAATAGCCAAAGCAATCTTGAGAAAGAATGGAACTGGAGAAATCAACCTGCCTCACTTCAGGCTCTACTACAAAGCCACAGTCATCAAGACAGTATGGTACTGGCACAAAGACAGAAATATAGATCAATGGAACAAAATAGAAAGCCAGGAGATAAACCCACGCACCTATGGACACCTTATCTTTGACAAAGGAGGCAAGAATATACAATGGAGAAAAGACAATCTCTTTAACAAGTGGTGCTGGGAAAACTGGTCAACCACTTGTAAAAGAATGAAACTGGAACACTTTCTAACACCATACACAAAAATAAACTCAAAATGGATTAAAGATCTAAACATAAGGCCAGAAACTATACAACTCTTAGAGGAGAACATAGGCAAAACACTCTCTGACATACATCACAACAGAATCCTCTATGACCCACCTCCCAGAATATTGGAAATAAAAGCAAAAATAAATGGGATCTAATTAAAATTAAAAGCTTCTGCACAACAAAAGAAACTTTAAGCATGGTGAAAAAACAGCCTTCAGAATGGGAGAAAATAATAGCAAATGAAGCAACTGACAAACAACTAATCTCAAAAATATACAAGCAACTCCTACAGCTCAATTCCAGAAAAATAAATAAGCCAATCAAAAAATGGGCCAAAGAACTAAATAGACATTTCTCCAAAGAAGACATACAGATGGCTAACAAACACATGAAAAGATGCTCAAAACAGAGAAATTATCAGAGAAATGCAAATCAAAACCACAATGAGGTACCATTTCATGCCAGTCAGAATAGCTGCGATCCAAAAGTCTACAAGCAATATATGCTGGAGAGGATGTGGAGAAAAGGGAACCCCTCTTACACTGTTGGTGGGAATGCAAACTAGTACAGCCACTATGGAGAACAGTGTGGAGATTCCTTAAAAAACTGGAAATAGAACTGCCTTATGATCCAGCAATCCCACTGCTGGGCATACACACTGAGGAAACCAGAATTGAAAGAGACACGTGTACCCTGATGTTCATCGCAGCACTGTTTATAATAGCCAGGACATGGAAGCAACCTAGATGTCCATCAGCAGACGAATGCATAAGAAAGCTGTGGTACATATACACAATGGAGTATTACTCAGCCATTAAAAAGAATACATTTGAATCAGTTCTAATGAGGTGGATGAAACTGGAGCCTATTATACAGAGTGAAGTAAGCCAGAAAGAAAAACACCAATACAGTATACTAACGCATATATATGAAATTTAGAAAGATGGTAATGACAACCCTGTATGCAAGACAGCAAAAGAGACACAGATGTATAGAACAGTCTTTTGGACTCTGTGGGAGAGGGAGGGGGGATGATTTGGGAAAATGGCATTAAAACATGTATAATATCATATAAGAAATGAATCGCCAGGCCAGGTTCGACGCAGGATACAGGAAGCTTGGGGCTGGTGCACTGGGATGACCCAGAGGGATGGTATGGGAGGAAGGTGGGAGGCGGGTTCAGGATGGGGAACATGTGTACACCCGTGGCGGATGCATGTTGATGTATTGGCAAAACCAATACAATATTGTAAAGTAAATAATAATAATAATAATAAATTTAAAAAAGAAAATCAATAAGGAAATGCTTAAATAAAATGTGATAATCCATTGACTATATTAAAAAAAAAAAAAGAAAAGAAATGAGCGTATGATCCCTGAGCAACTAAGCGTGCATGCTTGCAAAGGTAGCCTAATACTATAATTTTATTGCCTTAAATGAGGGCCAACTTCCCCATTGAAATCTGTCTATTCAATGAAGACACTTTAAGATACTAGAATTTACTGTTAACCCATGGAACCCAAACACTTTTGATTCATTTTGAACAAAAAAGAAAATGATCAGATTGTCTTCTGGGGGTCAGAAGCGAGATGGGTTAAGGTTATTGGGAAATTTGAAAAAATTAAAGGTTCTAGCACCCAACTCCAGTACTCTTGCCTGGAAAATCCCATGAATGGAGGAGCCTGGTAGGCTGCTGTCCATGGGGTCGCTAAGAGTACGACTGAGCAACTTCACTTTCACTTTCATGCATTGGAGAAGGAAATGGCAACCCACTCCAGTGTTCTTGCCTGGAGAATCCCAGGGACTGGGGAGCCTGGTGGGCTGCCATTTATGGGGTCACACAGAGTCAGACATGACTGAAGCGACTTAGCAGCAGCAGCAGCAGCCACTCTCTTAGATTTTTCCCTGGTTATACCACCCATGTTCTTCCCAGATACATACGTGATGGAGGCTGACAGCCCCTGATGTATGATAGGAAGTAGTAGGATTAAGAGAAACCTATAAATCAGTCAGTACTTGCCACAGCCTCGTTTCCAAACCATCTGAGCAGGAAGGTCTGTTTGGACCAGAATTAGATTTGGCCCACACAGGACCCTTAAATCAGCCATTGAAAACCAAATGTGGAATTTCCTTTCAGGTCCAAAATATTGATGTCATATTTTCACCACAAGAATAAACCCAAAATAATCTGAAGCAATTTTCTTCCATCTGAGGGAGGAAAATAGGGTGTAGAAATTCTGCCCAGCTGACTCAAAGTGAATAGTTCAGAAGCAATTGCCAAATATCCAACTCAAAGGGGATATTTAAATTGATTGAGGAACCCCATTCCTTGATAACCAACATTTTGGGATTGAAACACCAACAAAATAGCAAAGCCTTTGTTTTTCCATTTTGAAAAGGTAAATGAGACTTTTAAGTCAAATAAATTTTTTCACATCTTAAATGTTTGGTGGGTACTATTGACCAACGGTGTAGGAGGTGAGTTTTACTGCTGGTGTTTTTTAATTCCCAAGTTTCCATGATTGCATACTTTAGTCATTTGGCAATGAGAACATTAGAAGTCTTGTCAAAGGTCTGCTTCTTCCTTTCCTGTTTGTATGAATTTCAACTTTTGTTTCTGGTGAGAACAAAGGGGTGTGTCAGGGGAGGTGTCTCCCTGTGTATGTCTACCTTTCACTTGTCCTAAAAACAATACAAAAAAAAAAAATATCTTTTGGTTTTCTGACAGTCTCTGCAGCTCAGACACTTCCATTAAGAGACCCTGCCTCTTTTGAGATATTCTATTACCTCCTGGCTATGTTTTCCAGCAGGTTCCCCAACAAAGCACAAAGGGAACAGGTAGGGCTGCCTTCAGATGCAGGTGATCAGCTGCGAAAGAACTCCTCTCTGGTGATCAGAGCAAGGACAGCAGACACTTTGACTTTAGATACTCCATTGATAAGCAGCTCCTTCCAAAGGACAGGAAGTAGGCAATCTCTCTTAGCCATCAATTCTGCTAAGAAGATCACTTAACTTGTCTATATCCCCTTAGGTGGATATAGGGGATATCACCTGTATCACCTAAGGGGATATAGACAAGTAGACAGGACTTATAGATAAGTTAGGTGACTGCACTTTATTTCTCACTTAAAATACTTTAACTATCAATATGTTTGGAATGAAGTTATTTTTTAATATAAGTAATTACTTTACAATATTGTATTGGTTTTGCCTGGAATGAATTTCTGTATGATTCTATATGCGTGCGTGCTCAGTGGCTTCAGTCCTGTCCGACTCTTTGAGATCCCATGGACTGTGCTTCACCAGGCTCCTCTATTCATGGGATTCTCCAGGCAAGAATACTGGTTTGGGTTGCCATACCCTCCTCCAGGGGATCTTCCCCACCCAGGGATTGAACCTGGGTCTCCTGAGTCTCCTGCACTGCAGGTGGGTGTTTTTTTTGTTTTTTTGTTTTTTAAACCATTAGCTCCACCTGGGAAGCCCATGACTCAGTCTAGCTTTTCGCAAAGACAGGTTGTCTGATGAGGCGGGTCCCTCACCATATGCAGGCTGGAGGGATCTCTCTCTGGCCACACTGTCTCTAATAGGACTTAGTCCTAAATACTTTTGCTACCAGTCTGTGTGTGTGTGTGCTCAGTCGTGTCTGACTTTTTCTGACATCATGGATTTGTAGCCTGCCAGACTCCCCTGTCCATGGAATTCTCCAGGCAAGAATACTGGAGTGTGTTGCCATTTTCTATTCCTGGGGATCCTCCCAACCCAGGGATCAAACCTGTGTCTCTTGCATCTCCTGAATTAGCAGGCAGATTCTTTATCACTGTGTGACCCACCTTCTGCAATCAGGGGGCCTTGGTGAACACTGCCTGCTTGTACCCCACAAGTGGAGAATCAATACTTCCAGATTCACAGAATTTCTCTCAGAACTCAAGAATCAAGGCTCCAAGGCGGGGAAAAGACAAAAGCAAACAATTTGACCAAAGAAACAGCATTCCAATGTCAAACACATCTAGGGGTGGGGCTTGTAGTTTAGATTTGTGTAACAGAAATGAACTAGTGTTTACTGAATACTGGCTGGCCTTTGTCTAGCATGTTAGAAGATCCATCCTTACCGAAAAAGCACTTGTGTGCAGAGGTGACCAGAGGATTTTCTCAAGAGTGGGGAGAAGAGAACAGGGTATTTTCTGGGCAGTGCTATAGTCACAGGGGAGCTTTCCATTCTTCTAAGTTTGGTTTGCATACAACAGTGATTTCAGAGGACTGAGGAGAAGAAATGGGAGAGAGCCAGTCATTAAGCCTACTAATTCTTTGTTTCTTTTTACTGCTTCTCAACAGAGTGTTGGGAGTGGTTGATTTAGAAAGTTTGCATTTAGAATACAAAAGCTCTCTTCCTAAAGCACGCTGCTACTGCTAAGTCGCTTCAGTCGTGTCCGACTCTGTGTGACCCCATAGATGGCAGTCCACCAGGCTCTCCCGTCCCTGGGATTCTCCAGGCAAGAACACTGGAGTGGGTTGCCATTTCCTACTCCAATGCATGAAAGTGAAAACTCAAAGTGAAGTCACTCAGTCATGTCCGACTCTTAGCGACCCTATGGACTGCAGCCTACCAGGCTTCTCCATCCATGGGATTTCCCAGGCAAGAGTGCTGGAGTGGGGTACCATCGCCTTCTCTGAAAGCATGCTAGATAATATCAAACATTTCTGAGAAGTATTCTTTTTTAACCCTTGCAAAAAACTAACCCACAAGAATGAGGATGTGCTTTCCCAAAGCTTGTTCTTGCTGACCTATTGCTCTCATTCATTCTCAAATGCTAACCACATACAACTCAAGATTTCAGTGGATTTTACCTATAAATTATCACACTATCTTGGTCCATTTTTAAGGAGAAACAGACTTGGTTAAATTACTCTTTCAAAGTTGATTCTTATAGTTTAAATGTTTGTGAAAGTTCTCAGTTGAAAGTTTTTCTCTTTCTCTTTTTTTCTCTTTTTGGTTTTTGCTTTCTTTTTTTTTTTTTAAGTGACTTTACCGTTAGTTCATTTCATTGCTTCCCTGAGGGAAATGATGCTCTTATATTTTAAAGATGCTGGTCAAAGGTTGGAAATGTTCTCTCCTGTTTTCTTTCCAGCTGGCTGCTTCCAGAATAGATTGCAATCCACAGTGAACACACAAATGCCTTTTTTTCAGATTAGACAGCTACTTTAATAAAAATTTTTTAAAAGCCACTACCAAAAAATTTTTACTAAAAAGATATATGATTATTGAAAAGCTGATATAAGTACTCATGCCTTATAAAATTTGAAAAATAAAAATGCTATTACACACATATTCATTGAAATGGAGAGAAATAAAATTGGAATACATAGCTCCTGTCATTTGTGGGAAAAGAAGAAAATCCCAATTAGTAACTATGTGAAAATCTCACCCAAAAGCTTTTATTTGACAGCTGATTTAAAATATATATAACGGGAGACAGAAGCAGAGCTCTCCCTGGTTCTTTGGACCTTGAAACTGAAAATTTTTAAGGAGAAAACTCTCCGTTTTTTCCCCCCAAATGTGACAATAGACTCAATTGTTTCCTACAATTCAAACAAGAAACTATTGCCTAGAGACTCAGCCAAGCCAATGCTTTTATATATGTTCAGTGAAGTTCGTGTGCCAAGATTACTAAACAATTAGCACTTTTTCCCTGGTGTGTCATCTGCACATATGCATGCAATGTATACATATGGATGTATGCAGAATGAAAGCCATCTTTGTGTGAGTAGAAAGTTCCTTTCTAGTGACTCCAAGTTTAATAAAATGTCATCTGCAGCAAAATATCTGGAATGAGCCATATAAAAATCAAAAGGGTATATTTTCTCAGGTGCTTCGGCTGAGGAGAAAAAGCGCTCTTTCTAAATGTCCAGTGATGTATAGCATAGAGTCAAGAGCTTAAATAATCCCAAACCTCTGATAGTATCATTGTGAAATGTCATGCTCTCATGAAAACGCTGCTGAATGTAATTGCCAAAAGCTGACTACGCTCAGGATGAACTGTTGTTCAGAATACGCATATTCTTTTCTAAAGCTGAAATATAAAAACATAAAACTACTATAAAATGTACGGAATGGAATACCACTTTCTCAGTGGGCTCCATCAGCTTGAAGTTTCTGGAGAAACAGTATTTTGCCAGCTTTGGACTCCCTGTTAAATGTATTTCTTCATTTTTATTATTGTTGTAGTTTTCAGGATTTTTTTTCCTATCTAATAGTGGGTACTTCTTCTTAGTATTTTTATATCATCCTTTTTGTTTTCTAATCATTCTCCAGACAGTCTGATCATTACCAACTACCACTGAGATTCCAATTAGTTCATGATTGCATCATGAAAAGCCTGCTTTCTTGACCTATTTGAGGGCATTATTTATAATTTAAAATACTTCCTCAGTTCCCTAATTAGAGCCTCAGATTCCCCCATCTGACCCTTTGCCCTTGCAGCACTGCTGTGTCTAATAGTCTGCAAAAGGGAGCATTCGTCAGTATGAGACGTACTGAGCTTTCTCGACGGTGTCTTTCCATTGTGCAGACATTTTCTTTACTAAAATGACTGGCTCACCACAGCTAAACACACTCATATGGCCTGCCCCAAGGGCTGCCTTTAATAAATAGGCCAAATGAAACACTGAAAATGTCTGTACAGAAAGAACACTAATGTGCACTTTTTAGAAAATGACTGGAGTGTGGTTTTCTTGAAAATAATAGTGCTACAGAAAGACAGATACAGAGAGAAACCAGGCCTATTTTCATGGCTGGCCAGGTCTCCATAGAGACACTCGCTGACCCCATTAATCCATTCCTTCCTTTCACAGTAGAAGAAATTTGATCTGGATCACATGACCACTCAAAGACGAGCTTTTGTCCCTTTTGCAGATAGGGTGGGGCACGTGACCTAATTCTTACTGATAGGATGTCTGCCGCTTGAAGAGGGGAGACATGTCATCCCATTCCTCCCCACTCCACCCCGGGACCTGGAAGAGGCGTGGAAAACTGCGAGGATGACGACACACTGCAGAGATGGTACAGCCGCAGAATATCTCCCGGGTCTCTGGAAACCCAGCGAATTGCTCTCCTCCAGCTTTTACAGGCTGGAGAAGCGAGTGGCAAATCCACTCTAGTACTCTTGCCTGGAGAATTCCATGGACAGAGGAGGCTGGTGGGCTACAGTCCATGGGGCCGCAGAGAGTCAGACACAACTGAGTGACTAATACTAATTTTACAGGAGAGAGAAATGAAACACAATTTTGTGTCAGACGCTGTTATTTTGGGCCCATGGTATAAGTAGCTGAAGCTATGTGCTCATTCTTTCTGTGAACTGCCATGTTTTACATGCTAGACTTCAGATGTCTTGGGAACCGCTGGGCACATAGCTCTGATAACTTTATGTTCTTATTGCTCTAAGGAAGAACTTATACTTTTCACTAAACCAGCTAACTTTAATTTTGAAATCTTTAAAATCTTGGCTCCAGTGCTACCCTCTGGAAGCTCTTCATGGAGGACACAAGAAACAAGGAGCTGGAAATGGGCGAGGGGCAGAGGATGGGTTCTGCCGGATGGGACTCTGGCCGGGCCAGAGTCCGTTCACAGACATAATCAACAGAACCAAGGTTGGACATGTTAATAAGCTTTACTAGGGAGAAGAGTCAAGGCCTCTTGACTAACCCTGGTACAGGGATAATTCTCCTGCGATCATCACATCTCTCATGTGATTTTGCCTATCACATGTATTTTAAAAAAACTATCAGAAACTAAATATCAAGTGTATACACCTGGGCAATTTTTTTTTTTTTTTGCACTTCCCTTTTCTTAACTTTCCAGCTACTCATTTCCCTTCGTCAGCTCTTTGTTTGCTACCCAACAAGTGAATATCTCTTCCACTGAAAAACTAGTTCCAGGACTCATGAGCCATGATTGCTGGGTCTGTGCTTTCTCTCACTTCATCTTTTGGGGAATGAGACAGAGAGTGGTTGTAATTTTATTTTGAATTTCTCAAATCCATTACTGTCTCTACCACTGGCTCACTAAGGGGTCAGTGTTTCACTGTCAATAATGTTCTATTTATTTGTCACACCCCTGGGTGACTTTTAAGTTGATTCTTCATTAGGCATCAGAGTGTGAGAGTGTTACATAGAATAACAGCTTCTTACTATTTAAACCGTCATCTAGTCCAACCTCACAATGAGAACAAAAGACTCACAGCTAGTTACTAGCTGTGCATTTCAGCAGATTATGTAACGTCACTTTCTCACTTACAGGTCCAAATAAATATCTACGTTATTCTGTTAATTGTTTCAATAAGAGTAGTAATGACAGTCAATGATGTTAGTGCTTGATATGGTTATTGTTGCTAACAGAGTTAAGTCTTCTCTTGATTTCTTACAATAGAGACTCTCACATCCTTCACAGAGGTTAAAATAGTTCGGTTACTCTCAGGGTTAAAGCAAAAACTCATTCTCTGTAACTTTATCCGTCTGCCCTAGACCTTCCCGCAGGGCTTGGAGAATGAATCTACTCTGTCCACATGATACTGATCCTTCCCAGCAAAACTTTTCATCCCTCAAGCTGAAGATTTCCAGTGACTCTAATATTCTCAGATGAGATGGAGATTCCAGTGTTTTTCACAAAGCTGGCCTTTCTCTTCCAAATGATACTCAGTGTCCTGTGTTCCTTCTAGAGTACCCAGACCCACAGCACACAGCTCAATTACAGTGACCTGATTTGCACTTTTGATGGGGGGCAGTGAGCACCTGGGCTTCCCTAGTGGTTCAGTGGGAAAGAATCCACCTGCTAATGCAGGAGACATGGGTTCAATCCCTGAGCCGGGAAGATCCTCTGGAAAAGGAAATGGCAACTCATTCCGGTATTCTGGAAAATCCCAAGGACAGAGGAGCCTGGCAGGCTACAGTCCATGGGGTTGCAAAGAGTTGGACATGACTTAGCAACTAAACAATTGAACAAATACCAGTATGCTCTCAAAAAAAAAAAAAAAAAAAAAATCTCAAGCAGAGATAAATCTTATTCATGAGAGGGATATTTTTGTCCAAGCTTCTATCCTGAAATTTTACTCCTTGCTTCTCATTCATCTGAACTTAATCACTTTGCTGGGATTCAGAGAAGAGGATTATCAAACAGATTAAGGATCCATGTATTGTTGTAGGTTCAGGAGTTTACATGAAGGGTGAACTTGAGCAATGCCTTGTTTTCCTCATTTGTGAAAGTCCTGCACTATTTATTCCACTTGATTAATCGCAATGAAAATATGAATGGTGAACCACTGTATACATGCTAAACATTATTGATAATAGTAAGAAAACTGTTCTTTTCTCATTATTTCTCATCTTTTCTGAGTCATTCTGCTTACAAAATGGGAATTAAAATATAGAATTATTTGAGGATCCATTGATGTAATATGTGTGCAATAGTGTAACACAATTCTTGGCACACACTGGTTACTCCATGTGAATTTTGTAATGTACAGTTGATGAATTCTGGCTCCCAAAATGATGCAGTCATTGTACCCACTGCATAAATGCAGATCATTCTGCAATATCTCCTTGTGGTGTTTTTAAGGAGGTAAAAAACTAAATCTGAAAATAGGTCACCTGGAAACTATCACTCACATGATGGAAGAGTTAGATGCATCAAATTATTTTCCTTGAAATGAATGACTAAGGCAGTCTCCTCCCTCCTCTGACCATTAACAGCCACTGTTCCTTTAAGCATCACTCAGACACCAATCCATAAGGGAAACTGATTGAAATAAGATATATTGTCCTTTAGGTAGAAATATCGAGACACAACTTAATCAATAGCACCTTGATTCTACAAAAAAGATAATCCATCTCTCCTGTTCAAAGAACTTGTTCTTCTTTTTTGTTTGTTTTGTTTTATTTATTTTTTTAAAATTTTATTTTATTTTTAAACTTTACAATATTGTATCAGTTTTGCCAAATATCGAAATGAATCCACCACAGATATACTAATGATAATAACTGAAGCTAGCCCATAGCTTAACCTGATTGAACAGCTCACTGTATCTCTTGACTCCTTTTTAAGTACAGAGGGTGCAGACAACCATATAAATTCACTCTGTCCAATCCAGTATCCAATGTCTATTTGACGATTGTGACGGGTTTTTTTTTTTTTAATGGTGTCAATTATATTTTTAGGCCTCAACTATATTCCCTTATACAATCCATATGCAGTTATTTTAAATTTTTAAAAAGACTTTTTCTGGTACAGTAAAAAAAAAAAAAAGCTTTTTAATTAAACTTACAGGATTTTTCCATCATGAACTGCCTTGAATTCTGAGCTTAACAGAAAAAAAATGCTGTGAGAAAAAGTTTAGAAGTCAAATTGACCTGCACCATTTCATTTTCCAACTTTTCCTTCATCACACTGGAAAGCAACATTTACTCTTATTCCTTTACTATACATAATGTGACCACTTGTGTCTGATTCTTTGTGACCTCATGGACTATAGCCCATCAGACTCCTCCATCCATAGGATTTTCTAGGCAAGAGTGCTAGAGTGGGTCGCCCTTTCCTTCTCCAGGGGATGTTCCTGACCCAGGGATCGAACCTGGGTCTCCCACATTGCAGGCAGATGCTTTACTGTCTGAGCCACCAGAGAATCCCCTGACCATAAGCTACATCTGTTCTTAAAGATGTTCAAGTGTCACCTAAGTCTCCATTCTCTACTCCCCTTCTTGTCTCTCAACTGTAACAATCTCATAACTGCATTGGAAGGAAAAACAAGACTATCAGCTCGAAACATCTTCAGCTGTCCATTTCAAACTAGTTTTCCTCATTTTTTTATTCATTCATTCAAGAAGAACCTCAGTTATTTTATCAGATATGTTGTTGAGTATCTGGTTAGTTTAGGATATAAAAAAATTTCACAATCTAAACATACAGTAAAGGAACCTTAAATAAATTTTCAAGAAATTATGATCTTCCAGAAGGTCCTCAGATATACACCAGAGGGTAAAGAGTGTCAGAAAGAGAGATACAGTTAAAGCCACTAAAGAGAGAGGAGCAAAGACTTGAAAGCTCACAGCCAGTCTCGGATGGACCCTGTGTGATCTGGGCCTTCACTCTAGTGATGATTTGGGTGGGGGAGGAATGTAAAGGGGGAGATTTCCCAGGAGAAAGGTAGAATTTGAATAAGGAAATAGAGGTAGAAAATCGCACAAAATTGAACAAGGAAATGGAGGTAGAAAATCACACAAAATGTGCCGAGATATTATAATTAATATAATTTAAACTGACTTGACTAATTCAGAGGAAATCTAAAGGAGAAGAGTGAGAGGAAAAACTAAAAAGACAGATTTGAGTCTTTATCAGACTGGTTTGTACACATTTTTAAAATTTGGAAATGGTGAGCCATTGATGGTTTTTTCAGAAGGCCAGAGATCAGGAACACCAATCTGACAGCTGTATCTATGATGAACTGGAAGAGGAAAACTGAAGTGAGAGATAGCTTGGATATTCAACGGCCTAAAATGGCAACCCACTCCAGTGTTCTTGCCTAGAGAATCCCATGGACAGAGGAGCCTGGTGGGCTGCCGTCTATGGGGTCGCACAGAGTCGGACACGACTGAAGCGCCTTAGCAGCAGCAGCAAACAGTAAACAAAAGGACCCTGAAAGAGGCAATAGGAATAGAGTCGCAGAAAGAGATGGAGATAAGAGAAATGTAGAAGAGGTAGGACCTTGCAACTAACCAGATATGGCAAATGAGAGAGCATAAGGAGAGAGAAAGTATACTCCCATTCTAAACCAAGGTTATACATTTTAAAAAATTAATTAATTTATTTTAATTGGAGGCTAATTACTTTACAATACTGTAGTGATTCTTGCCTTTCAGTTCAGTTCAGTCGCTCAGTCGTGTCTGACTCTTTGTGACACCATGAATCGCAGCACGCCAGGCCTCCCTGTCCATCACCAACTCCTGGAGTCCACCCAAACCCATGTCTATTGAGTCGGTGATGCCATCCAACCATCTCATCCTCTGTCATCCCCTTCTCCTCCTGCCCTCAATCTTTCCCAGCATCAGGGTCTTTTCCAATGAGTCAGCTCTTCGCATCAGGTGGCCAAAGTATTAGAGTTTCAGCTTCAACATCAGTCCTTCCAATGAACACCCAGGACTGATCTCTTTTAGGATGGATTCTTGCCTTACATTGACATGAATCAGCCATGGGTGTACATGTGTCCCCCATCCTAAAGTTATCTTTTTAAATTTATTTCATGGATAACATTGATGTTCATTTATATTCTATTCTAATTTATATATAGAAAAGGAAGTTGTTGAAATTCTCAAAAGGATTGGTAAAGAGAAAGGTGATTTTAAAAATGATATAGAAATTAACTGACACTGATGAACATAGATGCAAAAATCCTTAACAAAATTCTAGCAATCAGAATCCAGCAACACATTAAAAAGATCATTCACCATGACCAAGTGGGCTTTATCCCAGGGATGCAAGGATTCTTCAATATCCGCAAATCAATCAATGTAATACACCACATTAACAAATTGAAAAATAAAAACCATATGATTATCTCAATAGATGCAGAGAAAGCCTTTGACAAAATTCAACATCCATTTATGATAAAAACTCTCCAGAAAGCAGGAATAGAAGGAACATACCTCAACATAATAAAAGCTATATATGACAAACCCACAGCAAACATTATCCTCAATGGTGAAAAATTGAAAGCATTTCCTCTAAAGTCAGGAACAAGACAAGGGTGCCCACTTTCACCATTACTATTCAACATAGTTTTGGAAGTTTTGGCCACAGCAATCAGAGCAGAAAAAGAAATAAAAGGAATCCAAATTGGAAAAGAAGAAGTAAAACTCTCACTATTTGCAGATGACATGATCCTCTACATAGAAAACCCTAAAGATTCCACCAGAAAATTACTAGAAATAATCAATGACTATAGTAAAGTTGCAGGATATAAAATCAACACACAGAAATCCCTTGCATTCCTATACACTAATAATGAGAAAACAGAAAGAGAAATTAAGGAAACAATTCCATTCACCATTGCAACGGAAAGAATAAAATACTTAGGAATATATCTACCTAAAGAAACTAAAGACCTATATATAGAAAACTATAAAACACTGGTGAAAGAAATCAAAGAGGACACTAATAGATGGAGAAATATACCATGTTCATGGATTGGAAGAATCAATATAGTGAAAATGAGTATACTACCCAAAGCAATTTATAGATTCAACGCAATCCCTATCAAGCTACCAACAGTATTCTTCACAGAGCTAGAACAAATAATTTCACAATTTGTATGGAAATACAAAAAACCTCGAATAGCCAAAGCGATCTTGAGAAAGAAGAATGGAACTGGAGGAATCAACCTACCTGACTTCAGGCTCTACTACAAAGCCACAGTTATCAAGACAGTATGGTACTGGCACAAAGACAGAAATATTGATCAATGGAATAAAATAGAAAGCCCAGAGATAAATCCACGAACATATGGACACCTTATCTTTGACAAAGGAGGCAAGAATATACAATGGATTAAAGACAATCTCTTTAACAAGTGGTGCTGGGAAATCTGGTCATCCACTTGTAAAAGAATGAAACTGGACCACTTTCTAACACCATACACAAAAATAAACTCAAAATGGATTAAAGATCTAAACGTAAGACCAGAAACTACAAAACTCCTAGAGGAGAACATAGGCAAAACACTCTCCGACATACATCACAGCAGGATCCTCTATGACCCACCTCCCAGAATATTGGAAATAAAAGCAAAAATAAACAAATGGGACCTAATTAACCTTAAAAGCTTCTGCACATCAAAGGAAACTATTAGCAAGGTGAAAAGACAGCCTTCAGAATGGGAGAAAATAATAGCAAATGAAGCAACCGACAAACAACTAATCTCAAAAATATACAAGCAACTCCTACAGCTCAACTCCAGAAAAATAAACGACCCAATCAAAAAATGGGCCAAGAACTAAATAGACATTTCTCCAAAGAAGACATACAGATGGCTAACAAACACATGAAAAGATGCTCAACATCACTCATTATCAGAGAAATGCAAATCAAAACCACTATGAGGTACCATTTCACACCAGTCAGAATGGCTGCGATCCAAAAGTCTACAAATTATAAATGCTGGAGAGGGTGTGGAGAAAAGGGAACCCTCTTACACTGTTGGTGGGAATGCAACCTAGTACAGCCACTATGGAGAACAGTGTGGAGATTCCTTAAAAAACTGGAAATAGAACTGCCTTATGATCCAGCAATCCCACTGCTAGGCATACACACTGAGGAAACCAGAAGGGAAAGAGACACGTGTACCCCAATGTTCATCGCAGCACTGTTTATAATAGCCAGGACATGGAAGCAACCTAGATGTCCATCAGCAGATGAATGGATAAGAAAGCTGTGGTACATATACACAATGGAGTA
This sequence comes from Bos taurus, assembly GCF_002263795.3. Classification (NCBI taxonomy): domain Eukaryota; kingdom Metazoa; phylum Chordata; class Mammalia; order Artiodactyla; family Bovidae; genus Bos; species Bos taurus. The sequence continues at coordinate 24,323,641 of NC_037339.1, forward strand.
TTACTCAGCCATTAAAAAGAATACATTTGAATCAGTTCTAATGAGGTGGATGAAACTGGAGCCTATTATACAGAGTGAAGTAAGCCAGAAGGAAAAACATAAATACAGTATACTAACGCATGTATATGGAATTTAGAAAGATGGTAACAATAACTCTGTATACGAGACAGCAAAAGAGACACTGATGTATAGAACAGTCTTATGGACTCTGTGGGAGAGGGAGAGGGTGGGAAGATTTGGGAGAATGGCATTGAAACATGTAAAATATCATGTAGGAAACGAGTTGCCAATCCAGGTTCGATGCACGATGCTGGATGCTTGGGGCTGGTGCACTGGACGGCCCAGAGGGATGGTATGGGGAGGGAGGAGGGAGGAGGGTTCGGGATGGGGAACACATGTATACCTGTGGCGGAGTCATTATGATATTTGACAAAACTAATACAATTATGTAAAGTTTAAAAATAAAATAAAATTAGAAAAAAAAAAAATAAAATCAAAAAAAAAAAAAAAAGAAATTAACTGAGCCAAGGTGATGTGACAGTCATGATAAAAATAAAATGCAGATAAATTCCTTAGAGTACAATAGTTTTCTTAGGGTATAATATATGCTAGTTTTCTTAGGGCATAATATATGTTTATTATTATAAACTCTGAAAAGAGGAGTTTTGTTTACTGTATGAGTAATAATGAAAAAGAAGAAACATATAAGAGACAATGAGCTTCAAATAAATATTCAATGTGTATGTGACTGAGTCAAACCAATGATGCAGAATTGATTCTAGGCTTAATTTTCAGCTTTTATACTCAGAAGCCAAATGCTAAAAATAAGTAAAACATAGATATAAATTAAATAAAACATAATAAAAATTAAAACATCATATTATTTATTTAAAAATACTAAATTAAGCATTGTATTCTTTACAAACACTACACTTTGATGATTTCAATTCTTTTGATTTTTGTTCTCATTGACATCTACACACCACTATATATAGATAACTAGTAAGAACCCACTTTTAGTACAGGGGACTCTACTCAATACTCTGTAATGGCCTATAAGAGAAAAGAATCTGAAAAAAGAGTGGATATATGTATATGTATAACTGATTCACTTTGCTATACACCTGAAAGGATCACAGCATTGTAAATCAACTACATTCAAATCAAAATATTAAATATGAATAAAAGGAATTTAGCAGACCAAAACTAGTACTGCTGTATAGCACAGAGAGCTATTTTCAATATCCTGTGATAAATCATAATCGAAAAGAACATGAACGAGGATAAAACTGAGTCACTTTGCCATAAAGCAGAAATTAACACAATGTTATAAACCAACTATACTTGAATGAAACAAATCTTGAAAAATAATGTAGGAATTTTGGGCACATTGAACTGTGAACAATGAAAAGTCCATATTCAGCTGCATTTGTGTGTAAAAGAAAAGTGACTGCTACTCACTCAGTCATGTCCAACTGTTTGTGACCCCAGGGACTGTACCCTGCCAAGCTCCTCTGTCCATGGAATTCTCCTGGCAAGAATACTGGGGTGAGTAGCCATTTCCTTCTCCAGGAGATCTTCCCAACCCAGAAATGGAACCAGATCTCCTATATTGCAGGCAGATTCTTTACCATTTGAGTCACCTCATTTATACTTAAACCATTCCTCAATCATACTTAAAAATAAGGAACAGTTCAGTTCAGTTGCTCAGTCGTGTCCAACTCTTTGCGACCCCATGAATCTCAGCATGCTAGGCCTCACTGTCCATAACCAACTCCCGGAGTTCACCCAAACTCTTGTCAATCGAGTTGGTGATGCCATCCAGCCATCTCATCCTCTGTCATCCTCTTCTCCTCCTGCCCCCAATCCCTCCCAGCATCAGGGTCTTTTGCAATGAGTCAACTCTTCGCATGAGGTGGCCAAAGTTTTGAAGTTTTAGCCTCATCATCAGTCCTTCCAATGAACACCCAGGACTGGTCTCCTTTAGGATGGACTGGTTGGATCTCCTTGCAATCCAAAGGACTCTCAAGAGTCTTCTCCAACACCAGAGTTCAAAAGCGTCAATTCTTCAGCACTCAGCTTTCTTCACAGTGCCACTCTAACATCCATACATGACCACAGGAAAAACCATAGCCTTGACTGGAAGGACCTTTGTTGTCAAAGTAATGTCTCTGCTTTTGAGTATGCTATTTAGGTTGGTCATAACTTTCCTTCCAAGGAGTAAGCGTCTTTTAATTTCATGGCTGCAGTCACCATCTGCAGTGATTTTGGAGCCCCAAAAAATAAAGTCTGACACTGTTTCCACTGTTTCCCCATCTATTTCCCATGAAGTGATGGGACCAGATGCCATGATCTTCGTTTTCTGAATGTTGAGCTTTAAGCCAACTTTCTCACTCTCCTCTTTCACTTTCATCAAGAGGCTTTTTAGATCCTCTTCACTTTCTGCCATAAGGGTGGTATCATCTGCATGTCTGAAGTTATTGAGATTCCTCCCAGCAATCTTGATTACAGCTTGTGCTCTTTCCAGCCCAGCATTTCTCATGATGTATTCTGCATGTAAGTTAAATAAGCAGGGTGACAATATACAGCCTTGACATACTCCTTTTCCTATTTGGAACCAGTCTGTTGTTTCATGTCCAGTTCTAACTGTTGCTTCCTGACCTGCATATAGGTTTCTCAAGAGGCAGCTCAGGTGGTCTGGTATTGCCATCTCTTTCAGAATTTTCCACAGTTTATTGTGATCCACACAGTCAAAGGGTTTGGCATAGTCAATAAAGCAGAAATAGATGTTTTTCTGGAACTCTCTTGCTTTTTCAATGATCCAGCAGATGTTGGCAATTTGATCTTTGGTTTCTCTGCCTTTTCTAAAACAAGCTTGAACATCTGGAAGTTCACAGTTCATGTATTTCTGAAGTCTGGCTTGGAGAATTTTGAGCATTACTTTACTAGTGTGAGATGAGTGCAATTGTGCAGTAGTTTGAGCATTCTTTGGCATTGCCTTTCTTTGTGGTTGGAATGAAAACTGACCTTTTCCAGTCCTGTGGTCACTGCTGAGTTTTCCAGATTTGCAGGCATATTGAGTGCAGCACTTTCAAAGCATCATCTTTTAGGATTTGAAATAGCTCAACTGGAATTCCATCACATCCATTAGGTTTGTTCAAATGTGGTCCACTGGAGAAGGGAATGGCAAACCACTTCATTATTCTTGCCTTGAGAACCCCATGAACAGTTTGAAAAGGCAAAATGATAGGATACTGAAACAGGAACTTCCCAGGTCGGTAGGTGCCCAATATGCTACTGGAGATCAATGGAGAAATAACTCCAGAAAGAATGAAGGGATGGAGCCAAAGCAAAAACAATACCCAGTTGTGGATGTGACTGGTGATAGAAGCAAGGTCCGATGCTATAAAGAGCAGTATTGCACAGGAACCTGGAATGTTAGGTCCATGAATCAAGGCAAATGGAAATGGTCAAACAGGAGATGGCAAGAGTGAAAGTCGACATTCTAGGAATCAGCAAACTAAAATGGACTGGAATGGGTGAATTTAACTCAGATGACCATTATATCTACTACTGTGGGCAAGAATCCCTTAGAAGAAATGGAGTAGCCATCATGGTCAACAAAAGAGTCTGAAATGCAGTACTTGGATGCAATCTCAAAAACGACAGAATGCCCTCTGTTCATTTCCAAGGCAAACCATTCAATATCACAGTGATCCAAGCCTATGCCCCAACCAGTAACACTGAAGAAGCTGAAGTTGACCGGTTCTATGAAGACCTACAAGACCTTTTAGAACTAACACCGAAAAAAGATGTCTTTTTCATTGTAGGGGACTGGAATGCAAAAGTAGGAAGTCAAGAAACACCTGAAGTAACAGGCAAATTTGGCCTTCAAGTACGGAATGAAGCAGGGCAAAGGCTAATAGAGTTTTGCCAAGAGAACGCACTGGTCATAGCAAACACCCTCTTCCAAGGAACAGTAGGCCCCCACATACGCACTGAAGGTCTAACAAAGTGAACTTCATTGGTGGGTATCTTCCAGAAAGAAGGCAGTAAGATAAAACTTGCTGACTGCAGTGATCTTTAATGCCAGGGCTGACATGTAAAGATTGTTCTGTATTTGTAGAGATTCGGAAATGGAAGATTCTGAGAAGACAAATTGAGAATGAAACAGAAGTAGAGTGAAACAAAATAATATGCAAAAAAAAAAACCAGGGCTCAATATTCTGAATTCGTACACCTTATAAAATGAATATAAAAATCTTTCTAATGTAGATCTAAATATAAATTAAATTATTATAGCTACATACTTAGAGAATTATAAAAATTCAACACCAGAAGTGATCTTATAAGCACTCTCTCATGACGCTTGATGGACAAAAAGTTGTTGCTGAGGAATGGGAAAATGTCAATCTTTTCTCCCTCTCTGGTTTTCTTGTTAATAATATCAGCATCATTAAAATCCACCTTATTTCTAAATTGCAGCAGTCTGTACTTTAATAGAAAGAGCAAAGATGACCTAAATATGAACTAATCCTCTGGGATGTGGAGATCAAGCCCATTTCATTATTATATTGATTGTGGGTGTCTCTAATGATTCAACTGGGGTTCCCTGGTGGCTCAGTGGTAAAAAAAAAAAAAAAAAAAAAAAGACATCTGAAATGCAGGAGCCCCAGGAGACTCATGTTTGATCCCTGGGCTGAGAAGATCCCCTGGAGAAGAACATGGCAACCCACTCCAGTATTCTTGCCTGGAAAATCCCAAGGACAGAGGAGCCTGGCAGGCTACAGTCCATAGGGTTGCAAAGAGTCAGACAGGGCTGAAGGGACTTAGCACATACGCACACACACTTGCACTAATGATTCAACAGTAAGCCTCTCTCTTGGCTTCTGTGCATTGTCCAGGGCTCTGAGTCTCTCTTTTCCACCCTCCGCCTGTGCATTGCTCACGTAACATGTTATCTGGGCCCAGAGATCTGGCAGGTTTTGAGCAAGGGCCTTTGCTGCAGCTTATGAGTATGTACGTTGTTAATTTACTAGATCAAAGAATGGAAAAACCTACAGGCCATACCCTATGTTCCGCATCAAAAGCAAGTACATAAGAATGGAGTATGATGAGTTAGAAACAGCACTGACTGCACTCATCTCATTAAAGCACTGTGAACTGACAAAAGAGATTAAGCGGAAAATTCTTCCCAAGGAGAAAAAGGATACTGGGGAGTACAAATACCTAAGATAGAAGGAAATCCAAATATTCATTTAGAATTAGGATTTGTTGTTGTTTAGTTGCTAAGTCCTGTTAGACTCTTTTGAGATCCCACGGACTGTAGCCCCCAGGCTCTTCTGTCCATGGGACTTTCCAAGCAAGAATACTGGAGGGGGTTGCCATTCTCTTCTCCAGGGGATCTTCCTGACCCAGGGATTAAACCCACGTCTCCTGCATTGGCAGGTAGATTCTTTACCACTGAGCCACCAGAAAAGCCCAGAACTAGGATAGGCACTTAAAAAAAAAAAAAAAAAAAAAGGTGTGTTCTAGATATATTTATCAAAAATTAGGTGAAAATGACTTGTAGTTACTTATCATTAGTTAAAATTTCAAATAGCAGCACTCTTAATTACTAAACTCTGTGATAATGAAGTAGTTTTAGAAATGATGTGCTTTTCCATTATTTACAATTCAGGGCATCATTAAGAATAGCATATTTGGACAATGACAACTGGATCTGGTCATGATATTTTTGCCAAATTTGGTGACACCACAACATAAATTAGACTTGATGTGTGATTATTGTAAAGGTCTTCTCTTTCCCCCCACTTTATTTCTGTTTAAACAACTGTGGAAAAGGAGAATAAAAATGTGTAAACAATTTATCCTAGAACACTTGTAGGAAATCTTTCTTAATGTTGGCTGCATTTTTCTGCTCATTTGTCCCGTGAAATGCAATAGCAATATTGGATAGAGAACTACATGTGTCAGTACTATTTTAGCCATTACGCCTTAGGTGTAATTCGATTTTCTCATTTGAAATCCATGTTATTATGTGCATTCGTGGCATGGCACTCCTGTGAGCAATCACCACTGGATGTCTACAATAGGCTTATAATGAGACACATATTTGTGGTTAGCACAATAATTGTTTTTTTCCAATTGAAGTCACAGTCTCCTTTTTCAGATCTCTAGGCTGAAAAAAGTCATGCTTTCTCCAAACATCCTGGATAATCCTAAGACACATCCCCATATGCTGATAGCAGATTGTTTAGATAAATGCAGATCTTATAAGTGTTTTTGAATAATCAGTGTATACAATGAGTAAGTGAATGAGAGACTGCCTCTACTATTTTTAAAAAGTAATAAAAGGTGTATATGTCCACAAATTTCCACCATAATTATATGACAAAACAATGCTTTTTCAAGTTGAAAGGTCTAAAATATCAATAGCAAAACACAAACAATTTAATTTAAAAATTTTAATTAAAAATTCAGATCAGAGGATCTGAATAGACATTTTTTTTTTTAGAGTAAGACATAGAGATGGCCAACAGACACAAAAAAAGATACTCAACATCACTAATCATCAGGGAAATGTACATTAGAACACAACAGGCTGGGAGAAAACATATGCAAAGCATACATCTGATGAAGAACTGTTATCCAAAAATTATAAAGACTTAAAATCAGATTGTTGTCATACTGTTGAGTTTTAAAAGTTCTTCATTTCACCAAAGAAGATATACAAATGGAAAATAAGCATGTGAAAAGATTCTCCACATTATATATCATCAGTTCAGTTCAATCACTCATTCGTGTCTGACTTTTTGCGACCCCATGAATCGCAGCACGCCAGGCCTCCCTGTCCATCACCAACTCCTGGAGTTCACCCAAACCCATGTCCATTGAGTCGGTGATGCTATCTAACCATCTCATGCTCTGTTGTCCCCTTCTCCTCCTGTCCTCAATCTTTCCCAGCATCAGAGTCTTTTCAAATGAGTCAGCTCTTTGCATCAGGTGGCCAAAGTATTGGAGTTTCAGCTTCAACATCAGTCCTTCCAATGAACACCCAGGACTGATCTCCTTTAGGATGGACTGGTTGGATCTCCTTGCAGTCCAAGGGACTCGCAAGAGTCTTCTCCAACACCACAGTTCAAAAGCATCAATTCTTCAGCGCTCAGCCTTCTTCACAGTCCAACTCTCATATCCATACATGACTACTGGAAAAACCATAGCCTTCACTAGACGGACCTTTGTTGGCAAAATAATGTCTCTGCTTTTTAAAATGCTGTCTAGGTTGGTCATAACTTTCATCAGGGACATGCAAATAGAAACAATAAGATACCACTACACCCTAGTGAGAATGGCTGATGTCCAAAACACTGACAATACCAAATGCTGGTAAGGAAGTAGAGCAACAGGAACTCATACATTGCTCTTAGGAATGGAAAATAGTACAGCCATATTGGAAGACAGTTTCACAGTTTCTTACAAAAGTAAATATACTCTTACCATAAAATACAACAGTCATATTCTTTGGCATTTACCCAAAGGAACTGAAAACTTATATCCACACAAAAATCTGCACAAGGATGTTTATAGCAATTTTACTCACAATTGTCAAAACTTGGAAGCAACCAAGATGTTCTTTAAGAGATGAATGGATAATAAACTGTGGTACAACCAGACAATGGGAATGTTAGCACTACAAAGAAATGAGATCTCAAGCTATGAAAAGACATGGAGGAACATTAAATGAATATTACAAAATGAAAGAAGTCTACCCGAAAAGTCTACATACTGTATGATTCCAATTTTCAGATATTCTAGAAAAAGTAGACTATGACAACAGTAAAAAGATCAGCAGTTGCCAGGCTTTGGGGAAGGAAAAGTAATGAATTCGGTAGATCACAGAGGATTTTAAGGACAGTGAAAATACTTCCTTTGAAACTATAATGGTAGAATCATGTCATTAGACACTTATCCAGATCCATAGAATATATATCAAAGGTGAACTATAATATAAACCATGGACTTGGGGTGATTATGCTTTATCAATGAAATTTCATCATTTAATAAATGCCCCACTCTGGTGGGGGATGGTGAAAATGGTGGAAGCTATGCATGTATAGGGGCAAGGATTATTTGGGAAATCCTGGAATGTCCTCTCAATTTTAAGGTGCTCTAAAAATATAAAGTTTAAGAAAAAATAAAGATAGGGCTCCTGTCTCCTAGTCTTGGTGAGAGAGTAGTCTAACTTCCAAAGCACCGATTAGCAAACACAGATGGCCTGATCACATAGACTACCCTCTTCAACATCCTCTAGTATGTTCTCAGTTGCTTACACCAGTGCTTAAAAACTCTCCTGCCCAGGACTTCGCTGGTGGGCAGTGGTTAAGAATCTACCTTGCAATGCAGGGGATGTGGGTTCAATTCCTGGTTGAGGAACTAAGATGCCACATGCCATGGAGCAACTAGAGAGTCCCTGTACCACAAGGAAAGATCCTGCATGACACAACAAAGATCCTTCATGCTGCAAATAAGAACAGACACAAAGAAATAGATATTAAAAAAAAAAAAAACTCTCCTGCCTTTTAAATACCATAAATTACTGCTACTGGTTCTTTTAAATATAACTAAAATGATTTTGGAAATACCAGACATTTTATAGCATATTGGATACAACATATAGACAAAGTTTTGTGTAATCTCTTTCAAAATTTATGTGTGTAAATTCGGTGTAAGCTGTGAACTAGCTAGGAAATATTTTACTAATTGCGTGATAAAATAATAATACAGATTTCTTCAGTTATTTAATTGACCAAATAATACAATTTAGTCAATTAAGTTTTTCCATAAGATATTTAACAGTTCCTAAAGCCTATGAACAAAACTTAAAATTTAAGCTACGTGCCACATTGCTTAATTTTTAGTTACACATATATTCTCTTCTTTAAATAAAAAAGCAATATTTGTTCTTGATTTAAAAAAAAAAAAAAACACTCTGCTTTTTGTTTCAGTGGAGTTGAATTTACACTCTGTCTTCTTTTCCAGTAGTCTTAAATAACATCTCCCTTGCCTGTTTAACTGTTCAGTGCAATTTTACATTGACAGATCTCATACAATCTTCCCTCCATGGTTAGGGGTAACCCTTGCTAAGTACTGGTCAAGGATCTGACATCAATCCTATCTTGAATATAAGGAATTTAAGAAAGCCTAGTTCAATAACTCACATGAGTCAGCTATAGGCTTCCTTTGACCACACAGTTTTTGAAATGGAGGTTCTACCTTGCTTTTGAAATTACACCCCACTTAGTTTCCATCCTGTGAACTATGTCTTGTGGCTTCTCTAAGAAAGACTTCTTGCCCTACAATCTTCCTATTACTCCATATCTCCAACTTGCCATCTTTTAATCCCACTAGGAACTAGATCCCAGCTCATGCACCTTATAATTGCTATGTGACCACACCTAGAGGGACCTTTACTTGTTTGCCTGACACCAAAAGCCTCAGAACCATTTTCTGCTGCTTTGCCTACTTAGAAACGTCAGAGAGCCTACTGCCGGGGTTGTTCCTTAATAGCATTGTCATATGCTCTGTAGTTGTTATTTGTCCTGCTAAACTGCAGTACCCCTGGAGAAGGAAACGGCAATCCACTCCAGTATGCTTGCCTAGAGAATCCTATGGACAAAGGAGCTTGGCAGGCTATATAGTCCATGGGGTCACAAGAGTTGGACACAACTTAGCAACTAAACCACCACCCCATCAAACTTCAGTACTGTTCACTTAGGTCTTGTTAGGTGGGTGCCTAAGTCCCTGCCCTATCTCATGAGTGGCCCTAGATTCCCAGGGTGTGCTGTCCACTGGTCCAGCCTGACCCAAGGCCCCTCTCAAATGACAACTCAAGGCCATATCTATTCTGAGACAAAATGTTGTCCTAACTGCTAACACAGGGAATGGAGATTTAGATTCAGGTGGTGTCTGTGTTTTGTTTCAAGCTATAGTGTGCAAATCATGCTTTAATATGTTGTGGTTTGTTTAAAAAATCAACATAGGCATGTCATTTCAGAATAAGTTATGTTTTATGGTTCTATATTCAATTTAGACATTTTATTTTTTATTCATTTTTGGCACATCAACTGAGAATATTATGTTTTGGAATGCCTATAGAATTCTTTGGAGGATAAAATGAAATTACATAAAAAGCTTCCCAAATGTTAAAAAAATATTTAATTTCCAAAGAAAATAGCAAATGTAGGTGAGATTAGGGAGGCATCTGGGGCTCCTAGAAATGAAGTAACAGTACTGGACACAAATCTCTTTCAGCTGGTAAGTACACTAGGGCATAGAGATAGGAACTCAACAGACATAATAAAGGGAATAAAATCTTGCTATTTTTTTTAGATTTCTGCTTCAACTTGGTCTGCCCTTAAAGGAAGAAACAATTTCTTGTTTCTTCATAGGCTGCACAGACTTCCCAAGGAAAATTTTCACTTTCTCAGAGGATCATCGATGGATGTGCTCTTTTTTGGGGGGGAGGGGAAGAAGTAGTTCTTTATTATTTTTTTTTTAAACTTTACAAAATTGTATTAGTTTTGCCAAATATAAAAATTAATCCGCCACAGGTATACATGTGTTTCCCATCCTGAACCCTCCTGCCTCCTCCCTCCCATACCATCCCTCTGGGTCGTCCCAGTGCACTAGCCCCAAGCATCCAGTATCATGCATTGAACCTGGACTGGCAACTCGTTTCATACATGATATTTTACATGTTTCAATGCCATTCTCCCAAATCTTCCCACCCTCTCCCTCTCCCACAGAGTCCATAAGACTGTTCTATACATCAGTGTCTCTTTTGCTGTCTCGTACACAGGGTTATTGTTACCATCTTTCTAAATTCCATATATATGTGTTAGTATACTGTATTGGTGTTTTTCTTTCTGGCTTACTTCACTCTGTAAAATAGGCTCCAGTTTCATCCACCTCATTAGAACTGCTTCAAATGTATTCTTTTTAATGGCTGAGTAATACTCCATTGTGGGCATCTAGGTTGCTTCCATGTCTTGGCTATTATAAACAGTGCTGCGATGAACACTGGGGTACACGTGTCTCTTTCCCTTCTGGTTTCCTCAGTGTGTATGCCCAGCAGTGGGGTTGCTGGATCATAAGGCAGTTCTATTTCCAGTTTTTTAAGGAATCTCCACACTGTTCTCCATAGTGGCTGTACTACTTTGCATTCCCACCAACAGTGTAAGAGGGTTCCCTTTTCTCCACACCCTCTCCAGCATTTATTACTTGTAGACTTTTGGATCGCAGCCATTCTGACTGGTGTGAAATGGTACCTCATAGTGGTTTTGATTTGCATTTCTCTGATAATGAGTGATGTTGAGCATCTTTTCATGTGTTTGTTAGCCATCTGTATGTCTTCTTTGGAGAAATGTCTATTTAGTTCTTTGGCCCATTTTTTGATTGGGTCATTTATTTTTCTGGAGTTGAGCTGTAGGAGTTGCTTGTATATTTTTGAGATTAGTTGTTTGTCGGTTGCTTCATTTGCTATTATTTTCTCCCATTCTGAAGGCTGTCTTTTCACCTTGCTAATAGTTTCCTTCGATGTGCAGAAGCTTTTAAGGTTAATTAGGTCCCATTTGTTTATTTTTGCTTTTATTTCCAATATTCTGGGAGGTGAGTCATAGAGGATCCTGCTGTGATGTATGTCGGAGAGTGTTTTGCCTATGTTCTCCTCTAGGAGTTTTATAGTTTCTGGTCTTACGTTGAGATCTTTAATCCATTTTGAGTTTATTTTTGTGTATGGTGTTAGAAAGTGGTCCAGTTTCATTCTTTTACAAGTGGTTGACCAGATTTCCCAGCACCACTTGTTAAAGAGATTGTCTTTAATCCATTGTATATTCTTGCTTCCTTTGTCAAAGATAAGGTGTCCATATGTGCGTGGATTTAGCAGATGAATGGATAAGTAAGCTGTGGTACATATACACAATGGAGTATTACTCAGCCATTAAAAAGAATACATTTGAATCAGTTCTAATGAGGTGGATGAAACTGGAGCCTATTATACAGAGTGAAGTAAGCCAGAAGGAAAAACATAAATACAGTATACTAACGCATATATATGGAATTTAGAAAGATGGTAACAATAACCCGATGTATGAGACAGCAAAAGAGACACTGATGTATAGAACAGTCTTATGGACTCTGTGGGAGAGGGAGAGGGTGGGAAGATTTGGGAGAATGGCATTGAAACATGTAAAATATCATGTAGGAAACGAGTTGCCAGTCCAGGTTCGATGCACGATGCTGGATGCTTGGGGCTGGTGCACTGGGACGGCCCAGGGGGATGGTATGGGGAGGGAGGAGGAAGGAGGGTTCGGGATGGGGAACACATGTATACCTGTGGCGGATTCATTTTGATATTTGGCAAAACTAATACAATTATGTAAAGTTTAAAAATAAAATAAAATTAGGAAAAAAAAAATACTCCATTGTGTATATTTACCATAGCTTTCTTATCCATTCATCTGCTGATGGACATCTAGGTTGCTTCCATGTCCTGGCTATTATAAACAGTGCTGCGATGAACATTGGGGTACACGTGTCTCTTTCCCTACCACTGCTGGGCATACACACTGAGGAAACCAGAATGGATGTGCTCTTGAGTATCAACTTATAACATGGCCAAAACCATTCCTCCTGTTCTCCAGAGTGAACACTGAATTCATTGAATTATTTTTGTAAACAACTTGGTCAAAGCACAACAGTGTTTGTGGAGGACTCTTTTCTACAAAAGTGTAGTTAGGCTTTCCTAAGTGATCCCTCCCACCTTTACCCACATTAGTAAGAATATATGTTCTAAGGTGAGAGCGAGCTTATGTTATTTGCAGAATTCATTCCGCGAAGATCATCTCTTAAAATCCAATGGTATTCAGACACGTTGGGCTGCTGCTGATAAGTCGCTTCAGTCGTGTCTGACTGTGCAATCCCATAGACGGCAGCCCACCAGGCTCCCCCATCCCTGGGATTCTCCAGGCAAGAACACTGGAGTGGGTTGCCATTGCCTTCTCCAGGGCATGAAAGTGAAAAGTGAAAGTGAAGTCGCTCAGTCGTGTCCGACTCCTAGCAACCCCATGGACTGCAGCCTACCAGGCTCCTCTGTCCATGGGATTTTCCAGGCAAGAGTACTGGAGCATGTCTAGTCAATTCTTACTCAGCAATTGTACTCCCCAGGGGACATTTTTCAGTATTGGAGACTTTTCATTGTTACAAAGGCAGACAGTATGGGGATTATTACTTGCATATAGTGGGTAGAAACTAGGGTTATTGCTAAATACCATACAGTGCTTAGGAGAACAATCTAAAGAGGAATTATCTAGTCGAAAATGTCAATAGTGCAGAGGTTGAGAAATGTTGGACCAGGCAAATGGAGTTCTTACTGCTTAAGAGCTAAGAAGCCTACTGAAAGAGTTTACACCAAGATGAGAAAGAACCAGAGGGGACGGGAGAAAGTAAGTATAGTGTTACATGCTATGCTTGTTTCCAACATAGTCCCCTCCTTCCTTGATAGCATCCCTGTGTCCTGGAGAAAGCAGCCACTGGAAGTAACAATGTCAAAATTTCTCATGAAAACATCAACGCATCAGCATGATTTGGGAACACCTTTCCCAACATGAAGCACAGAAGAGAGAACGAGGTAGGCTTTCACTTTCTGCAATGATAGAAAGCATAGTACTTGGAAAATTTCCACTTCTGTCAAGATGGAGTAGCCCCTTTTCTCCAAGGTCCTCCTTCTTAAAACTAGAATCCCTGGATATAGCTCAACAAACAAGTATAGGAAGACGTTAAAAGGAAAAAAAAAAAAGGAAATCTGACAGCCTAGGGACCCCAGAGTTCAGTTCAGTCCAGTTCAGTGGCTCAGTCGTGTCCAACTCTTTGTGACCCCATGGACTGAAGCACACCAGGCCTCTCTGTCCATCACCAACTCCCGGAGTTTACTCAAACTCATATCCATTGAGTTGGTGATGTCATCCAACCACCTCATCCTCTGTCATCCCCTTCTTCTCCCTCCTTCAATCTTTCCCAGCATTAGGGTCTTTTCAAATGAGTCAGTTCTTCACATCAGGTGGCCAAAGTATTAGAGTTTCAGCTTCAACATCAGTCCTTCCAATTAACACTCAGGACTGATATCCTTTAGGATGGACTGGTTGGATCTCCTTGCAGTCCAAGGGATTCTCAAGAGTCTTCTGTAACACCACAGTTTAAAAGCATCAATTCTTCCATGCTCAGCTGTCTTTATAATCCAACTCTCACATCCATACATGACCACTGGAAAAACCATAGCTTTGACTAGATGGACCTTTGTTGGCAAAATAATGTCTCTGCTTTTTAATATGCTGTCTAGGTTGGTCATAACATTTCTTCCAAGGAGTAAGCATCTTTTAATTTCATAGCTGCGGTCACCATCTGCAGTGATTTAGGAGCCCAAAAATATAAAGTCTGTCACTGTTTCCACTGTTTCCCCATTTATTTGCCATGAAGTGATGGGACCAGATGCCATGATCTTAGTTTTCTGAATGCTGAGTTTTAGGCCAACTTTTTCACTCTCCTCTTTCACTTTCATCAAGAGACTCTTTAGTTCTTCTTCGCTTTCTGCCATAAGAGTGTTCTCATCTGCACATCTGAGGTTATTGCTATTTCTCCTAGCAATCTTGATTCCAGCTTGTGCTTCCTCCAGCCCAGCGTTTCTCATGATGTGCTCTGTGTATAAGTTAAATAAGCAGGGTGACAATAAACAGCCTTGATGTACTCCTTTCCCGATTTGGAACCCATCTGTTGCTCCATGTCCAGTTCTAACTGTTGCTTCCTGACTTGCATACAGATTTCTCAAGAGGCAGGTCAGGTGGTCTGGTATTCCCATCTCTTTCAGAATTTTCCACAGTTTATTGTGATCCACACAGTCAAAGGCTTTGACATAGTCAACAAAGCAGAAATAGATGTTTTCCTCTTGCTTTTTCAATGATCCAGTGGATGTTGGCAATTTGATCTCTGGTTCCTCTGCCTTTTCTAAATCCAGCTTGAACATCTGGAAGTTCACGGTTCATGTCCTGTTGAAGCCTGGCTTGGAGAATTTTGAGCATTACTTTACTAGCATGTGAGATGAGTGCAATTATGCGGTAGTTTGAGCATTCTTTGGCATTGCCTTTCTTTGGGATTGGAATGAAAACGGACATTTTCCAGTCCTGTGGACCTTTGTTGGCAAAATAATGTCTTTGCTTTTTAATATGCTGTCTAGGTTGGTCATAACATTTCTTCCAAGGAGTAAACATCTTTTAATTTCATGGCTGTGGTCACCATCTGCAGTGATTTAGGAGCCCAAAAATATAGTCTGTCACTGTTTCCACTGTTTCCCCATTTATTTACCATGAAGTGATGGGACCAGATGCCATGATCTTAGTGCTGCGTTTTCCAAATTTGCTGGCATATTGAGTGCAGCACTTTCACAGCATCATCTTTCAGGATTTGAAATAGCTCAACTGGAATTCCATCACCTCCACTAGCTTTGTTTGCAGTGATGCTTCCCAAGACCCACTTGACTTCGCAATCCAGGATGTCTGGCTCTAGGTGAGTGATCATACCATTGTGATTATCTGGGTCATGAAGATCTTTTTTGTGTAGTTCTTCTGTGTATTCTTGCCACCTCTTCTTAATATCTTCTGCTTCTGTTAGGTCCATACCATTTCTGTCCTTTATTGAGCCCATCTTTGCATGAAATGTTCCCTTGGTATCTCTAATTTTCTTGAAGAGATCTCTAGTCTTTCCCATTCTATTGTTTTCCTCTATTTCTTTACGCTGATCACTGAGGAAGGCTTTCTTATCTCTTCTTCCTATTCTTTGGAACTCTGCATTCAAATGGATATATCTTTCCTTTTTTTCCTTTGCTTTCTTCTTTTCACAGCTATTTGTAAGGCCTCCTCAGACAGCTATTTTGCTTTTTTGCATTTCTTTTTCTTGAGGATGATCTTGATCCCTGTCTCCTGTACAATGTCACGAACCTCTGTCCGTAGTTCTTCAGGCACTCTGTCTATCAGATCTAATCCCTTGAATCTATTTCAAGGGACCCCAGAACTTGAAGATAAAAAAGAAGTGAATGGGTTCCCTGAGTTTTCTCACCATCTCGAAGAAGTGGTCTAGAAGCCTCCAACCCTGAACAGGCAACACACAGATAAAATAAGCTCCAAGAAAAGTCTGTTTCCCCTAGCCAATAAACTAAGGAAAAGGGTAATCTAAAAATTTCAGCAATAATTGATTTACTACAGCAGTTTCAGTGGCCAAGTGGGGAGTGGATCCACACCCCAAATACTCGGAAGCAGGGTCCATTTTCCCATCTGAGGAGGAAGGTTATCTTCCATCTGCTTCCTGGGGGAAGCAGTTGGTGCTCCAATTTTTCTGCTGTGATAGTGTCAGAGCGGCTGAGCGGGCAGTTGATCTTCTTACTGTTCTCTCCTTTTTTCTCTGTTTTCTTCTAGTTTTTCAGTGCAATTTGAGATATTTTCAAGAATAAGAACTCAGCAAATATATAAACATATCAGGCACCACAATGTATGTTTGTGGTATATGTGTGTTAAATGTAGACACAAAATCCACTGTAAACCTGATTGTTCACTGACCAAAAAAAAGAATATCATCCCATAAGATCTTGTCAGGATGGGGAACACATGTATGCCTGTGACATATTCATTTCAATATATGGCAGAACCAGTACAATATTGTAAAATTTAAAAATAAAATTAAATTAAAAAAAATTAAATTTAAAAAATTATAAAATACTAAAAATACACAAGGCACTTAATCATAAGTAAAACATTTTTAGCACATATTGCATATAAGACATTGCTACAGAAGATAAATAATTCATTATAAATATGCAGTATTTTACAATTTAAAAACTATTGGTCCTGCCTTCTAGGGGTTAATGATCTTATCAGAGATTAGAAACACAATTGACATCAGAAACATTTTTGTTACGCACAACATGATACATGAATTTATCATGATGTTTGTTATTAATTAATTTTTTAAATCATTACTATTGGTTTATTGTTGTCTTATTTTCTTTATAATCCTGGCAAAAATCAAAGTGACTATTTGCAATGAGCATTTAAAGTCTACATAGATGTTGCCTTTAATGGTTCACAGAGAAGCAATAACTCAGATATATTTCTCTCCCTCTTTTACACATACACACATACTTACACTCACAATTTGAACCAAGGATTAAAGGATTTGAAAATTCTTCACTACAAGTAGGGATTTTACTTTAACATATTCATCTATTTAAGAACATTAATTATCTTTCTATGCTATCCAAATATAACCCAACTGAAATGTGATAAAACATGGTCATTTCTTTCGAAAGATTTCCAGACTGGTTTTCATTTTGAAGAGTTCGATCTGGCAGGATCAATCCCTGGTCAAGGAACTAAGATCTCACACGTGATGTGTTGCAGCAAAAAAAAAAAATTAATTTTAGTAAAAAGAGTTCTACTGTTATGCTCCGTATAACAAGAGAACTAGTATAACATGGACCTTGTTCCTTCCTACATGTTAGAGTCTGTTGGTTAGGACATAAAAAAAAATAGAACAAAAAAATACAAATTCCTTATCAAGTTTTTCAAGGCTCCATACAGTATGGCCCCAGGTTATTCCTCCAGAACTTCCAAACCAAGGATAAACACTTGGAATAGAATGAGAACAGGATTTGTGCTGGGAAAAGGCTACAAGGGGAGCTGCTTCTGCTGCTTCTAAGTCGCTTCAATCATGTCCAACTCTGTGCGACCCTATAGACGGCAGACCACCAGGCTCCCCTGTCCCTGGGATTCTCCAGGCAAGAACACTGGAGTGGGTTGTCATTTCCTTCTCTGATGCATGAAAATGAAAAGTGAAAGTGAAGTCACTCAGTCGTGTCTGACTCTTAGCGACCCCATGGACTGAAGCCTACCAGGCTCCTCCGTCCATGGGGTTTTCCAGGCAAGAGTACTGGAGTGGGTGCCATGAGGTGACTAAAGGGCAAATTAAATACACAAGAGACTAGAAAAGAAACCTGGGAAGTAAGATCCCATGAGTGGACTACAAAGCATTGTCTTTCATAGATGAAGTCATTTCAGGACTCTCTAGAGGTAACACAGTTCACCCCCCGAACATAAGAATCACAAGGAAATAAACATCAGTGGTTACAAGTATTGTTGGTGGCAAGAACTTTGGAAAGAAAATGGCAGTCTGTGAGTATGATGACTTATGGCCCGGTAAAGCCAGTTGCCATAAGAAGAGGCAGACTGAGATAAGGTTGAGAAAGCACAGACAAAATATTCAGCAAAACTGCTTACAAAACAGCACAGTTCTCTGAGGTTCCAGATGGTATACTATTATTAGCCTGAACATACTCTTTATTAAGAATCACCTTGGTATTGGCCATTTGCTTACTTTTCAACATTTGCATTAATGTCTTTCTCTTATGATATTATGTTTCATTTATATAGTCTGCTTCCCAAAAAATTAGAAAGAATTTTTTAAATCATGATCTTAATGTAATGGAAACTACTATATGCCACTGAGTCTTCCCGCAGGATGTTGATTCAAAATACACACACAAACTTAACTGCAAGAGCATTGATATTTGAGTTGGCATTTTGAAACACTCAACAATTTTGACAAACCCTTATGAGACTAAGGAAAAAAAGACTCAAGTAACAAATTTCAGAAATGAAAGAGGAGATATTACAATTGAAGTCACAGAAATAAAAAGATCATAAGATATTACTATAAATAATTATGTAATAAAAAACTGAATAACCTAGAAGAAATGGATAAATTCCTAGAAACACACAACCTATCAAAACTGAATCATGAAGAATAAAATAAAATATCTGTACAGACCTAAAGTAATACAGATTTTGAGGCAGTAATCAAAAATCTCCCAACAAAGAAAAGTCCAGTACCACATGGCTCCACTTGTGAACTCAACCAAATATTAAAAAAACATAATTAAAGGCAATCCTTCTCAAACTTTTCCAAAATACTGTAGAGGAAGAAACACTTCCAGACTCATTTCGTGAAGCTAGCATTACCTCGATACAAAAGTCTAATAATACAAGAAGAGGAAATACTTTGAAGCTAAATTCAGCAGCTCATTAAAGAAATCACACACCATAACCAAGCGGATATATTCCTAGAATACAAAGAAACCCACACCTGCAAATCAATGTAATACTATATATTTAAAAATGAAGTACAAAAACCACATGATCATCTCCACCCACACAGAAAAAGCCTCCGAGAAAACTCAACAATCTATGAAAACATTCAACAGACTAGGAATGGGAGGAGATTACCTTAATATAATAAAGGCCATATATGAAAAGCTCACAGCTGACATAATAGTCAACAATGAAAAACTGAAAGCTATTCCTCTAAAAACAGGAAAAAGGCAAGGATGCCCACTCTTACCACTTCTGTTTGACACAGTACCAAAAGTCTTAACCAGAGCAACTGGGCAAGAAAAATAAATGGTATTCAATTTATAATACTGTTTCTTGCTTGAAAAGTGCTTATTTTTGAAAAATATTTGAAAACTATTTTTATTTTTGAAAAAATATTTTTTATTATTTTGAAAAAAAAATTATTTGAAAAATAAAAGGTATTCAGTTTGGAAAACAGAAGGGAAATTATCTGTTCACATAAGACATGATCTCACATGTAGAAAACTCACATCAAAAATCGTCATAACCAACAAGTCAATTAAGCAAAGATATGATATGAAATACCAATGTACAAAAAAACCAAGGTATTTCTATCCACCAACAATGAATAATTCAAAAAAGAAATTATGGGATTGAAAATTATCTCATTTGCAATAGCATCAAAGTGAATAAAATTCTTAGGAATAAGCTTAACCAAGGAAACAGAGGACTTATACACTGAAACCTAAAAACCTATCTTTTTATTTTTAAAAAAGATATAAATAAATGGAATGTCAGCTCATGTTCATGGATTGGAAGACTTAATATGTTAAAATGTCCATACTACTTGATGCATAATACAAATTCAATGCAACTGTCGTCAAAATCCTAATGGCATTTTTTTTAAAAATTGAAAAAATTTCCAAAATACATATGGAATCTCAAAGGACTCCAAATAACCAAAACAATCTTGAGAAATAAAAACAAAACTAGGGGTCTCATTCTTCCTTATTTCAAAGCATATTATAAAACAACAATAATCAAAACAGCACAGTACTGGCATAAAGCCAGATGCAGAGGGCTTCCCATATGGCACTAGTGGTAAAGAACCCACTTGCCAATGCAGGAGACATAAGAGGCCAGGATTCCATCCCTCGCTCAGGAAGACTCCCTGGAGAAGGACATGCAACCCACTCCAGTATTCTTGCTGGAGAATCCCACAGACAGAGGAACCTGGCAGGCTACAGTCCATAGGGTTGCAAAGAGTTGGACACAACTGAAATGACCTAGCATGCACACTTAGGCCAATGGAACATAATAAAAAGCTCAGAAGTAAACCCTTTAGTATATGACCAAATATCTTCAACAAGGACCATCTCTTCAACAAATGATGTTAAAAAAACTGTATATCTACATGCAAAAAAAAGGAAGGTATACACTTATTTTACACCATACAACTCAAAAAGTAACTTAAAATGAAATAAATATCTAATTTTAAGATCTGAAACTATTAAAAGCCTAGAATAAAACATAGATGAAAAGCTTCATAACCCTGGATCTTGCAGTGATTTCTTGGAACCAAAACTATAGGCAGCAAATGCAAAAACAGACAAATGGGACTCCACCTAAATTAAAAACTTCTCTGTAGCAAGAAAACAATCAATGGAGTGAAACAGCAATCTATGGAATGAGAAAAAAAAATTGTAAAACATATATCCAATAAGGGGTTAATATTTAGACTCTAAAAAGAACTAAAACTCAACAACAATGACAACAAAATAACCCAGTTTTAAAATGAGCAAAGGGCTTGAACAGACATTTCTCCAAAGGAATATACACATGGCCAGCAAGGCAATGGCACCCCACTCCAGTACTCTTGCCTGGAAAACCCCATGGGCGGAGGAGCCTGGTGGGCTGCAGTCCATGGGGTCGCAAAGAGTCAGACACGACTGAACGACTTCACTTTCACTTTTCACTTTCATGCATTGGAGAAGAAAATGGCAACCCACTCCAGTATTCTTGCCTGGAGAATCCCAGGGATGGGGGAGCCTGGTGGGCTGCCGTCTATGGGGTCGCACAGAGTTGGACACAACTGAAGTGGCTTAGCAGCAAGCATGTAACAAGATGCTCAACATCACTAATTATCATAGAAATGCAAATCAAAGCACTGAGAGAACACCGTACACCCACTAGGATGGCCACTATCAAAAACAAAAGCATTGCGTTGGTGAGGATGTAGAGAACCCTTGCGCACAGTTAGTGGGAATGGTCATACTGTTGGTGGTAAAATGGTGCAGCCACTATGGAATATAGTATGGTGATTCCTCAAAAAATTGAAAACCGAATTACCATATGATCCAGCAAGTCTTCTTCTTGGTATGTATCCAAAAGAACTGAAAAGAGGATCTCAAAGAAATATTTGTACAGGCATGTTCACAAGAACCATTATTCACAGAAGCCAAGAGGTACCAGTGACCTAGATGTCCTCTAAAGGATGAATGGACAAAGGAACTGTGTTATAAACATACAGTGGAGTGTTTTTCAGCCTCAAAAAGAAAGAAAGAAAATCCTATCAAATGCTAAACGTGGGTAAGCCTTGAGGATATTCTGCTGAGTAAAATAAACTAGCCACAAAAACACAAATACTGCATGATTCCACTCAAAAGAAGTATCTAAGAGGTCAAACTTTTAAAAATAGAAAGTCAAATGGTGGTTGCTAGGGGCTAGGGAGAAGAGGAAAATAGGAGCTCTTCAATGGGTGTAGTTTCAGTTTTGCCAGATGAAAAGGTTCTAGCAATCTGTTGCACAACAATATGGATATAGTTAACTACTACACTCTACACTTAAAAAGTTTAAGATGGTAAATTTTATGTTTTGTGTTTTTTACCACAATAACAAAGTGTTGAATTTGAAGACTCTAACTGGAAATATTTTGTATAATTTAAACAACAAAAATAATAAAGATTTAGATACTAATTTAGGCCATAAATAAATACGATAGTTGAGAGACTGAGGGAGAGAGAGGGCTCTAATGTATGTAGAAAGATTGAAATAACTTTTTAAAGATGGATTTTTATAACCTATAATACAATAATTGACTCTGCAAGGATATAAAACTAATGAACGTTTGTTGAAGACAAAATTGTAACATGAACTCAA
Organism: Bos taurus; assembly: GCF_002263795.3. Classification (NCBI taxonomy): domain Eukaryota; kingdom Metazoa; phylum Chordata; class Mammalia; order Artiodactyla; family Bovidae; genus Bos; species Bos taurus. The sequence goes on from NC_037339.1 coordinate 24,346,032, forward strand.
GAGTGTTGTTGTTTACTCCTTCAGTTGTGTCCAACCTTTTTGTGACCTCATGGACTGTAGCCAGCCAGGCTCCTCTGTCTATGGGATTTCCCAGGTAAGAATACTGGAATGGGTTGCCATTTCCTTCTGCTGGGGATCTTCCTGAAGCAGGGATCAAACCCAGGTCCCCTAAATTTGCAGGCAGATTCTTTAACACTGAGCTACCAGGACTCAAGCACCACCTGATAAATTGCTTATAACTAGAAAGGAGAAATCTAACATTCAACAACTTCCCCAAGAGACAGTTGAACATCTGGTCATTATGCAATAGAATAAAAATTATATAGCATCATCTAGAATTCTTGCCAAGAAGGTTTAACCTTAATCTAATCATAAATAAATGATCAGATAAGCCTAGAATGTGAGACATTATACATGATAACTTCCCTGAATGTCCCAAAAAGTTAATGTCAAAAAAAAAAAAAAAAAAAAGTTGCTGAGGTCAGGGGACTGTTCTAGGCGGAAAGATACTGTAGAGACATAAAAATTGAAATTCACAACATGAATCTTGATGGAATCTTGGCTTTTAAATGCAACTACAAGGAGAGATAAGAAAGCCTTCCTCAGCAATCAATGCAAAGAAATAGAGGAAAACAACAGAATGGGAAAGACTAGAGATTTCTTCAAGAAAATTAGAGATACCAAGGAAACATTTCATGCAAAGATGGGCTCGATAAAGGACGGAAATGGTATGGACCTAATAGAAGCAGAAGATATTAAGAAGAGGTGGCAAGAATACACAGAACTGTGCAAAAAAGATCTTCATGACCCAGATGATCGCAATGCTGTGATCACTCATCTAGAGCAAGACATCCTGGAATGTGAAGTCAGTGGGACTTACAAAGCATCACAACGAACAAAGCTAGGGGAGGTGATGGAATTCCAGTTGAGCTATTTCAAATCTTGGAAGATGATGCTGTGAAAGTGCTGCACTCAATATGCCAGCAAATCTGGAAAACTCAGCAGTGGCCACAGGACAGGAAAAGGTCAGTTTTCATTCCAATCACAAAGAAAGGCAATGCCAAAGAATGTTCAAACTACCACACAATTGCACTCATCTCACATGCTAGTAAGTAATGCTCAAAATTCTCCAAGCCAGGCTTCAGCAATATGTGAACTGTGAACTTCCAGATGTTCAAGCTGGTTTTAGAAAAGGCAGAGGCTCCAGTTTCCTGGAGCCTATTATACAGAGTGAAGTAAGCCAGAAGGAAAAACACCAATACAGTATACTAATGCATATATATGGAATTTAGAAAGATGGTAACAATAACCCTGTGTACGAGACAGCAAAAGAGACACTGATGTATGGAACAGTCTTATGGACTCTGTGGGAGAGGGAGAGGGTGGGAAGATTTGGGAGAATGGCATTGAAACATGTAAAATATCATGTATGAAACGAGTTGCCAGTCCAGGTTCAATGCATGATACTGGATGCTTGGGGCTAGTGCACTGGGACGACCCAGAGGGATGGTATGGGGAGGGAGGAGGGAGGAGGGTTGAGGATGGGGAGCACATGTATACTTGTGATGGATTCATTTTGATATTTGGCAAAACTAATACAATTATGTAAAGTTTAAAAATAAAATAAAATTTAAAAAAAAGAAAAGGCAGAGGAACCAGAGATCAAATTGCCAACGTCCACTGGATCATTGAAAAAGCAAGAGAGTTCCAGAAAAACATCTATTTCTGCTTTATTGACTATGCCAAAGCCTTTGACTGTGTGGATCACAATCAACTGTGGAAAATTCTGAAAGACATGGGAATACCAGACCACCTGACCTGCCTCTTGAGAAACTTATATACAGGTCAGGAAGCAACAGTTAGAACTGGACATGGAACAACAGACTGGTTCCAAATAGGAAAAGGAGTACGTCAAGGCTGTATATTGTCACCCTGCTTATTTAACGTCTATGCAGAGTACATCATGAGAAACGCTGGGCTGGAAGAAGCACAAGCTGGAATCAAGATTGCTGGGAGAAATAGCAATAACCTCAGATACGCAGATGATACCACCCTTATGACAGAAAGTGAAGAGGATCTAAAAAGCCTCTTGATGAAAGTGAAAGAGGAGAGTGAGAAAATTGGCTTAAAGCTCAACATTCAGAAAACGAAGATCATGGCATCTGGTCCCATCACTTCATGGGAAATAGATGGGGAAACAGTGGAAACAGTGTCAGACTTTATTTTTTTGGGCTCCAAAATCACTGCAGATGGTGACTGCAGCCATGAAATTAAAAGACGCTTACTTCTTGGAAGGAAAGTTATGACTAACCTAGATAGCATATTGAAAAGCAGAGACATTACTTTGCCAACAAAGGTCCGTCTAGTCAAGGCTATGGTTTTTCCAGTGGTCATGTATGGATGTGAGAGTTGGACTGTGAAGAAAGCTGAGCGCCGAAGAATTGATGCTTTTGAACTGTGGTGTTGGAGAAGACTCTTGAGAGTCCCTTGGACTGCAGGGAGATCCAGCCAGTCCATTCTGAAGGAGATCAGCCCTGGGTGTTCTTTGGAAGGACTGATGCTAAAGCTGAAACTCCAATATTTTGGCCACCTCATGTGAAGAGTTGACTCATTGGAAAAAACTCTGATGCTGGGAGGGATTGGGGGCAGGAGGAGAAGGGGACGACAGAGTATGAGATGGCTGGATGGCATCACCAACTTGATGGACAAGAGTTTGGGTGAACTCCAGGAGTTGGTGATGGACAGAGAGGCCTGGAGTGCTGCGATTCATGGGGTCGCATAGAGTTGGACACGGCTGAGCAACTGAACTGAACTGAACTGAACTGAATTGACTAATAAAAGGAACCTGGGGGACCATTGAAGAAATTTGGTTATGAGATGTATATGATTTGACATTTTTTAATTACTGCTAATTATCTTATGTGTAATAATGTTTACCTAGGATAGTCATTATTCTTAGAAGTTACGTGGTAAAGTATTGGAGTTGTACATTTTGGCAATGTATATTCAAGTAATTCACCAAGTAATACGTGTGAATGGAGAGAGAGGGCCACATTTGGCAAAATCATGGAAACAAGTGGGTCTATACAAAGGGTATACAGGTTTCAATTGTTTTAATTTCCAAAGTGAAAAACCAGAGAACATTACATAAGCACAGATATCTACAGTAATCTGTCTTGATGAAATAGAGAAGGGAAATAAATCAAACAGGATCAAGCTCCCCAAATATCTCCTTTATACACTCTGCTCTTTCACCCAGTGCCTACTCCCTACTGCATCTTCCACTTTCTCCTTCTCATCCTCTCTCCTGCTCTCTCCCTCCCTCCTTCATTCCCTACAAGTACTCATACACAGACACAACTACACACGCATACCTCAACACACAACTCTTATAAAATCCATCCAGTTCTCTCACTGCCCTCTACAAAATAGAAGCCAGGTAATCCGCCTGGCATTATAACAAAGGACACATATTTCTTTGAAGGGAGTTCGGTTGGAAAGGTGAAGAAAATGGTGCATTCGTCCCTCTCAACAAGGATGGCGACATGAATCCAAGGGCAACTTGAGGTTCTTGCTTTCTCAGTCCATCATGGGCTGTCTTGAACATTTGGCAACTCAATGGGAGGATCTCTGGGAACTGTCTGGGGTTAGATGGAGGTTGAGAAGGTTGACCTTCAAATGCTGCCAAGTCCCTGGCCAGCCGAGTTAGGAACAATTGCAGTCTAAAATTTTTCCACAGTAGCAAAGCAAACAAGGAACACAATTGACTTAGGGAACTCAGAACACAAAAATTAACCCCCCAAGTGGTACAGACTGTTGCTAAAGTCACCCCTATGCTAAAAGGGCAAAATAATAAATGCTCAGTCACACCTCTTACACTGCATCCCTTGAGGGATGTCTAGATTCAGGGGAAAAGCAAACTCACTGTGGGCAAAACTAATGATTAGGAAAGTGAAAGCGTTAGTTGCTCAGTCGTGTCCAACTCTTTGCAACCCCACTGACTGCAGCCCACCAGGCTCCCTGTCTATGGAATTCTCCAGGCAAGAATACCAGAGTGGGTGGCCATTCCCTTCTCCAGGGGATCTGCCTGATGCAGGGAGTGAACCCAGGTCTCTTGCATTGCAGGCAGATTCTTTACCATCTGAGCCATCAGGGAAGCCCAATGATTAGGAAGGAATAGACTAAATAGTCTAAAGATGTTTGGTTAAAAAAATACTAGACCTTAGAGTCAAAAGTTTACCACAACCTTAATTTGCTATGCTCTTTCTCCCCTAACAATTGTCAATATAACTAATGGGTAAAAGGCCAAGGGTTTTATATATTTGTTTTCACTGGCCTTGAAACATCCACATTTATACACATGAGACCCACAATGTCATGCAGAGAGTTGGAAATTATCTTCTGTCCTTGGATTCCTTTCACTATGTGTGAGGCAATGCCAGACTTCTTTTAAAGCTACTTTACTCATCTAGAAAAGAATGGGGTGATGAATAGTCATTTTCCTCTAGTAAACCCAACTCTGCTGACTTCACGAGCCAAACCCTTCATTTGAAGTACAAAGTAGTCAAGGCTATGAAAGTGAAAGTGATAGTCACTCAGTCATGTCCAACTCTTTGTGACCCCATGGACTATACAGTCCATGGAATTCTCTAGGCCAGAATACTGGAGTGGGTAGCCTTTCCCTTCTACAGGAGATCTTCCCAACCCAGGGATCAAACCCAGGTCTGCTGCATTGCATGTGGATTCTTTACCAGCTAGCCTCAAGGGAAGCCCAAGAATACTGGAGTGAGTAGCCTATTCCTTCTCCAGGGGATCTTCCCAACTCAGGAATCTAACCAGGGTCTTCTGCATTGCAGCCGGATTCTTTACCAACTGAGCTATCAGGGAAGCTATCAAAGCTATGAGTGTCTCCTAACATTTCCAGCATGAGTATTTCTCACAAAATGCTATCGTGACACAATGTGATAGCTTATGTCCTAAAGTAGTAAACCATGATTGATTTAAGGACTGATCATTATTGCTCTGCATTCTCAGTGTCTCTGTGGTCATGGTTGCCTGTTTATTCTGTCCTAAAGTTGCCTCTTTGTGGCTGAAGAAATATTTGCAGAGCAGTCCATTCAGTTGCCCTAATGGAGCATATCAGCAATAAGTTTAAGCAGGTAGAATAGAATGGATATCTCACATACACATAAAACAACCAAACCAAAAACAATGAGAAAAAGACAGAAAATGTAACTGTGCAAAATGAATGTAAAAATAAAATGATCACCAATTAGGTCTCAGCAGAACTAAATGACCTCTAAGATGCCGGTTAGGGAAAACTCCCTCTTGTTGAAAATAAAAGCAAACATTCCCAAGGGCGGGGGGAGGGGAGGAACTTGATGTTTATCAGAATTATGTTGGGCAAAAACTAGCAAGAGGTTGGTGCTACCCTGCAGAAAGGAAAACTTGACAGTTGACTTCCTCCCAACAATATGCTTATTTTAAAGCAGTGCTTTATTAGAAAAAAAAATTCTTTGGAGAACTGCAATTCTTAGGTTAATATGCTCATCCCAAATGATTTCAATTATCCAATTTATTTACAGAGACAAATTGAAACAAGTCACTCTTTGAGTAAAAGTCATTATGTTTTTAGAGATCCAAAAATGTAATTCTGAGCTCTAGAACACAGCATGCCGCATTTGAAATCATGTTTGTTAAGATGTCTCTTAACAAAGCAATTAGCAAGATGTGTTTGGGGAAATGCAAAAGCATTACAAGCTATTATAAAGAGCGTTAATTTTTTCCAAATCCTTAAAACAATGTAATTTAAAACATATTTGTGACATCATCTGCTTTGTAATAAGAAGTTTTTTTTTAATCAAATAAAATAAATGTGAAAGGCTGCAGTTCATTTCACTAAAGCTGCATATCTCCAGAACAAAAGCCTCAAGGCATGTTCAAATGAAAAAATGTTCTTTGGTCAATTATGGGAGGAATTCTGGCTTCGTGGCTGCAGGACTCCTGAGAACAATTTTCTACAATATGTCATAGGGCTCCAGGTATGTGGTCATAATGCACTTCTCTATGGAGCCTCTCCAGGGACCAGTGCTCAGAGGCACACACTTTGGAAATCTTCCTAGAAAACAGTAGGCTTATAATGGTGGTTGAAATCCTACATGTGGATAAGACAGCATATTGGTTTGCTAGGGCTGCTCTAACAAACTAACAAAGTGCCAAAGTACTGTGAAGTGAGAACCCTTAAACCACAGAAATTGAATGTCTCACAGTCGTGGAGGCTACAAGCCTGAGATCAAGGTGTCAACAGGGACGCCCCCTCTCTAAGTGCTAAGGCTCCATTCCAGGCTTCCGCCCTAGCTTCTGGAAGTTCCTTGGCTGTGGCTGCACACTTCCACTCTTCACATGGAGTTCTCATGTGCCTGCCTCTGTCCAAGGGTCTCCTTTGCATTTTACTCATCGCAAGCAGTTCTATTGTTAACTCACACTTCAGTTTAGCTTTTGCAAATTTTAGAGTGGAAAAGAAACCACTGTTACTCAAAAGAAATGTCAGCAGTATTTCTTTGTGATGGCCTTAATATATTCTAGTGAACTGGAAACCAGAGATCCTGATGCATCTATTTTGTTACATGTCCAAGTAAAGCTAGATAGATGAGCTTCCCAGACGGTGTTGTAGTAAAAATTCACCTGTCAATGCAGGAAATGCAAGAGATGCAGGTTCGATCCTTGGATCGGGAAGATCCCCTGCAGTAGGAAATGGTAACCCACTCCAGTATTCTTGCTTGGAAAACACCATGAACAGAGGAGCCTGGCAGGCTACAGTCTATGGGGCTGTAGAGATTCGGACATGACTGAGCAATTGAGCATGCATATATAGATAGAAAGATATAGATATATTCCCTTGTGCTGCTGCTGCTGCTACTAAGTCGCTTCAGTGGTGTCCGACTCTGTGAAACCCCATAGATGGCAACCCACCAGGCTCCCCCATCCCTGGGATTCTCCAGGCAAGAACACTGGAGTGGGTTGCCCTTTCTTTCTCCAATGCATGAAAGTGAAAAGTGAAAGGGAAGTCGCTCAGTCGTGTCCGACTCCCAGCGATCCCATGGACTGCAGCCTACCAGGCTCCTTCATCCATAGGATTTTCCAGGCAAGAGTACTGGAGTGGGGTGTCACTGCCTTCTCCTCCCTTGTGCTATGTTCCAGTAATTTCAACAAGATTATAAGTCCCTAAAGAGCAACAGTATATTTTATATCAATTTTATATCTTCAGTATTGCTTATCTTAGAGCTCAATGCAAAGTACATGCTCAATAGAAACTTAAAAGATTAAAATTATTGCCTACTCTCCAAAGCAATATCAAATAATCATAATCAAAATCAAATCATAATCAAAATCATAGCAAAGTCATCCAGAATTCTACCCTGAAGAAAAGAAGACTGAATCTTCTCCCCAAGCTTTCTCTAACTATAAAGCATACACAAAAGTTAGGACTTTTCATCCCTGAAATGTTTGTCACCCCTTGGTTCCTGCCTGCTCTCCTCCCATACTTTCTGATGACCATTTGTTGGTTTTCTCAACCAGTTCACATCACTGCCCCATGACATTCTGGCATTCCCCGATGTTCTCTGCTTGACCTAGTTCACATTTCTAAGTTATCTCCCTGCACAACATTCACAGAGTTCAGCTGTCAACTCCAGAGTAAACTATGGTTAATTATACTTCTCCAGCTCTGATCTCTTTTCCCAAGCTCAGAGACAAATGTTCAGTTTACACTGACCCCCCACTTGACTCATTATCATCCCTAAAACACATCAATCCTTTCTTCTGTAACCTGTATTTTGGGGAAACAAGAATATACACCAGTTGCCTTTGTTGTGTTCCTCTCTTTCCTCTCCTACGTGCAAACAGTTGTAAAGTGCTGGTGATTCTATCTCCATACACCAACTACCCTGCCCTTTTCCCTCTCTTCCACTGTTGTTAGTGCTGTTCTGTGTAGACTCAGGTCCTTTGCCCTGACACTACAATCATTTCTCTCATTTCCTTGACTGCCCTCCTCATTCACTTGCAACTCTGCTAAATCTCTTCCTTTATCCCTTTAAATCTACTCTCCACCCTTCTCCACATTGACCTGTCCTTCTGAAAGCTGAAATATGTGTCAACCAGAGCTCTTGTCCTCTAGCTTCCTGCTGGTTTTGACCCATGGGAAATGATGGTAGGTGATCAAGGAGCAGACAGAGGGCACTCAGGTCGTTCACTGCCCTGCTGTCTTTGATGCTATCAGGTGGCCATCTGTACACACTTCTCTCTCCAGATTGTATCATCTAGAATTGTGGATGATAAAACACTGAGCGTAGTCCCAGTTCCAAGTTCTAGAGGTTGTATTCCTTTTGATTTTCGTTTCCAGAATTTTGCCAACTTCTTTGCCAATTTCTTTTCCAGAATCCCTTTATTAAACTTTTCTCCAATTACTTGAGTTGAATGTATCGTGTCTCCTAACTGATGACAAAGTTGTTTATGCAAAACAAAAAACAATGTCACTCTATTTTAACAAAATCTTAAAACTTTTTTCTATTATCTAAGTTTCAGAGTCTGTAGCATGGCATTCCAAATCTTCCACAGAAATTTGCTCTGGTCTTCCTCTCCCACTATAACCACCCCACTTTTCATCACTGGTGCATGCTCGGGCTCTCTGTGGTTTACCCAACTCCCTAAAAAGTCATACATTTGTATGCACTATGCCCAGAAGTTACTTCTACTCCTCTATCTGGTAAGATGCTATTTCTTTTTAATGCCCAATTTAAAATCCCATCCTTCAATAAAGACTTCTCAATTGAAATCATCTCTTATTTCTTTGTTCTTTTAAATATGTTTCATTATATTTTGATAATTGTATTTGGCTTAAACTGTGTTAAGAGCACTATTTTAAGTGATGCATGCTTGCCTGCTCAGTCATGTCCAACTCTTTGCGACCCTAAGAACTGTAGCCCACCAGGCTCCTCTATCCATGGGAATCTCCAGGCAAGAATATTGGAGTGGTCTGCCATTTCCTACTCTAGGGGATCTTTCTGATCCAGGGATCAAACCTATGTCTCTTGTGTCTCCTGTATTGGCAGGTGGATTCTTTACCACTGAGCCACACAGGAAGCCCCATTTAAGTGAAGGGCTATGTAGTAATATTTGGGTGTGTTCACATGAAAATGTTTCCTTTTCTGACATGTGTGGGGTTTTTTTTGTTTTGTTTTGTTTTTGACATCAGAAGAATACCTCTCTGTGTTGGCCAAAGTTTCTAGGAAGCAATGCAACTTGAGCTACACTCAACAGTAGTTCCGCCACTCATGCAAAACCACTGTACCCCCAATCAAACAGTAACTTGTATGCAATTGGGCATCATCAGAAAATGAAGATATTGAGAGGGAAATACAGATGGCACAACTTAAATGGAGGGCTTATGTACCGTTCTTGGTGAAACAAAAATAATGTGCGGCAAACATAATTCTTAGAATGACGTCTTAATTTCAGTGGAGTGAGATGTGGGGACAGAAGCAAGGGCCACAGATGGAGCCAAGTTAGAAGATCCTTTTATGCTTTGGTTCATAGCTCTGTGAACTGGGAAAGGAAGCTGAGGAATTTCCCCAAGAGAATCAGGGAATTTCTTCCCTGGTTATGCTGTCCTGAGAACGTTGAACAAACGCTATCCCCAAATTTTCTCATTACTAACATCCAGATTTATCTGACTATTCTGGTCCACAAGTAAATTTGAGGCACAGATACCAACAATTGCAAAAGAAACTAACCCCAGAGGACCTGGTTTCTATCTTAGGCCATAGTTAAATGCAAGTTGAGTCAATGAAACAAAAGTTCAAAATATATTTAAAGACCTTTTTATAAGCAATATTTACAAGTGCTTACATTACTTGGATGGAAATGGTGAAACTGAACAGTGTCTATTCTGCACTGAATGATGAACGCAAAGACTTAAGAGGCAGTCATGAGTTTAAAGGTACATATACTGAATTGGTCCAAACCATAGGAAAGGAAAGGGAGCAGAAACAGCCCACTAGGCAGGTATTTGGGCTATAAGATGAGCTACAATTAGATATTTAAAAACAATAAAAGTAAAAGTATCAACAAAACATTTCACTTTTTAGGGGCTTTCCTTGTGGTCTAGTGGTTAAAACTGCCAGGGTGTGCAGGTTCGATCCCTGGTCAGGGAACTAAGATCCCTGATACTATATGGGCACAGTTCAAAAAACCAAAACCAAAAAAAAAAAAAAAAAAAACTTCTTCACTTTTTGTCAAGCTGTTAAATGTCTTTATACACCAAGTTGAAAAGGCACTACTTCACACCAGCCTTGAAGAAGCGGCATTCTCGGCCACACACACTGAGTGTCCTACTGGACATCTGGCTTCTCAACCACACCTACGTGCAGAAGAAATAACGTGAAGGGAAGGACAGCGGGACAGAAAGTATCAGCCATGTGCTCGGAACATCAGAGCTCATCTAGAATTTCCCCTGAATCAGTCTATTTCTTCAAGTGAGGGTCAGGGATCCAAGGCTGTGTGGGGGTGATGAGAAGGCAAAGCCCAGACCAAGGAAGAAAACACACACGCCAGGCAGGATCGCCCATTTTACCAACTCATGCCACGGCCATCTCTAATTTCATGGAACTCTTTCTTGCCTCTCTGTGCACTTCTCTTCCCACAATCTCCACAATTCCCACAACCCACAGCCCTTTCTCTCTCCCCACCCAACCCACTGTTGGCAGGACACATGGTTAGCTTGAAGACACTCAGATGCTGAAGTCAGAGGCGGCCCGTCATGGAAGTGACTCCATTTGTTTCCATTCTTTCATAATCCTTTCAACTAGAGGGGAATACTTTTTTTTGAAAATAACAATCAACAAAAGATGCCCAGAAATCTAAATTATTTCTTTGTACTTAATGGGAGCTCAAGCTATTGTTAATTAGTACTCATGCTTATTTCTGTAAGTTGGATTTGAAAATCACATTATTTGGAAACCTGGGTTGTATATTCTTCTTGTAAATACATAATTATAGCTTCAACTTGGAGGCGACACCTTTGTTTTTTAGAAAGAAATAAAAGTGTGCTTTAGTTTAAGGGTATAATAAAAAGTCAGTTTTCTGAACATCTGCTATATTTATCAAATATTTGTCTTAAAAGCTATTTTATACCACATTTTATAGCCACATGTGATTGATCAAAACAGCCCCTTCTTCTTGGTTTGTTTAGAGTTTGATTCACTACACAACTAACCTCAACATGGTATTAGTACTTTTGTTCGTGCAAGAAGTCAGATCATATCAGATCAGATCAGTCGCTCAGTTGTGTCTGACTCTTTGCGACCCCATGAATCGCAGCACGCCAGGCCTCCCTGTCCATCACCAACTCCCGGAGTTCACTCAGACTCACGTCCATCGAGTCAGCGATGTCATCCAGCCATCTCATCCTCTGTTGTCCCCTTCTCCTCCTGCCCCCAATCCCTCCCAGCATCAGGGTCTTTTCCAATGAGTCAACTCTTCGCATGAGGTGGCCAAAGTACTGGAGTTTCAGCTTTAGCATCATTCCTTCCAAAGAAATCCCAGGGCTGATCTCCTTCAGAATGGACTGGTTGGATCTCCTTGCAGTGCAAGGGACTCTCAAGAGTCTTCTCCAACACCACACTTCAAAAGCATCAATTCTTCTGCGCTCAGCCTTCTTCACAGTCCAACTCTCACATCCATACATGACCACAGGAAAAACCATAGCCTTGACTAGACAGACCTTTGTTGGCAAAGTAATGTCTCTGCTTTTCAATATGCTATCTAGATTGGTCATAACGTTCCTTCCAAGGAGTAAGCGTCTTTTAATTTCATGGCTGCAGTCACCATCTGCAGTGATTTTGGAGCCCAGAAAAATAAAGTCTGACACTGTTTCCACTGTTTCCCCATCTATTTCCCATGAAGTGATGGGACCAGATGCCATGATCTTCGTTTTCTGAATGTTGAGCTTTAAGCCAACTTTTTCACTCTCCTCTTTCACTTTCATCAGGAGGCTTTTTAGATCCTCTTCAATTTCTGCCATAAGGGTGGTGTCATCTGCATATCTGAGGTTATTGATATTTCTCCCGGCAATCTTGATTCCAGTTTGTGCTTCTTCCAGCCCAGCGTTTCTCATGATGTACTCTGCATATAAGTTAAATAAGCAGGGTGACAATATACAGCCTTGATGTACTCCGTTTCCTATTTGGAACCAGTCTGTTGTTCCATGTCCAGTTCTGACTGTTACTTCCTGACCTGTATATTGGTTTCTCAAGAGGCAGGTCAGGTGGTCTGGTATTCCCATGTCTTTCAGAATTTTCCACAGTTGATTGTGATCCACACAGTCAAAGGCTTTGGCATAGTCAATAAAGCAGAAATAGATGTTTTTCTGGAACTCTCTTGCTTTTTCCCTGATCCAGCAGATGTTGGTAATTTGATCTTTGGTTCCTCTGCCTTTTCTAAAACCAACTTGAACATCTGGAATTTAATGGTTCACATATTGCTGAAGCCTGGCTTGGAGAATTTTGACCATTACTTTACTAGCGTGCAAGAAGTCAATGCGTGTTTAAATTAAAAGAAACAACAGCCAGAGAAACTGTGTAGTTACTTCTTTTCTCACTAAACCAAAAAAAAAAAAAAAAAAACTGTTTCATTTAATCAGAAAGAAATTCTGTATTGAATTTTTGATCGATTATCTTTGTCTTTGTTTCCCTTAAAGTAGCATTACTTAGATATTGTGGTTATAAACAAACTAAACTATATGCCCTTTTTTTCGAGGTCATGACTAAAATATAAAGCATTATAATACCAACCTAGACAGCATATTAAAAAGCAGAGACATTATTTTGCCAGCAAAAGTCCATCTAGTCAAAGCTATGGTTTTTCTAGTAGTCATGTATGGATGTGAGAGTTGGACTATAAAGAAAGCTGAGGTCCAAAGAATTGATGTTTTTGAACTGTGTGTTGGATAAAACTGCTGAGAGTCCCTTGGACTGCAAGGAGATCCAACCAGTCCATCCTAAAGGAAATAAGTCCTGAGTATTCATTGGAAGGACTTATGTTGAAGCTGAAACACCAATACTTTGGCCACCTGATGCAAAGAACTGAATCATTTGAAAAGACCTTGATGCTGGGAAAGACTGAAGGCAGGAGAAGGGGACAACAGAGGATGAGGTGGTTGGACAGCATCATCAACTCAATGGACATGAGTTTGCATAAGCTCTGGGAGTTGGCAATGGACAGTGAGCCATGGCATTCTGCAGCCCATGGGGTCGCAAAGAGTTGGACACGACTGAGTGACTGAACTGACCTGAACTGATAATATCTTGGAAAGAAAATGTATTTTCCATAAGCAGTAGCTTTGTGTTAATTTCCAATAAAATTGAATGATTGACCTATCATATTAAGTGTATATATGAATTTTCTACTTTATATTATAATAAGAAAATTAGTACTTTGCCTGGGGAATTCCATGGATAGCGGAGCCTGGTGTGTTACAATCCATGGGTGGTAAAGAGTAGGACATGACTGAGCAACCAAGCACACTCATGATACAGGGCAGAGAGACCAGTCACACTGTCCAAGATAGAGGGAAGCATAAATTCTGAACCCCCAAATCCACAGCAGGATTATACTGATAGAAATAAAGTGTCTGAAATGATAAGGTCTTTAGCTGGAAGCCCAGCTTCCAGGGTATAAGACCCAGCTTCATAAACACATATCCTTTTTACAAATGGTGAAATTATTCAACACATAGGCAACTATAAATATGTACAAGAGACCACTTCATCTGGTCTTGGTCTTAGTGTACCTCGTAATATCAGAAATTTGCATTAAAATCTGTGATTGCCGTGTGGTACAATATCCTTGGGCATCAACACAGTTCTCTTTGATGACATTCACCCTCCCCAGACTAACCCAGACTTGGCCTCAGGGTCTATTGGAAATCAGTGGTATGGTACAAGAACAACAGTTAGTTGTCTCTAAAATCTTTGATGACATTCACCTCCCAGGAGAGGAGAATAATCAAGGAAGACAACAATGCCAAATTTTCACATTGAGAAGAAGATAAAACAGAGAAAGACAACTATCTGCATGTTATTGACTCTGGCCTCATGTATTAGGTACATGGTTCTCATTCATTCATCTCAATAAATATTGAGTACTTGCTTTATGCCTGGTACTATTTCAGGAGCTGAAGAAAAGATGGTGTACAAAAGAAAGTTCCTGCTCACATGGAGTTGACATTCTACTAGGGTTATCTTCTGTGTGACACTGAACAAGACTGCTTGGAGACCGACCCTGCCTGTGAGCTATTCCAGGCCCAGTCTATGTTTACTCAAAGTTAATGAGATGTGGCAGAAAGGGACAGACTGCCTGGAAAACTATCAAAGTTATGAGGAGTGAACACATGAGTGATGAGAGCGTGTTCTGGTACAAACTTTGGACCCTTCCCATGGGCCCATTTGCTAACTTGAGCTAAATTTCAAAACAGAATTGACCCATGATATGGAAAACATCATGGGTAGATGATGAGAGGTCATTTTAGCAAATCACTTAAGGTACAGAAAGCATCATGTTTATGTCTACAGGATGATAACCATTCTTAAAATAATTATTCCTTAATTATGACCTTTTGAGGAGTCCCTAAAGTCCCTCTTGAATGGAGTCATAGGTCATAAGTAATGTGTGTGAATGAAGAAAAAGACAATAAGAAGTGAATGATAGAAGCACACAAACTTATTTTTAAGAACACTTGCATGCGTGCATGCTAAGTCGCTTCAGTCGTACCTGATTCTTTGTGACCCTATGGACTGTAGCCCACCAGGCTCCTCTGTCCATGGGGATTCGCCAGGCAAGAATACTGGAGTGGGTTTCCATGCTCTCCTCCAGGGGATCTGCCCCACCTGGGGATCAAATCCATGTCTCTCACATCTCTTGCACTGGCAAGCCGGTTCTTTACGGTTCTCTAGCGCCACCTGGGAAGTCCTTTAAGGACACGATAAAGGCTAAATTTGGCCCAAAGGCTGCCGAATTACAACCTCTGCCATAGTGGTATGAAAAAGTAAACTTTTTAAATTATAAAAAAATAATCATCATCATTACTGTCATTGAAATATTATCATTTCAGCACTCATTTTTTACATTTTTGACACCTAGAATTTAGTCACTATTTTTTTCTTAATCAAAATCCATTTCTTCCTTCAGGGCAGCCAATCTTTCCTCTATTTTCAGAGTATGTGTTTTGAATGAGTTCCCCTCTACTAGGAAGAGATGCAACATTTGACCTGGCATAAGTCAATCAAAGCATTATAATCCCCCAGAAAGTGATTGGTTTTGTCATAAGCACACGAACAAAACAGGCCTGGTACAATGCAATAAAATCTTCCTGTTATTTGTAGAAAACAGATTTTTCATTTTTCACATTAGTTATTAGATGTCACATTAGATATTGTAAGGTCTGGAGCATGGTACCCATCATCATGTGACCAGGAGGGTACAGCCTGTCTGACCACAAAACTTTGAACATAGCAAGGGGATGCTATACATTTATTGACCAAATGGGTGATTAGCATTAAAGTGTGCAAATCTGGGTTGCCATGGCAGCTTAACATCTCTGTGGCACAATTTCCTAAACTCTAAAGGAAAAGGGGTAGTTTTAGATTGGTGACTCTTACACTACCAACAGAGAAGAAAAAATACACATCTAAGGGCCCCACATCCTTGTAGTCAACCAATCCTTAATCAAAAATATTTGGGGGAAAAAAAAATTCTAGGAAGTTCCAAAAAGCAAAATTTTAATTTGCGGTGTGCCCATAACTATTGATGGAGAAGGCAATGTCACCCCACTCCAGTACTCTTGCCTGGAAAATCCCATGGACGGAGGAGCCTGGTGGGCTGCAGTCCATGGGGCCGCTAAGAGTCGGACACGACTGAGCGACTTCACTTTCACCTTTCACTTTCATGCATTGGAGAAGGAAATGGCAACCCACTCCAGTGTCCTTGCCTGGAGAATCCCAGGGATGGGGGAGCCTGGTGGGCTGCCGTCTATGGGGTCGCACAGAGTCGGACACGACTGAAGTGACTTAGCAGCAGCAGCATAACTATTGAAATAGCATTTATGCTGTATTTACAACTATTCATTTAGGATTTACATTGTACTATTATAAGAAATCTATAAAGGATGAAAAGCATACAGGAAGGTGTGTGTAAGTTACATGCAAGTACTACACCATTTTCTATAAGGAACTTGTGCGCCAGTGGACCTTGAGGTCTTGGAGCAATTCTCCACAGATACCCAGCACTGGACAGCAATCACTCCCAGGTGAGGGAGTAGAACCAGAAAAGCTTCTCACTGGTGAAATGTTATTCAATTTT
Source organism: Bos taurus (assembly GCF_002263795.3). NCBI lineage: Eukaryota > Metazoa > Chordata > Mammalia > Artiodactyla > Bovidae > Bos > Bos taurus. The sequence goes on from NC_037339.1 coordinate 24,362,445, forward strand.
TGTTTTACTAAAATATAGACACTGTTTTATTTTCATAACATTTATTTTATTATTAATAAACAAGCAAAAACTGATGTTCCAGGGAAATGGGCATGTTTATTCTTTAGCTTCAAAAACTCCTTGGGACATCACCTCTGACCGAGAGGTATGAGAAACATGGAACCAGACTGTTCAGAAAGAAAATCTACCACTGAAAATCTGTTTATTTACATTTCTGAGTACTTGAACTTCAAGACATCCTCTTAACAATTTACAAGCAAAAGAGCAATATTATTGAGCTCCTATAATCCAGGTTAAGAAAACATCTCCAAACAAGTAGCTCTCAAGAACTAGATTCCCTTCTTCCGTCCACCTACTTCTCATCACCACTGTTTACAAATTACCACTTGCCTTCCCCTGTTTCAGCCACCAAAATTATAATATGAATTTGCCAGTCCAGGTTCGATGCATGATGCTGGATGCTTGGGGCTGGTGCACTGGGACGGCCCAGAGGGATGGTATGGGGAGGGAGGAGGGAGGAGGGTTCGGGATGGGGAACACATGTATACCTGTGGCGGATTCATTTTGATATTTGGCAAAACTAATACAATTATGTAAAGTTTAAAAATAAAATAAAATTGGAGGAAAAAAAAAAAAATAAAGTCAAAAAAAAAAAAAAGACCAATGTAAGTAAGCAGTCCCGCCTGTCCTCATCCAAGATGTAAATACATGTGTCAAGTGCTTTATATAAAAAATAAAAGTTTTTTTTTTTAAAGATCAATCTCTTTGACTTTTACAAGTCAATAGATCAATTTTCCCACCTCATTTCAACCAAAAAAGAGGCGAGGATGATAAACAATTTCTTAACTCCATGAGAACTTTATTTCATTGTGTCCAGGTCTATGGATGCAGCCTGAATTCTGTGAGGCAAAGTGGTGTCCCAAGTCCTGAGGATATTCTGTAAACTCGAGCAGTACTTATGGAAACAGCATGCTATGGAGACATTAAAAATGAATCTTGAATTTTCCAACAATAATGTACATTTGCTGGAACACTCACTCTTCCCCAGGCAGAAGTCAGAATGTTTATAGCTTTCAGCCTCACTGTTTGTAAATGGAAAGCTGGACTCAGAATTTATAATCACTGATTAAGCTGCTGTTTTTTACCCAAAATTGGGGGAAAAAAATAGTGGGTTCTCTCATACTGAACCATAAACACATGTTATGTTATGTGCAATAAATTCCCTAACATTGCACTTCTTTTGAAGGGAAAGATGAGGGTTGTAATTGAATATTTTGAGCTGAAAGCTAAAAGAGTTTTTCTAGTTGGCGTATCAAGTTAAAAATGAAAAGAAATCCCTATGAATACTGCACCATATGTATTTCAGAATTTTCTTTTTAAGTGTCAGCGTTAACATTTGGAATGCTGAAGCTAGAAGGACCTCACAGATCACCTAATCCAATCCCTTCTTTATAAAAGCAAAATCTGAAAGCTTCTGAAGCAAATTACTTAGAGTCATAGAGTGTCAACATAGAGAACAGAATGTATTCCCCCAACTTCTAATGTAGCATGAGTTTCCTGCATAAAGGATTGTATATATCAATTCAGTATGTTAACCACTAACCAGTGCCACAGATCATTCCCATTGTGATATACCGTCTAAATTGTGAATTTAGACGGTATATCATTGTGAATCCATCTAAATTCAAGTTCTCAGTGTCCTCATCACAGTAGACATAAGTGATTAGTGATATCACATTAGTGATATTCACATAGTGATTAGTGAACACATAAGTGATCCCATTATGCTGATCTGGGACTATTTGCTCACTGAACCATTTCCCCACAGTTCTTTCCGCCCATTTATAAGTGCCTTTGACTAAGCCAGAAAGTTTAAAAAAATACTAACTTGTAAAAAAAAAAAGAAAGTCTGACTTTGCTGAGTCAAGAAGAAAAGCCTTTATTACAAGCTAGGAGGAAAAGCAGTGGGTCAGAGTGTAATAACCATGCTTTGCAGTTTCTGTATTAGATACTTTGACATCTTGGGGTCTTGCAGACTCTGTAGGGACTGCTCCTCCCAGGACTAGCCAGCTCCTAAATATAGTAAAGGAATGACCAGAACCCACACCCCAGCTAATTCCTGTTTATCAGGTTCCCACACTCTAGCCCATTATCTCCCTGCCCTAACTACCCTCTGGCCAGGTACCAGGTAACCAGAGACAGTGCCAACAGCCAGAGCCCACTGAAACTAATCAAACTAACTGAACCTAGAGCTGCTTGTTCTGTCCTACCTGTGACTCAAACCACAGTAGAGGCTCTTGTCACATTTCCCTTCAGGCTCTCTGCCTCCTGGCTAACCCTGGTGCTTCTCCACGTGGCCCTGTATGGCCAATGTCCTCCCTCCACTTGGATACAGTGAGTAACAAAATAGTTCTTCGGTGGCAGTCCTTTCTGCATCTGTTGGCCTCACCATATCTGAATAATAGAGATACTTACATTTTACAACAAACAGGTCAAAGGCCAGGAAAACTAAAGGTGTCAGAGTCAGAGACAGAGTTATAGCAAACAAGAGAAAAGAAGAGGAAGATGCAAGCAGGGAAAATGTGGCAAATGTATGGCTTAGGTACAATTCTTGTAAACCCAGAACTGATTGTGGTATAACTTGGGTGCCCTCCAGCTAATAAGGGAGGGTTTCCTTAAAACGGCACACTAACAGCTTCCGCTTGAACACACTGCTTAATAAGTGACATGTGAGGACTTTAACATTCCCAGACACAGACTCACTGCATTTTCCTGTGACCAGTGCCCTAGATCTCGTCCACAGCAGAACATTAAAATAGCCTCTTAGTCATCTTCCTGCTTTAAAAAAAAAAAATCTTTCTTCCTTCTTTCATCTATTCATCTATTCCACCCTTCATTCATCTATTCCACCCTTTCTTAGCCACAGCCTGTCTATTCATAAAAATCCTCCACATTTCCTCCTTTGTTTCTCAGTTAAGTATTGAATCCCCACTGTTATATTCAAAGCTCTCCAAATGTGTCTCCAGTCTAACCATCGGTCTTGATGTCCACACATCCACTGTATTCACTGTGATCTGGTTAAATTAAAACATTCACTGTTCCCAGGGAAAACAGTTTTCCCCTGTTTCAAACCACTCCACCGTAGGATGTATTTTACAATAATGGCTTCATACCTAGGTATGAATTTTTAGCTCCTCCAACAAACTGTTGCGCGATCTTTGGAGTTTAAGGCTCCTTTTTCTCATCCTAAAGTGGAAAGAAAAATACCATGATACAGATTTCTTATAGAGGTTATATGAGATAATACATGTATAGATCTCAGCACAAATTTGGTATGAATTAATACTAGTTAATACCAGATATTATATCATTACTAAGCTTAGTATTTCTGACTTTTCACAGTATATCATACACATTGTCAGTTGATGCTTAAGAAACTCTGACACATAAATCTTGCCATGTTTTCAGCTGAATAAACTCAAATTGAAGAGAAATAACTTTGCTCAAGCTCATACAATCAGATAAGAATTATAAAAGTGTCTTGCCTACTTCTAACCTTCACTCTTTTCCTCTCCACAGTACATCTGGCCTGCCACATAAAGTCATTTAGTGGAGAGACTGTGATTCATTTATCTTTTATTGTCAGAGAACTTAAGAATTCTTTTTTTAATTTTTAAACTAACATTATTGAGTACTTGCTATGTACTTGACACTGTTTTAAGAGATTTATATAAACTATATCATTTAAATATGATTACTTCTGCAAGTTACATATTATACCCATTTTCAGGTCAGGAAATGGAAAATCCCAGAGATAAACTTGCTCATAACACACAGGGGTAACTAACAACACTATAGTCATCTAAGGCAGACACTGATGCTCTTATATACTGGGTTAACTTGCAGTTAGTTCTAAAGAGGCATGCGACTGATGGCTATTGAATCAAACTTTAATTGGCATCTGGAAAACATATATTCTTCCTGACTCTAAAGATTGAAAAATGATGAGATTTTATGGAAAATTCATTTGTGTGTGTGTCTGTGTGCATGTAGTTGGGCTTCCCAGGTAGCTCGGTGGTAAAGAATCTGCCTGCCACTGCAGGAGACATGGGTTTGATCGTTGGGCTGGGAAGATCCCCTGGAGAAGGAAATGGCAACCCACTCCAGTGTTCTCTCCTGGAGAATCCCATGGACAGAGGAGCCTGGCGGGCTACAGTCCATGGGGTCACAGAGAATAGGGCATGACTGAATGACTGAGTACACCACATGTGTGTAGTGTTTGACTGTGTTATGTATATTTTAATAAGCATTCTAACTTTCTTACAATAATAGAAATCCTCAGCAAAAACAGAACATGGCTAATCTGGGAGCAGAAAGGCAGGAAGAGGGGTGGGGAGTTGATAACCTTTGCAGTCTTCTTAGCTAGCAGTGACTCTATGGGAAGTTCTGACCAATAGGATGTTAGAGAAATGATGGAAGTAAGTTCCAAGACAAATCTTAAAGGCAAGTGCAGGTTACTTCCGCCTCTCCTCCACCCTGCTTAAGAATGAAGATGATGCCCTAGGAATGACATTGTGGAAATCTTGAAATAGCCTAAGTCTCAGACAGCTATAGATCTGCCTCACCAGTCCTGAACTTGAAATCCTAACTTCCAAAGGAGAAACAATTTCTATCTACTTAAATCACTGTTATTTTGGTACTTATATTACATGCAGCCCAATTATCACAATGCTTCTTTCTTAAATATTTACTGATGAGTAGTAGAAAGCTAAAGAAGAAAAAGGGGAACAATTGAAATATGTTTTGAGGGATCTGTAGGTTAAGTATCAAGTCATAGAAATATGGACTCTCAGGACTCGGAAGGAGCTTCAGTCAGTTCAGTCACTCAGTCATGTCCGACTCTTTGCGACCCCATGAATCGCAGCACGCCAGGCCTCCCTGTCCATCACCAACTCCCGGAGTTCACTCAGACTCACGTCCATCGAGTCAGCACAGTCATCCAGCTATCTCATCCTCTGTCGTCCCCTTCTCCTCCTGCCCCCAATCCCTCCCAGCATCAGAGTCTTTTCCAATGAGTCAACTCTTCGCATGAGGTGGCCAAAGTACTGGAGTTTCAGCTTCAGCATCATTCCTTCCAAAGAAATCCCAGGGCTGATCTCCTTCAGAATGGACTGGCTGGATCTCCCTGCAGTCCAAGGGACTCTCAAGAGTCTTCTCCAACACCACAGTTCAAAAGCATCAATTCTTCAGCGCTCAGCTTTCTTCACAGTCCAACTCTCACATCCATACAGACCACTGGAAAAACCATAGCCTTGACTAGATGAACCTTTGTTGGCAAAGTAATGTCTCTGCTTTTCAGTATGCTATCTAGGTTGGTCATAACTTTTCTTCCAAGGAGTAAGCATCTTTTAATTTCATGGCTGCAGTCACCATCTGCAGTGATTTTGGAACCCAGAAAAAAAAAGTCTGACACTGTTTCCCTTGTTTCCCCATCTATTTGCCATGAAGTGATGGGATCAGATGCCATGATCTTCATTTTCTGAATGTTGGGTTTTAAGCCAACTTTTTCACTCTCCTCTTTCACTTTCATCAAGAGGCTTTTTAGATCCTCTTCACTTTCTGCCATAAGGGTGGTGTCATCTGCGTATCTGAGGTTATTGATATTTCTCCTGGCAATCTTGATTCCAGCTTGTGCTTCTTCCAGCCGAGCATTTCTCATGATGTACTCTGCATAGACGTTAAATAAGCAGGGTGACAATATACAGCTTTGACGTGCTCCTTTTCCTATTTGGAACCAGTCTGTTGTTCCATGTCCAGTGCTAACTGTTGCTTCCTGACCTGCATACACATTTCTCAAGAGGCAGGTCAGGCATTCTGGTATTGCCATCTCTTGAAGAATTTTCCACAGTTTCTTATGATCCACACAGTCAAAGGCTTTGGCATAGTCAATAAAGCAGAAACAGATATTTTTCTGGAACTCTTGCTTTTTCCATGACCAGTGGATGTTGGCAATTTGAACTCTGGTTCCTCTGCCTTTTCTAAATCCAGCTTGAACATCTGGAAGTTCACGGTTCACATATTGCTGAAGGCTGGCTTGGAGAATTTTGAGCATTACTTCACTAGCATGTGAGAAGAGTGCAATTGTGCGGTAGTTTGAGCATTCTTTGGCATTGCCTTTCTTTGGGATTGGAATGAAAACGGACCTTTTCCAGTCCTGTGGCCACTGCTGAGTTTTCCAAATTTGCTGGCATATTGAGTGCAGCACTTTCACAGCATCATCTCTCAGGATTTGAAATAGCTCAACCGGAATTCTGTCACCTCCACTAGCTTTGTTCATAGTGATGCTTTCTAAGGCCCACTTGACTTCACATTCCAGGATGTCTGGCTCTAGGTCAGTGATCACACCATCGTGATTATCTGGGTCACGAAGATCTTTTTTGTACAGCTCTTCTGTGTATTTTTGCCACCTCTTCTTAATATCTTCTGCTTCTGTTAGGTCCATACCATTTCTGTCCTTTATTGAGTCCGTCTTTGCATGAAATGTTCCCTTGGTATCTCTAACTTTCTTGAAGAGATCTCTAGTCTTTCCCATTCTGTTGTTTTCCTCTATTTCTTTGCATTGATCGCTGAGGAAGGCTCTCTTATCTCTTCTTGCTATTCTTTGGAACTCTGCATTCAGATGCTTATATCTTTCCTTTTCTCCTTTGCTTTTTGCTTCTCTTCTTTTCACAGCTATTTGTAAGGCCTCCCCAGGCAGCCATTTTGCTTTTTTGCATTTCTTTTCCATGGGGATGGTCTTGATCCCTGTCTCCTGTACAATGTCATGAACCTCAGTCCATAGTTTATCAGGCATTCTATCTATCAGATCTAGTCCCTTGAATCTATTTCTCACTTCCACTGTATAATCATAAGTGATTTGATTTAGGTCATACCTGAATAGTCTAATGGAAGGAGCTTAATAGTTATCTAATCTATCCAAAGAGGTCATATTCAATACTCTCCAAACTTAGTGAAGTAGAGTCACAGGAAAACTGAAAAAAAAAAAAAAAAGATCTGTTGAATTAGGCACACCTAAAACAAAGTGTCAAACTCTGATACTTGTCAGAGCTACATCTATGAATTAAATGTGCATCACTCAGGAGGCATCTGTGCAATGCACTGATATAACCCTTCAGTGTGCTGACTCTTTATGAGATGATTCAGGAGGGTCAGAGCTGCTGGAGTCATGGCCAAGGCCCAGAGCGGGATATAAATCAAAAGAAAATTTTTAGGGGCTCATGTAGATTTACCTATTGACGCTACATCCAAAGACTTTATTTGGTTCATGGGATTCAGAACACTTTGCCTCAATTCTTAGGGACTTAGAAAAGCATTTTCTCCCACACATCCCTCATCGCACATCTCCAATGACTTACTTCATGGAAGCAAGATCGGATCACATGAGGCTCATTATGGTTTTTAAAATATGTGTGTTATAAGAGCTGCATTTTCATGGTTATGCCAACAAGTTGACAGTGAGGTCATGGTTGCTGCACAAAGTGACATTATGGTTTATTCTCACGTTTATGCCAACTTTCAGAAGGAAAACAGAAGATCAAAGACACTGACTCCTTGATAGTGCCTTGCACAGCAGGAAGTTCAACATCATGCTCCTAATTGGTATTACACGGCATCGGCCCAGAGGCCTGAGAAATGGTGATATCCAGGCATTGGGCAGAAAAATTTGAAGAATTATGGTAAGATCTGTTCCTCAAAGGGCAAGGATGTGTCAGAGAATAATTCTCCCCCAGGAGCAACTGGGATCTTCCTGCTTGACTCCGGGGTCAGCCCAACCCCCACCCCATAACAGAGAGACTTGCACCAGGTCCACCGCACAAAAGCAAGGCTTCCCCTTCATCTTCCTGAAAGTATCCTCAAAAACTGAGTTTACATGGCCAACCAAAAAGACACTCTAAAATCTGCAAAGCCTTCAATTCTCTTCATCTAACACCACTGCCTTCCCATTTTTTTTGACTTTTTTGTTCTTTTAAAATGTGATTTGTATGGTCTATTGAAGTGGAAATAAAACTGCTACAAAATGTATTTTTATAAAAAGAATAAAAAGCAGAGCTACTTGGAAGGTGTTTGATTTGCACTCTACATTGGTCACATGCCCACATTATTATGATCCACCTAACGCAAAGTCGAACACGACTGAGCGACTAAGCATAGCACAACACACGATGTATTTTACTCCTTCAGTAGGCCAAACTTAACTTACGGCGGGCATATCACAACTTACCAAAACTACAGGTATTCAATTGTACAGCTCTACATCAACTGGATCTGCCACTTGTCAGTATTTTTGTGTTGTAAGGAAAGAATATTGGCCTTTAAATAAAATAAAATTTACTTACTTATTAAAAAACAGTCTATATCTAATTATTTGGTTCAAAATATTTGAGGTTTAGGCCAGGTATTTTATGATTTTTCTTCCTGATAATATTTGCTTATTACAAAATATGCATAAAGAGAAAATTTTGTAACTATGTTTGATGATAGATGTTAATTAGACTTATCTTGGGGATAATTTCTCAATATACGTCAATTACCTCAACTATTTTTAAAGTTTAAAAAAATGCATAAAATACATGTAAGTGTAAAAAAGAAATAAAACTCACTATAATGACACCATAAGAATTAAAAGAAATATTCTGGTACATTTTATAATATTTTAATATAGCTCATATTCTATATTTAAAATTATATCACACTAGTTATCTGTGTTTTAAGACATTTTCTGTTTTCCATGATATTTTGTTTGGATTTTCTTTTGCTACATGGACTATATTTTGTTTAGTTTTAACTCCTTACATTTTTTGGAAAAAATCTAGCATTGATGGTTAAAGTTTCTTCTAAAATTATTCATTGTAGTGTGGCAACCCACTCCAGTGTTCTTGCCTGGAGAATCCCAGGGACAGGGGAGCCTGGTGGGCTGCCGTCTATGGGGTCGCACAGAGTCGGACACGACTGAAGCGACTTAGCAGCAGTGTTATTCTATTAAATGGGTTTCCCTGGTGGCTCAGAGGGTAAAGCGTCTGCCTACGATGAGGGAGATCCAGGTTCAATCCCTGGATCAGGAAGATCCCCTGGAGAAAGTAATGGCAACCCACTCCAGTACTCTTGCCTGGAAAATCCCATAGATAGAGAAGCCTGGTAGGCTATAGTCCATGGGGTCATAAAGAGTAGGACATGACTGAGCGACTTCACTTTCACTTTCTATCAAATGAAGAATAAGTGTATATCATTTAAGTTACTCCCTTTACTAACAACAAAATAAGAAAATTTAAGATTCCTCTGTCCCTTCCTGTTACAGTAGCTTCATAAAGTCCTATTCAACATTATCTGTGAATATTATTAAAAACTGTGGTTAAAACACCTGGCACAGATCATGGGAAATAGTTCATGAGTTTAATCTCTGTATAACTCACAGTAAACCATGTATACTCTATCTGAATCTTTATGTGTTATTGGTAAACGAATTATGTGAAATCCAAAGAATAAGATGTATTTTGTCCACTACTAGAAGTATTTGTATCCAAATTCATGCTCTAGTTTTAAAAAATAGTTACTATTAAGTGACAATTTACTAAATTAATTTGCCTGCTCATCACCTCATATTTCTTTTCCTACATAGTCCCCTCCAGTTCATTCTATATAGATAAAACTAGTTCTATCTCTTTCCTATTTTAGAGGTAACTGAGTTTTTTCCTTGTTTTCCTCCTTTGTTCCCTTTTTTATAGATTTATAATTTGTTCCTTTTCTTTTTTAAAAAAGTGGTAACATGAACTTTTATCATTTATTTTTATTAATGATTTCTAAAGTTAATGTTTTAATCTCACTCATGAACAATATAAGCATCTTAGGACCATGCTTCCTTGGTGGCTCAGACAATAAAGAATCTGCCTTTAATGCAGGAGATCCAAGTTCAATCCCTGGGTTGGGAAGATCCCTTGGAGAAGGTAATGGCTACCCACTCTAATATTCTTGCCTAGAGAATCCCATGGACAGAGGAGCCTGGTGGGCTACAGTTCATGGGTTTACAAAGAGTTGGACACTTTTAGGACCATGTGGAGCCTGGTGGGCTGCCATCTATGGGGTCGCACAGAGTCGGACATGACTGAAGCGACTTAGCAGCAGCAGCAGGACCATGTTAACTTACTATCGGAGAAAGCAATGGCACCCCACTGAGTACTCTTGCCTGGAAAATGCTATGGACAGAGGAGCCTGGTGGGCTGCAGTCCATGGGGTCGCAAAGAGTTGGACATGACTAAGTGACTTCACTTTCACTTTTCACTTTCATGCGTTGGAGAAGGAAATGGCAACTCACTCCAGTGTTCTTGCCTGGAGAATCCCAGGGACAGCAGAGCCTGGTGGGCTGCCGTCTATGGGGTCACACAGAATCGGACATGACTGAAGCGACTTAGCAGCAGCAGCAGCAGCAGCAGGAACTTACTAGAGCTCAAACATAGAGAAAAACATGCTCCTATGCCTTCATGACTTTATATTTACTGGAGATAACAAGCTTGATCAAAAACTATTATCAGCATACCACTGATATGAAAGTCTTAATAAGCTTCAAATCACAATTCATATATTTTCTATATCTCCACTTCTGATATAAGTTAGTATCCTGGTCTTTGTCCATAATTAATTCATCCAAGCAGCCTAAATACAGAGACTTTAGTTTGAGCAAAGCAGGATTAAGCTTTTAAGAATTACTCTATCACATTAAATCTGTGTCATAAAGAGTTCTCTGCATTTAGGACACAAAGGAGGGGAAGATGACCTAAGTGTGGCTAAGCTAAACGAGTCGTGGTTAAGTCTTATGTTTATTCATGTTTTGAAAGAAAGATGAGAACTGCTATATGGTTTTTTTAAATATCAGCTGCATTATTTTCTTGAAATTTTATTTAACATTTGTACTTCATGTTCAAAGTTCTTTCAAGCTCCACAAGAGTAGAAATCACAGGCTGTGGAGCCTGTGATATGCTATGCTGTGGTAGCCAGCATAGCATGTAGGAGTCACTTGAGAGATTTGTGACTATTGTATGCAGAAGCAGATGAGTAAGATGAATACATGAATTAGTGAATAAAGGAAGATACAGGAGAGTACCTAAATGCAATGGCTTGACGTTTTTTACCTAGCTTTTTTTTTTTTTTTTTTTGCAATTTTCTATTATTTCATTTTTAAAATATTATTCAAATTCATTTAAAATTATTTGAATATATTATTGTGTTTAAAAATGAATGTGTCTTTTGTTCGCTTAACTGTTTTTGAGTGTTTTTTGTAGCCAAAACTTTTAATACTGGTCCATAAGAAAGTCTGTGAGAGCCTGTTAACAATTATTCTAAGCATTAGAATTGGAATAGACAACACAATCATATTTTGAAGAAAAGTGGAGTAATTTGATAAAAAAATAAAAAGCTCACAAGGTTAAGGAGAATCTCTGAAGGTCATCTTATCTGTGCACCCAGATCCAGGAAAAATCACACATCAGTCATTTCAGACTATGGAGTATATTTTGCTTTAAAATAAACCCAGTAAAAGACGCCCTACCATCATCCTTCCTAACAAATCCCAGTTTTAAAAAGTCATCAGAAATGACTTCCCAATATTAAATCAAAATTCCTCATTATGATAAAAACTAAAAGCAACTGATGCTATGGTAAATGCATTATGTGGACTGTTTCATTTAATCCTCATCATCCTTTGATTCAGGAAGAAATGAGGAAACTAAGGTTTATAGGGGAGAAGAAATAAACAGAAAAAGGATTGGACCCTAGGAAATCTGATTTCAGGACCCATTCACATAATTATTCCACTCTCTGCTTCCCTGTGCTGCAATATAAATAATTTTCTTCATGGCCAATTGATAGTGGTCATGGCCAACAGATCTCCAATCTTAGGTATTTCCGTATTTTAATTCTATTTTATGTAGAATTAATTCCTACTTTAAAAGGGCCTAAAACAGGGATGGATTATAGTTTCTGCTTCTTCTTCCTCTTTCCAACATCTACCCAACACTCCAACCCCTACACACACACACACACACACACACACCCCCCCCTCACTTTTTAATCTGTATCTAGTCTATTAGTGGACTCCTCAGGTGGTGTAGCGGTAAAGAATCTGCCTACCAAAGCAGGATAGGCAAGAGATGTGGGTTCAATCCTGGGTCAGGAAGATCCCCTGGAGTAGGAGATGGGAACCTACTTCAGTATTCTTGCCTGGAGAATCTCATGGACGGAGGAGACATGTGGGTTATGGTCAATGGGGTCAGAAAGAATCGGATATGACTTAGCAACTGAGCGTAGCACAACACAATCTATTTAGTATCATTCTATGTTCCTCAATTATAGCGAACAGGAAGACAAAAGGACCGATAGAATCTGAAATTTCATGTTTCCAGAACCATCCAAGAAGCAGGTGAAGTAGGAAATAAATAAGGTAGGCCCCAAAGTCAGTGTCTGTGAAGTCATGAAGTCGCTCAGTCGTGTCCGACTCTTTGTGACCCCATGGGCTGTAGCCTACCAGGGTCCTCTGTCCATGGGATTTTCCAGGCAACAGTCCTGGAGTGGATTGCCATTTCCTTCTCCAGGGGATCTTCCCAACCCAGGGATCGAACCCGGGTCTCCCGCATTGTAGACAGACACTTTACCATCTGAGCCACCAGGGAAGACAAAGTCAGTGTCTAGGCTCTAGTTACTATTTCTGAGACATCGGGGAGGTTTTTATTAACCTCATCAGCAAAATGGAGAAATAAAGCAATTTCTAGTCATTATAAAGATCTAATTACATTATCTCTATAAAGCTTTGCACATTATGCATGGCCTATAGTATAAGTAGTCAACTAATGTTAGATACTGATATTAATTCTTGCCCGGAAAACCATCTAGTCACAAATTATGTCATAAATATGTTGGTAGTGGTGATGATTTTTAGCAGATCCACTATGGCAGCTACATAGAAAACATCTATTTTTCAAATGTTAAGAGATTGATTATGCGGAGGACTCCTTTGCAGTTCTGCTCAATGGCACACAGTCATAGCTCAAAATCAATGTGTCCAGGCTTCCCTAGTGTCACGGTGGTAAAAAATCTGCCTGCCAATGCAGGACACATGGGTTCAATTCCTGATCTGAAAAGATTCCACATGTATGAAGCAGCTAGGCCCATGAGTCACAACTAGTGAGCCTTTACTATAGAGCCCAGGAGCCACAACTACTGAAGCCCAGATGCCCTAGAGCCTGTGCTCCGCAACAAGAGAAACTACTGCCATGAGAAGCCTGCACACTGCAACTAGAGAGTAGCTCCAGTTCTCCATAACTAGAGAAAAATCCTACAGTAACAAAGACCCAGCACAGCCATACATAAATAAAATTTTTAAGAATTTAAAAAATAAAGAAATCAATGTGCCATAGGAGTTATCTTCTGTTTCTGCTATGGTAGATGTAAGCAGTTGAGATTATTTGGATATAAAACCCTGTGCCCCCTTTTCATCCATTTATTATGCTCTAGCACTATTTTGGGGACTTCCCAGATGGTGCAGTGGTAAAGAAATCACCTGCCAATGCAGGAGAAGCACTGGCGAAGAATATCCCCGTCAGGAGGATCTACCAGAGGAGGAGATGGCTACCCACTTCCATATTCTTTCCTAGGAAATCCCATGGACAGAGGAGCCTGGCCGGCTACAGTCTGTGGGATCACAGAAGAGTCAAACACAACTGAGCACACACTGAACATTACTTTTGGAGAAAGCCCGAAGAGGCTGCAGGCATTCCTCTGGCCCACCTTCATAAGGAGATGGGATAGCTCTCTATAAAGATAAGAACCTAGGTCTGGAATTTCGACATCAAAATATCATCTCTGTCATCAAACAGCCAACATGGATCAACTTTCTGTAGCTTCTCACCAGCAACTTTCCTCTCCAGTGACCTCATTCTGCTTCTGGTAAATGCCCAACTCAAATATCTGATCATTGTAGCAGCTCCATATTCATCTAAAGTCTCCAAGCTTGATTCTTGCATTAAACCAGAATCCATAAAACCACAAAACTGGAACATGCTATGCTTGATCTCATATACAAGCTGTCTCCAATTGTTGTAAAAATATTATCACTCATTCTATCCTTTATGAAAACATCCACATGAAAAATTTCTCTCTAATCTCAGGGCCAGATTAAAGATATAAACATACTTGATAAATTTCTGAGCTTCCCATTTTTGGATAGTGAAAGCTTTATAACATGCTAGCTTCCAGGGTGAAGTTCTCACTTAAATTTGACTTCAAGTATATAACTTGTGACCACCATGTTTTTCTTTGATTATTTAAACAGCCTTATGTTTGTCAGATAATTTTTCAGTCGATTTTCATACTAATCCAGTTCGAATATGGTCCCTGACGTCCCTGTGGGTTAAGTCACTGAGTTGACCACTCTCTGCTTGTGACCCTGTGCCTCACACAGTTGGTTAGCATCTGCAGGGCAGCTTACCTGTATTCATTCCAGCTTTGCTCAGCATCTTGTGTAACTACCCTGTAGAAAGTCCTGCTAAGTCACTCAGGCAAAAGACTTATTCCAGGATCCAGTGTCCAACCCTGATCACTGGGCTTTTTCTGACTGCTCACCTTGCCTGTGGGTTACTGATCCATTTCCTTTTTTCCCTTTTTATATCAAAAATCCTTGAGAGGGATTTTCCTGGTGGCCCAGGGGTTAGGAATCCACGTTTCAGTGCAGGAGATTTGTGTTCCATCCCTGGTCTAGGAACTAGATCCCATATGCCACATAGTAACAAAGCCATCTTGCCCCAACAAAGAGCCTGCGTGTGGCAACTAAGACCCAACACAACCAAACATAAATAAATAAACATTAAAAAAAATCCCTGAGAAATTGTCTATATTGTGTCTCCAATTCCTCACCATCTATTTTCTCTTAAACTCACTCCACCCACCACTCTCTTTTGACTGCTTTTTTCAAGGTTGCCAATGGCTTCCCAGTAATTAAACATAATAGCTCATTCTCAGGTTTCCTCTTTCTTCAGTAGTACCCAACTCAAGCGCTCGATTTCTCTTCCTAAGCACACTCTTCATGAGTCTCTCAGTGGCCCCTCACTTAGCTCACCCATTGCTCCTTCTGTCTCCTCAGCTAGCTCCCCTTCTCCCACTGCTAATGGCTGAGCTCCTAATTGATCTCCTGCTTCTGTCCTGATCCTACTGGAGCCTATGCTCAGCGAAGCAACCAGGTGATTTCTTTTAAAATATGAATAAGATGATAAGTAAGATGCAACTTCTTAAAGGTCTCCAGAGACTTCCAATTTCACTAGGGAAATAGCCAAATTTCTCATAATAGTGTACCATTGCCTCTCTGATCTCAGTGTCTTGCTTAGTTTACACTGGCCTCTTTGCTGTTTCTCCAACACATTAGGTGTAGGCCCACCTCAGGGCCTTTGCATGTGCTCTTTCCTTTGCTAGGGATGATTTAATCTCTTGTTTCTTCCATGTGTTTACTGAATCCCTTCTTTGCAATGAAAGTTGCTCTGATGATTTAATTTAAAATTATAATCTGCTCTCCATACTTTTACTTGCCCTCTATCTCCGTATCTTGTTTCTCTGCTTTGGTTTTTAATTTTTTTTCCATATAATATAATGCTTTCTAATATATTACCTAATTTACTTATTAAATTCATTGCCAATTTCTGTCTTACTTGGCACATACTAGGGGCTCAATAAACATTTGCTCAATAAACATGGCAAGAATATCTATATTAATCAACATTCTGATAAACATGGCAAGAATAATTATATTAACCAGCTAATTCTTTTTTTTTTTTTTTCCAGCTAATTCTTATAAATTAGCTAGAATCCACTCTAGCTAATTTGAGGGAAATTACTAGTCATTTATCTTTGGTACAAATGAAGTAAAATTATAGAGAATCACTTTTTAATAATTCCTAGAATCACAAGGTAACATTTTCTAGGTAAAGGAGCAGCCAGGAGCAGCTAAAATCATACCCTGACCTATGATTAGAAGGGCTTCTCTTGTGGCTCAGCTGGTAAAGAATCCGCCCACAATGCAGGAGACCTGTGTTCGATCCCTGGGTTGAGAAGATCCCCTGGAGAAGGGAAAGGCTACCCACTCCAGTATTCTGACCTGGAGAATTCCATGGACTGTATAGTCCATGGAGTCGAAAAGAGTCAGACACGACTGAGCGACTTTCACTTTCCTTTTCAGAGAAGGTGATGGCACCCCACTCCTGTACTCTTGCCTGGAGAACCCCATGGATGGAGGAGCCTGGTGGGCTGCAGTCCATGGGGTTGCGAAGAGTTGGACACGACTGAGCGACTTCACTTTCACTTTTCACTTTCATGCGTTGGAGAAGGAAATGGCAACCCACTCCAGTGTTCTTGCCTGGAGAATCCCAGGGACAGGGGAGCCTGGTGGGCTGTCATCTATGGGGTCGCACAGAGTCGGACACGACTGAAGTGACTTAGCAACAAAATGATTAGAAAGCAATCAAATCAGGAAACTGTGGCCACTGTTTCAACCCAAACAGAACTGACTCCTTTTGTCACCATTCTTGTCAGAATATCCCATCTCTTCGTGCATGAGTGCCACCATGGAAATGCCCACTTGGCTAAAACCTAGGTCATAAGTACAACCATAGGTGAAGGGAAATCTGATAAATATTGTCTTTTGTTTTCCAGTCTTTAGTCTTTGCATTCTCCAGGAAGACATGACAAGGAAGTGTGAGTGAGCGCATAGTAAACCAACTGCATCATGTATCACATCCCACCCTGTGACTACCCTACTTCAGTAGAGTCACTAACTCTGACACTTAAACTTCCAAATAACAGTAGCAATATTTTCACTCCCCATAATGCAACTTTCCTCACATCAATGAAAAGGTACAAGACCATCTCCTCAAAGGAAGAGATCCAAAATATCATCAAACATTGAAACCATTTCTGCATCAGCTCTTCTCAATTTAGTCACATTTCTCTTTTGCTATTCTGTAGCTATATATTCTGTATTTATTAAGATCACTACCAACACCACACGTATGTAAAATACTAGTGAGACAGGTGAAACTTTTTTGTTTTCTTCCTAAAATGTCACTAAATTAAAAAAAAAATTATCAGCTGTTATTTTTAAAAATAATTTGAAAGCAAAATAGAAAACATAAAAACTTTCTCAATTTTAAAAACATTTTAACGTCAAATCAAATTATATTCAAATTTCATTAAAATATATATCTTTACATTGATCTATACATGTGTGTGTGTGCATGCACATGGGTATATGCATATATTTAGTTTCATGAGTGAAACATAGGTCTGTTACATAGTTGAGAAAAAATATTATGCTGAATGGGGAGCCACTCTACCACAATTGACAATTTAAAACAAATGAAAATAAATAATTTTTTAAATTTCTAATTCCGGAAAAAGAAATGATCAAAACTGTCTTAATGAATGATTGTAATTTCCACTTTCAAAAGCATGTTTCTAGTTAATCCTAAAAAAATGCTTCACAATAAATGATTGCTTTATGTAACAATTTGGCAGTTCTAACAGTAAATTTTATTGCACTTTTTTTTTCAACACTTCTTTCAAATTTCCAAAAAAGGAATCTAAATGGTAACCATATTTTCTGAACTAGATTCAGTAGTTTATTTTCATAAATAGTTGGGAGAAAAATAGAGGAATTTAACTTTTCCTTGCTTTAATATTCATTTTAATGTGAAAAATCTCGGGAATGCATGCTAAGGAAACTGTAAATACTTCATATATGAAAGTAAATTACTTTTACTGTACTGCTGCTGCTGCTGCTAAGTCGCTTCAGTCGTGTCCGACTCTGTGCGACCCCATAGACGGCAGCCCACCTAAACCTCTAGAATTTATGGTATATTAACAGAAAATATGTCATTTATGTCATTCAAACTTTTCTGTTATGGTAGTGATGTTTAATTTTATGATGTTCATTTCTCCAATTTGCTGGTTCTAGGAATGTATGTACTTTAAATAGGGAAGCTGTCTCCACTTCTAATTATATATTAGCCTCCACAAGAGAATTTGGCTCAGGAATCAATAACCTGAAAAATCTGAGTACCAAACACAAACATGTGAAAAAATGTATAAAGAAAATTAAAGAACATTCACAGAATTCTTAAGGAAACAGAGAGCCCTTTACGTACGTGTTCAGGTGGATGCTCAAAAGGAATACTTTTCCCTGCCCCTAATTTTGCCCATTGATTCCCTGGCATGGAATTCTAACATACAGATCTCAAGTCTTGAGTCTGTTCCTAGCTTTTCTGATAACTTGCTTTTGTACCTTCCAAATCCTTGCCCTATCCATGCTTTAGATTTCCCCCATATATTAGTCAAAAGATGACTAAATGCAAACAACTTCTTGCTTTTGTTGGTTAGTCGCTAAGTCGTGTCTGACTCTTTTGCAACCCCATGAACTGTAGCCCGCTGGGCTCCTCTGTCCATCAGATTTCCTACGCAAGAATACTAGAGTGGGTTGCCTTTTCCTTCACCAGGCAAATATCTTAAATCTACATAAAAAAATAAATTTATTGGATGACAAGATGGATGCCTCATAAAACCTAAAGGAGTGAAATTCAGCAAGAACAGAAGAACTAGAACCAGGAAATAAAACTGTTGGGAACCAAGGCATTTATTTTCCACTTTTTTCTCTGTGTAGCCAAATGTTTCATTCGGGTTTCTTTTCTGTGTGGTTTCTGTCCTTTCTCCCTCTTTCTTGGTTCCATGGGTTTATTTACCAGCACAAAGCCCCAAATAAGACCATCTTCACTCATATATCCTTACAAATAGCACACCCACAACTAAGGGAGCAAGTCTTTCCAAACTCCAATTCAAGCTCCAGGGAGAGAAAATGTAATTGTCTAATTTAGGTCATGTTTCTCCCTTTGGTCCCACCAGTTGTAAGCAAAGAACAGGAAGGGATGAAGTCATGAGGCAAAGAGTCACTGAGAGAATTTTTGCTAAGAAAGTAATATGGGCTGGAAAGGAATTGAGTGGTGGGAGAAAAGGTTTGCGTCTCTATGATTTGTCTCCAAAATTCTTAAAGATGATGTAGGTGTAAATGGAGACCACAGATGCAAGTGATTTGAAAATGTTCTTAAGTACTTTAAAATGCTGGATGTAAGTATCAGTATGATTCTTCTGTGGCTCATCGAATTTCTTTTGTACTAAATTTAACATTTTGGATTAGTTAACATCAGTTCAGTTCAGTCGCTCAGTCATGTCTGACTCTTTGCAACCCCATGGACTGCAGCACACCAGGCCTCCCTGTCCATCACCAACTCCCAGAGTTTCCTCAAACTTACCATTGAGTCAGTGATGCCATCCAACCATCTCAGCCTCTGTCACCCCCTTCTCCCGCCTTCAATCTTTCCCAGCATCAAGGTCTTTTCCAATGAGTCCGTTCTTTGCATCAGGTGGCCAAAGTATTGGAGTTTCAGCTTCGGTATCAGTCCTTCCAATGAATATTCAGGACTGATTTCCTTTAGGATGGACTGGGTGGATCTCCTTGCAGTCCAAGGGACTCTCAAGAGTCTTCTTCAACACCACAGTTCAAAAGCATCAGTTCTTCTGCACTCAGCTTTCTTTATAGTCCAACTCTCACATGCATACATGACTACTGGAAAAACCATAGCCTAGACTAGACGGACCTTTGTTGGCAAAGTAATGTCTCTGCTTTTTAATATGCTGTCTATTTTGGTCATAACTTTTCTTCCAAGGAATAAGCATCTTTTAATTTCACGGCTGCAGTCACCATCTGCAGTGATTTTGGAGCCCCCCAAAATAAAGTCTATCACTGTTTCCCCTGTTTCCCCATCTATTTGCCATGAAGTGATGAGAGCAGATGCCATGATCTTAGCTTTCTGTATGTTGAGTTTTAAGCCAACTTTTACACTCTCCTCTTTCACTTTCATCAAGAGGCTCTTTAGTTCTTTTCTTTCTGCCATAAGGGTAGTGTCATCTGCATATCTGAGATTATTGATATTTCTCCCGGCAATCTTGATTCCAGTTTGTGCTTCATCCAGCCCAGCGTTTCTCATGATGTACTCTGCATATAAGTTGAATAAGCAGGGTGACAATATACAGCCTTGATATACTCCTTTCCCGATTTGGAACCCGTCTGCTGTTCCATGTCCATTTCTAACTGTAGCTTCTTGACCTGCATACAGATTTCTCAAGAGGCAGGTCAGGTGGTCTGATATTCCCATCTCTTGAAGAATTTTCCACAGTTTGTTGTGATCCACACAGTCAAAGGGTTTGGCATAATCAATAAAGCAAAAGTAGATGTTTTTCTGGAGCTTGCTTGCTTTTTCGATGATCCAGAGGATGTTGGCAATTTGATCTCTGATTCCTCTGCCTTTTCTAATTCCACCTTGAACATCTGAAAGTTCAAAGTTCATGTATTATTGAAGCCTGGCTTGGAGAATTTTGAGCATTACTTTGCTGGCATGTGAGATGAGTGCAATTGTGCGGTAGTTTGAGCATTCTTTGGCATCGCCTTCACTGGGATTACTTAACATATTAGTTAACATAAACTTCCTAATAAATAGAGACTACACTTGTACAACTGTTCAATGTACATCTCTTTGCCAAAACAGTACTTGGAAAGGTATACTACATTTTGGTCAGTGACTTTTTTCTCAGTAGATGACTTTTCCCAAGAGTACGTTAAACAAAAAGACATAAGAAGTGGTATTTCAAGATCAGATGAAGATTAACCAGTTTGCACAACAAAGCATCAAGTTAATAAATATCTTATGGGAAAAAATTAAATCGCACATGTTTGGCTAAGCCCTAAGTATTTGCCATGCATACATCCACCAAGTGAGAAGGAACACAAGGTTGTATGTTCTTTGACTCTTCAGTCTGTTGTGATGTTACATATGTTTCAGGGAATGTTCGTGTTGGTCCTTATTATTATCCTAGATGGTTTTCTATCCTACAATTTTATTTTTAAGAGAGATGTGGGAGCAAAATAACCACGAGTGAAATAAGCTGAATAATGGTTTCCCCAGAATCCACATCCTAAACCCCGGAACCTGTGAATCTGTTACCTTATGAGATAACAGAGGTTCTGAAGATATGATTAGGTTTTGAAGATATGATTAAGTTAATGTTGCAGATGGAGAGAAAGACAGAGTCAGTTCTGACTTGGCCATACTCAATTATTTGTCTCTTCTATAAATGAGTGCTATTATTGTCCCAATTTAAGCAGTGATTTCAGGCTTTGAGAAGGTAAAGAATTTATTCAAGGTTATTCACTGATAGGAAAGAGAATTTTTTTTTTTTTGGTAAGGCTAGGACATACAAAACAAACAAATTAAAACAAGGAGGAAGAAGATAGAAAAAAAGGGGGAGAAAGAAGGGGGAGGAGAAAGGAATTAGATATACAACACCCTTCCATCCACTATGATTCTCATTTCATGTAAGAAACCATACATTTCACCAACAACTAAGAAGAACATAATCACAGTGTAAAGGATGGTTCTTAACATTAATTAAATTTCCCACAGAAGATACTCGTTTCTTTCAGCTGGGACCTTAAAGGCTTTGTGAGGAACCTCTTTTGACACCAAATTCAGCAGGAGATGCTCTGACGCTCTGACTCCCGTTCACATCCTTCTTCCTAAACAAGGAATTTGCCTGGAAGTCAATCTGCCCATTGCTGGTGCCCAAGAAGGAAGCATTTCCCTACATCTTAATGGAGGTTCCTCTTTCTTATTAAGGTAAGAAAGGATCACTTGCTTCTTTCCCTCACTAATTTTTTTTTTTTAATTTTACAATATTGTAATTTTTTAAATTCAGTTCAATCTTGAATTACACACACTGTTTCAAGTTGAAATTGTTTTTTCATTCAAAATCAAATACCTTATCAGTTATCTTAGTGGAATACAGCAAAAGAAAGAATTTGTCTCACATGCTTATGATAAATATAACTTAGGTCTTAGGAAATTAAAAGATTCACTTTTTGACTCTAACCTCAACTCATGCTGAACTAGTGAGTGTGTTTCTGGGGCCTTTAAAAACACAATTTGTAAATCTGTTCTTTTTCATGTTTTAGAATTTACACATATGTGAAATGAGTCACCAGTCCAGGTTCGATGCAGGATACTGGATGCTTGGGGCTGGTGCACTGGGACGACCCAGAGGAATGGTACGGGGAGGGAGGAGGGAGCAGGGCTCAGGATGGGGAACACATGTACACCTGTGATGGATTCATGTTGATATATGGCAAAACCAATACAATATTATAAAGTTAATAAATAAAAAATGAAAATAAAAAAAAAGAATTTACACAAACTCCTGTGTTGTTACATGATTATAAAAAGTCTTTTGTTACTAATCATAGGGCTTAGAGGAAGGGAAATGTGTTTCATGAGTCACCAGACATGTTGAGAACAGACGCACAAAGTTTATTTTGAAGACAGACAACCCTGATTGACTTCACAGAAAGGAATCACTGGGACAGTTGGCTGTCTTTGTTTGTAAAACATAAAGCCTATTGCCCAAGGTTATTATCCTCACTGAAAATGGATCTTAAGGGACAAATATTCAGCAATTCTGTGTAGCTTAAGCTTATTGAATATTGGTAGCAGACAATTCCTGTAGAATTCTCTCACTTTTAGAAACTTGAACATATTTACAAACTACATTTTATTCATCTTTAGCAGCAACAGTGGCAAAATGGTACAACCTTTCTACTGTATCGATGATGGATTGCACTGACCCCTAAGGTCATGAGTGGAAGAATTCTCTGCAGTCAGTACTGAAGCCTATCAGGTAAGAAGTAACACCTGAGGTTATTTCTGGACCAAGTAAACCCATTTATGTAAATACAACTGCATGGAGTATGGAACACAAACTGTCATAGGCTAAAGAGTATTAGAAGAGTTTTAAATGTCATTCTAATATCTTGCCTCATTTAGTTCCCCAAAATACCTATTAAAAGTTTTTAAATGGTAATAATGAGTTCAACATTTTAAAATTTTCACATGCCAAGTCGTATACAGAAATGTAGTAAAAACTACTTCTGGAAATAAGTATTACCAAAAATATTATAAAAGGAAATATTAAGTGCTGTTTTCCAGATTCAGAATGAAGGTCATAAACTGTGTTCTAAGCTCATACATGGACACAGTCCATCTGTTACACTAGAATTTAAAACTTTAGTTTTATTCCTTGCTATTTACAAGTGTCATTGTACAGGGTAACAAAAGCAATTAAGATCAAAAGATTTTGCTTAAAATAATTGTTAGATTTTTTTCCTTTACTTTTGGCAGATGTTGGCATATATTTTTTGAAAAGTAACTCAAAGTGGTCATAGTTTAGAGAAACAGACAAATATACAAATAGATGTCAACAAAACAATGTGGAAAGTGTACTAAAATGCACAAGAAGGGGGCAACCAATATTGCCTAATTCAGACACAGCAGATACAACAGAGAAAGCAGAATGGTTGTATTGTTTTAAAGAATAAATAAAGATTTGCAAGGTGAAGAATGAGATTGGAGGTGAGGAGGAGAGAAGAAGAATATTCCAGGAAGACTGGAAATATTTGCCACTGTCACACTGGGTCCCTTTTAACTCTGGTAGTTTTGATTTTTCTGGTTTATATGATTCTATTCTCCTCCCTCAAGAAAAATCAGAACTAAGAAGTGGTTTGTAACTGCCATGCAGATACAGTGCAGAGCACTTTTTTAAGTGCAAGGGAAATATTTACTGGAGCCAAAAATCTGAGTGAAGGAAAACAGTTGGGAACATAATGATAAAGTATTATTTTGGAATGGTATCTACATATTGTTCTTCTGGAAGAAAATACAAACGATAGTAACATTTGACATAATGTGACTATATGCAAATATTTTAATACAGTAAGTGCATAAAGAATAAAAATCATTACTGCAATTTTTATTGCTTAAACATAAAGTTTGAAAATCACCTTAGTAAAACAAATAAATTATCTACAGCAACCATTAAATGTGTACTGATGTAAAACATTACAAACTCTTGTGGAAAATTCTTTCTTCTTTCAAACATATTTTATGGCAATAATCATAATTAGGTGCATATGTTAATGTGAATGAAAAGAGCACCGTTTTCCATATTGTCTCATATCACTAGGGGGTTTTCAATTTTCTAGGTCAAATGCAAAGTTCAGATAAATCAATGCATGAGTGTTATTTTCTTAGATGCAGTAAATTACATGCATGCGTGCTAAGTTGCATTAGTCATGTCTGACTCTTAGCAACCCTCTGTCCATGGGATTCTCCAGGCAAGAATACTGGAGTGGGTTGCCATGCCCTCCTCCAGGGGATCTTCCCAACCCAGGGATTGAAACTGCGTCTTTTACATCTTCTGCATTGGCAGGCAGGTTCTTTACCACTAGCGCCACCTGGAAAGCCCCACAGTAAATTATAGATTGTTATTATTAATAAGTTAGCGGTCCATGGGGTCGCAAAGAGTCAGATACAACTGAGTGACTGAACTGAACTGAATGTGATGTTTACTTCACATGGTTGATGTAACCACTTCATTTATATAACATATTAACAATTATTCACATCTCTCATCATTGTTTATGAATGTTAATCATGTACTGTTTATTTCTTGGTGAAGTAATCAGAGATACAAATTCTCTCTCTAACAAGTCCAGATATCCTCAAGGCTGGAAAAATTCCATGAATAAGTTCCAGTCTGTCTGTGATCTGAACTCTGTGGCATCTGACCCATGATTGATCATTGCTCCTTTTTGAAATATTCCACCATTGGCTTCTGCCACAGCACTCAGTTCTGAGTTTCCTCTCACATCCTTCTTTCCCAGCCTCATTTGTGGACTCTGGATCTTCTGCAGGTTTCTTGCTGCTGCTAAGTAGCTTCAGTTGTGTCCGACTCTGTGCGACCCCATAGACGGCAGCCCACCAGGCTCCTCTGTCCCTGGGATTCTCCAGGCAAGAATACTGGAGTGGGTTGCCATTTCCTTCTCCAATTCATGAAAGTGAAAAGTAAAAGTGAAGTCACTCAGTCGTGCCCGACTCTTAGGGACCCCATGGACTGTAGCCTCCTAGGCTCCTCCGTCCATGGGATTTTCCAGGCAAGAGTACTGGAGTGGGGTGCGATTACTTTCTTAAATCCTAGCATTTCTTAAGTGTCTGTCTTCAGTCCTCTTAACATCTCATTCTGTCCACTCTTTTGAAAAGATTCATCTTCTCCAAGATTCAACTCCCCTCTTCCTATGAAAACTGCCTGAACTGATTCAATCATCTTTCCCACATCAGATCTCCCAGGGTTAATGACAGCATCAGTTTTAAAATCCCCAAGCCAGAAATCTTTGAGTTACCTCAATTCTTCATTCTCTTTTACTCACCAACCCTAACCATAGCTGGCCACCAAACCCTACACACTGCTTCTTCTTAGCTATAGTCCTTAGCATTATTTTCTTGATTACGACATCAGTTCCTCTGCCTTCATTCCTGCCCTCCTCCACCCATCCTCCATACTACAGTGAGAGTTGTTATTCAGTCATTGTGTCTAACTCTTTGTGACCCCATGGACTGCTAGAATGCCAGGCTTCCTTGTCCTTCACCATCTCCCTGAGCTTGTTCAAACTTATGTCCACTGAGTCGGTGATGCCATCCAACCATCTCATCCTCTGTCACCCACTTCTCCTCCTGCCCTCAATCCTTTCCAGCATCAGGGTCTTTTCCAATGAGTCAGCTCTTCGTATCAGGTGGCCAAAGTATTGGATCTTCAGATTCAGTGTCAGTCCTTCGAATGATACTCAAGGTTCATGTCCTTTAGGATTGACTGGTTTGATCTCCTTGCTATCCAAGGGACTCTCAAAGAGAGAACCTCCTAAAATATAAAAGGCATATATCCTCTCTTGCTTACACTATTTAGAGATAATATCTCAATATCTCCAGCTAACTTCTATTGCTTCCCCAGCCTAGAGATAAGGGAGCTGAAAGTATTTGAGAACTGATCAAGAAAAAAAAAAAAAAATGACCATGTGAAGCAGTAACCCACCGCAAGCTTTAACTAGGCGATGCTTGAACAGGTTTGCATGTGGGGGAAATCCTCTCCCAGTAAAGTCTTTCCAGGGGGTATGGTGCAGGAGTGCCCATGCAGAAGGAGGGCAAAGGGACTCCTTGGGGAGAAAGAGATCAGAGAGGGATCTTGTGTCTGGGAGATATATGTTCACAAGATGGGGAGTCTCCAGGGCAAAGAGTTCTAGAGGGCAGCAACAGCAGGGGCTTATCTATTGCTAGCCATTGTGTGTGGCCAGATTTTGCAGAGTGGGCAAAACAGGCAGAGTCCAACTGGCTACAAATCTGCTTGCATGGCGACTGTTTAAACAACTGGATATGGGAAAGTTTGAGTTTGGCATCAGTGGGCTTTTGAGTTAACAGGTCTCAGCCCACAGGGAAGAAATAAACAACATAGGGGCCAATACACAGAGGCAACATTTGCCTTGTTTATATAATTCCTCTCAACACCTTCTGATGAAAAACCTTCCTGATCCTGTCTGCTGAAACTTGGCTTCTCCAAATGAGTAATTCATTTTTATATTCCTGTGATGGTGCCCAAAATGCTCTTACGGGACCTAACATTTAGCAGGGGACAAAAGGATGAATAACAGGGTTGAGAGCCAGTATTAGAAGAAATAAACCCATTTCATGCTTTTATACCCAAAGAATATAGTGAACACTTTCAATAAGCCAGTAACAGTAAATGTATTAATTATAGGTATTAAGTCACTTTCACATAAACTGCTTTACTTCTTCCTCTGCGAACCAAGATCTCTATTCCTTTCAACTTTTGTCTAATGATTCCAGTCTAACTTTGTTAGTTATATTATACATTCCTATTTCTATGTTATCTAAATATTTTACAAGCATGTTTTCATTTAAGGCATTGGGAAAAATATTGAACATATTAGACCCAAATCTGAGTTCCTAGAACCCCACTAGAGACCACACTCCAGGTTAGCATCAAAAGAAATACTTATTAGACATCTTGTATATGTGAGCACTAAATGTGATGAGCTCATGGTGTATGGTATCCTATTTAATTCTCATATTAGTCATGGTAGCAGCTAACTATTATAAACCTCTTTTTGATAAGTGAAGAAATTGGAGTTCAATGTAGCAAAGTAACTTTCCCTAAATTAGAAATTGGCAGTGTTGAAACCCAAACCCAGATTGGTCCAACAAGAAAGCTCTTCTTCTTTCCAAAGACACACTGACCATCAAGTAATACTTCTTCAACCTAGTTTATTCCCTTTCCTCAATGATTTCCCTCCCCACATCTGCCAAATTCCTAGAAATTCCAGATATGCTATGCCAATGATAATTGTATAGTGCCACAGCTCAGACACAGGTGTTTTGGAGTCTTAGAAGCGTGGAGCAGAGAATAAAAGGAGGGAATAGAGAATAAACTCTCCAAGAATAGATGTCTGGGGCAAGCTTGAATTCAGACGTACTTTGCATATTACGAATATGAATGGAATCAAATTCAGTCGAGGGGGTCCGAGAGGTTCCGTAAGTCTCAACATAGGGAACAGGGAGGGCCTTTGCTCCAAGCAGTGAGTGAGGTTGTGAAGGACACTGGTCCGATAACAGTGGCAATGGTGTAAGGCAGGGCTCATCGGAAAGTTAGGCAGGATATCAAGGCTCTGATGAACCAACAAAGCACCCGTTCATCAACTGGACAGAAACAAAAAAAGGAAGGAGAAATGCAATGGAACCACAGAGGTGACCAGGTATCTTTGCAGAACTCTGAATGCAGGATCCAGGCTCTACCACAAGGTGGGATGGACTTGGAGATTCAGCTGAGACTTAGCTTGCAACTGACTCCATTTGGGAGACACTGAAGTGAAGAAAGGCAGGAAATATAAAGCTAAGTTACAGTAAATGGAATCTGACCTGGTTTTTTTTCCCCCTCCAAATGAGACAAATAAAAATGCATGGTTAGCATGAATATAGAAACAATTCTTGAAGCACTGCAGCATAAAATTCCCAGTTAAATCCATGCTTGTGAGTATTATGAAGATACACAATCTCCTCTCCCAAAATTTAGAGGCATATACTTTGAAAAACAGAAAGAATACAACTGATTGCCAAAGTTTCAAGACTTAGGGACAAAACTTCTCAGTATATAGTCACAACACAGCAATCACTCAATGTCAATGTTTGCAAGAATTGCAATTGCAATGCAATGGAAGAATCCTATCTTGGGAAATTTCCATATATACAGGTAGAAGGATTCATTCCTTCACTTATCAAGAATGTTAGGATACTAGTTAAACACTACAGAATATGAGGCAAAATTTGTTCCACGAAAGAATTTTCTGCGTCCATTTTCTTGAAAAGCATCTCCAAAAACATTAATCTTTTAAGAGAGACATTTTTTAATGCTGGCAATTTGTTAGAAACTAATTAAATTTTTCTAATATTTTTTTTGTCTTGAGTCCAACCATGAAGTAAGGATAATGTATTCCCTTATGAGGAGGCTGTTTCTGGCTGGCTCAGTTTGTTAAAGAATTATGAGGCCAGCTGTAATCCCCTGGTGAACCAGTTAGCTTTATTCAGGCTATTCTAAGACAATATACTGTAGCCTTGATCAGTGCCAAATATCATGGAGATGAACAACCTAACAGGCAAAAGAAAAAGACTTCTTTTAAAAAAAATGCTATATGAGCTTTTCTTAAAGTCTTTATCGAGTTTGTTACAATATTTCTTCTGTTTCATGTTTTGGATTTTTTGCCACAAGGCAAGTGGGATCTTAACTCCCCAACCAGGGATCAAATCTGCAACCCCTGCATTGGAAGGTGAGGTCTTAACACCTGGGCCACCAGGGAAATCCCCAAAATTCCTTGTATCAAGAGAACCAGTTGCTCTTGTGCTTTTGCCTGCCTGTGAGCGTCACTGCACTGTACTCCGATCCCATTATCCTCAGGCTTACCTGGTGGCTCAGATGGTAAAGAAACTGCCTGCAATGCAGGAGACCCAGGTTTGATCCCTGGGCTGGGAAAAATACCCCTGGAGAATGGAATGACTAGCCACTCTAGGATTATCCTAATGAGACTTTAAAGGAAGACCACTGTGGTACTGGAGTCTCCCAGAACAAAAGGCATTCCTGATCTGATTGAATGGAGAAGAAGCAGATCCATGGGCAAACTATCAGAACCGCAGGGGCAGACTTTAAATCAGCAGGAGAGGGTATCCCGTCTCTTCTAGTGCTTCCCCCCCAAAACTTGACTTTGGACTTCATGAAATCTAGACTTGTGTTGAAATGAGCTTCTCTGGTAGCTCAGTCAGTAAAGAATCTGCCTGCAGTGCAGGAGACCTAGGTTCAATCCCTGGGTCAGGAAGATCCTCTGGAGAAGGAAATGGCAACCCACTCCAGTATTCTTGTCTGGAGAATCCCATGAGCAGAGGAGCCTTGAGGGCTACAGTCCATGGCGTCGCAAGAGTCGGATACGACTTAGCAACTAAATCACCACCACCACCCCTGGACAATGGATGCTAAATGTAATATTTTCTGTCTTCTCAGAGCTTCAGATGAAGGATCAATAAGAAGTAAAAAAACAAACAAAAAAGACAAGATACCTTTGTATCTTAAAGCAAAGATCTGGGTCACCTATACAGGAGGATCTGTGGAATTTTAAAGCAGATTCTTCTAGCCTCAGCCACCACCCACCTTCAGGCTTCAGCTCTTTGTGACCCGATGGACTGTAGCCTGAGAGGC
The DNA here is from genome assembly GCF_002263795.3 of Bos taurus. Taxonomy (NCBI): domain Eukaryota; kingdom Metazoa; phylum Chordata; class Mammalia; order Artiodactyla; family Bovidae; genus Bos; species Bos taurus. The sequence continues at coordinate 24,392,277 of NC_037339.1, forward strand.
TCCTCTGCCCATGGAATTCTCCAGGCAAGAATACTGGAGTGGGTTGCCATTTCCTTCTTCAGGGGATCTTCCCAAGCCAGGGATTGAACCTGGGTCTCACCTGCATTGCAGGTGAATGCTTTACCGTTTGCGCTACTAGGTAAACCCACAAATGAATAAGGAAGATGAATTTATTTGAGAAATTTTAAAGAGTTTGAGTAAGGTGGTAGTGGTAGTGACAGTTCCTTCACAGAGATTGTCAGAGTGTAGTGCATTTTTCTTTTCCTCTTTTGAGAGAGGAAATGGGATGTGGCATGGAATAGGACAACTTCAGATAACTTGTTTTATGTTTGCTGAAGTTTGACAGATGAGGGGACTAAAATTAGTCTCTTTCCCGAAAAGAAAGGCATTGGGTTAACTAATCGCCCTGAGTTATTGAAGCAAGAAGAGGTGGCTGAGATGGGAGCGGTCTGGACATTCAAGGCTGTGAGAGCTATCCTAGGGTCAGATGTGGACCCCACAGAAAGAAGCTGGCCTGAGTCATCCTGAGCAGGGTTGCTGAGGAGGAAGGCCCAGAGGCACAGGAGGATCCAGCAGGGGTGCTCAGCTCCCTGCACCAGTATCCAGGGGTCTTGGAGGAAGACAACAAGCAATTAACAACAGGAAGTATCTACTAGGTCAAAAGGAACTGAGAGGGAGTCCTCCAAAGAATCCTAAAAACTCCATTATCACAGCAACATCAAAAACAACAAAAACCATCATCATTTTGAATTAGCTACATCCAGAGGGCATCGATCCCAGATTCACTTCAAGTAAGACTTGCCACATTTACATCTCCTCCCTCTCCTGCTCCACCAGGGACTTCCCGGTGGCTCAGATGGTAAAGTGTCTGTCTACAATGTGGGAGACCTGGGTTCAATCCCTGGTTTGGGAAGATCCCCTGGAGAAGGAAATGGCAATCCACTCCAGTACTATTGCCTGGAAAATCCCATGGACAGAGGAGCCTGGTAGGATACAGTCCATGGGGTCACAAAGAGTCAGACACGACTGAGCAACTTCACTTTCACCTCTCCTGCTCAGAACTTAGGGGAGCCTGCGTGCCATACCAAATGAAAGAAAACGAGTAGAGAAAATGAAAAAAGAAAAAAAAAAACAAAAAACAGAATAGACACTAACCTTAGTAACCCCCTTCAACGGCTGTCTCCTAAGCCTGAAATGCGCCTGAGTCAGGGAAAGAGAAAAACTTGAATCTGCACTAAAGAGGGGGATAACGTGCTTACACTGAAATGGACCTTTCATTGTTTAACAATAACCAGAAACATCACGGCACTTGGGCAAGTCCCAGGCACGGCCAAGGAGTTATTTGACAAAACAAGTTTAGTGGAGAGCCGTGAGAACAACACTGTCGTCTTTCTGCAGCTAGCATTCAACTTGTTCGATAAACTGGCGGCTTTAAGGATCACAGGTTCCCTCTGCCCTAGGGAATCAGGTAACTGGCTGAGAGAGGGTCGTCACTGTAGGAATTACAAGTGAGGAGGAACTGAATTTGTCTGGCAAAGTATCTTCTCTAAATGTATGCCGCTCTCTGGTTATTTCCCTTTCATTTGCACTAAGCAGTTAATAATGTCTTATTTTAATGTGCCAGTCTGCTCTCACCTGTTAGTATCCAGTCAGTGCACAGCTTTAAAACTCACATCCCTTCATAATGTCATAATGGCATTAATTAGGGTGAAATCCGCCAAGAAGGTCCCTCACAGCAGAGTAAGAATAGGAGCTATGAGGTTCAACAGTCCCACAATAGATATATAGATTCCCCAGTGACAAACTGGGAAGATTATATTGACGATTCTGTTAAGGAGTCAGAAATTTTCTTCAAAAATATTATAAAAATATGTGAACGCACACATCTTATAGCTAGCTAGTCAGCTATATTAGAGCAATTTAAAGGGGATTCCTTACTCATGAGCAAAAGTACTTGATGTATTGACTTAGGACACACCCAGTGTTCTGACAACAGGGATGTCAGAGCATATTCTATGCCGAGGCGCAAGTATTCTAGGAACTGGCAGTTGCTGGGAAGATAACAGTCCCACCCAGCCCAGCTTGAGCAGCAGAGCTTTAGATTTATCTCGGTCCCACGTTGAGGACAGTTTTTGGAAAAGTGTTAACCTCCAGTGTAACCGCTAAACAATGAAAGAAAGGCATGCAGTACATCAAAGCAAATGTAAGGGAATATAGTCGGAATTAAGCCACAGATCAGTGAGGCCCTGGTGCATCCAGAATTTACATTCCTCTCTCTTCAAAGCCCGTGTGTTTCCCAGACTCTTCCTTGGACTCCTAAAACCAGCCTTCTACTCCCACAACTGCACTCTTAAGAGACCCGTGTCCATGACCTAACTGACAAAGCCAAGGACCCTCATAATGTTTTCATTGTGTGTCCTGGTTTAAACTTTGTAATTAATCATTTGCATGACTGTTTAACACCTGCCTTGCCACATTAGACTACAAGGTCCCATAAGGACATGTCACTTTCTACACTCTGCATGCTCACTGTTTTATATCCAGCTCTAAGCACGACGCCCAGTGTATAGTAGTGACTTGACAAATATTGTTGAATAAACAGAAGGTAACTTGGGGCCACCTTGTACGGAGGTTTCAAATGTCAGGCTATAAAGCATAAATTCATTGCAAAGGCAATGGGGAGGCACTAAAGATGTCTTGGGCTTCCCTGCTGGTTCAGTGGTAAAGGATCTGCTGCCAATGCTAGGGACCCGGGTTCCATCCCTGGAATGGAAAGATCCCCTTGAAATAGGAAATGGCAACCCACTCCAGTATTCTTGCCTGATAAGTCCCATGGACAGAGGAGCTTGGTGAGCTACAGTCTGTAGGGTCGCAAAGAGGCGGACATGACTTAGCGACTAAACAACAAAAGAGATTTCTTAGCTTGTGCCACTTGGGTTTGACAACATGCTGGAATAATCATTCTGGCAGGATGTGGCAGAGCCATCTGGATTCCACCACAGGGCCCACAGGGGTAGACACGTAACCTCCTGCAGCAGACAGGTGAACTTAAACAAAGCTTCCAAACAAATAAATCATGTGAGTCAAAAACTCTCTTAACCAGTTTTGTTTGTTTTGTTATTTATGTGTGTGCTGTGTCTCTCTCCTCTCACTGACATGACTGGTTAACCATCCAAACTAATTAAAATCACAGGCAATTAGGGTTACAAGGCTGACAGCCAAAATCAGAAGGAAGTGGCTTCTGGTCTATCTGTTGTTGTTCAGTTGCTCAGTCATGTCCAACTCTTTGCAACCCCATGGACTGCAGCCCGCCAGGCTTCCCTCTCCTTCACCATCTCCCGGAGTTTGTTCAAGCTCTTATCCTTTGAGCTGGTGATGATGCCAGCCAACCATCTCTGATCTATTTAGTAAGACCTATTGCTGAAGGAGCTTTAACTGGACTTCAGTTTTGTAAATATCTGAAAATGGCCTGAGCATCTGTCCAATTTCTCCTTCTAGTAATTTTATTACCTTTCACATAGTGTCACAAATGTTTCATTTTCTGGTCTGCAGTGGATGGCAGTCTCTCTGAGCCAGGAAAAAAAATTTGGCTGGAGAGACTCTGGTCTAAGCTTGGGTATCCCTTGGGAAACAACCTCAATTACAAGAGAAAAAGATCAGGCTATGGGTCAGTCTCAATCAGACTAGGGCAGGTTTTTATATCGTAAATCAGCATTGTCATTCACATTTTCCTTATGCTGACTTCCTGGAGCTCCATCTCCAACTCCATCTGTTCTAGACTCTTGTTTATTCAACCCAGTGGATTTACTAAACCTCACCTCATCTCATGAGCCATGAAACCATATTTTACAAACTATATGGAAAATGTGCAGTTAACTTATTTTCAGACATTCCTGGCCTATACTACAACGAATTCATTTTCCTCCTGAATTTTATTTCAGTAAAGACAGCCAAAAATTCCAAATTCAGCATTCTATATCTGGTAGACCGAAAGAAGTATGTGCTATTTTCTAATATTTGAAAGTTTCGAGATTATTTTAAAAAATAAAAATAAACTCCCTTCAGAGTTGTAAAATTTGGATATTCAAAATCTTATTTCCCCTCAAATTATTAGGACTACACCCATATATAACCAAAGAAAGCATTTATAGTCATAGACCCAACAATTCTAACAATGTGGTATCACTGTTCTTTAGGGACAGATATGATAATAAGAAGAAATAGGCATCAAAGGAGAAAATACCTATTAAAGGGAAACTATTGACATCATAATGGTCTTCATACTTTGGAATATGCTAGAGATGGGTCTTATAGCAATGAATTATCCAAGCAAGTATGTCACTGTTTTTCCTCACTGTACCTGTCCCTGGTACCTGGTATAGCCTGACGGAGCACCAAATATATATTTGTTAAATAATATTAGTGGATGAATGAATGATCTTTGATTTGAAATAAATACCTTACCGGCAGTATGATACTGTGTTCTCCCCACACTTTTTCACTCATAATCTATTGCATCTAAAGGTCACATAAAGTTCAATTTCTGAGTCCCTGGGTGGCCTGATGTAGTCCCATGGCCTTAAACACCACCTATATGCTGACAACTCTCACTCCACCTGGACTTCTTCCCTGAATATCAGATGTATCTATCCAGCGATCTACTTAAGTACGTACATGTGTGTGTGCACAAGAGCATGAACAAACAATGTATCCAAAGCTGAACTCTGGATTTCTAATCATCTCCCCACTCCACAGCCTGCCTCACATATACTATATCATATCATTCAGTCTTAATCATATCAGCAATGATAACTCCACACCTCAGACTAAAGACTTGGGGTCGTCTTTGCCCCTCTTCCTCTGCATCCTATACCCACCTCCTCAGCAGATCATTTGCTCTATCCTTGGAATACATTCTGAGTCCAACGACTTCTTCCCACTCCAGCACTAATCCTTCTATTCCAGGTGAAGGAAGTTCTCTAACGGGGCAGTTAAAGTAATAAGACTGGATGAAAAAATGCCATAGAACTAAGTCCAAGAGTCCATCTTGGTCTTGCTTGTGCCTGCAGATAGCTTAGAATCAAGGCCTGCAATAAATCTCAGGTCTGAGAGAACCACCCCCTCGCTTACCAGGATATGTCAGATGGCCCGGATGTATGTCTTGGACAAAGCCATGCTCTCCGTGTGTCCTCAGTCTGACCACAGCTATGGAGGTTAATGATTTCTCCAGAGCAGTCTGAGTTTTCAGAGTCTGGTTTACTAGCAGCCTCCTGACCATGCCTGAAGAGTGATAATTCATGGGAAAAAATGTCCTGTCTTGACAAAAAAACGGGGGAAAGTTTTAGTTACTTCACATTACAGACTAATCTCCTTCATCTGAAGGTCATGCTGCATTCATCTCACTGAGATCAATAATATTGGCCATTTATGACATTCATTTTGAAATAAGAATTGTATTTTTTTAAAACCTTAAGAAGCTATCAAATCCTGTTTTCAAGACATGCCTGTCTAGGACCAGTCCCTTCCTTCTCTTTTTCATGCTCAGTGACATGCTCTGAACCACAATTCCTAAAGCCTTAGGAAAAGGCTTTCATTTTTGAAAAGTTTACACAAGAGAAGCATCAACAATAGCAGTAATTGCAATGCAAAATTACTCTCCCTCCCTCGAAAACATTTTAGGTCCTCTTGCTATCCAAAAAGTAAATGTCACTGGAAAAATAAGTTTCTGTGAAAATATCTGTATAACAACTCTATTTAAAATTTATTTTGCTGAATTGTAATTAATGATTCACAGAGTAACATTTTCTTGCTATAAATCAGAGAAGGATTACCTCTCAGGAGAATTTTTGAGTTTTAATTTTTCCTGTAATGATCTATGCTACATCCCAAAGTACATCTGCTGGAAGAGGCATCTCATTTTCTCTAAAAATTCACTTGAGCAATGAATTACAAGACTGGAATTAAATAGTCATTTTTATAACAAATCAATTATTATCTTTAGACACTTTGTGATCATTATCCATTACTACTGAAACATGTCAAAACTATTGTTTAAAGAATCACTGAAGCCCCAAATATTATCTTCAGCATTAATTTTATATATATTTTCCTGAAAACCTTTTCATATGTGTATAGCCCACTAGGAGGGACCCCTGACCCGACCCAGGCCTGACTAATCACAGTATCCTATGACCCTAAACACAGTGATGGGTTTAGAAATGGGGACATAACCCAAGAGAGTCATTTCTACTTATAAAGCACAATGTCAAAGCCAGTTGGAAATAAGCAGCAATTTCAACTGAAGTTCAATTAAGTGACTTGTCTTCGTTCTTTCAACATTTCCCCAGTACGTGTATGGGGCAACAATTCACAAGCTCTTTGACTGCAGTGTTTTTGTTTGATAATAGTGTGATTTTGTTTTCCCTTTCAGGTTCGGAGCTTAACTTTTTTATTTCAAACAGAGAAACTCGGGTAAGCGACTGCAGTTCTGCTGGGTGACCACAGCTAAGGGTAATTGGAAAATATTAAGGAGCATCTATGGAAGCGAGACAAGATGAGATGAAGCGAGAAGAGACAAGATGAGATGAGAGGGAAGGATGTGTATGGTCCCTTGGTGGACATCTAAGAATGAGAGAAGGGGAGTGACCTCAGTTCCAACCCTTCAACTAACAGATGGGGCTTCTGAGAGAACAGAGGGCTCTCAACCAAAGTCTCAGAGGGTTAATGGCAACTCAGCCTCCAGCCCCCTTATCAACTGCCTTTTCATGGAGGAAGCCCATGGGTTGTTGCAAAGAACTAGGGCCAACTCATGGAGGAAAATGCAGCTGAGGAAAGGGAGGAGGGCAAGTGGGAATGAGAGTGATATGAAACACTCATGACGAATCAATCTGTGCTTAAGTTCTACTCTTCCCCTGCCAGGCCCTGGCACTCCCAAACGTGGGTTTGTATTGCCCCAGATATGCTGATTTCAGGCAACTTTAACTCTCTCAGCCTCTCCTGTGCCTCTATAAAATGAATATAATACTATAGCATCTCAAGGGCCTATGAATAATTAAAGACAAGCACATTAAGAGCTAGTATCATTTATGGCAGGTACTTACACTTAGTAACTGTTACTTGCCTTTCCTTTACTGAGCCTGTTGGTGGGTGTGGAAATAAAATGGTGCTTCTGATAGAAGTGTTCTTTCTAGAAAAGAGTAGATAGGGATGGTTTTCTGTGTTGTCCCCTACTGCCAAAGACTAACCGAAATCTGGCCAAGACAGCCTTCAACGGTGAAAGTGAAAGTGAAGTCGCTCAGTCGTGTCCGACTCTTTGCGACCCCATGGACTGTAGCCTACCAGGCTCCTCTGTCCATGGGATTTTCCAGGCAATAGTACTGGAGTGGATTGCCATTTCCTTCTCCAGGGGATCTTCCCAACCCAGGGATTGAACCCGGGTCTCCCACATTGTAGACAGATGCTTTACCATCTAAGCCACCAGGGAAGTCCTAGCCTTCAAAATGTACCTATAACTCTAGAACCCAGAGAACAAAATGGTCACCAAACACAAAACAATGTACCCACTAAAATGCTGATTTTCTGCCTGGAAATACTTTTTGGTATTACCATACAGATGAGTACCAAGCAAAGTTCACCCAAACATATGAGTCAGAGTAGATACAGACGTTGTTTGAGGTGGGAAAGGAGTTTTGAAGCCACCTGGAAAGACAAGAATACCCTTTTCACATTTCTCACAGTATCTGAGTGACAGTCTGTGCTCCGGCTGCCATGTCATCGAAGTGGGGGCAGACTTCCCCTCTGTGAGAAAATCTCTCTGTTCTTCCTTAACAATAGCTTTCAAGCCATGAGGGGAAGAACACCCCAGGCTGTGATCTCCAAAGTTTGCTAAATATTCGTTATTTCACCAAGTGCTTTGTTAGTCAACATTTGCTTTAGTTGGGATTGGATATTGCAAGCAAGGGGCTTCCCAGGCGGCACAGTGGTAGAGAATCTGCCTGCCAGTGTGGGAGATGCAACAGACCCGGGTCGATCCCCGGGTTGGGAAGATCCCCTGGAGAAGGAAACCGCAGCCCACTTCAGCATTCTTGCCTAGGAAATTCCACGGCAAGTGGAGCCTGGCGTGCTATAGCGCATGGGGTCACAGAGCTGGACACGACTGAGCAAGCACACACAATACAAGCAAACAGTTTGGAGAATATGTATATTCATACTCAAAAAAGTCTTCATGAATATCATTGATTTAATCCACATTAGATGTGAAACTGCTTACTTCTGACATTATTTGTTGATTTTGTCAACTTGAGGGAAGTTGGATGTCAGTCAGTAAATAAATGTTTACTCAAACCTTGCCAGGGCCATGGGACAAATGGTGACCTAGGGATAGTTTGCTCTGAAATGAAGATCTGAAGTTTGGCCTTTTATAGATTGAGGGAAAAGCTACCTGTTTAAATTGTCATATGCTTAAGATATATGGAAGAATAAATAAAGTCTTGGATCCAAATCTTAGAGAATAAATTAAACATTTATACCTATTACTCATTGACCTAATAGCTGTTCATGTGCAGAAATAAGAATATACTGATGGAGCATAAATGTGTCTTATCACCTTGAGGACAGGGACTAGGTCTCCTTCCTTTGAGGAAGACTGTAGTAATATGCTTAAGAACCAGGCTCCTGGGTTTAAAACAACTATGTGATGTTGAACAAGTTCCTTAACCTCACTATACTTATTTTCTTGAGTATAAGAAAGATAATGCTAGAACCGTCCCCACAGAATCATTGCAAAGAATAAATTAGATACAATATGTAAATTGTTCAGAATAGTGCCTGGCACAGAGACAGTAAAATATATATGCTAACACCACTACCGCTATCATCATTTGAATCCCTTCAAAGCACATACAGTCACGTCTAGCACATAATAGGTGCTCATCAAGTGGGTACAGGCCGAATGAATTATAAGTGAGGATTCCGAATCAAAGACACCATACCTATGTTCCATTTTCTGTTCATGAGGTGATTGGCTCCCATGATATATAAAAAGAATATGAACTTTGGTGGATTCAAAGCACTTCAGCTCTTTGCACAGAAATCACTTGATCTCCCTTAGCCTCTGTTTCCACAGATGGGGACCTTTAGCTGACATGTATGGATGGGTTCAGAATAGGGCTTTCTGACAGATGTTCAATAAATACTTGTTCTCTCTCTGCCCTCTCCCTCTCAAATGCCAGTTGCCAACTTAGTGGCAGGAACAGTTAAGTTTTCCAGTATTTAGAACAGATGGGATTCGGGAAAAATAAATCATCCTAGACTGTGGAAGTCTTGGAGGACTTTCTGGAAGAGTTAACCCGACCCCGACTGCTGAAGGATGTCAACATCCTGGAAGGACGGAGGAGGATGGCATCAACCTGGGAACAGAACACAGAGCAGGAACTGACCCCTGAGGCACCAGCAGAGGGGCTGTGCAATAATCATTAAAGGAGAAGATGGCTACAAATGATAACACGTGTGAACCTGAAATCTAAAGTTTTCTTCAGGAAATAGGAAGCCCCCAGGGCCTCTGGGGGCTATGCACTGGTGCTCAGAAAAATCGGTCTGCTGGCTGTAGTGCAAAATAAGGCAAGACTGGCAGAGAGCAATTGCAGGAGATGAGGAGATGTTTTTGCACTGTGTAATGAGGGGAAGCACAGGAATAAAATGGAGCATCTCTCATCAGACTCGGGTTGCAGGTACAAAGGGAAAGGTGGGAGTGGAAAAAAACGTCCTCCGGTCTTGAGTCTAGCTAAAGGGCAGGCAGGTAAATGATAGAAATGAAGACCTTCAGAAGTGGCCTGAACCCTGCTGTGAGACAGAAAACAAGAATTTTCCGTGTCTGCCACGGACTTGTAAACTATGAAACCATGGAGTTATCATTTGTCTCACAGAACAGGCTCTTGATATCTGAAATCAAGGAAAATGCTAATTGATAGCTACAATTATGAACATACATATATCTTGGTTTCAAGGAACAAAGTTCATCCTAAGTAAGTCAAATGTACTGAGTGCACTATATAAAGAAAATATTTGTCCTATTATCAAAAGAAAAATTGTATTAGGAGAAAGCATTTTTGAAAAGAGTATAAATTACACTAGAAAGCATTTATGTCTTAACTGCAATAAAAATGCATACAGATAAATGCTACGTACCAAAATATAATCATTGTGCTCAATTTCCTGAGAAATGTTGGAGGGATTTGCTTGTCATATAAATCAGACAGATGCTAAGTGTATATTGTAATCTCTGTTTATCCAAAATTATCTCAACCACTTTTACCAAACTGGTGCTTTAATTAAAATTAAAAAAAAAAAAAACTTGACCTCACTTTACAACAGATTCAACCAACGCTAGATGTTGTTGTTGTTATTGTTGTTTAGTTGCCACATCCTGTCCAACTCTTTTGAGACTGCATGGACTATATCCACCAGGCTCTGCTGTCCATGGAATTTCCCAGGCAAGAATACTGGAGGGGGTTGCCATTTCCTTCTGCAGAGGATCTTCCCAACCCAAGGATCAAACCCAGGTCTCTGCATTGCAAGCAGATTCTTTGCCGGCACTTAATAGTTAGCAGTCCCAGGTATATACACAGATTTCCACCTTCCAAGGGTCTCTTACTCAAATCATAAATACAAACTCAGTTGTTTAGTGGAGGCATTTCAACACAATGAAAGTAATATGGACATAACAAGTCCTTTCCTGATTTGCAGAGGCAAATGGCACCCTTTGCTCCTTAAATGCTGCCAAAGTAGCTAAGATAATTTGGGAACTTGAACAAACCAAGTTGATTCTGTGTTCAAGGGGAGTTATTTCACTCCTCCTCTTCCCTTTACTTCTTTAAATTAAACCTGTAAACTAAGTAAGTGTAATTCTGTAAGAGGATGATTATTCATTTAATCCTTCATACGATTTCTCTACATTTTTTAACTTCCTGAAACTTTTAAGTTCCTACATACCAACAAAGGTATATTCTGAAGGCAAAAGGAGAAGGAGGCAGCAGTGGATGAGATGGTTGGATAGCATCACCGACTCAATGGACATGAACTTGGGCAAATTCCGAGTGTCTACTTTTACCACAGCTTTAGTGTCTAGGCTTAGCATAGTGTCTAGGTTTGTCATAGCTTTCCTCCAAGGAGCAAGCATCTTTTAATATGGTGGCTGCAGTCACCATCCTTAGTGATTCTGGAGTCCAGGAAAATAAGATCTGTCACTGCTAACACTTCTTCCCCTTCTATTTGCCATGACATGATGGGGCTGGATGCCATGCTCTTCATTTTTTGGATGTTGAGTTTTTAGCCAACAGTCCTCTTTTTTTCACTCTCCTCCTCATCAAGAGGCTCTTGAGTTTCTCTTGGCTTTCTGCCATTAGAGTAGTATCATCTGTGTATCTGAGGTTGTTGATATTTCTGCTGATAATCTTGATTCCAGTTTGTGATTCATCCAGCTGGGCATTTCACATGATATATTCTGCATATAAGTTAAATAAGCAGGGTGACAATATAAATCAGTTCTAAAATATTTGCTCTTGGTTTTGACCCTGGAACTACTGTTATTATTTTATTTTATCTCATCTCTCATTTCCCAGATGCATTTATCCAGACATCTGAACCTTTTTCTCCATTGCCCACCCTCACTCACTAACCAGACTTCACTTAATCCAATTTTCATCAGTTCACAAGGTCCTTTCGAGAGACAGCTGAATGAAGAGTTCTTCAGAACTAAAAACAGACTTTTTCTTTCCAGTAAGGAATTTGTTTTCCCAATAATCATTTGTATTTAATTAATACAATTATTTTTCCAAGGAATTTTAAAGGAATAAAATTTAAAACTACATTTAGACTGAAGTTTCTCATTCTATCATCTAGTCTGAGTGAGTCATGACAAAAAAAAAAAAAAAGTTCTTTGATCAACATGTGCAGATCAAAATGTGCTCATTTCTTCAGAATGAACATGACTTAGATTTTAAGTGGTAAATAGCTAATTTATTAGAGAATATCAAATATATAATTATTAAACTATTCTGTGTCTTCATCAAACTGTCTTAGTAATATAACCAAGTCTGAATGAGACTTCTCAAAACATTTGAGTATTTAAGATAATAATCAGAAACCCACAGATATCAAATGCACATCCCAAATTATTCCCTTTTAAAAGGCACAATAATAACCAAATATGGAATGCCAAATTCATTTAGTGCTAATGTTCAGAAACTCTAAACATCAGATGGTGATATAATCCTATATTTGTACAATATAATAACAACTGAAAATAATGATAAAGTCATTTAAAATAAAGGCCTAGCGGGAAAGTTTCAGTTCAGTTCAGTTCAGTTGCTAAGTCATGTCCGACTCTTTGTGACCCCATGAAAAGCAGCACGCCAGGCCTCCCTGTCCATCACCAACTCCCGGAGTTCACTCACACTCAAGTCCATCAAGTCAGTGATGCCATCCAGCCATCTCATCCTCTGTTGTCCCCTTCTCCTCCCACCCCCAATCCCTCCCAGCATCAGAGTCTTTTCCAATGAGTCAACTCTTCGCATGAGGTGGCCAAAGTACTGGAGTTCCAGCTTTAGCATCATTCCTTCCAAAGAAATCCCAGGGCTGATCTCCTTCAGAATGGACTGGTTGGATCTCCTTGCAGTCCAAGGGACTCTCAAGAGTCTTCTCCAACACCACAGTTCACAGGAAAGTTTACACAGGTGCAAAAAAGCATTTGCATTACATATAGTATATTTTAATTATATTTAATTTCAAATGAATATTCTATTTCGGGCTACATGAAATGGTGGAAAGGTTTTGTTACCCTATAATATTGAAATTATTTTAAGTCCTTTGAGAGCATGGAACATTTCTTATTTATGCTCTAAGACAGAAACTTTGGGGTAGATTGTGAAAATCTGCATATTTAAGCTCTCCAAGCGTGTCTCATCCACAGTGAAGTTTGACAACTAATAATATATTAGTTGTCAATATAACTAAAAATTATTCCATAAATGTTTGCTGTCCTTGGAACATTGGTGTGTAGAATGCAGAAAATTGCTATTGTTGTTGAGTTGCTAAGTCATGTCTTATGTAAAAGAATCATAACTCTTTTGCAACCCCACAGACTGTAGCCCACCAGACTTCTCTGTCCATGGGATTCTCCAGATGAAAATACTGGAGTGGGTTGCCATTTCCTCCTCCAGGGGATCTTCCCAGCCAGGGATAGAACCTGGGACTCCAGTGTCTTCCACGTTGACAGGTGGATTCTTTACCATTGAGCTACCTGGGAATCCTCTAAATGCCATGAAGGTTTATAGATGTTTATACCACTGCTAATAGCAAGAGAACACTGCTGCTTCAGAATGCAGAGAAGATTTAAGCAACAAAACTCTTAGAGTTTAGTAAATCAATTTATTTGTCAAATCCTTATTTCTGATAGCAGGAATATAATAGATTCTTGTATAATTTTACAATATTTGAACATTCCATAAATATATTGTAACCTGTATGAGGGCCTAGACTGTGGGGGTGTCTTGTCCACCTGGTGTTTAGCATAGCCACATAATGATTAATGAATATTTATTGATTAAATAAATAAATTTGGAATCAGACAGAAGTGGTGGAGTCACTTGGGCAATTCATTTAATGTCTCTGAAATTTAGTTTGTCATCTAACTTCACAGGGTCTCTTAGGACTGTAACAGCATAATGCCATGAAGAGCACACAAACCCTGCAATTATATATTATAATAATTCAATCGATTAGAGAAGATGATGTCAGTCTTTACCACGATCATGATTTCCCAGATCCTACCATACTGGATAATGCTGTGCTTAATTTTCCAAGTTTTCAGAACAAATTGCCTGGAAACTAAACCATAGTGTGCAATTACACTGGAAAACTAAATCCAGTGCATTTTTCTTTGTTGCCAGTTGTTTTCAAAAAATGAGAACTATAATAAGCCAGCACAGCTGAATTTTAATTGCAGAAGAGACATATTATTAAGTGACTGTTGTGCAGACATAAAAATGGATCCTGCACTGTACTGCTTCCTTCGACCTTTCATCTGTAACTTCAAAATTTTAATCTTCTTGTATTTATCTACAGATGGCATTTGAAGAATATATCAGAAAATGACATCTGCAGTTAAGTTCTATGTCAGAAAGCATTTATTAGTAACTGTCATTACTTTATCATTCAGATCTTCTAATTTGATTCTAATTATAATTCTAATTATATTTGTGTGAATACAGATGTCCTTCCAACACTTTGGTCCTCGATATCTTGACCCTATCCTCCAAAGAGCTGATCCTTCATGCTACATCCAACCACTCACTCTCAAAGCTGTAGCCTAGAATTTGTCATGACCAATGTTTGCAGACCAACTGAATCTCAATTTCTAGCCATTCCATGCCTTTCTTCTCAAACTTCCAACATCATGTTGCCTCCCTTCACACCCATTGATGACCTGCAGCATCAAGTCCAATTATTTTTTTTTAATAACACTAAGACATTTCTCATTATGCCAGGCTTGCAATATCCACATATAATTTGAACTGAGTAAATTTGGATTTATTTAAATAGGGTTTGATAATGACATAAGCATTATCTTTTGTAATGATTACTTTCTCTGTTGTAGAATATATAATATTGTATTTTAACTGTTTAAATTTTTTAGATCATTGGAGGATTGCTGATTTACAATTGTGCCGTTTCAGGGATATAGCAAAGTAAGTTAGTTATATTCATTTTTTAGCTTCTTTTCTCATATAGGTTATCACAGAACATTGAGTAGAGTTCCCTGTGCTATACAGTAGTCCTTTTTGGTGATCTATCTTATATATAGCAGTATGAGTACGTTCATCCCAAGATCCTGATTTATCCCTCCCCTACCTTTCCCCTTTGGTATCCATACGTTTGTTTTCGAAATCTGTAAGTCTATTTCCGTTTTGTATATAAGTTCGTTTATATCATTTTTAAAATTAAATTCCACATGTAACGTGATATCATATCTGTCCTTCTGCGTCTGACTTACTTCACTTAGTATGCTAATCTCTAGATCCATCCATGTTGCTGCATGTTTCCAGGGGAGGAGAGTCGCAAGAGTGGAGAATATGTCTCTTATCTGTATCTACACTGCGACCTGCCACAAAGCAAGTCCTAAAACGGTTTGATGAATGAACAAATATAGTGACTTTAACTGGCATGAGTGAGTATCAGTGATAGTCGTTCAGTCATGTCCAACACTCTGTGACCCCATGGACTATAGCCTGCCTGGCTCCTCTGTCCGTGAAATTCTCCAGGCAAGAATACTGCAGTGGGATGCCATTTCCTTCTCCAACGCCAGTTATCTCCAAAAACTGGAATGTTCTTGGAGTATTTCATTACTGTTTGATACTTGTAATTACTCTCTACTGTCTTTATTGTTTGAAAGATGTTAAAAGCTGCCATACATTTTCACAAGGTACTTATTTCAAATGTCAAACAGAAAATGAAAAGCTCTAAGCCAAAGAATAGACAAATTCACAATAATATGTGAAGTCTTTAAAGATATTCTAAGTATTGTTGAACAATGATATTTTCTAAAAGGCAAAGATACAAAAGACTGTATCTACCACTTTTATATAATGGTGTGTTATTACTTTTAACAACTAGAAAATAAACATTCTTTTAAAGTCCGTGTCAAATATTCACCAAGATGGAATGTGCTGGGCTACAAAATAATTCTTAATAAATTTGAAAAGATCAAAATTTTACAGAGCATATTTTCTGATCACAAGAAAATTCAACTAGAAATTGCTGGAAATAGGAATAAATGTAATTATATCCCTATATACCAAACCATAGAATATTTTAACATGTGCATGATTTTGCCCACCACATAATAGGTGTTCAGTATAATGGATGGATGAATAAAGCTACTTTCTTATGATTATAAAAGCTCTTTGTAAGTTAGGGGAGAAAATGTGAAACAGTGAAGGTTTTATTAAAAATTAGAAATCCAGTCTTTATAATTCAGACCACATTTTTCAGTCCTCAGATAATCATATCATAATATACACTAGGCAAATATTTTTACCTGACTGGACAAAATTGAGCTCAGAGATAAACAATGAGTCAAGTTACCCCCCAAATCATTTTGACTCTTCCTGGAGGAGATATAATGTTAGGTCAAAAGGCTAAACAGGCAGTCGCTTTCTACTTCAACCTGAATGTAACTAATTAGATGTTAATTCTCTGCCCCTCAAAGGCTGTGCAGTTTTTATTTTGTGTTAAATATTGAACATTTCAAAAAGGTTTAAGGATGCCTGTTAGAATAATCTAACATTGTGTGTTGTTTGTCTAACTCTTTGCGACCCTATGGACCGTAGCCCTCCAGGCACCTCTGTCCATGGGATTCTCCAGGCCAGGATACTGGAATGGGTTGCCATTTCCTTCTCCAGGGGGTTTTCCTGACCCAGGGATCAAATCCGTGTCTCCTGCTTGGCAGGCAGATTATCACTGAGCCACCAGGGAAGTTCAATCTAACATTACATATTCTCTATTTCTTATATGATTTTTACTCTTTCATGCAGCATATAACTAAATCCCTAAGCAACTCAGTTCAAAATCATACCATCCAAACCCTTGGGCCAGGGTACATGTTTGTCTTTATGAGGGTTTGGAAATCATTAATGAATATTCTCAAAATTTGAATAACAAAAACATTCTTATTACCATTTTGAGGACTATTTCACAAACTCTAGGACAAGTTAATTAAAATCAGCTCACTTATGTTTTGAAAGAATGGTAATTACAGAAAAACAAAAATGTCATTTCGTGAGAAAAGCACTGTTCAAATTCCTAAAGCTACCAAGAATTTTATAAATAGAAATATTGCCTATTTCTATCATAATCAAGACAGTTTTTACTGCAAAATACATTTGAGAGTGTAACAAGCAGCAAAACAATGAAAACTCTGGTTAAGGAAGGAAATCATGTGAATGATCCTGGCAATATTTATTGACTATTTACTATAGCCAGTAGTACAATGGATAACGTGTCTGATGACGATTGTCTTCTATATGGCAAGCACTGCACACAGTATGAATATGCAGATAAGACCTGTTCCCTAGTCTCATAGTCTCTCCCATAGTATTTTATGAAAAGCACAAAGCTTGGAACACTGGAATGAACCTAACCCAACTTGAAGGCAGACGTGGCTCAATGATTTGATGAAGGTATTTAATAGGAGCTAATTATGCCTATGGGGTCTCAAAGAGTCAGACATGACTTAGCCACTGAACAACAACTAGGATGTAAGGGGCTTCCCAGGTGGCTCAGTGGTAAAGAATCTGCCTGCAATGCAGGAGACATGGGTTTGATCCGTGAGTCGGGAAGATCTCCTGCAGAAGGAAATGGCAACCCATTCCAGCATTCTTGCCTGGGAAATCCCATGAACAGAGGAGCCTGGTGGGCTACAGTCCAAGGGGTTGCAAAGAGTCAGACATGACTGAGCGACTAAATAACAACAAAATCATGCCTAAGCTGAGTTGTAAAGACTCAGTAAGGTCTACCTAGATAAAGAAAGCAGGTGGGGATATTTCTGGAAAAGGCAAAACTGAAGGCAAAGAAGTAGAGAAAGGCATGCATGTTTGAAAATCTGCAAAGAATTTGATAAGCTTGCAAAAGTTGACTGGGAGAGTGTGATGAAAAGTGAGAGTGAATAGTTTATCAGGGAGCTGATTACAAGCTGCCTAGGACACCATGGTGAGATAGCAATGATTTTGGATTATATCCAAACAACTATGGAAAATCATCTGGGAAATTTTAACTGAGTGGTGACATGATCATATTTATTAAAAACATTTATTCTGGTGGGTAATATTAAGCACCTTCAGAATAGTCATCATATCAATGCAGATATTTTGAAGGCCTGACCTAAGTTGGTGATTGGGAAGAATAGTATAAGAGTACACTAATTTTCCTTCTCTCTGTATTTCCCACCAACAACCCAGAAAATTAAAGCATCATAAGAAAGAATATAGCGGATGGTGGCTTCCAACTGGTGACACTGAAGGAAAGAACTCGGCTTTGGGGACACCCACATATCAGAGTGATCATCGCCCTCCTCCTGCCTGAGTTCACATAGTAAGCAACCATATCACAGCCCTGGGTCTGCCTTTTTAAAATTATTTAATTATTGACATACTGTACAACTTTAAGATGTACACTGTGTGGATCTGATATACTTAGTCATTGCAATATGATTACTATCTAAGTATTAATTTTGTTGTTCAGTCACTCAGTCGTGTCTGACTTTTTTGCAGCCCCATGGACTGCAGCATGCCATCCTTCCTGTTCTTCACAGCTTTAGCTAAAATTTCTATCACATTAAAAATTATCATTTCTGTGATGAGAACATTTAAGATGTAGTCTCAGGCAATTTTGAAATATGTAATACTATATCGTTAATAATACTCATATGCTGAGTTTTAGCTCTCTAGAACTTCATTTTCTAGTTGCAATTTTGTCATCTTTAACATGTCCCTAATTCTACCACTACCCGGTCCTTAGCAACCACCGTTCCACACTCTGTTTCTACAAGTTTGGCTTTCTTAGATACCACATATAAGTAATATCATACAGTATTTGTCTTTCTCTGTCGGACATATCAAACTGAGCACAATGTCTTCAAAGTTCATGACATTGTTGCAAACGGCAGGATTTCCTTCCTTTTTGAGTTAGGCCATCAGACCCATGCATGTTTGCTAAGTTGCTTCAGTCATGTCCAACTTTTTACGAGCCTATGAATTGTAGCCTCCTCTGTCCACAGGATTCTCCAGGCAAGAATACTGGAGTGAGTTGCCATGCCCTCCTCCAGGGGATCTTCCTGACCCAGGGATCGAACCCACATCTACTGCGGCTCTTGCATTACGAGCAGATTCTTTTACCACTGAGCCACCGGGGAAGCCCTTGCCATCAGAAACATCTCTTTACATGTCCCTGTTCCCAGGCTTCATTTCAGGGGAGTGAGCAGGCTGTATGCCATGCAGTGGTTTCCCCAGGTAAACCCTGAGATGTGGACCTGGGGTAAAGTATCAGGAAGGCTCATTTTCCCCACAGATTCAAGCTTCAGTTTCCAATTCAGCTTTAGAAATAATAAAGCTAATCTTTTCATCTTTATCTGAAGGCCATACCTATTGCTGATTGATTCTCAGAGAGGAAAATATATTTCATAGGCCTAGATGACTAAAGGTAGAGATAAAGAGAGGAAGGGACTTCCCAGGTGGCTCAGTGCTAAAGAATCCGTCTGCCAATGCAGGAGACGCAGGTTCAATCCCTGGGTCGGGAAGATCCCCTGGAGAAGGAAATGACAACCCACTCCAGTATTCTTGCCTAAAGAATACCATGGACAGATGGAGCCTGGTTGCAAAAGAGTCAGACACAACTTAGCGACTAAACACGCAGGTACACAAAGAGGGGGAGGAGGGTCAAAGGCAACACCTGCATACAACCTTTCTCAATCACTTCTCCACCAGAGTCACCGAGAGCTGCTATTCAGCAAAAAGGTCAATGACTAATCCAGCTTGGAAAAGAAATTTCTCTCTACCATGGCATCTTTGGTCTCAGTAAATTCAGGCAGAAATGCTTTGGCAGAACATTGAAGGAAAGAAGCCGTGCCAGAATATACATCCTCAGCCCACTGAACTAACAGAAGGCAAGCAGCCCTCCCTCTGCTCGCTGCCCGTCACTCTTCCACCATCAGTCAAAGGCACAGCCAAGGGAAACGGCTTGATTACCACCACATGGCTATCAACTTCCCTGCAGGTAGGCTGAAGCCTGGAACCCCCCAAACTACGGACCCACCCAGAGATGATTCACATTTCTGAGAAAAGTACTGGTGAGGCATTAAATGGCATGCAAAAGGTATTTGTTATTTAAAGTAAAATTAAGTGTCACTGACATCTCACACAAAGCCTATATATGAACTGTGTCCCATTTTTTCCTTTTCCACATTAGGATCTGAAATCCACACAGGGCCAAAATCCAATATTCCATCATCTGTTGGCTCATATCTTTACTAGCTCCCTCTGGGCCTGTGTTCTCATGTTTTGAAATTCAAAACTATTCAAAGAAATTGTGTATTGTGTATTGCAAACTTCTCAGTTAATTTGCTGAATTCATTAGTTTTTTTGTTCATAATAATATTGATAATTAGGACAAATGTCATAATGTATGAACTGAAAGCAATACAGCATTTCAGTAGCTTATGGGACTTCATGTGATCCTAATACACCTGAAGCGTAAACCTTTTTTAGAAAATATATAAATGCTTAAAAAATTGGGCAAAAACCATAAATGCATGACCTTCCTATGTTTCACATCAATAAACAAGAGCACACACAAAACTCTGCAATACTGACTGAAGGACATTGTGTATTATATATTGTTTTTGTATAGTCTGGGACTTCATTAATTTAAGAAGAGTTAATATGAACTACTTCTTGCTGCTCCTAATATTAAATGAAGAAATTCTTCACATAGTCAGTTTCTTCAGTATTTGTCATATAAGTAAACCCTTTGTATTTTCTCCTCCCCAGGAGAGTAGGCATTGAAAGTGATTTCTTTCAACCTGGCTGTTTATCTTCAAAGAAATCATAGGATTTCAAAACAGCATTGGGGCACCTGGCTCACAGCCATCAGCCAATTTACTGAATGAATTAATGAATAGCAACATATGATCCTGACTCATCAATGCAGAGAGAAAGAAAGGTAATTTGAGTAAGAGAGAGAAAATAATAACTTCCTTTTAATGAGCAAGAATCTGAATTTTAAAAATGGAAAGGAAATAATAGAAAAGTAAGAGAAGATAATCACCCAAGAGCTCTTTTTTTATTCAACTACATATACAAACACACACACAAACACACATCTATATGGAATTCCCCTGGCAAGAATACTAGAGTAGGTTGCCATTCCCTTCTCCAGGGGATCTTCCCGACCCAGGGATCACACTTGGTTCTCCTGCATTGCAGGCGGATTCTTTACCATCTGAGCCACCAGGGAAGCCCCATCTATGTCACACCTCAAGCTAAAGTTGGATTACAAGGAAACCTATGAATAGAAAAAGCAGGATTTTTACTGCTTTTTTTGTATCCCAGAATATCTTAACCTAGTTATTGCTCTTTATTTCAAAGAAAAACAATCGTCAGTCCAGGACCTCTGGTATTCAGGAAAAAAGGTGCTTGGAAAACACATTCGTCTAGTATTGACATCTATGTAGTTACCACATGTTTCTTAAAATAAAACACAAGGTGAGCTAAGAAAGCACACATCTTCTAAGTTCTTTAAAATATATTGAAACATTTTCAGTATAAATACTATTACCCAGTTGACTCCACTAAGGAGCAGAGACTACTTTATCAAGCTTATAATCTGGATAAATGATAAGCTATTTGTATCATATTCACATAAACTAGATATTACAGAAACTTCAGAAAATCTCCCACATTTGGAAGGATAGATTAAAGGGCTATGCTTGCTCTTAAGCTTAGTTGTTTTACAACTCGTAAAGAAATCCTTTATTAGGTTTGGTTAAAACTATGTTCCATCCTAAAAAACTTTTAAAAAGATAAAGGATACCTCTAATGCATTATAAGCCAAATAGTCTCATAAATAAATTATCAATGATATTCTAGTTACCTGTCGCATTTGCAGCATTTTAAGTTTGTCCTTAAAGAATGGGCTTGACATTCAAAAGTGAAACAGCTGGGGGAAAAAGTTAATAAATTCAGTATAATCATGCCTATATCTTGATAAATTTGGTTATGAGTAGAAAAAGTTGTGAAAAGATATATACTAAATTTTGTTATTTTCTTCTTTACTTATCTGTAGTTTTTGAAAATACTTTTATAATACAAAAAATCTTTGAAATTATATTCATATTGAAGATTTATAGTAGTCACTTTGCTAACTGAAAATACAAAATTAAAGTCACTTTCATTTTAATTTCAGGAAGACAAGCTCATGGTTGCGTGCTCCTTTATCTGTTACAAAAAGCTTGAGTTCTGGAAAGCCTTCCATTCCTTCATTTGCTGCCAATTTAGCAGCTGCTTCTTTTGTTCATTTCTACAGCTCAGCTGCTTCTTTATTCCCTGAAGATCAGAGATGAAGCTCAGCTACATGAATCATCATTACTTACCACATTTTATTAATTTGTCTTAACTTGGTATTTCTTAGCCGTGAGCCTCATTCAGCTTTTCATTTTCTGTGCTTGGCAGAAATAGCACCTCACTGAACATGTGTGTTTCCAGCCTTTCTCCTAGTGACTTGCTCCCCTTTTGGAAAATCCCAGGCTGCTCAGGAAAATGGCAACTTGACAATTTGATTAACTGTTGTGCATCTAACCTAGAAGTTTCAGGCCTAAATCTAGATTATAGTTACGTGGTGGTAATCTTAGCAATTTTTGTTCTTACAAAAGTAGGACTTTTCTTTTTTTAATTAGGATATAGCCGCTTTACAATGTTGTGCTAGTTTCTGCTGTACAGAAAAATGAATCAGCCATAGGTATACATATATCCCCTCCCTTCTGCATTGCCTTCCCATCTAGGTCACCACAAAACATCAAGTAGAGTTCCCCACGCTGTACAACAGGCTTTTCTAGGTATCTATTCCATGCATAGCAATGTATACATGTCAATCCCAATCTCTCAGCTCATTCCCTGTTTTTCCCCCCTTGGTGAGTCCATAAATTTCTTCTCTACACTTGTGTCTCTGTTTCTGCTTTGCAAATAGGTTCATCTGTATCATTTTTCTAGATGTCATATGTATGCTTTGATACACAATATTAATTTTTCTCTTTCTGACTTATACCCTAGAAAACCATAATTCCAAAAGGCACATGCACCCCCATGTTCACTGAAGAAGTGAAGTGAAATTTGCTCAGTCGTGTCCGACTCTTTGCGACCCCATGGACTATACAGTCCATGAAATTCTCTAGGCCAGAATACTGGAGTGGGTAGCCTTTCCCTTCTCCAAGGGATCTTCCCAACCCAGGGATTGAACCCAGGTCTCCCTCATTGCAAGCGGATTCTTTACCCCCTGAGCCACAAGGGAAGCCCACTGAAGCACTACTTAAACACTAGTCAGGACACAGAAGCAATCTTAACATCCATTGACAAACGAATGAATACAGAAGATGTGGTACATATACTCAATGGAATGTCACTCAGCCATTAGAAGAAACAAAACTGGGTTATTTGTAAAGACAAGGATGGACCTGAGGGCATTATTTTTTTAACCAGTAATTTAAAACAATCTTTGTGCACTGGATTCAATGGGTGCCTCAAACTCTACCCCAGGATGTTTAGGGGAGGAGATTAATTTCTCTACATCTGTGCCTCTATCTTTGCTTTGTGAAAAATTAAAGCACTTTTCCGCACAGAAAAATAAAAGAAACACAATATATTATTACATGAAAAATTTGATTCGATAACTATATTTTAATATAATTGATTTCCAGTCTAAAAAATAAAATTTCATTAACATCTTCCAATCTTTACTAAATTTTTCCTTCCTGCTCCAAACTTTTACACTATCCTACTTTTCATCTACTTTTAAAGTTTTCAAGGTTATTTCCTGACAATATCAATTTTGTGTTGATTTTTTAAAAACTTTCTTCTACTAACTGCACTTTGCCCTTTTATTCAAAATTCTCACAGGCTTTAAAACCTACAGTTAAAGAGAAAACTCATTTTTCTGTTATGAAAATGTATATAAGTGATCATATGGCCAAGAAATGGGTTATTATATATTTTGTACTAAAGATTAGTTTGATAATTTAGTATCAAAATAGCCTTTGATTTAGCCCTTATCAAAGACAAATATGAATATGTGATAGCACAGAAAATCAAGGGGTCTTCACCTAGTTATTTGATTTATAGGTGTTTGCTCCAGATAAGACATAAATGAGTGAGAGCATCACAGTAGCCACTCCTCACGCAGAAGAAACAAGAGAATCTCTCACACTCTAAAAGATATCCCTCTCCTCTCAGTTAGCCTTCTCATAAACAACCCTGACTCTATTTACATAGCCTTGAGTGACCTCAAGAAAACCCAAAATACAAGTGATAAAGTGGGATTTTTTTCCTCCTATACATCGCAAGCTTAGAAAATGTAAATCAGGTTTTTTCCAAATAAGAGGAAACAAAACATGTTGATACATTCACAGGAATTCAGAGACGATGTAGGGTATTTCCAGTGAGCATCCTGAATATATCCATACTTAGAAAATATTGCTATCTGGTGGTTCCCCTGCCAGCTAAACAGGATGTCACAGTTTGTTTTTCTGTTTCCAAAAATATTTTTTTTGCACAGGGTTTTGGCATAGACTGAAGTATGAATTGCTTCCCAGGTGGCTCACTGGTAAAGTATCTGCCTGCCACTACAGGAGATGCAGGTTCGATCCCCGAGTCAATTTCCTGGAGGAGGAAATGACAACCCACTCCTGTATTCTCACCTACAGAATGCCATGGACAGAGGAGCCTAGAGGCCTATGGTCCATAGGGTCACAAGAGTCAGACACAACTGAGCGCACACACACACACACACACACACACACGAAAGATGGATTCTTCTCAGTAACAACTCTGTTTTCTCAGGGAATGTAATCTCTCTTCACTGAGAACACTTATGCTACAAGTAAAAAAAAAGATTCATACAACAAAATAAACAAAAAGACAAAACATAAGACACAAAATGGAGCATATTTTCTTTCTTTTTCTTTAGTTCGTTTACTAGCTCATTTCTATTTAAGTATTTGAATATAATCGGCACAAGCTGGAATCAAGATTGCAAGGAGAAATATTAATAACCTCAGATATGCAGATGACACCACCCTCATGGAAGAAAGTTTAGAGGAACTGAAGAGCCTCTGGATGAAAATAAAAGAGGAGAGTGAAACAGTTAGCTTAAAACTCAACATTCAAAAAACTAAGATCATGGCATTCAGTCCCATCACTTCATGGCAAATAGATGGGGAAACAGTGGAAAGAGTGACACAGTTTATTTTCTTGGGCTCCAAAATCACTGCAGATGGTGACTGCAGCCATGAAATTAAAAGACGCTTGCTCCTTGGAAGAAAAGCTATGACCAACCTAGACAGCATATTAAAACAGAGACATTACTTTGCCAACAAAGGTCCATCTAGTCAAGGCTATGGTTTTTCCAGTAGTCATGTATGGATGTGAGAGTTGTACTATAAAGAAAGCTGAATGCCAAAGAATTGATGCTTTTGAACTTTGGTGTTTCAGAAGACTCTTCAGAGTCCCTTGGACTGTAAGAAGATCCAACCAGTCCATCCTAAAGGAAATGAGTCCTGAATATTCACTGGAAAGACTGATGCTGAAGCTGAAACTCGAATACTTTGGCCACCTGATGAGAAGAACTGACTCTTTAGAAAAGACCCTGATGGTGGGAAAGATTGAAGGCCAGAGGAGAAGGGGACGACAGAGGATGTGACGGTTGGATTGCATCACCGACTCAATAGACATGAGTTTGAGCAGACTCTGGGAGTTGGTGATGGACAGGGAAACCTGGTGTGCTGCAGTCCATGGGGTCTCAAAGAGTTGGATATGACTGAGCAACTCAACTGAACTGAACTGAACTGAGGAACATTTTATTTCTACAAACATGATCCTATGCTTGTGTCTTAAAGTGCCTCAGTTTTACTATTAGGTAGTCTAAGGAAAAATTTTGAGAGCATTACACTATTCATATGAGTCAAAATGCTTAATACCAAATGAAAAAAATATTTCTTAAAAAAGCAAAAGGATTGGAAAAGTAAACAACTAATTGTTCGAGCTTATGGTATCTACATCATACAGACCTTTGTTGGCCAAAACTGTAATTAAAAATGCCAAATGGAACAGATACTTGTGATAGGCAAAAACAACAAGTAAATTTCAAAGAAAGAGCAACTCCATGTTTAATTTTTATCTTTATTTGTGCATTTTAAAATATACAATTGAAAATGTTTTAGAAATTCTACTTATTCACTTTTTCAAAAGTACACTAGTTTCTTTTAATTCTTGTAAAATTTTGTCAATTTATTCAACAACTATGTCAACAAATATATTCATATACTCAACATATACACTTATATATCTGTTGATTAATATATTTATATTCATTCAAAGAAAGTTCTTAAAGGCACCATGCTGGGTTCTAAACCCAGCAGTCATAAAAAAATAAAAGTCAAATGAATCTCACTGAGTAAATTCACACTGATGTTTTACACGCCTCCATCTTTCTTTCAGAACATGAAAGTCATCTACTCTACACTCTATAAAATGATATGGCTCTTCATAATTCTGAAAAATGTAGACCATAAGGCATAGTAAATATGTACCATGCTTGTTTTCTCTAATCATCTTTCCTAAAACTCATCCACCAAGTGAAATTGTCTAATTAGACTCTCAAAACAGTAAATGTTTTTGATTTATAATTAATTGCGTAAGTTGTATGTACAGAAAAATTTAAGGAAGTTCTGCTTAAGTTCAATGACCTTGATAAGGAAATTAGTTACATGTTTCCAAAAAGTACTAAATACCCACCCCTCACTACATAATGATCCTTTGAAAATAATTACATGGTTTAAAAAAACTGCTGAGAATTAGTTCTTGGACATGTTTCAAGTCTAATCAAGTTCCTTGACATATAGCCATGGTAAAACTTTTAATATCTCTTATCTACATAATAGGCAGGGAGTGCAAAAAGGCTGTATCCAGCAATATAACATAGACTTGTTTTATATGATAAAGTCAGTAAGTGACAGTGGAAGAGTTAGACTTCTTTCTCAACTGTAACCGGATGCTACTATTCTGGAAAATGTCACCAGCTAGGAATCAAAGACCAAGATATTTGGCTGCTTGCTTCTGCTTGGTGCAGTCATTTCGTTTCTATTCATTTCTGTTAAATTCTGTATTCCAGAATTCTGTATTCTCAGCTAAGATAAGCCAGAAATTCCAGCAGCTGTGTATGTCAGTCTTTTCTCAGTAATCCGTATCTTAACTGCAACAATACAGATATCTAGCTGTCATACAGAAAGTGGGTTGGAGTGGGCAAGACTGTAAGTGAAGGAACCAATGAAGGTTATTTTAATAGTGTAGATCTGAGAGGAAGCTTGGACTAGAGCAGAGGAATTGATGATATAGAGATGATAAGTAGAAGTTTACTAGTGACCTTGCTAAGAGCCACATCTTTGTATGGTGAGGGCAAAATTTGGATATCAAGGGGCTATGAACCAAAAATAAAGAAATCAAGCATAGAACAATTTTGAAAATGCAAAGCTTGTTTCTGAACTATTCTTAAATTAATGTAGTTTATAACATGAGGCAAATTTATTAGGTCTGGTTCAATGTAGGGGAGCTAATTTAAACATACTTTATGTTTTTAAGTGTTACCCATAAAATATTACCTAAGCTAAAGAAAAATTGGCTCACTGATCATAGTAACTCATTAGAAGTTAGACAGTGGAATTGTTTCCTGGCAAGGTTTCCTTCTGAAAACTAGAAGAAACAACTTTGGCTGAAGCCAAGGTGAAAAATAACCCCAGTATGCCATATTTGAGAGTGTCAAGTAAGCAGAATTCTATTTGGACTAAGCCTGTTATCGTTACTATAAATAAGTACCAGACTAGTTTATCATCATCATCATTGATACCAAAATGAAACTTTGCCTTGAATTGGTACACAGTTTGTTAATAAAATTTTTCTCATACAGGTGTGATTTCAGTATGTTTCTAAGGATTAAATAATCATTTTTTATAATCCTCATTTTTAACTGCTAAAGCTTGATCCAGAGAGTAAGCTGATAATATTTTATTATTCAAATATCAAATATAAGAATGATTAGTTTTGTGGAACCATTTTTAAATAGGGACTGTTTATTAGTTATATATATAAAAAATGTAACTTTCAAATAACAATAAAGAAATAATATTTCTATGCATTTTCAAAATAGCCTCAAAAACTAAGATACTCAGGTAAGATCCTACAAATATTATAAAAACATAGAAAAAATATAAAGCATTATTCAGTTCAGTTCAGTTCAATCACTTAGTCGTGTCCGACTCTTTGCGACCCCATGAATCGCAGCACGCGAGGCCTCCCTGTCTATCACCAACTCCCGGAGTTCACTCAGACTCATGTCCATCGAGTCAGTGATAACATCCAGCCATCTCATCCTCTGTCGTCCCCTTCTCCTCCTGCCCCCAATCCCTCCCAGCATCAGAGTCTTTTCCGATGAGTCAACTCTTCGCATGAGGTGGCCAAAGTACTGGAGTTTCAGCTTCAGCATCATTCCTTCCAAAGAAATCCCAGGGCTGATCTCCTTCAGAATGGACTGGTTGGATCTCCTTGCAGTGCAAGGGACTCTCAAGAGTCTTCTCCAACACCACAGTTCAAAAGCATCAGTTCTTCAGCACTCAGCTTTCTTCCAAGTCCAACTCTCACATCCATACATGACCACTGGAAAAACCATAGCCTTGACTAGATGGACCTTTGTTGGCAAAGTAATGTCTCTGCTTTTCAATATGCTATCTAGGTTGGTCATCACTTTCCTTCCAAGGAGTAAGCGTCTTTTAATTTTATGGCTGCAATCACCATCTGCAGTGATTTTGGAGCCCCCAAAAAATAAACTCTGACACTGTTTCCACTGTTTCCCCATCTATCTGCCATGAAGTGATGGGACCAGATGCCATGATCTTTGATTTCTGAATGTTGAGCTTTAAGCCAACTTTTTCACTCTCCTCTTTCACTTTCATCAAGAGGCTTTTTAGTTCCTCTTCATTTTCTGCCATAAGGGTGGTGTCATCTGCATACCTGAGGTTATTGATACTTCTCCCGGCAATCTTGATTCCAGCTTGCGCTTCTTCCAGTCCAGCGTTTCTCATGATGTACTCTGCATAGACGTTAAATAAGCAGGGTGACAATATACAGCCTTGACGTACTCCTTTTCCTGTTTGGAACCAGTCTGTTGTTCCATGTCCAGTTCTAACTGTTGCTTCCTGACCTACATATAGGTTTCTCAAGAGGCAGGTCAGGTGGTCTGGTATTCCCATCTCTTTCAGAATTTTCCACAGTTTATTGTGATCCACACAGTCAAAGGCTTTGGCGTAGTCAATAAAGCAGAAATAGATGTTTTTCTGGAACTCTCTTGCTTTTTCCATGATCCAGCAGATGTTGGCAATTGGATCTCTGGTTCCTCTGCCTTTTCTAAAACCAGCTTGAACATCTGGAAGTTCACAGTTCATGTACTGCTGAAGCCTGGCTTGGAGAATTTTGAGTATTACTTTACCAGTGTGTGAGATGAGTGCAATTGTGTGGTAGTTTGAGCATTATTAGAGGAGATAAAAGATTTATTTAAATGGAGAGATATGTCACATTCATGGATTAGAAGATTCAATGTTATAAAGATGTCAGATCTCTCCCTAGTTAATATATAAACTACATATTATTGAATTTATAGTCAGTGTTATTCCAATCAAAATCCCTTAAAGTTATTTTCATGTAACTTGGCAACATGGTTCTAACTCCAATAATGATCAGGCCATTTTGCAAAGAAGCACAGTGTGGGAACTCTCACCTTTCCAGATATTAAGACTTAACAGCAACAACAACAACAAAACTGTAGTAATTAAACTACATGATAATTAACAGGGTGAGAGGGAAATAGACTAATTAAACAGATAAAGAATTCAGAAACACACTGGTATAAAAGGAAAAATTCTTGCAATGACATTTTCTAAAAGTATGGGGAAAATGACTTAATACATGGCATTTGTTCCTTATGATTATTTATTCATAATTAATGAATAAATTATTTAACTATAAACAAAATCACCACAGATGGTGACTGCAGCCATGAAATTAAAAGATGCTTACTCCTTGGAAGGAAAGTTATGACCAACCTAGATAGCATATTCAAAAGCAGAGACATTACTTTGCCAACAAAGGTCCATCTAGTCAAGGCTATGGTTTTTCCAGTGGTCATGTATGGATGTGAGAGTTGGACTGTGAAGAAGGCTGAGCGCAGAAGAATTGATGCTTTTGAACTGTGGTGTTGGAGAAGACTCTTGAGAGTCCCGTGGACTGCAAGGAGATCCAACCAGTCCACCCTAAAGGAAATGAGTCCTGAGTGTTAATTGGAAGGACTGATGTTGAAGCTGAAACTCCAATATTTTGGCCACCTGATGCAAAGAGTTGACTCATTTGAAAAGACCCTGATGCTGGGAAAGACTGAAGGCAGGAGGAGAAGGAGATGACAGAGGATGAGATGGGTGGATGGCATCACTGACTCAATGGACATGTGTTTAGATAAACTCCAGGAGTTGGTGATGGACAGGGAGGCCTGGCATGCTGCAGTCCGTGGGGTCATAAAGAGTCAGACACAACTGAGCAACTAAACTGAACTGAACTGAAACATGTGAAAGTGTTAGTTTCTCAGTCATGTCCAACTCTTTGCAACCCCATGGACTGGGGTCGCTAGTAATCCCAGCCTGCCAGGATCCTCTGTTCATGGAATTCTCCTGGCAAAAACAGTGGAATAGGTAGCCATTCCCTTCTCCAGGGGATCTTCCCAACCCAGGGACTGAACCTGGGTCTCTTGCATTGCAAGTGGATTCTTTCCTGTCTGAGTCACACTTATCCATGTGCAAAATTAAAATAAAATTAGATCCCAATTTCACAAAATACACAGTAACCAAAGAGGAAAAGGGACCAATATGTGCAAAAGCTGCTATATTTTTTGGGAATACAGCAGCTTCTTTTCTTCTGTGGGTTATGACCACCCATTGAAAGTAAGAGCCAAAGTAAGAGAAGAACATGTTTGAAAAGGGGGAGGAGCTTGACAGCCACAGAGAATAAGATAAAAAGTTATCTAGGAAAACATAGAAGGAATTCTACATAGTATTAAAATATGAAATAAGTTTGGAGACTTTGAACTTAAGGCCGTACCCATTGAAAGGAGCTATCCAACTTTCCAATGACTTTCTGGTAGAGACTTAAAGGAGATGGCTAGGTTACCCACAGACAAGAAAGGGAAAATGGGGAGTTGAGGGAGTTGAGGGAGTTGAGGATAATTGTCTGGAGAGTGGTTGAAGGGATAGAGTGTGAACTGTAAGAACTGGAAATTCAGGGTTTGAATCCATCCTCAGTGTGGATGATAAAGTAACTCAGGATGAAGGTAGAATTTGGAGTAAAGCAGAAAACAGGGAGCCAAATGCCAAAATATTTGAAAATCCATGGAATAAAATGTATCTGCTTTGTTCATAGCCCTTGCTGGGTTTATTTTGGAGATTTTCTAGCCCAAATCAGGCACCTTCATAGTCCTAAAAAGTTGGGCTAACAGCAAAGAAAAATGTGATAAAAACCATAAATAACAGTCTAGGATCATTTACCATGGGAAAAGAAACAGCCTTCAATATATCAGAAACCCTGGAAGACATACCCTACTAAAATCTCAAGAGTCAGAAGAGATTAAATTTGAGTTACTCTTCCCCTCTGGGAAAATCTCTAAAACTCAGTTTCCACAGCTGTCTAATGAAAAAATTAGACTCGATATTCTCTAAATTTATTTCTAGCTCAAAGTATCTATGTCCATAGTGATTAGCTGGCTTGCCAGGGAAACGTTTTTATTTAGGAAGAACTTATGTTAAATATTTTATAAAAATTCTCAAAATAATTTAAATCAAAACGATAAATTTCAATTATCTGAAAAATTTACCTATATTGGATATCATGTGTTCCAACATTGGAGATATGTCAATAAAAGGAAATAGTAGTAGAGGCCAAGTTGAAGTCCTATATTCCAGAATTCCTTTGGTTCACAATTTAACACTTTTTTGTAGAGTTCAAGTTTTGCTTAAGCTATGTTAATCTTGCTCCTTAATTAGTCTCTGAGTTCATTCCTTCAAGACAACTTTAGTCAGTACTTCACTTTTCTTCCCCAAGATTGCATTCACAGGTCTGGGTATAAACTAGGCAATATTTCCAAAGCCTAAAATGAATAAAGACCAGATCTGGAAAGTACCGTCTATAAATTTCAGAAGAAAAAAAAGACACAATTATACCCACACAGAGAATATTCCAAGGACTAGAGTCCAGAGTCTATTATCTTATTATCTTGTCTATTTCAATGGAAAAACATTTAGTAAGACTCCTAGTATCCTACATCAAAGAGTTGTGTGTGTTTTTTTTAATGTAACGTTAAAATGGATTTTTGCACATAAAACAAACCTATGCCTAGCCTTACCCATTTCTGGCTCATAAATCATGGACTGCAAATGTTTGTGAAACATTATTTGCTCTTGATCTGCTTTTCAACTAAGTAATATATGTATTATATATCTATATATTATATCTATAGATATTAAACACAAAACACCTATAGATTTACAACTGATTCCAAAGACCTGGAATTCAGCTTACTATCGTTTTCCAAGGTGCTTACCAGTGCAGACCATAGTCATAAAAATGATTATAAAAGCAGTTAAGAAAAGAATAGTTTATGTTTGAAAAAATACAAAATGAGGTACTAGCTAAAATGACAGCAATTCTTTACTTTGGGTTTAATGTTTCAGTGAAAAGATGAACTCCTGGCCCCACTTCTCAGCAGCTAAAGCTTCACCCATCTTTTGCAAAGAATGACAAATTGCACAGGCAGCCTGAAGCACGTATGCCACATTCCGCTCATTAACTTTGCTTGTCCTGGCTTGTCTCTTCATAGAACACCACAGTTCTTTCCAAGGAACTTCAAAAGACCCCTCAACAGCAAAAGTAAAACACATGTCAAGCGAGTCAAGCTGTTTCGTGGGACAAAATTTACAACATTCTCTACCACAGCAGTTGAACATCTACTCTATGAGGGTTCTCTGGCATTAAAAAGACAAAGTAAAATTCCTTACTCATCTTTTTGTACTTAAAAACTTGATGCAATTTCAACAGATTATCCACATGCAGACATAAGCCAAATTTGGACATGTGTTTCTTTTTCATTCAATCAATATGATTCATAACCATAAGACTCTAAAGATATCGAGGCATTAAAAAAAGTCATATGAACAGAGGCCCCGAATTTGTCAATAAGCAAATTTATAGTTAATAACAGAGCAGGGGCTAAAACCCAGGATTCCTAACTGGGAGATTAATGGTCTTTCCACCATGTTAAGATGCTGATTGTGTCAAATTTCTGTTAACTTGCCTCTGATGAATGAAAGCATTTCTTTTAGACAAGACATTTTCCATTTACAGAATTAGTCTGGCCCATTCTTTGTAAAGTACAATAGTAGTGAGAGATTTCATATTTTTCTGTTATATTCTGACACGTTATTTTAAATTATTAAGAATATTATGATTAATCACAGATTAACATTGATTAAATTAAATTTAATTGACATCACATGATGATATAGCTAGAGTGCTATAGTAGATGGTACCAAAAGCTACTGATGTTGAAGAGAACACGTAACAAACTCTCAACCTTTCTTTTCTCCTCTCAAATTCTCAAATACAAAATAGTGAGCTAAATGTCACTGAATTCAATCCTTAAGAGAATGGTAGAAGTCAGCTCCCAGAACACAAATACTGCCATTGGTCATATAGACTGAGACTTTACATTTTTAGAAATCACCAAAACTATACTTTCCTAGAATCCTCACTGGGCTTCCCTGGTGGCTCAGCTGGTAAAGAATCCACCTGCAATGCAGGAGACCCCAGTTCAATCCCTGGGTTAGGAAGATACCCCAGAGGAGGACATGGCAACCCAATCCAATATTCTTGCCTGGAGAATCCCCATGGACAGAAGAGCCTGACAGGCTACCATCCATGAGGTCACAAAGTGTCAGACACGACTAAGCACGAGAAACCTCTTTATTGATATTAAAAGGCCACCACACATTCAATATAAAATATAGTTCCAAACACAAATAATTGCAGTGGAATGACAGATGTATAAACAGGTTTATCAAGAAAGAAAAATTACGTAGAAAACTCATAAGACTATAATGTGTTAATATATTATAAACTATATACCAATTTATTAATATATTACAAATGATGTGTCAGTGGGTATAAAAAGGCACCCCACAAGGTTGACATCTTCAGCATGTGGTCAGAGAATTCAATTCCCACTGCATTATTAAAAACTGATGTCTGTCACCATCCATACTGAGCCCATCGCATAGGACAAGGGAAATGACAGTTGGTACCATAAACACAATCTGAAAATGAGCCCAGAAGGTATCACATTATTTGAGATTATACACAGTTGGAACTACTGCTCCATTTTTCATATACCCACCCCCACACTTACCCTAGAGCTAGAAAGAATGCTAAGATTAACTCTTTCACTCCCAAAGTCAACTCTCAAAGGTAGATTCAATCACCTGTTTTTTTTTCAAGATCAAGAGGATTTCATACATATATTATTTAAAAGATATACTATAACATGAATATAAAGAGGTTTTTTTTTTAATTACTAGGTTGTAAGAGCTGCTTGGAGAAGGCAATGGCACCCCACTCTAGTACTCTTGCCTGGAAAATCCCATGGGCGGAGGAGCCTGGTAGGCTGCAGTCCATGGGGTCGCTAAGAGTCAGACACAACTGAGCGACTTCACTCTCACTTTTCACTTTCATGCATTGGAGAAGGAAATGGCAACCCCCTCCAGTGTTCTTGCCTGGAGAATCCCAGGGACAGGGGAGCCTGGTGGGCTGATATCTATGGGATCGCACGGAGTCAGACACGATTAAAGTGACTTAGCAGCAGCAAGAGCTGCTAAAAAATTTCTATAGTACCAGTTGCATAAAATTAAGAATGGAGTATCTCTTATAAAAGACAATATGATCATTAAAGTGAGGCTTTTCAGAGAAGAGATGCTTATCAGACCCAATCTCCCTGTAACATATTTAACAATATTTAATATATTATAAAAAATAACATATTTTCCTTTTTAGTAATCTCTTATTCCATTATTTCTAGGATACCTTTAGTCTTTTTGTTCTCCACTTCTCTCATTTCTACTTCTTGGTGCCCATATGGACTTTTCTTTGCCCTGCCTTCCTATAAATGTTGGAGAGTTTCAATGTTTCAACTCAAGAATTGTTACCATCTCATTCCATATATTTACATGATGGAAGATACAGTGGAAGTGAGAAATAGATTTAAGGGACTAGATCTGATAGATAGAGTGCCTGATGAACTATGGATGGAGGTTCATGACATTGTACAGGAGACAGGGATCAAGACCATCCCCAAGGAAAAGAAATGCAAAAAAAAAAAAAAAAAGGCTGCTTGGGGAGGCCTTACAAATAGCTGTGAAAAGAAGAGAAGCAAAAAGCAAAGGAGAAAAGGAAAGATATAAGCATCTGAATGCAGAGTTCCAAAGAATAGCAAGAAGAGATAAGAAAGCCTTCCTCAGCGACCAATGCAAAGAAGTAGAGGAAAACAACAGAATGGGAAAGACTAGAGATCTCTTCAAGAAAATCAGAGATACCAAGGGAACATTTCATGCAAAGATGGGCTTGATAAAGGACAGAAATGGTATGGACCTAACAGAAGCAGAAGATATTAAGAAGAGGTGGCAGGAATACACAGAAGAACTGTACAAAAAATATCTTCATGACCATAATAATCTCGATGGTGTGATCACTCACCTAGAGCCAGATATCCTGGAATGCGAAGTCAAGTGGGCCTTAGAAAGCATCACTACGAACAAAGCTAGTGGAGGTGATGGAATTCCAGTTGAGCTATTCCAAATCCTGAAAGATGATGCTGTGAAAGTGCTGCACTCAAGATGCCAACAAATTTGGAAAACTCAGCAGTGGCCATAGGACTGGAAAAGGTCCGTTTTCATTTCA
Organism: Bos taurus; assembly: GCF_002263795.3. NCBI lineage: Eukaryota > Metazoa > Chordata > Mammalia > Artiodactyla > Bovidae > Bos > Bos taurus. The sequence continues at coordinate 24,428,186 of NC_037339.1, forward strand.
ATCCCAAAGAAAGGCAATGCCGAAGAATGCTCAAACTACCACATAATTGCACTCATCTCACATGCTAGTAAAGTAATGCTCAAAGTTCTCCAAGCCAGGCTTCAGCAATATGTGAACTGTGAACTTCCAGATGTTCAAGCTGGTTTTAGAAAAGGCAGAGGAAACAGAAATCAAATTGCCAACATCTGCTGGATCATGGAAAAAGCAAGAGAGTTCCAGAGAAACATCTATTTCTGCTTTATTGAGTATGCCAAAGCCTTTGACTGCGTAGGTCACAATAAACTGTGGGAAATTCTGAAAGAGATGGGAATAACAGACCATCTGACCTGCCTCTTGAGAAACCCATATGCAGGTCAGGAAGCAACAGTTAGAACTGGACATGGAACAACAGACTGGTTCCAAATAGGAAAAGGAGTACGTCAAGGCTGTATATTGTCACCCTGCTTATTTAACTTCTATGCAGAGTACATCATGAGAAACGCTGGGCTGGAAGAAACACAAGCTGGAATCAAGATTGCCGGGAGAAGTATCAATAACCTCAGATATGCAGATGACACCACCCTTATGGCAGAAAGTGAAGAGGAACTAAAAAGCCTCTTGATGAAAGTGAAAGTGGAGAGTGAAAATGTTGGCTTAAAGCTCAACATTCAGAAAACGAAGATCATGGCATCTGGTCCCATCACTTCATGGGAAATAGATGTGGAAACAGTGGAAACAGTGTCAGACTTTATTTTTTTTGGCTCCAAAATCACTGCAGATGGTGATTGCAGCCATAAAATTAAAAGACGCTTACTCCTTGGAAGGAAAGTTATGACCAACCTAGATAGCATATTGAAAAGCAGAGACATTACTTTGCCAACAAAGGTCCGTCTAGTCAAGGCTATGGTTTTTCCAGTGGTCATGTATGGATGTGAGAGTTGGACTGTGAAGAAAGCTGAGCACTGAAGAATTGATGCTTTTGAACTGTGGTGTTGGAGAAGACTCTTGAGAGTTCCTTGCATTGCAAGGAGATCCAACCAGTCCATTCTGAAGGAGATCAGCCCTGGGATTTCTTTGGAAGGAATGATGCTAAAGCTGAAACTCCAGTACTTTGGCCACCTCATGCAAAGAGTTGACTCACTGGAAAAGACTCTGATGCTGGGAGGGATTGGGGGCAGGAGGAGAAGGGGACAACAGAGGATGAGATGGCTGGATGGCATCACTGACTCAATGGACGTGAGTCTGAGTGAACTCTGGGAGTTGGTGATGGACAGGGAGGCCTGGCGTGCTGCGATTCATACGGTCGCAAAGAGTCGGACACGACTAAGCGATTGAACTGAACTGAACTGAAGCTACTGTCATGATCTATTGCTGATAAGAATGCTAAATATAAGTGTATACACCTTCCTCAGGGTGTACTTCATTCATTTAACAAATATAGCATTTTTGAGTACCTTCTACATGACAGACACTTATTTTAAATGTTGGAGATATAAAAATGAATAAAAGAGAATTCTATCAAACATTTAGAAAAGAGCAAATGCCTATCCTTCTAAAACTCTTTCCAAAAATTGCAGAGGAAGGAATACTTCCAAATTCATTCTACAAGGCCACCATCACCCTGATACCAAAACCAGACAAAGACCACACACACACAAAAAGAAAACTACAGGCCAATATCACTGATGAACATAGATGCAAAAATCTTCAACAAAATTTTAGCAAACAGGATTCAGCAACACATCAAAAAGCTCATACACCATGATCAAGTTTGTTTTATTCCAGGGATGCAAGGATTCTTCAATATATGGAAATCAATCAATGTGATACACCATATTAACAAATTGAAAAATAAAAACCACATAATCATCTCAATAGATGCAGAAAAAGCCTTTGACAAAATTCAGCACCTATTTATAATTAAAACTCTTCAAAAAATGGGCACAGAAGGGATGTACCTCAACATAGTAAAGGCAATATATAAGCCTACAGCAAACATTATTCTAAATGGTGAAAAACTGAAAGCATTCTCCCCAAGATCAGGAACAAGACAAGAGTGCCCACTTTTGCCACTATTATTCAACATAGCTCTGGAAGTCCTAGCTACGGCAATCAGAGAAGAAAAAGAACTAACAGGAATCCAGATTGGAAAAGAAGAAGTAAAGCTCTCACTGTTTGCAGATGACATGATACTGTACATAGAAAACCCGAAAGATAGTATCAGAAAATTGCTACAGCTAATCAGTGAATTTAGCAAAGTTCTCCAGTACTCTTGCCTGGAAAATCCCATGGACGGAGGAGCCTGGTGGGCTGTAGTCCATGGGGTCGTGAAGAGTCGGACATGACTGAGAGACTTCACTTTGACTTTTCACTTTCATGCATTGGAGAAGTGAATGGCAGCCCACTCCAGTGTTCTTGCCTGGAGAATCTCAGGGACGGGGGAGCCTGGTGGGCTGCCATCCATGGGGGTCACATAGAGTCGGACATGACTGAAACAACTTAGCAGCAGCAGCAGGATACAAAATCAATACACGGAAGTCACTTGCATTTCTATATACTAACAATGAAAAATCAGAAAAAGAAACTAAAGAATCAATCCCATTCACCATTGCAACAAAAAGAATTAAATACCTGGGAATAAACCTACCTAAGTAGATGAAAGAACTGTACACAGAAAATTATAAGACACTAGTGAAAGAAATCAAAGATGACATAAACAGATGGAGAGATATTTCATGTTCCTGGGTAGGAAGAATCAATATTATAAAAATGACTATAGTACCAAATTCAATTTACAAATTTAATGCAATCCCTATCAAATTACCAATGGCATTTTTCACAGAACTAAAACAAAAAATTTCACAATTCATATGTAAACACAAAAGACCCCAAATAGCCAAAGCAGTCTTAAGAAAGAAGAGTGGAACTAGAGAAATCAAGCTTCCTGACTTTAGGTTATACTACAAAGCTACAGTCATCAAGACAGTGTGGTACTGGCACAAAAACAGAAATATAAACCAATGAAACAAGGTAGAAAGCCCAAAAATAAACCCATGTACCAATGGGTACCTTATTTTTGGCAAAGAAGGCAAGAATATACAATGGGACAAAGACAGCCTCTTCAATAAATAGTGCTGGGAAAACTGGACAGCTACATGTAAAAGAATGAAATTAGAGCTTCCTAGCACTATACACAAAGATAAACTCAAAATGGATTAAAGACCTAAATGTAAGACCAGAAACTATAAAACTCTTGGAGGAAAACATAGGCAGAACACTTGATGACATAAATAAAAGCAAGATCCTCTATGATCCACCTCCTAGAGTAATGGAAATAAAAACAAAAGTTAACAAGTGGGACCTGATTAAACTTAAAAGCTTTTGCACAGCAAAGGACACTATAAGCAAGGTGAAAAGACAACCCTCAGAATGGGAGAAAATAATAGCAAATGAAACAACTGACAAAGGATTAATTTCCAAAATATACAAGCAGCTCATACAACTCAATACCAGAAAAACAAACAACTCAATCAAAAAGTGGGAAAAAGACCTAAACATACATTTCTCCAAAGATGACATACAGATGGCTAACAAACACATGAAAAGATGCTCAACATCACTCATTATTAGAGAAATGCAAATCAAAACTACAATGAGATATCATCCCAGACCGGTCAGAACGGTTCTCATCAAAGTCTACAAACAATAAATGCTGGAAAGGATGTGGAGAAAAGGGAACACTCTTGCACTGTTGGTGGGAATGTAAACTGATACAGCCACTGTGGAAGATGGTATGGAGATTCCTTGAAAAACTAGGAATGAAACCACCACATGACCCAGGAATCCCACTCCTAGGCATATACCCCGAGGAAACCAAAATTGAAAGAGACACATGTATCCCATTGTTCATTGCAGCACTGTTTACTATAGCTAGAACATGGAAGCAACCTAGATGTCCATCAACAGATGACTGGATAAAGAAGTTGTGGTACATATACACAGTGGAATATTACTCAGCCATAAAAAGGAACACTTTTGAGTCAGTTCTAATGAGGTAGATGAACCTAGAATTTATTATACAGAGTGAAGTGAGTCAGAAAGAGAAAGATAAATACCATATTCTAACGCATATATACAGAATCTAGAAAAATGTGACTGAAGAATTTATTTACAGGGCAACAATGGAGAAACAGACATAGAGAATAGACTTATGGACATGGGGAGAGGGGAGGAGAGGGTGAGATGCATGGAAAGAGTAACACGGAAACATATTACCGTATGTAAAATAGATAGCCAACGGGAATTTGCTGTATGGCTCAGGAACAGGGGCTCTGTATCAACCTAGAGGGGTGGGATGTGGAGGGAGATGGGAGGGAGTTTCAAAAGGGAGAGGATATATGTATACCTATGGCTGATTCATGTTGAGGTTTGACAGAAAACAGCAAACTTCTGTAAATCAATTGTCCTTCAATAAAAAAATAAACAAATTTTTAAAAGAAAAAAATTCCCTGTCCTCATGGAAATTACATTCCAGTTGAGAGATGGGGAATTGACAATAAGCAAAATAATAATTACAATATATTCAGTTTAGTCTCTCAGTCGTGTCCGACTCTTTGCAACCCCATGAATCACAGCACACCAGGCCTCCCTGTCCATCACCAGCTCCCAGAGTTCACTCAGACTCACGTCCATTGAGTCAGTGATGCCATCCAGCCATCTCGTCCTCTGTCGTCCCCTTCTCCTCCTGCCCCCAATCCCTCCCAGCATCACAGTCTTTTCCAATGAGTCAACTCTTTGCATGAGGTGGCCAAAGTATTGGAGTTTCAGCTTCAGCATCAGTCCTTCCAAAGAACACCCAGGACTGGTCTCCTTTAGGATGGACTGCTTGGGTCTCCTTGCAGTCCAAGGGACTCTCAAGAGTCTTCAACACCACGGTTCAAAAGCATCAATTCTTTGGCGCTCAGCTTTCTTCACAATCCAACTCTCACATCCATACATGACCACTGGAAAAACCATAGCCTTGACTAGACGGACCTTTGTTGGCAAAGTAATGTCTCTGCTTTTCAATATGCTATCTAGGTTGGTCATCACTTTCCTTCCAAGGAGTAAGCGTCTTTTAATTTCATGGCTGCAATCACCATCTGCAGTGATTTTGGAGCCAAAAAAAAATAAAGTCTGACACTGTTTCCACTGTTTCCCCATCTATTGCCCATGAAGTCATGGTACCAGATGCCATGATCTTCGTTTTCTGAATGTTGAGCTTTAAGCCAACTTTTCACTCTCCACTTTCACTTTCATCAAGAGGCTCTTTAGTTCCTCTTCACTTTCTGCCATAAGGGTGATGTCATCTGCATATCTGAGGTTATTGATATTTCTCCTGGCAATCTTGATTCCAGCTTGTGCTTCTTCCAGCCCAGCGTTTCTCATGATGTACTCTGCATATAAGTTAAATAAGCAGGGTGACAATATACAGCCTTGACGTACTCCTTTTCCTATTTGGAATCAGTCTATTCCATGTCCGGTTCTAACTGTTGCTTCCTGTCCTGCATACGGGTTTCTCAAGAGGCAGGTCAGGTGGTCTGGTATTCCCATCTCTTTAAGAATTTTCCAGTTTATTGTGATCCACACAGTCAAAGGCTTTGGCATAGTCATTAGATGATGATAAATACTGCGGTAAAATAATGCAGAGGAACATGGTACTTATCTGAGCATTAAAAACGTGAATATAGTCCAGTGACATAAACACTCTCTGCAACAAACTTTGGCATCTTTCCAGTGCATCTACTGGGGCTCGTGTGATAAGGACAACACAATGTTTCATACCTCAAAATGGCCCGAAGAGATTAAAACTCATCTTTTATTCTAAAGTCCTCAGAGCTTTTCCAGATGATGCACTCAAAGTATAAATTATGACCAGTGTCAGAAAAGTCTTCTTACTTGTAAATAATGTAAATTTATTCTCTCTGTCTCTGTGGAAAAGATCATTGGTCACAAGGACACAGTCTATCCTGGGAATGTCACCGTGAAAAAGGGCTCATGTGGTGTGAGTTCAGAGGTAATAGGCAAAGCCACTAAACCAGTATTTCCAGTAATGCATACTATGATCCAATGATTCTGATAATTATTAATAGATGATGTAGAAACAAATGATTGAGAGGTGACTTTCATGATTAAATACAATCTCCAAATGTGGTGTCAAGCAGAATTAAAGAATCTCTTTTCATAAACCTTCTCAGAGTCTTTTCTATCCTAAAGTAAATTTTGAATTTCCAACAAAGGAATAAATGATCTTTCCCAAACATATGAACATGGAATCCTCTTTTAGAAAAGTTCTTAGGACTTGGTTTCCAAGGATAGTCTTTCATAGTAGCTGGTTTCAATTACTCTCCCTTATTCTGCAGCTCATAACGAGCCCCCACCCCAAAGTATTTGGCTACAATTATTAACATGGGATCACTCTGGAAAGAAGAAAACTTTAGAGCTTTATGAGTGTGTCACACCTTGATGTACAACTGAGTACAGATTTTGATGGTGGGGGCTACCCAGAAAATAAGAGGAAATTGATTCATTGAAATGAATGGAGGGAGAGCAAGGAGCTGTAAAGGGAAGAGAAAGGCAATAGGTTATTTGTCTAGAAGCAAATGCCTCCTACTCACAGCTTTTACCAAGGGACAACCTTAAATTGAATAATTCCACAGATTTAATAAAATGTTGGTTAAATCTTTCCTCAAGGCTTCCTTCATGTTTAAAATTTCCAAATCCCTTGAAGATACTTGCCAATCATTCAATAATGTTAATAGTTTTCTCATGACCATGAAAAACTAACGTGCAAGCTGGGCATTTGCAATTTATAACCTATCAGATTAGCTCCTCTACACAGAAAGGGAAAAGACATTAAATCAGAATTGAGTTGCCTGTGGGTACAATATATACAGAGAGAAAAACTGGAGTTGATTTGGTTGATCTCTTCTAGATCTTTCTGGTAAAATGACTCTTCACGTATTGGGAATTTATGTATATTAATTCCACCTAAGTGAACTGAAAAGCAAATGGTCTACCCCAAATGCTCCATTCTGAATACCTGCATATGTCTATACATGCAATCCAGTTAACTGATGTTTTTCCACATACTACCTGAAGGAACTATGAATCATGTTAAGACGCTTCTGTGGAAACTATGTGTTAGCAAGATGGAAGGAAACAAGGATGTATACCAATCAGATTAGTCAGTGTTTTCATTAGCTATAAAGCTGCGAAAATTTGGAATAGCATACAGAGCTATTTCAACTGGAGCCAGCCACTTCCCCACCACCTCCCCTCATCTTAAGGCTTTACAGATTCACACAATTTGTACAGACCTGTAGGAAATTATGTATCCAAAAAAAAAAGTTGCTGATTTATCAACTGGGTTAAAATCCCCTACCTACTTACATCCTTCACTGAAAAGTTCTTTTTGTCTTGGAATAGAATAGCTTTGGCATGCTACCTACAACCAGTACAACAAAACACTGTATTTCATATAATTCCTTTAGAAATATTTTTGAAGACTGAATGTACACCAGAAAAATCTTCAACCAAAAAATATATATATATGAGAATTGCTTCATGAGTAGATGATGGTTTAAGAAATCCCTCCCAGAGTAGATCTTTAATGTTCTCACTATAAAAAAAAAAAAAGATAATTATGTGTCATGATGAAGATGTTAGCTAATTACTATGGTGATAACTGTTTTAAAATACATGTTTATCAAATCAAATCAACACCCTGTACAAATTAAATTTACACAGTGTTATATGTTAATTATATCTCAGTAAAGCTGAGGGAATACATCTCTCCTAATCAAGGACTTTTCCCCATCCTTTGAATTCTATCCAGTGCTTTATCCCACGGTACAGTTCCTCTCAAGATTTCACTTCTAATGAAGACTTAGCTAATTTCCACTCTTGACTCTACTCTTCTTAATACTACTATTACTAATGATAATAACAATATCATAACATTTAACATCGTACATTGCATATATAACAAAATATATAGCAATTTTTGCCCATGAGCCCTGCCTCCCATATTCTAGGGACATCAGGGCTTATCAAGCAATGTTGTATCTCAGCTCAGAAAAACTAAGTTTTCCTAAACCTTGTGATGTAGAGTTCTATATAAAAAATTAAAAATTTCATGTTTCTAAATGAAGTGAGGATTCTGAAGTATAATAACTATGAATATTTTCATTATGATTCACAAATTTATGCTCTTAAATAATAAGATTGTTAATAAAGAATTTCCTTTATTTTCACATTTAGGAGCTTTCTTCCTTCATGTTATCTATCAAAGTCAAATTGGAAGACTTTATTGAAGATCAATCATGTTGTTGAATGGAGTATTTCACAGAACTGGGGAAAGCTTCCAGAGAACAGCACTACTGATTATTTAATGCACATTTTTAATTGTTTCAGGAAATGGTTATGCTGAAAATGCCCAGGGTGTTGCTGGGGCACCCACATACAACCACACCCGACAGAGACTATCTAGATAGGCAAGGTTTCAGAGCTGCGGTGCAGTCACTGGAGAGCAGTGAGACAACTGCATATTCATGTTGAAGAAGACTTGAGATCTCTTTTAACAGATCAGCACTGTTAAAAGAGCAAAGCACATGAAATTCAGGGCTCTTGTTAAATGTTACTAACAAACGCAGCTTAAAAATATTTAACATAATAGCTACCTTATATTTTTATATTGTTTTCAAATTTACTTACAAACTCAAACAATGACCTTAAAACTATGTTGAGTTGCCTGTTGTTTTCATTTCTGATACTGGCCCAGATGTTGACTATGTAACTTCTTATAGTTCCATGTATGACTGCTTATTTTTCCAGTGGATTGCCAGTTGCATGTCAAAGGACCTGATGATCTCCATGACCATCCAAGATCCTCCACGATCTTTCAAGTACCAGTGACTAAATGTAGGCCTCCCAAGTGGGAGTTCAAGTTAGATGGAACGCTAATTTAAGAAAGCCACACTTCTCCCCTACATCATAAATCAGGGAACAATTTTGACAATATACTAATAAAAAAGACTCAGCTTAGTTTCAAGAATATTATACCTTCTTATTTACTCGGTTCTATTGTTGGTAGTTAGTCCGGGTATGCTACCAGTAATTCAATGAAGGTCATGTCCCTTTTTTTTCCGATGATATGCAAATAAGTATGTATTACTTATTAAAACAGTCTTCATGGTATTATATTCACACTTAGCATGTATTACTTATTGTAATAGTTTGCATGCTAGTTATATTCACACCTAGTATGTATTTCTTATTGTAAGAGTTCATGGTCATTATATTCATACCTTTTTTCTTTCACTTCCTGTATTTCTTATACAGATTGGCTTGTGAACCTCATTTTTCTTAAACATATTCATTTTAAATATCAGAAATATCTGATTTTTCATTATCTCTTCCTGTGTTTTTATGCCCCAAAATTTTCAATCAAAATACACATTATTTTAAGTTAGTTTTTTTCCTACTTTTCTTTATATTAAAGCGAGACTCAGAATTACATTCATAAATTTTTTAATTAGGTAGGCCGGTTGCTGAAGCTGAAACTCCAATACTTTGGCCACCTCGTGTGAAGAGTTGACTTATTGGAAAAGACCCTGATGCTGGGAGGGATTGGGCACAGGAGGAGAAGGGGACAACAGAGGATGAGATGGCTGGATGGCATCACTGACTCAATGGACATGAGTTTGGGTAAATTTTGGGAGTTGGTGGTGGACAGGGAGGCCTGGCGTGCTGCGATTCATGGGGTCGCAGAGTCGGACACGACTGAGCGACTGAACTGGACTGAGGCTGGTTGCATTAACTAAGTTTAATGTTAGATACACTTTCTGTCAGAGGAGAGTGAGGAAGGAGAGTGGCAGATAAAATGGTTTCTGCTGATCTCCAAGAGATGTGCAGGGGTTCAGGAAATAGAGACCAGCTTCCACAAAAGGAAATCAGAGTAAACAAACCCATGAAAGCATGAAACAACATGGCATGGCCAGGAAATAAGAAGTGTCCAGCTTGTCTATCATGTAGTTCTCGTATGGAGAAAGGGAAGGTGGCTAGAACAGCATTCTTTTGGTTCTAAAAACCCTAGCTACTTCCCAGCAATTCTTTTGATTCTAAAAACCCTAGCTACTTCACAGCAATGTCCTAATAATTATCAATTCTCATTTAAGCATAAATTAACATTCTGTTCTAAAATGAGATGCATCAAAATTTTAGATATACAGATATACTCTTTCACTTCATAGTGCAAAACATCTGTACTTTTACAGTTCTGTTAACATGAATTTTTTTCCTCCCTTCACTAACCCTTATCATTTTGACCTCTAAAAGTTTCTCCATTACATCACACAATCCTCATTCATCATGTCTAAAGCAAGTTCATTGATATAATCCCTGAGTGGGAGCCTGTAGAAGAAAAATGTGAGGTTTAGTCCTAGGACTTTGCAAATATAGTTCTTAGTGGCCTTTTTTGCCTTATATTTTTGCTTTAGTTTATATTTAAGTTTGGGTTCCACAGTTGAGACAGCCAAGAAGCTAAATTGATAATCTGGGGTATGATATTCACCTATAGTACTGAGTGGTTCAAAATTAATGAACCTACTCTCCCAAAGTCCAGTATAATAACCTATCGGCTATATAAACCATTTTGTTTGGGGCACTGAAGTCTGTGATTAGTACGAGTGCTACTGTCCACATATGTACACATATAAAAACAAGAAGGAACCTCTTCCAGAGAACAACCACAAGAGACTGTCTGGTGTGTGTGCTCAGTCATGTCCTACTCTTTGCGACCCCATAGACCATAGCCCACCAGGTTCCTCTGTCCATGGGATTTCCCAGGCAAGAATACTGGAGTGGGTTGACATTTTCTCCTGGCATTGCTGTTCAAAGAGGAAACTTTTCTATATTCCTATTTCTTGTCTTTTACTCCTTGACCAGGCTAAGTTTGGAACAAGAACACATCTAATAGATAAATCTAATTCCACTGAGCTAAATTTGACATAATTTACTAACATTATGGTAAATGCAAATTTCAGAATTAAAACAAAATTACTATCACTGGTAGCTTTTCCTAAAAGGAATACTGAAAAAAGGCAAATTTACTGAGACAAAGTTAATGTATTTTGAACTGACCAAGTTCTTCAAACTTGGTAAAAATTTGATCCTACAACTGTGAAAGCAAATCTAAGTGAATTGGGAAATCTGTTGATTACATTACTTTTTTTTAACTTTCTATTTATAGTTCAATAGACCTACAGATGTCACAGGTGGCTCTAGTGGTAAAGAACCTGCCTCGCAATGCAGGAGACATTAGAGATGTGGGTTCAGTACCTGGGTCAGGAAGATCCCCTGGAGGAGGGCATGGCAACCCACTCCAGTATTCTTGCCTGGAGAATCCTATGGACAGAGGAGTGTGATAGGCTACAAAGTCCATGGGGTTGCAAAGAGTTGGACATGGCTGAAGTGACTGAGCACGCACAGTCTTACGTACAGAGACGAAAAAGAATAATGACAGCAAGAAATACCAGTGCTTGAAAACCCTCTTCCGTGCTAAATCAACTATGATACATGCCAAAACTGATCTTCAGAGCTCTCAAATATCAGACTTTGCAGTGGTTTAACATATTCCATTTATTTCCTTTGGTAAGAACAGTGGAGTTTTCAAACTCTTCATTTTGCTAAACCTAACAAATTAGGGTTAACTTTTCAAAGCAGCCTCATAACATTTTCTTCAACCGCTATTGTGATTTAACCACTATTAAGATCCCATTGAGAAATAGGCCGTTATTCAGTCCATTTGCCAAGCGATCATATCTTTATGATGTGAAAGTTTTTGTCTTGATGGCAAATATGTGTCAAGAATATTGTTCTCTAGTATCAATAGAAATTAAGTAGTGTAACCATTTTACTTAGCCTTTTCTTCCATATCTGTAAATTAAAAATAAAAAGTAACAGCTAACATATTGAGTCCTTGCAGTTTACATATATTACTGTATTTAATCTTCTCAACATTCCTATGAGGTTTAGTGCTATTACACTCACATAACACCTAATATTTAGAAATATAAAGTAAAAGTCAGAGAAAAAGTTCAAAATAATTGCTCTTTCAGAGGGAGCCTAAGTCATATAAAGTAGTACTGAAGGAGGATTCCGGTTTGTATTAATTTGTGTTAATATATAGTAGTATTTTACATTTTTTTAACCAAATATGTACTTTGATTTTAAAAACTTTAAATCAACTAAAAAAAGTTAATGTTTTTACCAAAAGTGTTCTTTTTTCTCACCTATAGCAATGTAAGTAACCTAAGCAAAAGGACAGATTTTTACTCTAGATTTAATTTCACCATTGCTATCTTATATAACATGGTATTCTATGTCTCAGATCTCTTTCACAATAGTCCTTATTTCTGTTATAAACATATTGTCAACCAGACAGAGTTCAGTTCCTGATCTTCATACCTCTTGTCAGTTTTATATATTCTCACTACCTACTCATTGGTGTGATTTCATTGGTCTTACTGTTTAACACTTGCTATGTGAGAGTCCCTTGGACTACAAGGAGATCCAACCAGTCCATTCTGAAGGAGATCAGCCCTGGGATTTCTTTGGAAGGAATGATGCTGAAGCTGAAACTCCAGTACTTTGGCCACCTCATGCGAAGAGTTGACTCATTGGAAAAGACTGTGATGTTGGGAGGGATTGGGGGCAGGAGGAGAAGGGGACGACAGAGGATGAGATGGCTGGATGGCATCGCCGACTCGATGGACGTGGGTCTGGGTGAACTCCGGGAGTTGGTGATGGACAGGGAGGCCTGGCGTGCTGTGATTCATGGGGTCACAGGGAGTCGGACACGACTGAGCGACTGATCTGATCTGATACCCTGTTTATGTCCACACGTATCTCTAGGCTTACTCTTCCCATTAAATTCTAGATTTTCATATCTAAGATGACCACTCACCAGGGAAAGTTCAAATTTAGTTTACTGTCTTAGATTCCTACCAGTTAATAGTCCTGTCACTCTCAAAGTATCCTGATTGAAATGGTCAATTACACGCTCAACTTTATTGTATCCAATTTACTAGTCGTAGAAGTGTTAGTCCGTCAGTCATATCTGACTGTTTGTGACCCCATGGACTGTAGCCTGCCAGGCTCCTCTGGCCATAGGATTCTTCAGGCAGTAAGGCTGGAGTGGGTTGCCATTTCCTTCTCCAATTTTACTAGTTAATGGATTTCAAATAGTCCTCTGAAATTTAAATAATAAAAACATAACTTTTTTTTCCTCTGAAAAACCCCATCTGCTTTGCGTTCTTCATCTCAGAAAATGCAATATCGTACTCAAAGTTTAAAAGCTTGGAGACATCCGTGGCTCCTCTCACAATAAATCAGTTATAACTTCAAAGTCTGTACAGAATTGGATCCTTCCTTCTCTATGATCTTTGCCTACATCACTGACATAACTCACTTGAGAAATCAATGAATAAGGATTTTATGAAAATGTTTCTGTGAGCTAAAATATAAAGTAATAGCTATCCTTGAGTACCCACATTGTAATAGGCACTTTATTGATGATAATGGGGAGCACTTTTGCATGTTTATAACACCTTAGTCACTGTTTTAAGTGCTCTAATTTCATTAGTCCAGTAAATCTCACAATAACTCCTAGAGGCAATAGCTTTCCATTTTTAGGCATGATGAAACAGGTTATTAAAATAAGTGTCAGAGAAGACTACAAAGCAAGGCTAGTTATCAGGGCTAAAGAAAGATATAATGATAAAAGAATCAATTCTCTAAGAAGACATAACAATCTTTAACATGGATGAGCAGAAAACTACATGAGGCAAAACCGGAGAGAACTGCAAGGAGAAATAGATGAATCCACTATGATAAACAGAGACTTCAACACCTCTCTATCAGAAGTGGACAGATCCAGCAGGCAGGAAATGAGTAAAGACATAGCCGGATGGATGTGATTAACATCTATAGATTACTTCATTCAACAAAAGCATAAAACACATTCTTCTCAAGTTCACATGGGACATTCACCTAGATGGACTACATTCTGGGCCATAATTCACAATTAAACAAATTTAAAAGAATAGAAATCATATACTACATACTCACAGACCACAACGGTATTAAGTTAGAAATCAGTAACAGAAAGACAGGTAGAAAACAGCAACAATATACTTTTAAATAACATATGGGTCAAGGAAGAAATCATTAGAAACATTTAAACTATTTTTAACTAAATGAAAATGAAAGTACAGCTTTTCAAAATTTGTAGTTTGCAGCAAAAGCAATGCTCAGTGGGAAGTTACAGCACTGAATTCCTAGATTAGAAATGAAGAAAGGTATAAAATCAATATTCTAAGTTTTTACTTAAAGAAACTGGAAAAAGAAGAGCAGATTAAATTCAAATAAGCAGAAGAACATAAACAACAAAAAGTAGAACAGAATCAATAAATTTTTAAAAAGAAATCAATAGAGAACATCTACAATATCAAACATTGGTTTTGGGGGGGGAAATCAATAAAATTGATCATCCACTAGTCAGGTTAACTAAGACCCAAAAAAAGAGAGAGAGGGGGAAAGAAAAAGATTAATATCCAAAATTAAAGAGGGAAATCAATGCAGATTCCATGCATGTTAAAATAATAATAAAGGAATACAGTGAAGAACAACTATGCCCACAAATTTGATAACCTAGATGAAACGGACAAGTTCCTTGAAAGACACAAGTCTCTCAGACTCACAAAAAAAGAAATAAATACTATGAATAGGCCAGTATCTGTGAAATAAATTGAATTAGTAATTAACAACTTTCCAAAACAGAAAGCACCAGAATGAGATGGGTTCACTAGTGAATTCTACCAAATACATAAAAAGAGAAATTATATCAATTATCTACAATCTCTTTCAGAGAACAGAAGCAGAAGAAATCCTTTCTAACTCATTCTGTGATTCCAGAATTATGTGAATACCAAAACCAGACAAAGACATTATAAGAAAAGAAAACTACAGATCATTAACTCTCATGAATTAGCTACAAAAACCCTCAACAAAACATTAGCAAATCAAATCAAATGCATAAAAAGAACACCACATTAACTGGAAACTGTTTCAGATACATAAGGTTGGTTCAACATTTTGAAAATCAATTAATTTAAGTCAAATAACAGGAACATATCATTAGATGCACACAAAAAAGCATTTGACAAAATCTAACACTCATTTGTGATTTAAAAAAAAGAAAAAGAAAACTCGCATTAAACTAGAAATAGAAAGAAATCTTCATCACTCCTTTTTAACACTGTACTAGAAGTTATAGCTGATGAAGTAAGTTTTATCTAATAAAACCAAAATGTTTTAAACTACCACGCATTGTAAGAGTAGCGAGAGGTAGGCATATCAGTTCCATCCCTCATTCATGAGCAAATCCCACCAACTGGATCAGCTCTGTTTCATAAATGCAGGCATGCATAAACCAGACAAAGTGGATAAAGACCAGGTCTTAGAGGCTTACAGACAGTAGATTTTAAGATAGTGGTGCCCCTGAGAAAAAACACTAACATCTTGGAGATAACGGTAGTTTCTGAAGGGAAGACAAGAAGCAGAACTCTAAGACAAAAGACTCCAATTCAGAAGGTTACTTGGATGTCAGGAGTGGAAGTCCCTGAAACAGGACTTGGATCAGCACTGTATGCTCTATTTGCAAGCATTTTAGCAAACTTCCTTAACAAATATTACATTCTGGTTGATTTCCAGAATGATTCCAAGGAATGTTGGAATAGCTCATTGGGAGAAGTAGTGACTAGCAAGGAATTGTGGTCACCCACATTTCCCCATAAAGATCCAATTTCTGATTCATTGGGTTACATCATGTAATGTGACCAGGGAAGAGGGCAAAATATAATAAGCAGTCAAACTACTGTTCATGCAAATACCTGTTCATTTTCAAATCCGCTAGTAATCCAAGGAGTCTGCAGTGGCTTTATACTCTCCATTAATTTTTCTACCCAATCTATCCCCACAAAGCTGATTTCTGCTGGACTTGCAGAAATTTTCTGTAGTGTATATTTTCACCAAGCCCGAAAGTCCATGGGTAATAAATGAAGATCTAAAAATTTTCATCTCTGAAACTTATAAATCTTGCCTTATAAACATATCCAAAAGCCAGTTTTAATAATCATTCAAATGCCCAGAAAAATCATATTTTATACTGCCTCTGTGAAGAGCTGACTTATTGGAAAAGACCCTGATGCTGGGAAAGACAAAAGGCAGGAGGAGAAGGGGATGACAGAGGACAAGATGGTTGGATGGCATCACCCACTCAATGGACATGAGTTTGAGCAAGCTCCAGGAGACGGTGAAGGACAGGGAAGTCTGGCATGCTGCAGTCCACAGGGTCACAAAAAATTGGATATAAATGAGTGACTGAACAACAACAACAGCCGCACTGCCATGATACTTATTGTGTTTGCATGTGTATTGCGTGTGGTATGTGTATGCAGGCAGTAAGATAATATTCCAAGTATAAATATATACTTATATCTCAGCTGGTAAAGAATATGCCTGTAATGTGGGAGACTTGCGTTCAATCCCTGGGTTGGAAGATCCCCTGGAGAAGGGAAAGGCTATCCACTCCAGTATTCTGGCCTGGAGAATTCCATGGACTATACAGTCCATGGGGTCACAAAGCGTCAGACACGACTGAGCAACTTTCACTTTCGTATCTAATGGAATATTCTATTTATCTTTTTTTAACCAGTGTTTATTTTATGAGAAGAGAACAGAAGACAAAAATCACTACAGTATAGGGACTGAAAACAGAGATTTTGAATTTAATTCGAATCCCAACTCTGACTTGGCGTAAGTTTCTTAAATCTCCCAGACATAAGTATGCACAGCTCTAACAGGGACACAAAAATACCTACCTCAGAGGACTGTTGAAAGTATTTTTTCATTAACTTTTATTGGGGTATAGTTGCTTGGCAATGTTGTGTTAGCTTCTACTGTACAGCAAAGTGAGTCAGCTATACATATACATATATCTCCTCTTTTTTGGAAATTATTCCCATTTAGATCAACAGAGAGCATCGAGTAGAGTTCCTTGTGCCATACAATAGGTACTCATTAGTTATCTATTTTATTATTGAAAGTATTAAAAGATATAAGTGTATAAAGTGCTTAACACAGTAATATAACAGATAATTATAATTATGATGGTGGTCAAATATCCACCTTTAAGAAACCAGTTAGGAAGAGAATAAAAACATATTCCTTCATCAGTTTCTCAATGAATCTTAGGAGAAACAACTCCAATGCTTTTGGAGAATATTTGAAAATTTGTTAAATAACTTGAAAGCATCCTGGACTTCCTGCACATCACAAAATTGGGAAGCCAGAGTGGTAGAGACCAACATTTACCTAGCTTTCCTTAATTGGAATTCATGGTGAAGATGCTGATTCTAAAATAGCTACTACCTTAGGCTGTATTGAAAATCAAGACGTGAATTTCCACTGTGTTCAGCCCAGATTACTGTGTTCATTAGTTGGACTACAGGCGATTAAAACCTAAATTCACCTATAAAGGGGCAAGCAGAATACTCATGAGTCTAGAAACCCTACATACCTGAGAATACAAGGGAGAGTCTTGCTCCCTTCGTCCTTCTCCATTATTCTGAAGTGCTTGAACTTGTCTCTTGCAGCACTCTGCGAAAAATTACAAAAGTTATGTTGAATAAAAATGTCTGTCAGTAAATTTCATTGAAGTGAAATTCCAAAGCTTCCTTTTGACATACAATCATTTGTGAAATTTACACTAATGTTCAGAGATGGAATAAAGCAAGCTTAAAAGACTTAACAACTCCTCAGTATGGTCTTCTGCTTCTCTTCACTGTTTTAATCTGCTGTTGACCATCGGTTGATTTAAAGGGCAGTGTTATCTCAACTTAAGCAGACCAACGCTGAATTTTCTCTTATAATCCATGCTCCTAAAGTGCCTAGACTTTATAACCAGAAATATCATGAAGCTATGCATCACCCTGTTTGGAGTGCGTGTGCGTGCACACACACACACACACACACAAGCTTTCTAGTTGCAATACCCAAATTTTATGCCCAACAAATTTATCTGTTAAATTTCTGGTTATTGGCAGGACATTACTAATCTCTTTCAATCTGAAACAGAGACGTCCCTCACTCTCTCTTTCCTCTTTTCTCATAATTAGTCCAATAAAAAGAGAAACCATCACAATCTTCATTTTTCCAATTTTGAATTTCTGGGAAAATGAACTTCTCTGTCACTTGCATCTGGCTAACTGGTTCTCAATTCTTCTAGATGAAACCTGTTATTTTTCCCCCTTCTAAACAGTTCATATATTACAAACATTATTATTCATATATTTTATCCTTTTTCCATCCAAAAAATAACTTCTGTGATTTTATAGACTTTGAGGACATTCATTTAGCATTTATTCTTCCCAACTCAAGAAGCCTAATGTTTCATTCTGTCCTTACAGAACAACATTTTCATTCCATTAAATACTTTTAGGGTTCTTCTCTGACACTTTCAATATTTTGTACATATTTTTTAATTACTTATTTTTAATTGAAAGATAATTGCTTTATAATATTTTGTTGGTTTCTGCCATACATCAACATGAATCAGCCATATGCATACACGTCCCCTTATACTTCTTGAGTACAGTAAAATTTTCCAGTGAAAAATGAAGAAACAAGAGAACCCAGAAAATTAAAGAAACACATTTTTGAACCAAGTTCTGTTTACTGTAAAACGTCTTTTACTACAGACAAGTATATATGCCTAGGGTGAAAGAACTTCCAAATAAGAATTT
Source organism: Bos taurus (assembly GCF_002263795.3). Classification (NCBI taxonomy): domain Eukaryota; kingdom Metazoa; phylum Chordata; class Mammalia; order Artiodactyla; family Bovidae; genus Bos; species Bos taurus. The sequence continues at coordinate 24,447,070 of NC_037339.1, forward strand.
CTTCCCTTCTTCTCAGTGCTTCTATACTGAGGGCAATGAGACAATAAACTGAATCATACATATCTCCCTGCTTCTCTCTCATTATCAGAGCAGCGACCGGAGAGTCTGAAGCGGAGAGTAGAACAGTGTAACATGTTTTTATTAGGCCACATGCTACCACATCACTATCCTAGTTCCTCCACTCACTAGCTTTATAACCTTAGGAAAGTGACTTAACATTTTCCTGCCTCAGTTTCCTCTAAAAATTGGGATAACAATTGTATCTTTGAATTGGGTTATTATGAAGATTAAATGAAACAATTAATTAAAATAATAACCATGATATCTGTCATATATTGCTGCTAAGTCGCTTCAGTCGTGTCCGACTCTGTGCGACCCCATGGATGGCAGCCTCCCAGGCTTCCCCGTCCCTGGGATTTTCCAGGCAAGAACACTGGAGTGGGTTGCCATTTCCTTCTCCAGTGCATGAAAGTAAAAAATGAAAGTGAAGTCGCTCGGTCGTGTCTGACTCTTAGCGACCCCATAGACTGCAGCCTACCAGGCTCTTCCGTCCATGGATTTTCCAGGCAAGAGTACTGGAGTGGGGTGCCATTGCCTTCTCCGTGTCATATACTAAGCATACAATAAACAGAGCTCATTATTTTTTAACCACAATCATTCTGTCCTCTTATCAGGCCATCGTGGCCACTAGGAATGACACCGATGGAGTGTTGGGGCGCTTGTTCATAAACACAGGGCTCTGAAAGCAGCCTATTAAAAACCACTATGTATCAAAAATATACACATCCAAGATTTTTTTAATTTAAAAAATATGCATTGCAATACATGTCATTTGAATCCCTGGAGCTTAGAATACAGCATTTTAACTTTGATTACTTTATATTGTAAAGAAGAAATTATCATATGCCACAAATGTATTCAGCATTGCTTGAGGTACCTTGAAGAATGTAGCAGAAATATAACACAGCCTGTTTTCTAGAGTTTACCTTATGCTAAGAAGACAAATATATCTCCCAGATTATAACATCAAGCAATTATTAAGACAGTATAAGACTAAGAGATAAATTGTAGGATGGGTTCCAAATGTTTTACAGGGGGTGGAAAAGATAAAAGAGAATTCAAGTTATAAAGAAAAACTCTATTAGATATGTTAGAATTAAATCAACAATTAAATCTAATTTATTAATTAAGCTAGTTAACAATTAAATCTAATGCTCTAATTAAAGCATTAGAGACCTTTTGACTAAGTCTTAGCTATTTCATCAGATCAAAAAATCCCAAGGATGTGTCTATTTTACACTTCTCTCATGCATTTTCATTCATTGAAAAAAATCTCTAAGCACTTCCATGTATCAAGTATTGAAGAAGATATTAGGAATACATCAATAAACCTAGTACAAACTTCTCATTGAAAAAGCCTCTGGAATTTGTGCACCTGACGTTAGCCGCATGGCTTGTTGAAGAGCAGTACTTTACAGAGTTAATATGAAACAACAGGGAAACTTAGAATTAAAAAATGGATACTTTTAAAGATACAATAATTTGAGTATTCAAGATATTGGAGAGAAGCGAAGTACACTGTGGTGCCTTTCCCTTTGAGATATTTGTTAGGCTATAAGAAAGGCAGGATTGAGAGGCTGAGAAGCAAAATAGAAAACTGTCACCAAAATGCTGAGAATCTGAGTTGAGTTTTGAACAGTCTAATGAGACTGGGGAGGCAAAAATTAAATCTTAGAGGTTCTTAAAGAAAATGGCCCTGGATAAACAACCCAGACGCCCAGAAAAAAGTTTGAAATGAGCAGACTTTAGGATTAACGGTAAAATTCACATAAAAATCCAGCATTCAGTTCAGTTGCTCAGTCGTGTCCGACTCTTTGCGACCCCATGAATCGCAGCACGCCAGGCCTCCCTGTCCATCACCAACTCCCGGAGTTCACTCAGACTCACGACCATCAAGTCACTGATGCCATCCAGCCATCTCATGCTCTGTCATCCCCTTCTCCTCCTGCCCCCAAACCCTCACATCATCAGAGTCTTTTCCAATGAGTCAACTCTAAGCATGAGGTGGCAAAAGTACTGGAGTTTCAGCTTTAGCATCATTCCTTCCAAAGAAATCCCAGGGCTGATCTCCTTCAGAATGGATCTCCTTGCAGTCCAAGGGACTCTCAAGAGTCTTCTCCAACACCACAGTTCAAAAGCATCAATTCTTCGGTGCTCAGCCTTCTTCACAGTCCAACTCTCACATCCATACATGACCACAGGAAAAACCAGAGCCTTGACTAGAAGGACCTTTGTTGGCAAATTAATGTCTCTGTTTTTGAATATGCTATCTAGGTTGGTCATAACTTTCCTTCCAAGGAGTAAGCGTCTTTTAATTTCATGGCTGCAGTCACCATCTGCAGTGATTTTGGAGCCCCAAAAAATAAAGTCTGACACTGTTTCCACTGTTTCCCCATCTATTTCCCATGAAGTGATGGGACCAGATACCATGATCTTCGTTTTCTGAATGTTGAGCTTTAAGCCAATTTTTTCACTCTCCACTTTCACTTTCATCAAGAGGCTCTTTAGTTCCTCTTCCCTGTCTGCCATAAGGGTGGTGTCATCTGCATATCTGAGGTTATTGATATTTCTCCCAGCAATCTTGATTCCAGCTTGTGCTTCTTCCAGTCCAGCGTTTCTCATGATGTACTCTGCATATAAGTTAAATAAGCAGGGTGACAATATACAGTCTTGACGTGCTCCTTTTCCTATTTGGAACCAGTCTGTTGTTCCATGTCCAGTTCTAACTGTTGCTTCCTGACCTACATATAGGTTTCTCAAGAGGCAGGTCAGGTGGTCTGGTATTCCCATCTCTTTCAGAATTTTCCACAGTTTATTGTGATCCACACAGTCAAAGGCTTTGGCATAGTCAATAAAGCAGAAATAGATGTTTTTCTGGAACTCTCTTGCTTTTTCAATGATCCAGTGGATGTCTGCAATTTGATCTCTGATTCTTCTGCCTTTTCTAAAACCAGCTTGAACATCAGGAGGTTCACGATTCACGTATTGCTGAAGCCTGGCTTGGAGAATTTTGAGCATTACTTTACTAGCATGTGAGATGAGTGCAATTGTGCAGTAGTTTGAGCATTCTTTGGCATTGCCTTTCTTTGGGATTGGAATGAAAACTGACCTTTTCCAGTCCTGAGGCCACTGCTGAGTTTTCCAAATTTGTGGCATATTGAGTGTAGCACTTTCATAGCATCATCTTTCAGGATTTGGAATAGCTCAACTGGAATTCCATCACCTCCACTAGCTTTGTTTGTAGTGATGCTTTCTAAGGCCCACTTGACTTCACATCCCAGGATCATTCCAGGATGTCTGGCTCCAGGTGAGTGATCACACCATCATGATTATCTGGGTCGTGAAGATCTTTTTTGTACAGTTCTTCTGTGTATTCTTGCCACCTCTTCTTAATATCTTCTGCTTCTGTTAGGTCCATACCATTTCTGTCCTTTATCAAGCCCATCTTTGCATGAAATTTTCCCTTGGTATCTCTAATTTTCTTGAAGACATCTCTAGTCTTTCCCATTCTGTTGTTTTCCTCTACTTCTTTGCATTGGTCGCTGAGGAAGGCTTTCTTATCTCTTCTTGCTATTCTTTGGAACTCTGCATTCAGATGCTTATATCTTTCCTTTTCTCCTTTGCTTTTTGCTTCTCTTCTTTTCACAGCTATTTGTAAGGCCTCCCCAGGCAGCCATTTTGCTTTTTTGCATTTCTTTTCCATGGGGATGGTCTTGATCCCTACCTCCTGTACAATGTCATGAACCTCTGTTCATAGTTCTTCAGGCACTCTGTCTATCAGATCTAATTCCTTGAATCTATTTGTCACTTCCACTATATAATGTAAGGGATTTGATTTAGGTCATACCTGAATGGTCTAGTGGTTTTCCCTACTTTCTTCAATTTAAGCCTGAATTTGAGAATAAAGAGTTCATGATCTGAGCCACAGTCAGCTCATGGTCTTGTTTTTGCTGACTGTATAGAACTTCTCCATCTTTGACTGCAAAGAATATAATCAATCTGATTTTGGTGTTGACCATCTGGTGATGTCCATGTGTCCAGTCTTCTCTTGTGTTGTTGCAAGAGGATGTTTGCTATGACCAGTGTGTTCTCTTGGCAAAACTCTATTAGCTTTCAGCCTGCTTCATTCTGTACTCCAAGGCCAAATTTGCCTGTTACTCCAGGTGTTTCTTGACTCCCTACTTTTGCATTCCAGTCCCCTATAAAGAAAAGGACATCTTTTTGGGGTGTTAGTTCTAAAAGGTCTTGTAAGTTTTCTTAGAACCATTCAACTTCAGCTTCTTCAGCATTACTGGTTGGGGCATAGACTTGGATTACTGTGATATTGAATGGCTTGCCTTGGAAACGAACAGAGATCATTCTGTCGTTTTTGAGATTGCATCCAAGTACTGCATTACGGACTCTTTTGTATTGATCCACCTCAACCCAAGCCTCGGTAAAGGTGATCTATTCTTGCTCCTCTCTGGACAAAGATAACAGGAAGCAGAACTGCACAAATTATCTCTATAATTTTTCATACACAACATCTGGTTGTTTTTTTTTTTTTTTAATTCTTAGGCATGCCGAGAGATTTAAATGCTCAAAAATCATGAAAAAAATATTTTACAAAGAAAGAAACAGACTCAAGATGATGCAGACCTTGGAGTTCTCATGCAAGGATGTTAAAATGATGGTGACCAACATTTTCAGAAAATAGAGGAGAAGATGGACAAGTTGATCAGAAACTGAAATTAATTAAAAATTCTAGAATGAAAAAAGTTAGTAAAATTAAGAAATTTATAGACATATCAAATAGGAGAAAAGAGTAATAGAATGGAAAGTTAGGTCAGTTGACTAAAAAACAGAGGGGGGAAATGATGGAAAATAAAGCTGTATAAAAGATTTAGCAGACAAGTTATTGAAGACCTAGGAGAGGATACATTGAGACAAAATGAGTATTTTACATAATATTGCCTGAGGATATTACAAAAACAACCATGACATTAATCTACAACATCAAGAAGCTCTATGAAACCCAAGCAGGCTCAATGAAAGTCATATCATCATTCGTCATGCTCAGTTGCTCTGGAACTGGAACCATCCAACTCTTTGCGACCCCATGGACTGTAACCCACCAGGCTCCTCTGTCCATGGCATTTTCCAGGTAAGAATACTGGAATGGGTTGTCATTTCCTCCTCCAGAGGATCTTCCCAACCCAGGGATTGAACCCATGTCTTCTGTGTCTCCTGCATTAGCAGGAAAATTCTTCACCACTGTGCCACCTGGGAAGCTAAAAGTCATAGTAATACTGCTAAAAGACAAAGATGAATAAGGTTTAAATTGCTACAGAAAAAAGATTCAGTACCATCAAAGAATAGGGCTGACTTTCAATAGAAACAATGAAAACCATCTATAAGACAATAGAATGGTTTATTTGAAGGGATGAAAAGTAACTGCTAACCTAAAATTCTACATCTAAAGAAAACAATGTTCAAAAAGGAAATAAAATAAAGATAAAAATCTACCAAAATGAATTCTTCAGGCAGAAGAAAAAAATATCCTGGATAAAAGCATGGAAATTGAGAGAGGAATCAATAATAACAGAAAGAATAAATATATAAATCCAAATGATTATTCATTGCATAAAACAGTGACATGATTTCTTGGAGTTTAAGAAGGGGTAGAGATACATGGTCCTGACAAAGTCCAGAAAGTGAGAAAAATATTACTTTACAGTAGATCTACTATATCAAGGATATACGTGTAATCTATGTAGCAACCACTAAAACAATAGAAATACTGTTGTATTTACAATTTCTTTTCTTCTGTTCTATTAGATTAAGCTTTCTGTTTCTAATTGTTGAGATTGATATTTAGATCACTGACTTTGGCCTTTTGTAGTGTAAGCTCTGATCACTGTGGTTTTTGCTTGTTTGCTTTTTGTAATGCAAGTGCCTGACTTAAGCTTTGGTTGCAGAGGCATCTATCTCAAAAAGGCATTCCTTTCAAAGACTGCTATCTCCAATGAACACATTGCCAGACTCAGACTCAGAGCCAAGATGTCTTCCCACACTGAGGCTTCTTTGCTCTAGAGATCTAGTTGATTTCTGTAACTGACCACTTGGGCTACTTGATTTTTTTCTCTTCCAGCTCGTAAAATTTTGCCTCTTATGTTTTAAATTCACCAATAAAGAATAAGCCCATGAGAGACTTCCCTGGTGGTCCAATGGCTAAGACTCTTAGCTCCCAATGCAGGGAGCCCCGGTTCAATCCCTGCTCAGGGAACTAGATCCCGCATGCCTCAGTGAAGACCATACACGGCAAAATAAATAAATAAAAATGAGTGAGTGCAAGAAACCTTAAGCCCCCATCCTCAACTCTGATAAAAGCAGAACCACAGGCCCCTGTGGTCTCTGTAAATGACCTCGCTCTGTGTACCCTGATATGCTGTGTAGTTTCTATGTCTTGTAAGTAATAAACTTTTATTTTCACAAAGTTTCTGATGGTTATTGCTGGCAGGCACTGTGCAGTTATAACAAAAACCGCAAGAGCTGGTCCAAGCATAACATTGGTTACTGATAGGCTAAGACCAGCACACAACATCCTTCTTTCTAATGTATGCAATCGGGGCTATAAATTTGCCTCTTTGGCTTTGTACCACATGTTTTAATACATCTTAATTTTACTAACATTCACTTCAAAATATTCTCTAATTTTCATCTTGACTTCTTAATTGATCTTTGTTACCAGTAAGTAGATTCCTCAACTTCCAGCCACTTAAGAAATTTTTTATCAATTTCCAGATTAATTTCACTGTGACCAGAGAACAAACTATGTACAATTTCAATCCTTTGAAATGTATTGACACTTATAAAATGGCCCTGTGTACACCAGCGGGTACGTGGCGGTTGCACAGCATGGGAGCGGAGGAGATACCCCACGTCCAAGGGCAGAGAAGCCCCAGCAAGATGGTAGGTTCTGGGGTGGCGGCCGCACAGCACCCAAGTGACAGTGAGGAGATACCTCACTTCCAAGAACTAAGGAGAAGCCCCAGCAAGACGGTAGGAAGAGCTAAATCACGTTTAGAATCAAACCCCGTAGCCGCCAGAGATGCTGAGAGGACTCAAACAAACCTTGTGTGCACCAGGACCCAGAGACCCCACAGAGACTGAGACAGAACTGTGTTTGAGTATCTCCTGAGGAGGTACGGCTCAGCAGTGGACTGCCACAGGGATAGGGGCTCTGGGTGCAGCAGACCTGGGTATGGCATAAGCCCTCTTGGAGGAGGTCACCATTAACCCCATCATAGAGTCGCCAGAACTTACACAGGACTGGGAAACAGATTCTGGGAAGGCACAAACAGAACCTTGTGTGCACCAGGACCCAAGAGAAAGGAGCAATGACCCCACAAGAGACTGACCCAGACTTGCCCGATGTCCAGGAGTCTCCAACAGAGGCATGGGTCAGCAGTGGCCTGCTGCAGGGCTGGGGGCACTGAGTGTAGCAGTGCATGCATGGGATCTTTTGAAGGAGGTCACCAGTATCCTCATTACCTACACCATAGTTTGGCCCAGGTAAATAACAGGGAGGGAACACAGCCCCACCCATCAACAGAAAATTGGATTAAAGATTTACTGAACATGGCCCCATCAAAACAAGACCCAATTTCCCCCTCAGTCTCTCCCATCAGGAAGCTTCCATAAGCCCCTTACCCTTCTCCATCAGAGGGCACACAGACTAAAAACCACAATCACAGAAAACTAGCCAATATGATCACATGGACCACAGCCTTGTCTAACAATGAAACTATGAGCCATGCCGTGTAGGGCCACCCAAGACGGACGGGTCATTGTGGAGAGTTCTGACAAAACACAGTCCACTAGAGAAGGGAATGGCAAACTACTTCAGTATTCTTGCCTTGAGAAACTCATGAACAAAAGACAGGACATTGAAAGAACTTGCCAGGTCGGTTGGTGCCCAATATGCTACTGGAGATCAGTGGAGAAATAACTCCAGAAAGAATGAAGAGATGAACCCAGTTGTGTATGTACTGGTGATGGAAGCGAAGTCCGATGCTGTAAAGAGCAATATTGCATAGGAACCTGGACTGTTAAGTTGATGAACCAAGGCAAATTGGAAGTGGTCAAATAGGAGATAGCAAGAGACATTTTAGGAATCAGCAAACTAAAATGGACTGGAATGGGTGAATTTAACTCAGATGACCATTATATCTACTACTGTGGGCAGGAATCCTTTAGAAGAAATGGAGTAGCCATCATAGTCAACAAACGAATTTGAAATGCAGTACTTGGATGCAATCTCAAAAATGACAGAATCATCTCTGTTCGTTCCAAGGCAAACCATTCAATATCACAGTAATCCATGTCTATGCCCCGACCAGTAATGCTGAAGAAGCCAAAGTTGAATAGTTCTAGGAAGACCTACAAGACCTTCTAGAACTAATACCCCAAAAAGATGTCCTTTACATTATAGGAGACTGGAATCAAAATTAGGGAGTCAAGAAACACCTGGAGTAACAGGCAAATTTGGCCTTGGAGTACAGAATGAAGCAGGCTGAAAGCTAATAGAGTTTTGCCAAGAGAACACACTGGTCATAGCAAACATCCTCTTGCAACAACACAAGAGAAGACTGGACACATGGACATCACCAGATGGTCAACACCAAAATCAGATTGATTATATTCTTTGCAGTCAAAGATGGAGAAGTTCTATACAGTCAGCAAAAACAAGACCATGAGCTGACTGTGGCTCAGATCATGAACTCTTTATTCTCAAATTCAGGCTTAAATTGAAGAAAGTAGGGAAAACCACTAGACCATTCAGGTATGACCTAAATCAAATCCCTTACATTATATAGTGGAAGTGACAAATAGATTCAAGGAATTAGATCTGATAGACAGAGTGCCTGAAGAACTATGAACAGAGGTTCATGACATTGTACAGGAGGTAGGGATCAAGACCATACCCAATGAAAAGAAATGCAAAAAGACAAAATGGTTGTCTGAGGAGGTCTTACAAATAGCTGTGAATAGAAGAGAAGCTAAAGGCAAAGGAGAAAAGGCAAGATATATACCCATTTAAATGCAGTGTTCCAAAGAATAGCAAGGAGAGATAAGAAAGCCTTCCTCAGCAATAAAAGCAAAGAAATGGAGAAAAATAATAGAATGGAAAAGTCTAGAGATTTCTTCAGGAAAATTGGAGATACCAAAGAAATGTTTCATGCAAAGATGGGCACAATAAAGGATAGAAATGGGATGGACCTAACAGAAGCAGAAGATATTAAGAAGAGGTGGCAAGAATACACAGAAGAACTACACAAAAAAGATCTTCATGATCCAGATAATCATGATGGTGTGATCATTCACCTAGAGCCAGACACCTTGGAATGTGAAGTCAAGTGGGCCTTAGAAAGCATCACTATGAACAAAGCTAGTAGAGGTGATGGAATTCCAGTTGAGCTATTCCAAATCCTGAAAGATGATGCTGTGAAAGTGCTGCACTCAATATGCCAGCAAATTTGGAAAACTCAGCAGTGGCCACAGGACTGGAAAAGGTCTGTTTTCATTCCAATCCCAAAGAAAGGCAATGCCAAAGAATGCTCAAACTACTGCACAATTGCACTCATCTCACACGCTAGTAAAGTAATGCTCAAAATTCTCCAAGCCAGGCTTCAGCAATATGTGAACCGTGAACTTCCTGATGTTCAAGCTGGTTTTAGAAAAGGCAGAGGAACCAGAGATCAAATTGCCAACATCTGCTGGATCATGGAAAAAGCAAGAGAGTTCCAGAAAAATATCTACTTCTGCTTTATTGACTATACCAAAGCCTTTGACTATGTGGATCACAATAAACTGGAAAATTCTTAAAGAGATGGGAATACCAGACCACCTGATCTGCCTCTTGAGAAATCTGTATGCAGGTCAGGAAGCAACAGGTAGAACTGGACTTGGAACAACAGACTGGTTCCAAATAGGAAAAGGAGTACGTCAAGGCTGTATATTGTCACCCTGCTTATTTAACTTATATGCAGAGCACATCATGAGAAACGCTGGACTGGAAGAAGCACAAACTGGAATTAAGATTGCTGGGAGAAACATCAATAACCTCAGATATGCAGATGACACCACCCTTATGGCAGAAAGTGAAGAGAAACTAGAGAGCCTCTTGATGAAAGTGAAAAAGAAGAGTGAAAAAGTTGGCGTAAAACTCGACATTCAGAAAACTAAGATCATGGCATCTGATCCCATCACTTCATGGCAAATAGATGGTGAAATAGGGGAAACAGTGTCAGACTTTATTTTTGGGGCTCCAAAATCACTGCAGATGGTGATTGCAGCCATGAAATTAAAAGACACTTGCTCCTTGGAAGAAAAGTTATGACCAACCTAGAAAGCATATTAAAAAGCAGAAACATTACTTTCCCAAAAAAGTCCATCTGGTCAAAGTTATGGTTTTTCCAGTAGTCATGTATGGATGTGAGAGTTGGGCTATAAAGAAAGCTGAGTGTGGAAGAATTGATGCTTTTGAACTGTGGTGTTGGAGAAGACTCTTGAGAGTCCCTTGGACTGCAAGGAGATCCAACCAGTCCATCCTAAAGGAAATCAGTTCTGAATATTCACTGGAAGGACTGATGCTGAAGCTGAAGCGCCAATACTTAGACCACCTGATGAGAAGAACTGACTCATTGGAAAAGACTCTGAAGCTAGGAAAGATTGAAGGCAGGAGGAGAAGGGGCCGACAGAGGATGAGATGGTTGGATGGCATCACCGACTCAATGGATATGAGTTTAGTAAACTCCAGGAGCTGGCGATGGACCGGGAGGCCTGGCGTGCTACAGTCCGTGGTGTCACAAAGAATTGGACATAACTGAGTGACTGAACTGAACAGTCAATTTTTATAAGTATTTCTGGACAGTTGAAATAAATCATAGAAAACCCAGAAGAATCCACATTAAAAACTATTAGAATAAGCAAGTAAATTTAGCAAGGTTGCTAGATAAAGAGAATATATGTAAAAATCAATTGTATTTCACGACTTCCCTGGTGGGCCAGGGGTTAAGAATCTGCCTGCCAGTGCAAGGGACACAGGTTCAATTCCTGGTCCAGTAAAACCCCTCATGCCACAGAGTAACTAATCCCGTGCACCATATCTACTGAGCTCACGCACCCTAGAGCCCATACTCCACAACAATAGTAGCCACTGCAATGAGAAGCCCGTGCACCACAGTTAGAGAGTAGCCAGTATCAAAAAAAAAGTTAAAAAAAAAAAACTATAACAAGCAATCATTGTGGTAGTGTGCCAGTGGAGAAGAATGTACTACACAATGCAAATATCAGGGTTTTGAGAAGTAACAGGTAAACCACTACCTATAAGGACAAAGGGCTATGGCCACATGTCATTGATACCCTAAAAAGTAATGAAAATTTGCAAGGGGTTAACAGGCAACTGAAAGATAAGTGTGAAAAACACCAGAGCTCCTTAGTAGTTCAAAAAGAATGTTTCATCTTCTGCAGGCAAAGAGCAAAAAAAGATCAGGACCAGGATTTAGGAGTTAGAGAAGCCAAATTCCAGAGAAAATGAAACACCCCAACATGTTAGGTCTGTTATGCCGAGACTGGTGCTCTTGTTTTGCCTTCCAGAGCAGTAAAACTTGGGGATTCAGAAATTAGAGGTGTGTCACGAGGTCCCCTCCAAAGTAAAAGACAAATTGTTGTATCATATGTCTCCCATCACAAAGAAGAAAGCACAAAGCCTGATAACCTTTCCTGGTTCCCAAAGCAGTATATTGCACACCCGGTGACACTGTTTCAACCTACATACCAGGTGACATGTAAGGCTGCAAGCTTTGAGAGGAAGCCAGAGCACCAAACACTCTGCACCAGGTCTAGGCTGGGCTGCAAGTGGCTCTGCCCTTGAACCATGAGTCAGTCGATTCATGCACACTATTTATGTATACTATTCATGTGCACTATTTATTTTCTTGGGCTCCAAAATCACTGCAGATGGTGACTGCAGCCATGAAATTAAAAGATGCTTGCTCCTTGGAGGAAAAGTTATGACCAACCTAGACAACATATTAAAAAGCAGAGACATTACTTTGCCAACAAAGGTCAGTCTAGTCAAAGCTATGGTTTTTCCAGTAGTCATGTATAGATGTGAGAATTGTACCGTAAAGAAAGCTGAGCACTGAAGAATTGATGCTTTTGAACTGTGGTGTTGGAGAAGACTCTTGTGAGTCCCTTGCACTGAATGAGATCCAACCAGTCCATCCTAAAGGAAATCAGTCCTGAATATTCATTGGAAGGACTGAAGCTGAAGCTCAAACTCCAATCCTTTGGCCACCTGATGCGAATAACTGACTCATTTGAAAATACCATGATCCTAGGAATGATTGAAGGTGGGAGGAGAAGGGGACAACAGAGGATGAGATGGTTGGATGGCAGCACTGACTCGATGGACCTGAGTTTGAGCAGGCTCCAGGAGTTGGTGATGGACAGGGAAGCCTAGCATGCTACAATCCATGGGGTCACAAAGAGTTGGACACAACTGAGAGACTGAACTGAACTGATAGTATGAGAGGTACTAGTGTTGGGAAAAGATGCCACATGAAACATGGAGCTTATTTTGGAGGCTTGCATGTGTGCTAAGTTGCTTCAGTCATGTCCAACTCTTTGTGATTCTATGGACTGTAATTCACCAGGCTCCTCTGTCCATGGGATTCTCCAGGCAAGAGTCCTGGAGTGGTTTTCCATGCCCTCCTCTAGGGGATCTTCCTGATTCAGGTATTGAACCCGAGTCTCTTACTTCTATCAGCATTGGCAGGTGGGTTCTTTACCACTAGCACCACCTGGGAAGCTCCTAGTTTGGAAGGGACTTCCTTTAACCTCTGAATTCAGAAATTTTACTGCTCTGGAAGGCGCAGATCCTAATCTCAAGTGTTCTGGTTTCATTCTCCTTTCTCCTTGCCCAAAATAGGAGTACTGATCTCAGCATAACAGACCTAACACATTTAGACATTTAATTTTCTCTGGAATTTGGCTGCTCTAACTCCTAAATCCTGGTCCTAATCTTTCTTTGCCCTTTGCCTACAGGAGACTAAATGGGGATTTCCTGGTGGCTCAGTGGTAAAGAACCCCCATGTCAATGCAAGAGACACAGGTTCAGTCCCTGAGTTGGGAAGATCCCCTGGAGAAGGAAATGGCAACTCGCTTCAGTGTTCTTTCCTGGGGAATCCCATGGATAGAGGAGCCTGCTGAGCTACAGTCCATGGGATCACATAATATTTGGACACGACTTAGCAACCAAACAACAACAATGGAGACTAAATGCCTGACACACGACACTAAGTGGCCATGTATTTGGAAATGTATATCGTGAGCTAGTTTCTGTCAGACTCAATAAGTCATAAGGACAGGCAGACACAGAAATCAGTTCTGTTCAGTTGCTCAGTTGTGTCTGACTCTTTGTGACCACATGGACTGCATGCAGCACACTAGGCCTCCCTGTCCATCACCAATTCCTGGAGCTTGCTCAAACTCATGTCCATCGAGTCAGTGCTGCCATCCAACCATCTCATCCTCTGTTGTCCCCTTCTCCTCCCACCTTCAATCTTTTCCAGTATCATGGTATTTTCAAATGAGTCAGTTATTCGCATCAGGTAGCCAAAGGATTGGAGTTTCAGCTCCAGCATCAGTCGTTCCAATGAATATTCAGGACTGATTTCCTTTAGGATTGACTAGTTTGATCTTCTTGCAGTCTAACGGACTCTCAAGAGTCTTCTCCAACACCACAGTTCAAAAGCATCAATTCTTCAGTGCTCAGCTTTCTTTATGGTGCAACTCTCACATCCATACATGACTACTGGAAAAACCGTAGCTTTGACTAGATGGACCTTGGTCAGCAAAGCAATGTCTCTGCTTTTTAATATGTGGTCTAGGTGTGTCAGACCACACTTCGATCTAGCTTTTCTTCCAAGGAGCAAGCATCTTTTAATTTCATGGCTGCAGTCACCATCTGCAGTGATTCGGAGCCAAAGAAAAAAAGAATCTCAAAAATAGTCCATCATAAGATGGAAATGGTATATCCTAGATTCACCACTGGCAGGACCAGATGACATAAACCAGCCACATAAAGAGAGGGCCCAGTTCCCAACGTCACTCACCAGTATTATTGCAGTGTACCTCCTTTAGCTCAGACCTATCACTGCATAGAGGATTTCTTTTGACCATCTGATAGAGAAGGAAAGAACCTAAGGAAACTTTATAGATGAATCAGCTCAGTATGAAACGCAAGACAAAAATTAACAATAGCTTCACCACAGTCTTATTCAGAAGCATCCTTAAAGGACAGTGCAAAGAAAAACCCTCTCAATGGTTGGAGTTTGGGCAGAATGACTAGTCATCCCCTTTGTGTGAAGAAATAGTCCCAGGATATAATATATATAAACTCATGGATGGGGAATAGCCTGTCCAGAAGATTGGAAGATAGAGACAAGGAGGTCTGGTACAGAGATATGTGGATGCACAGAGGGGAGTGAGCACCAACTGTGAAGACCTTTTTCACATGTTAAAGCATATCAGAGAGCATCCACTGCAGGAGAGGCACTAAATAGTCAAACAGAAAAAAAGGACATAGTTTGTGGACATCAGCCGGTGTCAGTGATAAGTCACCACAAAGCCGCAGTTGGCACATGAATGGAGTGGCCAAGGTAAAAGATGTGGAGACTGTACACAGGTCCAACCATGTTAGCCCCCACTGCCTGGAGCCCATTTAGCTACTGCTGCCACTGAGTTCCCAACCTGAGAGCAACAGAGGCCAGCGTTGAACCCCTACATGGCACTGTTCCTCAAGGAACTCTGCCAAGTTCTACTATATAAGGCCAAGTTTACTAAATGGGCTCTTTATTTCCTAAAAAGTAACATGATTTCAAAGAAATAGATAGACTTTCTAGATGTGGGTTTGTTATTCCTGCACTTCAAGCTTCAAATAGCACCACTGCATAAATGTTTATAGAGTATTTGTTCCACCGTATCAGACTCACATCACATTGGATCAGATCGGATGACCAAATGACTCATGTTTACAGCAAAGGAGGTACAAAGTGAGCCCTGATAACAGAAGTGTAGGATCTACTGGTGGGATTGCATATTATACCACCAAAAAAGCTGTTGTTGTTGCTGAGTCACAATCAATGTGCCATTGTAGAGGCTACCCAGCATGAGGAGAGAATTCCATCCTCTGTGACAGTATATATATTAAACTACAGAATTGGATGTGATCATGTGCACCTAATAGGAAGATGACATGAACACAGGAACCAGAGTGTGTGATAGCCTGCTTACTGTCACTCCCATGACCCATTGTAGGACTCTGGAATAAACATCCCTAAGCTCTGAGCTCTGTAGAGCTAGAGGCCCTGATCCCTAAAGACAGCACACTTTCACCACAGGAAAAAAAGGAAAAAAAAACAGTAGTTCCTTTTCACTCCAAGCTACAGTACCACCAGGGACTAGCAGGCAGGAAGAATCACCATCGTAACAGGACATGGGCCCTGAGCATCGGAAAGAGGCAGTGTTGCAATTTTACAGCACTGGTAATGTTGGGCACTTTGGGGCACCACTGGGAATCTCTTGCCCAATTGTGACAAGTATAAGGGCCTTGACTTGACAAGATTATGGGGAGTAGGAACAAATTTGGAAAACTATAATCTAGGAAAACATAAATTATAAACCTACAGTAATTAAGAAAACATAGTAATGCCAAAAAGATGTAGACAAATAGATAAATGGAACAGAATAGAGAATTCAAAAATGCATATTTATACATTTGATTACAAGGTGATGATGAAGAGCAGTGGAGGAAAGGATGTTGTCTCAATAGACAGTTTTGAATCAACTGGTTTTCATATGGAAAAATGTTAATACCTATCTCACAATGTTCAAAAATCAATTTGTAAGTAGACTATAGATATCAGTATAAAAGAAGAGTAAAGCTTCTAGAATATAAAAGCATATACTTATGAGCTTGTGCTAGACAAGGATTTCCTAAACAGGATACACACACATACACACATGTGCATGTGCACACACACAGATAACTAATCTTTTCTTCATCAAAAGAAACACAATTATGATAACAGAAATACACAGAGTGGAAGAAAATATAATCAATAAGGAAATGATTTCAAATAACCACAGAACAACTACAAATCAATAGGAAAAAGATAAGCCCATAGAAAATTTGAAAAATCATTAAAAAGAGGACACATATAAATAACCACTAAACATATGAAAAAGTATACAACCACATTAGTCATTAGACAAATACAATACTGACAGCTATGTCAACAGAACACTTGACAACAATATTGACAATATGTCCAGTACAACACTTGACAGCTATGAATGGCTAAAATTAGGAAGATTGACATAGTAAGTGTGATAAGGACCTAGAGAAACTGGGATTCTCCTGCGCTGCTCATTAGCAAAATGTGATACAATCACTTTGGAAAACTTTTCAGTAATCACTTCTATAACTGAAAAACTCATATTTTATGACCCAGCAATTCTATTTTTAGTTAAATAGCTAACATAAATGTTAACCTATGTTCATTAAAAAAACTATACAGACATTATCACAGCAGCACTATAAAAGCTCAGAACTAGAAACAACTCAAAAATCTATTCAGAGTTGAATGGATCAAAAATTTTGCTATATACATACAATGAAAGATTATCTATGATGAAAAATGACAAAATACTGCTACTTACAATAAAATGTATGCATTCCAGAAACTTAATTTGGAACAAAACCAGACCAAAACAAAATCATCATACTGCATGATTCATTAAATAAACTCATCTATTTACGTAAACCTCAAAAGGATGGATGGAGATAATTTATGGAGAGGAGTGGTTAGAGTTAGGAGTGGTTAGCTTTTAACTGTGGTGTTGGAGAAGATTCTTGAGAGTCCCTTGGACTGCAAGGAGATCCAACCAGTCCATCCTAAAGGAGATCAGTCCTGGGTGTTCACTGGAAGGACTGATGTTGAAACCGAAACTCTAATACTTTGCCCACCTGATGCGAAGAGCTGACTCATTTGAAAAGACCCTGATGCTGGGAAAGATTGGGGGCAGGAGGAGAAGGGGACGACAGAGGATGAGATGGTTGGACGGCATCACCGACTCAATGGACATGGGTTTGGGTGGACTCCAGCAGTTGGTGATGGACAGGGAGGCCTGGCATGCTGCGGTCCATGGGGTCACAAAGAGTCAGACACGACTGAGTGACTGAACTGAACTGAGTGACTATGAGGGTCACAAGGGGAGTTTCTGGGATACCAACAAGTGTTTTGTTTCTTGAAATGTGTAGTAGTAATATGAGTGTTTTCCCTCTGTGAGTATGCTCTATGAGACTTTATTGATCTGTACATGTGTGAGCTCTGTACTTCCTTTAAACCACAATAAGTTACATGCCCAGTATAATGTCAGATAAAAGGAAACTTAGATATCTGTTGGTTTAACTTGTGGGCTTCATTTGCCATACACACAAGTGAGTCAAAAGAGAATGAGAGATTTGGGCATAGGAATAAACTATAAAAAGCAATCCATCCTGAGACTTCCCCAGTGGTTCAGTGGCTAAGACTCCATGCTCCCAATGCAGGGGGCCTGGGTTCAATTCCTGGTCAGGGAACTAGATCCCACAGGCTGGAACTAAGAGTTCATATGCCTCAGTTAAAGATCCAGTGTGCCGAATAAGACCGGGTACAGCCAAATATATAAATAATTAAAAAAAAAAAAAAGGAATCCACCCTCACAAGTGTGAGGGTGGGCTGAGGGGAGGGACAGACACTGATGTCGATGCCAAGATCACCATGCCCTTGGCACAGCTATGTGTGCCCACGTGTCATGCTCACTTTATAGAAGAATATTCTGCTAACTCTCTAAGGCTATAGACCTCAGCACACAGTTCTGTTCCTAAGTTAACATCCTGTCCCATACCTTATGTTTTACTTTGGCAGCTGAACAGGAAGAGTCATTGCCTCCATTATTTCTAAGTGGAGGGCTTTTCAGTACTACATTTATGAGCTTCTCATTTTTTAAGTGGGTGAACCTGGCCAACAGCACGACCCAAAATACTTCTACTAGTACAGATACCATCCACTGCAGACACCTACTTCACAGGGGGAGAATCTGGCTTCTCCATACTTCGGTCTGGCCAACAGACACCCCACCAGGTTTACAGGGAAAGATCAGAGTTCTCTCACCACAGCACGAGGAATACTTCCCATCCGGGGATGACTGACTTCGACAGGAGTTTGGGGTCTGGCAAGACATGGCCCGGACCAGGCCAAACCAAACATGGAGTGGAAAACTCCACTCAGACAGTGTTCCGCGGGCCCGGGGCCCCCTGAGGCCAGCCCACGTGTGCAACTGACTCCAATTAGAGTGAAGGAGCAGCCAAACAGCACTGCACACACTGTACAGAGAGGGTGCCTGGACCAGGTGGAGGGAAGGATGACAGGCCCACTGGGATCCGTCCCGGTTCTAATCAGAAGAGTACGCTCTGAGTTTTCCAGGGCTTCGGAATGCCAGAGACATTTTGAACACAGCTTTGAGCAAATAGTTTGAGCATAAATGGCTCTTGTAACCCATGTGTCTAAATATTTTCCCTTTTATGCTAGGGGAGAAGAAACCTCCTTTTCTATTTAATATTTAAAAGTATTAAATAAACTTTTAGATAAAAGTTTATTTAAACCACAATTGCAAATTCACTAGTTAGAAACAGTATTTCTGTACATCTGACATCCTGACAAATACACTATTCATACTCCCAAACTATTGAATATTTATTCACATAATTGTTTCATCTACTTTTGATAATTTACTTAAAAAAATTGAAAAGGTGCTGTAGAAGCACCTCTGAAATTATGTCTCCAATAAGAAATCTGAATCATGAAGAAAGAAAACAGGTAACTGGAAGTTGCTTGTATATTTACTTTTAAATATGTGACATTTACCCATCTGGTCTACAACTGGAAAACATGATGATGTGTGTACATGACAAATGTAGAACAAGATATCCCTCCCCCAAAAGATGGAAAATCTCTTTCCTTTTGGCATATTCTAACAGATTTCATAGAGCAGTTGAAGATGTCAGAAGAATCCTAAATATGGAAAGAAAGATTTATTTTTAAAATTCTGTGAATTTCAAAGGATTGTGCAGATATATAAATCAGATTAATTATATTATGTGCACTAGTATTTCTATGACTAACAATGGCTATTAACACCCAATTTCCAAAAAGATAAATCTTTCCTGACATATAGGTTCCTATAATTGGAACAATAGAGCTTTTCCAAATAAAACTTTCACAACCATTTAAATAAAATAAAATCTTATTGAGCAAAGAATAAGAAAAGAGACACAAATCACTGCAAGCTTTAACTGACAAACGTCAGTTACCTTCTGCTGTGCTTCCTTGTGGTTTCTCAGAACTCCATGTCACCACACTTTGCAACTTACTTTTTCAGTCCTCTCAGTAAAATTTTAAAGATTCTGCCCCTTCTTACAGTGGCAAAGAAGGCTGAAAGACTCAGCCCAAGCCAATTCACTCATCAAGGAGCTAAGATTTCACCCAGTATCCATTTTCCAATGACAAAAGGTTTAATAGCAAAAAGACATGGGTTATTTTGTTCAATCCAGAAAATGTTTTTCATAAAATATCTTTTATCATTTTATTGTAGGATAATACTTAAATTTCGGTAGCTACTTAAACCTTTCAAAGTGCTACCCACTTTTTTTTTTTTAACTCTCATCAGAGCAGTGGCGCAGTGGTGCTAGCAGTAAAGAATCGACGCGCCAACGCAGGAAACCCAGGGGACGCGGGTTTGATCCCTCAGTTGGGAAGATGCCCTGGAGGAGGAAATGGCAGCCCACTCCAGCCAGGATTCTTGCCTGGAAAATTCCATGGGCCGAGGAGCCTGGTGGACTACAGTCCATGGGGTCACAAAGAGTCCGACACAACTGAGCGACTGAGCACACGTAGAAATAAGAGCAGTGCTTGGATCACTACTTCGTAGATGCGGAAGCTGAAACCAAAACCCAAATATAAGGCCCTGAACACCAGCACAAGCTTTTTCTTCTTGACCATATCTGCTCCGAATATGTGAGAGAAGGAGATGAGGCTGTTTAGGACTCCCTTCTGTTGGGTGAGATGCAAAAACGGATACAGGATTTAAAAGGAAGAGAAACGGCAATGGAGCCTGAAAAGATACTTGGCAATTCTGACTAGAATTTGAGAGAAAATTTTTGATAAAGGAGAACTGAGATATGAAAGTGATCACCTCAACATTTAAGGAATTTACTAAAAAAAAAAAAAAAATGAGAACTACTTTAGTATTAGTTCTCTCAGAATCGCACTAAAAGCAGGGGGTTTGACTGGCGCTACAGAAAAAAAAAAAAAAATTCTGGGATAAACACTACATTTGCAATTGTAGTAAGGATAGCTCTAAGTTGAAGCTGCTTGTAACTCCCAGCTCCACAGCCTGTGGGAGTGTTACACGTGCCCAGGATCCCCTTCTGCCTTCATCCTCGGTCTGCTTCTGTGTGCACTATCTCGGTGTCTCACAGAGTCAACCAAACTGTGAACTCATACCTTTCACTGGTTTTGAAAAAATTAAAATAAACATTACTTTTTTCAAGAAAAACCATACATGGATCAGTATGATCAATGGAGATTTTATTAAAGATCAGAAGAGTATGACAGAGCTCAAATTTTACAATTCATCTTTCAGATATGTTTTTTTCAAATTTTCTCTGACAAGAATGGGACTTATGGGCCCTATCTTGGTCCTTTCTCTAGGAAGCATCTCATTTCTTCTCCTAGCCCCTCATCCTCCCTAGAACTATTCTTGCTTCTCACTGACCTTCTTTTTTTTTTTTTTAATTTTATTTTATTTTTAAACTTTACATAATTGTATTAGTTTTGCCAAATATCAAAATGAATCCGCCACAGGTATACATGTGTTCCCCATCCTGAACCCTCCTCCCTCCTCCCTCCCCATACCATCCCTCTGGGTCGTCCCAGTGCTCTAGCCCCAAGCATCCAGTATCGTGCATCGAACCTTCTTTTTATTCTCATTTTCTTTCTCTTCCACCTCAGGAAAAGCAAAATGTTCCTTCCTGTTTCAAATTTAACAACTGATTGCCTTTTGCTGTTGAGATGTTTCTAAGATCTCACCATCCAATCATAAGAGGTTACCCATGCATTTTTCTCCCCTAAAAGTTCTTACCTATAGTTAGAGAAGAGAAAAGGGACAATAGTCATAAATGACCAAATGATCTTGGCTGGCTGTTGATTCTTTAATGTATATTTAAAACTAGCTTAGGTAATATATGGTTTGTCCTATGAAATTTATATGCACAGTTGTTTTAGAAGTAAACTGCTTGAGCTTGTGCATATCCAGGTCACATGAATTTGAAAGATCAGCAACCAAAATCCTTCATACAGAGTCCTCAGCAGTAATTAAGGACATGGTATCTGGAGCGGATAGGTAGACAGAGGAGCTCAAATTCTATCTCCTCTGCTGCCTTAGGCAAATTATTCAACCTCTCCGGTCTCAAGTTTCTTCAGGTATAAAATGAAATGAGAGTAACTGCTTCTACTTCATAGGGTTATAATATAGATTCAATGAATTAATACATGTAGAATCCTTACAACATTGCCTAGCACATAGTAAGTAATGGATAATGTTGGATCTTCCTAAATTGTTTTAACTCACTATAGAAGGCAGTGGTGTCTTTTTCCTTAGCATCTCTGCTTTAGCATTTGCTACTTTCACTTTTTGTCAATTACTAACATGCTACTTTGAAATACCTCGTATACATCTATAGTATAATAGAACACCACCTATATATTTATCTTTATTCAAAGGTTTGTAGACAATTGCTCTAGATTGCAGTCTTACAGACACTGACTCTTTTAACATCTTTTCATCTACATAGTGCCCAGTAGAAAAGCTTGCTCATAACAGGGGCTTAATTTTTACTAGTTCAACCACCAGCTGTAATAAATCCAATTGTGTTTTGATATATTTTTAACTTGGTTTGTGATATCTTACTGGAGAATCGCCTCAAAAGCCTATTTATACTGTTTGCCCTTTCTTTCTTCTAAATTACTAGAGATATGCTGACTTTCATTCTTCCATTTCTATAAAATTTTCACTGTCCTTACTGAAATTCCAGGCCCAGCCCCTCCTCAAAAAAAATGAGGGAGAGTAAATATTAATAAATATTTATCCATGGTAAAGAACTTATTTCTGCACTTTATTTTGTTTACCAGTAATTTTGCTTTCCATATGTCCAACGTAAAATACATGAGCAATTGCAAAAGAATACTTTTAGTTGCCATTTTAAACTCTATTGGAAAATGTGAGCATACTGTAGGATGAGATGTTTTTTCTCTTGTGTTTTTAATTTTACTTGAAAACTACTTTATTTGTATATAGCCAAGGGCTGGAGTAGGGCTAATCTATTATGGTCATTTTAACTGTTTTCCATGGTTATGAGTAACTCAAGGATTAGAAACTGGTTTCCAGACATATAAGTCACGCAATCTCTCCATTGCTCTGCTCATATCTCTCATTCTCACTCCTGGGTGACCACAAACCCCACCTCAAAGCAAGCTCTCAGGCTCACAAGAGACCAATTTCATGAATCAAAGGAAGTCAGCCAAAGGAAAAGGGGGAGGGAATCTGAAGTCTTTGATACTTTTTGGATTGCAAGACCTGAGCCTTGGACTGTCTCCAAACACCTGCACCTAGCTAGGAGAGCAAGAATGAGTTTCATGGCTCTCTACTTACCTATTAATGAAATAAATATTATTTTTTTATTTATTGGGGTATAGTTGCTTTACAAGATTGTGTTAGCTTTTGTTGTACAGTCAAGTGAATCAGCTATATGTATACACATATCCCCTCTTTCATGGACTTCCCTTCCATACTCCCATCCCACCCATTAGGTCACTACAGAGCACAGAGCTATGTGATACAGGAGGTTTCCATTAGCTATCTACATATGGCAGTGCATACATGTCAATCTCAATCTCCCAATTCATCCCACTGCTGGTTTCTACCACCCTGTGTCTACATGCTCTCTACCTTGGCTAAGAAATGGTAAATACAGAAAATCAAATTACTTACATACTGTGCCTCTTTGTATCCACTTATAAAAATATATATCAAGTTATAGAATAAAGACATATGTAACTTGTCTGCTATAATAGTAGCAAACATCCAATAGAGTTTAGTGGGAACACTAACAGATAAAATACATAATCTATGGTTTAAAACAGGTGAATTGGAGTTCATACCTTACTTCATTCATCAACTCTCACTCAAACAGCCACACCCAAGGAACGTATATGCAGTAAGTGATACACATAGGAGCTTCTGTTTTGTAAGTAGAAGCATAGGGAGTATATGGCAAGAGTCAAATCCTAAGAAAGGAGAAGGTGGCAGAGGTACTGTGATGTCTGTTCCCAATAGAACTCTGGTTCTATGCTTAGACCACACAATTAGAGAAGTGGGATTCAAAATATGGTTAAACTCTTTAACATCTTTACAGAAAGATGCTGTAAAATATCAAGCCCAAGAAGAGATTCTCAGGAACTCAATCTTTTAAAAAGTTAAGGTGTGGAATTAAGGATGAACCCATTCTTCCCATTGCTGACCAGAATTCTACTACATCTTGGCAGCTCAAGGACTGCAGTTTGAGACACATCTGAAGATATTTTTCTTGGAGTAAACTAGTGTGCTCATGACATAAAGTGGCAATAATAAACCTCCTTGGGCAGCAATTCTATATACTTAGAAACTAGAACATAAAAATACGAAGACTGGGCACAAAGTGACAACTATATCTAGGTATGGCTATTATGAGCAACTTCTTTGAAATATATAGAAATAACAGGGATATGTTGCAGGTGATAGACTGAGATCTGCCATTATGCAGATAAAGGCTGGCACATTGGCAGATATGTGGATTAAACATATACTGGGGTTTTAGAAAGCTAATAAATGAAATCATCTTTTCCTCTTGCAACTTCAGAAGTAATTGAGAGATAGAAGCAGGCCATACACAGGAGGAAAACAAAACACCAATTTTATTATTAATGGTGGGTGATGTGGCTTAGGTGTTCACTAATCATGAGCTTCCTAATACTGGATTCCCAAATTTAACAGTCACAGGCAGTGGTGAAGGCAGTAAACTTCTTCAATAGGGCAGAGTCTGGAATGGAAGATCATGTGTGCTTTCTGTAGGAAAAGCCATTGAGAAGGAAATAACTAAGCTACATACTCAAAATTCCTCCTTCCAAAGTCACCATTCACTTTGAAGCACTCGGGGAGAGGATGGGATAAAATATCCAGGGATATCTCCCCAGAGGTTGGAATAAAACACCAGCTTTGTTCTCATGGAAATTCTTCCATATTGGAAAGATGGAGCCTGTGGGAAGGAGGCTCCTCCACCATCAGCAGAGGGCTTCCCCAGTGGCTCAGATGGTAAAGCATCTGCCTGCAATGCAGGAGACCCAGGATTGATCCTTGGATTGGGAAGATCCCCTAGAGAAAGAAATGGCAACCCACTCCAGTATTCTTGCCTGGAGAATCCCATGGACAAAGGAGCCTGCCAAGCTACTGTCCATGGGGTCACAAAGAGTCAGACATGACTAAATGACTAACACTTTCACTTTAACTTTCCACAATCATCAATGGTCAAGGAGCATGGAGCTGGGCCAATCATGAGCAGACTATAAGGAACAATCTACCATGGTATAGTCATGTTCCAACAATAAGAGTTTCGGTTCAGTTCAGTTTAATCACTCAGTCATGTCCGACTCTTTGCGACCCCATGAATCACAGCACGCCAGGCCTCCCTGTCCATCACCAACTCCCGGAGTTTACTCAAACTCAAACTTATATGCAGAGCACATCATGAGAAACGCTGGGCTGGAAGAAGCACAAACTGGAATCAAGATTGCCGGGAGAAATATCAATAACCTCAGATATGCAGTTGACACCACCCTTATGGCAGAAAGTGAAGAGAAACTAAAAGGCCTCTTGATGAAAGTGAAAGTGGAGAGTGAAAAAGTTGGCTTAAAGCTCAACATTCAAAAAACTAAGATCATGGCATCTGGTCCCATCACTTCATGGGAAATAGATGGGGAAACAGTGGAAACAGTGTCAGACTTTATTTTTGGGGGCTCCAAAATCACTGCAGATGGTGACTGCAGCCATGAAATTAAAAGATGCTTACTCCTTGGAAGGAAAGTTATGACCAACCTAGATAGCATATTCAAAAGCAGAGACATTATTTTGCCAACAAAGGTCCATCTAGTCAAGGCTATGGTTTTTCCAGTGGTCATGTATGGATGTGAGAGTTGGACTGTAAAGAAGGCTGGGCACCAAAGAATTGATGCTTTTGAACTGTGGTGTTGGAGAAGACTCTTGAGAGTCCCTTGGACTGCAAGGAGATCCAACCAGTCCATTCTAAAGGAGATCAGTCCTGGGTGTTCTTTGGAAGGACTGATACTAAAGCTGAAACTCCAATACTTTGGCCACCTCATGCGAAGAGTTGACTCATTGGAAAAGACCCTGATGCTGGGACAGATTGGGGGCAGGAGAAGGGGATGACAGAGGATGAGATGGCTGGATGGCATCACCAACTTGATGGACGTGAGTCTGAGTGAACTCCAGGAGTTGGTGATGGACAGGGAGGCCTGGCGTGCTGTGATTCATGGGGTCGCAAAGAGTTGGACAAGACTGAGCGACTGAACTGAACTGAACTAATGTCCATTAAGTCCATCATGTCCTTTAGAATGGACAGGTTGGATCTCCTTGCAGTCCAAGGGACTCTCAAGAGTCTTCTCCAACACCACAGTTCAAAAGCATCAGTTCTTCAACATTAACCTTTCTTCACAGTCCAACTGTCACATCCATACATGACCACTGGAAAAACCATAGCCTTGACTAGACGAACCTTTGTTGGCAAAGTAATGTCTGTGTTTGAATATGCTATCTAGATTGGTCATAACTTTCCTTCCAAGGAGTAATCATCTTTTAATTTCGTGGCTACAATTACCATCTGCAGTGATTTTGGAGCCCAAAAAATTAAATCTAACACTGTTTCCACTGTTTCCCCATCTATTTCCCATGAAGTGATGAGACCAGATGCCATGATCATCGTTTTCTGAATGTTGAGCTTTAAGCCAAATTTCACTCTCCTCTTTCACTTCAATATGAGTTTACTGCTGCTGCTGCTGCTAAGTCGCTTCAGTTGTGACCGACTCTGTGCGACCCCAGAGACGGCAGCCCACCAGGCTCCCCCGTCCCCGGGATTCTCCAGGCAAGAACACTGAAGTGGGTTGCCATTTCCTTCTCCAATGCATGAAAGTGAAAAGTGAAAGTGAAGTTGCTCAGTCGTGTCTGACTGTTCGCGACCCCATGGACTGCAGCCTACCAGGTTCCTCCGTCCATGGGATTTTCCAGGCAAGAATATTGGAGTGGGGTGCCATCGCCTTCTCCATCAATATGAGTTTAGATACCAATAAATATTTGTCTTCCTAACTCCCAAAACTAAGTATAGCTTGACTATATGCTCATTTCTACTCCTCTTACTTTTTCAAAGGGCTCAAGGAAGAAGTGCCCTTCCTGAATATAACTGGTAGCAAATAAGGCCATTTAAGGCTTCCCAAGTGGTGCAGTGGTAAAGAATCCACCTGCCAATGCAAGAAACGCAAGAGACGTGAGTTCCATGTCTGGTTCCGGAAGATCCCCTTGAGTAGGAGATGGCGAAGCAGTCCAGTAGTCTTGCCTGCGAAATCCCATGGACAGAAGAGCCTGGAGGGCTGCAGTCCATGGGCTCACGAAGATTCAGACATGACTGAGCACACATGCATATACACAAGGCCATTTAATAATTCTATGATTACAGTGATGATGGGGAAAAAGATTTCCACCTGCCATGTAGATAGTCCATGGAGATGAGGAAGGAATAGCAATAGACAGTAGATTCAGATTGAAAACAATTTATATAAAGTGCTCTCTGCATGTCAAGAACTAAGCTAATATTTTCACAAATGATTTCATTTAATATAATTTAGTCCTTAAAACATACACATTAAAAGAAGGAAAATTAAGACCCAGAAGGTTAAATAACTTGTTCAAGAAGTCATGATAAAGAAGAATTAGAATGATATTTTGAGCAAAGTATGAAGAACCTCAGTTTATTCTGTACACAGCAGACATTATCAGTATATAGATATCAAAACAATTACAGCTTTTTAAAGGCTTGTTTTTGGACAAAACTAAAAAGCCTATCCAACTTTGAATGACCCTGTTGCGTCAATCAATCTACCTGATACCTTGATAGTTTTTCTAAAATCAATTTTAAAGGATTATTTTTAATATTCAAAGCATCTTTTTCTGGGGACAATTGAAAGGATCAACAGTCCCATGACTAGTATAATATATTGGTAAATGGCCTTTGCTCCCCCTTCAAATCATTGCCCATACATGTGTCCTTCGTCTAACCCAAGCCTTGAAACTTTTACCAAAGTTAGAGAAATTTCCTCTTGACATTACACAGATACATGATAACCCAGTGATAATCACTCCCTGGCAGGCTTTGCACATGAGGCATTTTAAATGCTGGTAGAGATAATCTATGGATCCAAACCAACATAAAATCTAAAGTGGAAGAAAACAGTCTGCCTCTTTTGTTAAGTGATAGCTCTGCGCAGCAGCACGAAGTGTCCTGAAGGTATATCAGGAACCAGGCAGCTTGGCCTCCTTTGATTGTTCCCAGAGGCTCCTTTGGCTGTTCCCACACATTTCTTCTCAGATTTATTTTCCACTACACCCCTTCCCAGAGTGATTAGAAACAAATACCAATGCTGAACAAGTCGAAATATGCCTGAATCCTCTCAAACAGCTTGGCATTTGCTGCAGGTTTCATTGGCAATTCCATGATAGGGCTTGCTGGAGAGCTTTCATTAAATTCAGCTAATGCAATAATTTGAAATTTTGATTGATTCATTTTCAAAATAATTCTTGTTTTCTATTTGGAAAGGCCAAGTTATACCCTTGGTTAAGAAAGAGAGATTTTTACAAACCACCTAGCCTTAAATGTAAGTGCAATGAGCAATGATCTGAATAATTTGAGAGCTATCACAGAAATCTAAATTATCTCAATATTTTTTGCTCCTTGTACTTTTCTTGGCACTTCCTCCCTTTTGATCCATGTTACTTGATATATTCAGTGTTTTAGTCCCTATTCTGAGTTGGAAAACTAAAGCTATTATTTCTGGAAGGCTGGTAAAAACATATCATTGGGGAAGATACAATGGAGGAAGGTTGTTTTGGAAGAGGTGCCCCTCTCTCATTGAAGAATAACGAAGAATTGCTTTATGTGGCTGGCCATTTTTCATCTTTAGTAGCAAAGACTGATGAGAAGCTATATATATTGCACAGAAGTAGAGAAAAATCATCTCATGTCTGTTACTTTGTGACCAAGGGGAGATCCACTTTAATACCTCAAACTCAGTGTATGTTATCACAGAGTTCAGAGTAATTCTTAGAAATGGTTAATTCAACAGTATGTAAAAAATAATAAACTGAAAAAACAGCTATATTGCTTTCCCTATTTGATCTGATATAAAATCAGATCTTCCCTGTTTGATCTTATATCCCTATCTGATATAAAATCAGATCAATTTAATCATCTGAAAGATGTGGTAGCTCTAAAAGTAACACATTCATACTATTAAAAAAAAAAAAAAGACTGGTAAATAGGATTTCTCAAATATCAGAGAGAAGATCTCGAAAAATCTACTCCTCTATAAAAGTAATTAGAACAATGTCAACATTTTTTTTTTTTAAAAATCACTGTTTTCGGAACTCTGGAAATTAACTGAAAGCTTTCAATAATACGAGAAGAATTTATTCAAGGAAAAAGACTGACTGTCAAGAGGAAAAGTAAAGCTTTATAGCGTTTTAACTCACCCTATTACCATTCTCCTCTCCTCATTTTCACAGCCATAAAAAGCAACAGTCTCACAATTATAGTAGCTGTGAAAACTGTAAACCCAGCAGCCATTGGAGGGGGAAGAACAGAAGAACAAGTTTGAATCTTCTTTTAAATATATCTATTCCCAGAGATTTGTTACTATTTGACCTGGCTATTAGCTCCCTAGAAGTCTGCACGTGCAGGACTCATCTTTGTTTGACATAACTCAGAGCTGACTCACTGTAAATAGCTTTCCCCAGGGCAGTTATTGACAACAGTTAGTAGCAACTGTTTAACATCATGGTTGACTAAGATAGGGGTAACATTTGGGGCAAACAAGGGGCTGACCAAAAAAATTAAAAAAAAAAAAAAAATGGGGAATAAGATGTCTAGAGTAAGCTGTGAGAAGATCTGACATTATCTGGGAGTTTAGAAGACCACAAGAAATGTGTAGGTTTATTTTTTATATTTTTAATTTTCTGTGTATCATGATGATTTGATGTTTTAAGAATATTTCTGTCTGGGAAGAGACTTCTCCTCTTGAGACCAGCCAATTCTTGGAGATAGTAAAGGATGTGGCAGTGCAGGGGGTCGGGGGGGTGGTGGTGTGGGCCTGGGGAGTGGGGGGAGTGGGAGGGGGCAGGGGGCATCGCGGCTGGAACATGACTTTAATGTGAAACTGACACATACTCTTTCTGGTATGTGCAGCTCAGGGCAGGAGGGGTGGGGGTGGGCTAATTATTTCAGGGCCAGGTACAGCAGCAAGAGACCATGACTATAGGCCAAAATTCACTGGAGTTATTCAGACTAGTCAGTCCTAAGCGGTTTACCCTGTCCTGTCTTGCCTTTCCTGAGAAAATTACAATAAAGGTTTGACCTAGACTTTTCCCTCACTCCTGAATTCTGTCTCCTGACCAAAACCTGGCATTTCTCATATGGTCCTGTGTGGTGTTCCGTGCCTCCTGTTTATAGACCCTGCAAGTACAATAAATTTTCCTGAGACTTGCCCGTGTCCCTGTTAGTGCCACTCCTGACTGACCAACACATAAAAGAACAGAGAAGATCACAGCTGTGAGCAGGGGCAGGAAAACATCTGAAAACTCTCACCTCAGGCTGACCTCGAGTCCCTACACAAGCAAGAAATAAAAGCTAAGACAAAGTTGTAAACGACGGGAACACGGAAGGCGTACCCCCACTGGCACACAAAGCCCTCCAACAAGGGCTGGAAGAGGCACTGGTTCAGGGCATTTAAGGATATCTCTAGCAACCATTAACTGACTACAAAGCTAACCAAACGGAGACTTCAGTGGCCATGCACAACACAGAGTAGAGACTATAGAATTTGTTCAGGAAAGTCACTTAACAAATAACCATGCAGCAGAAACAACTACAGTAATAACAGCAATAACAATGAACCCTAAACAGGACCTATGAGCTCTACAGTTGTGTCAGCATGTTATTCAAAATGTTCGGTTTTAAGCAAAAAATAATTATGAGACATGCAAAAAAAACAGCCAAGTATGACACATACACCAACTCAGTGGATATGAGTTTGAGCAAACTCCGGGAGATGGTGAAGGACAGGGAAGCCTGGTGTGCTGCAGTCCATGGGGTCGTGAGGAGTCAGACATGACCTCGAGACTGAACAACAAATATGACACATACACAGGAATAATAATCAATAGAAACCATCTCTTAGGAAGCCCAGATTTTAGGTTTACTATACAAAATCTTTGGAGAAGGAAATGGCAACTCACTCCAGTATTCTTGCCTAGAGAATCCCATGGACAGAGGAGCCTGGTGGGCTGCCGTCTATGGGGTCACACAGAGTCGGACATGACTGAAGCGACTTAGCAGCAGCAGCAGCAGACAAAAACTTTAAATCAACTATTATAGATAAATAAATGAAGTTATGCTTAAAGAGTTAAGTGAGAGTATGAGAACAGTATCTCACTAAATACTGAAAAGTAATAAAAAGATACAAATTATTAAATAAAGAACAATATAGAAATCCTGGAATTTAAAATATTGAACTGATAAATTCACTAGAAGAGCTATCTTGTCCTCATCCATCAGCCATTTAAGCCCTTCCTCTAATTATCCGTTAAAATGTTCCACCTTGTGGTTTGCAAATTTTATGGAGAACGTTTTGGGCCACTGGTGTGTAGCTTGGGCTGAGAATCCTGAGCCATTAGCAAATGCAGTGCGCTTAAGGAAACCAAACAGAAAATAAACATGGTCTTGTAAGGTTTGGAATATGTAGCCTGAGTCAGTGTTACATATGGGGATAGCTAGGCCAAACACCTAAAAACTTTCAAATGCAGTCAGGCTCCACCAGAACCCTCTGAACTGGACAAGAGGCCCAACATGACCTAGGAAAGTGACATCAAAATCTGTGGGGTATGTGAAAGCTTCAGCAGTCAATTAGGATTTATAATCACTGGTCTTCTTTTCTATTTGTGGGGAGAGATGACCAAAAGCTTTGCAGTTACCTACTCTGAAATGAAATATTATGTCCCTTCCCAGATTATACCCAGAAATATCACTTGGGGGCTATGGGCATGTATTCTGTCTGTGTTAATGGCCTAGCTGTGTTGCTGCATGTGGGTCAACAGCATGCTGAGACTCTATTGGGCAGGACTCTTGTCTGGGCCCACCAGAAGGCCAATATGGTAGAAGGCCAATGCTCCTTCAAGGAATAGGAACATACCACACCCACTGATGGCAGGTAGTGAAGAGTTTAAGTAACCTTGTGGAGGGACATTAAAGATCTACCACTCACCAGGTGGTGCTAGTGGTAAAAAATAAAAACAAAACCTCTCTGCCAATGCAGGAAACTTAAGAGATGTGGGTTTGATCCCTGGGTCGGGAAGATCCGCTGGAGGAGGAAATGGCAACCCACTCCAGTATTCTTGCCTGGAGAATCCCATGAACAGAGGAGCCTGGTGAGCTACAGTCCATGGGATCGCAAAGAGTCAGACATGACTGAAGTGATGGCACACACGTACACATGCGACTCATTCTAACCAAACAGAGGCAAGTTGGTCCTGATCATCTGGATGGAAAGCGACAGTTTAAAAAGGCATTTAACATATAAACTTCCATGTACCAACATCCCTTGGCTTGGCCAGTAGTCTCTGTGACAGTCACAATGTCAGGTCCACCAGCACCAATGGCAGCATCAAGGCCTTGAACATGGGCCAAACAGAACTATTAAATGGAGAAATCATTTCCCTTTGGCTCCCTTAAGTTTGGCAATTGCTGTTATTTCTTTTTCTCCCCCAGGAAGCCAATATTGTCTTGAAGAGGAAAATAGAACTAGGCAATGATAGTCAGATAGGTTCAGAGTCTTCTACTTACCCCACTGAGTTGGTCCTAACTATAGCAATTCCAGTCAGGAGTTGGGAGTGAAGGTGAGTCAGAGCACACAGAGATAATACATCTATATTAATAATATACTTAGCAGTGTAGGTCACGATGATGGAGATTTGTAGGGACCCCAAAGTACTCATGCATAGCCAAACGTGGGCAAGAGTCTTAGTGATGGTGATCACAGACCTAAAACCAAACAGCAGTATCTGTTTCCCCTTCATCCTCATGGCAAAGGTTGTGGGGATCAGAGTCACTATGAACAAGTATCTGAGAGAAACAA
The DNA here is from genome assembly GCF_002263795.3 of Bos taurus. Taxonomy (NCBI): domain Eukaryota; kingdom Metazoa; phylum Chordata; class Mammalia; order Artiodactyla; family Bovidae; genus Bos; species Bos taurus. The sequence goes on from NC_037339.1 coordinate 24,479,847, forward strand.
GAAATACAGTTTTCCTCTCATGCCCCCACTGAACTCTAATCTTGGCATAGGAACTCAGGTCTTACCTAGGGACAGAGGGACCTCAGTGTAATCCCTACTTCTGTCTATTTTAAAATGAAGAGTTCTGAGTAAAGGTTGCTATGGCTCTCCAATTCACCTCAAGACTCACTGGGAGGGGAGGAAGGAATGGCACTGTGTCAGTCACAGAGAAGTAACATCCATCACGTGGACCCTAGCAGAGCTGCCCATTGGGACCTTCCAGGGACTTGGCTCAGTACCTGGTTTCAGGTTTCTTGATAGGGAACTCATTAATCTTCTCCTCTGAGTCTCATTATCAAGGAACCAAATACAGAGATATTCGGGGAAAGGCCTTTGTCAGAGTCACCTAGAAGAGGATGCACATTCTGTTGGTCATGCGTGAAAAGAAAGTGAAAGCTTAATCTCTCAGTCATGTCCAACTCTTTGGGACCCCATGGACTGTAGCCTACCAGGCTCCTCTGTCCATGGGATTTTCAGGCAAGAGTACAGCAGTGGGTTGCCATTTCCTTCTCCAGAGGATCTTCCCAACCCAGGGATTGAATCTGGGTCTCCCACACTGTAGGCAGATGCTTTACTGTCTGAGCCACCAGGGAAGTTGGTCATGTGTAGACAGTAACAATGGCACCCCACTTCAGTACTCTTGCCTGGAAAATCCCATGGACCGAGGAGCCTGGTAGGTTGCAGTCCATGGGGTCGCAAAGAGTCAGACACGACTGAGCAACTTCACTTTCACTTTTCACTTTCATGCATTGGAGAAGGAAATGGCAACCCACTCCAGCGTTCTTGCCTGGAGAATCCCAAGGACGGAGGAGGCTGCCATCTCTGGGGTCACACAGAGTCGGACACGACTGAAACGACTTAGCAGCAGACAGTAACAAAGCAAGATAAAGAGACCTTGGCAGAAGCCCAGCGAGGAAAAGAGGAGGAAAAAGAAGCAGGTAGAAAGAAAAGTAGAGACAGAGAAACTGAGATCAGACTGTGGACTTCATAAGAGATCGTGATTGCCCTTTTATAAGGAGTTCATTATGGAATTGCTGTTGCATGAACTGGGCTGATCTGGGTCAACAGTCCATGAGCCCTGAGAGGCTGGCTGCCAGATCATGAGGTTTCCTGTACTTCTCCACACACTCTCACCATAAACCCTATCAACGAAAGAAACCAAGGATGTTTGTTTCCTCACAAGGAACACAATGAAACAAATATTCATTTTTTTTTTCTAATTTTATTTTATTTTTAAACTTTACATAATTGTATTAGTTTTGCCAAATATCAAAATGAATCCGCCACAGGTATACATGTGTTCCCCATCCCGAACCCTCCTCCCTCCTCCCTCCCTATACCATCCCTCTGGGCCGTCCCAGTGCACCAGCCCCAAGCATCCAGCATCGTGCATCGAACCTGGACTGGCAACTCGTTTCCTACATGATATTTTACATGTTTCATTGCCATTCTCCCAAATCTTCCCACCCTCTCCCTCTCCCACAGAGTCCATAAGACTGTTCTATACATCAGTGTCTCTTTTGCTGTCTCGTACACCGGGTTATTGTTACCATCTTTCTAAATTCCATATATATGTGTTAGTATACTGTATTTATGTTTTTCCTTCTGGCTTACTTCACTCTGTATAATAGGCTCCAGTTTCATCCACCTCATTAGAACTGATTCAAATGTATTCTTTTTAATGGCTGAGTAATACTCCATTGTGTATATGTACCACAGCTTTCTTATCCATTCATCTGCTGATGGACATCTAGGTTGCTTCCATGTCTTGGCTATTATAAACAGTGCTGTGATGAACATTGGGGTACACGTGTCTCTTTCCCTTCTGGTTTCCTCAGTGTGTATGCCCAGCAGTGGGGTTGCTGGATCATAAGGCAGTTCTATTTCCAGTTTTTTAAGGAATCTCCACACTGTTCTCCATAGTGGCTGTACTAGTTTGCATTCCCACCAACAGTGTAAGAGGGTTCCCTTTTCTCCACACCCTCTCCAGCATTTATTATTTGTAGACTTTTGGATTGCATCCATTCTGACTGGCGTGAAATGGTACCTCATAGTGGTTTTGATTTGCATTTCTCTGATAATGAGTGATGTTGAGCATCTTTTCATGTGTTTGTTAGCCATCTGTATGTCTTCTTTGGAGAAATGTCTATTTAGTTCTTTGGCCCATTTTTTGATTGGGTCGTTTATTTTTCTGGAGTTGAGCTGTAGGAGTTGCTTGTATATTTTTGAGATTAGTTGTTTGTCGGTTGCTTCATTTGCTATTATTTTCTCCCATTCTGAAGGCTGTCTTTTCAACAATGGATTAAAGACAGTCTCTTTAACAAGTGGTGCTGGGAAATCTGGTCAACCACTTGTAAAAGAATGAAACTGGACCACTTTCTAACACCATACACAAAAATAAACTCAAAATGGATCATTTTTTTATTAAATTAATTTTAATTGGAGGCTAATTACTTTACAATATTATAGTGGGTTTTGCCATACATTGACATGAATCTGCCATAGGTGTACATGGGTACCCATCCTGAACCCCCCTCCCACCTCCCTCCCCATCCCATCCCTCAGGATCATCCCAGTGCACCAGCCCCAAGCACCCTGTCTCATGCATTGAACCTGGACTGGTGATTTATTTCACATATGGTAACATACATCTTTCAATGCTATTCTCTCAAATCATCCCACCCTTGCCTTCTCCCACAGAGTCCAAAAATCTGTTTTTATATCTGTGTCTCTTTTGCTGTCTCGCATAGAGGGTCATTGTTACCATCTTTCTAAATTCCATATATATGTGTTAATATACTATATTGGTGTTTTTCTTTCTGACTTACTTCACTCTGTATAATAGGCTCCGGTTTTGTCCACCTAATTAGAACTGATTCAAATGCATTCTTTTTCATAGCTGAGTAAATCTGAACCACACCTTTCTTATCCATTCATCTGCTGACAGACATCTAGGTTTCTTCCATGTCCTGGCTATTATAAACAGTGCTGCGATGAACATTGGGGTACACGTGTCTCTTTCAATTCTGGTTTCCTTGGTGTGTATGCCCAGCAGTGGGATTGCTGGGTTGTATGGCAGTTCTATTTCCAGTTTGTTAAGGGATCTCCATGCTGTTCTCCATAGTGGCTGTACTAGTTTGCATTCCCACCAACAGTGTAAGAGGGTTCCCTTTTCTCCACACCCTCTCCAACATTTATTGTTGTAGACTTTTTGATACCAGCCATTCTGACCTGTGTGAAATGGTACCTCATTGTGGTTTTGATTTGCATTTCTCTGATAATGAGTGATGTGGAGCATCTTTTCATGTGTTTGTTAGCCATCTGTATGTCTTCTTTGGAGAAATGTTTGTTTAGTTCTTTGGCCCACTTTTTAATTGGGTCATTTATTTTTCTGGAATTGAGCTGCATGAGCTACTTGTATATTTTTTAGATTAATTATTTGTCAGTTGCTTCATTTGCTATTATTTTCTCCCATTCTGAAGGCTGTCTTTTCACCTTGCTTATAGTTTCCTTCATTGTGCAAAGCTTTTAAGTTTAATTAGGTCCCATTTGTTTATTTTTGCTTTTATTTCCAATATTCTGAGAGGTGGGTCATAGAGGATCCTGCTGTGATTTATGTCAGAGAGTGTTTTCCCTATATTTTCCTCTAGGAGTTTTATAGTTTCTGGTCTTACATTTAGATCTTTAATCCATTTTGAGTTTATTTTTGTGTATGAAACACATATTCTTTAACACAAATTCTTTTGCGGGGAGGATGTGGTGATGAGACAAGGCCAGTTCCTGCATAGTTTTGTATGCAAAGTTAAGCAACTGGAACTTGACCTTGTTGGAGACAGAAAGTTACTGAAGAGAGCTTTAAGTCAGAGACTGACATACACATATTAACACTTAGAAAAATCCCTCTGTAATCTGCAAAGACTGGATTGGAAGGGCTAAAACTTACGTGGAGCGAGAGACAATTCGAATATAGGAATTTTTAATACTTGGTAGACACTACCCTTATGGCAGAAAGTGAAGAGAAACTAAAAAGCCTCTTGATGAAAGTGAAAGTGGAGAGTGAAAAAGTTGGCTTGAAGTTCAACATTCAGAAAACGAAGATCATGGCATCTGGTCCCATCACTTCATGGCAGATAGATGGGGAAACAGTGGAAACAGTGTCAGACTTTATTTTTGGGGGCTCCCAAATCACTGCAGATGGTGACTGCAGCCATGAAATTAAAAGACGCTTACTCCTTGGAAGTGTTAGGTAGGTAGAATAGGGAAAAGGAGTCCAAAATGGCGGTGGCTAAAAGACAAGGAAGGTCCAAGGACCAGAGTGAAGACTTCAGGCAGAACAAACAGAACAAACAGCACTCCTGGCTAAGCCCAATTTGCATAGGGCAGGCCCAGGTGGAGGAAAAAACATAAAAGGAGGAGCCAAAGCGCTTTCTCTCGGACTCTCTCTCCAGCGTGCATGCGCGCTCTCTCTCTCTCTTTCTCTCTCTTTCTCCCTCCCCACGCACTTCTCCACTCTCTTCTCTTCGAGTCTTGGATTCTCCTCCTATCTTATAAATAAAATAGAGCTGTAACACTGATTTGCCTAAGAGCTGTAGCACAGTTTGTCCAAGACCTGAGAGCTGTGACGCGCCGAGGGCTTTAATGTCCGTTGCTCCAAATCTTTGTTGTGACGAGACAAAGAACCGAGGAACATACACTCGCGTGACAGAAGGAAAGTTATGTCCAACTTAGATAGAATATTCAAAATAGAGACATTACTTTGCCAACAAAGGTCCATCTAGTCAAGGCTATGGTTTTTCCTGTGGTCATGTATGGATGTGAGAGTTGGACTGTGAAGAAGGCTGAAAGGTTGTTGTTGAATCACGCAAATACACCGGGATTCTTGGCTCCCGGAGGAGAAGAATTCAATCCCGGGCCAGAGACGAGGCTTGATCGCTCAGAGCTTTTGTGTAATAAAGTTTTATTAAAGTATAAAGGAGATAGAGAAAGCTTCTGACATAGGTATCAGAAGGGGGTAGAAAGAGTACCCGCTTGCTAGTGTTAACAATGAAGTTATATAATCCAAAGAATATCTGGAGGTTGTAAAGACCTCATCAGACCTACTCCCATAATTTACATTTTAAGATAACACGGTCCTCAGGCAAGATACATCCTTGTAAAGACCAGGTCTGCTCCCATAATTAACATTTTAAGATAACAGAAGGTTGAATCCAAAGACTGTCCTTAGGCAGGATACATTATTGTTATACAATCCTAAGGAATGTGGAGAAAGAAAAAAAGTTTGTCCTTTCTTCCTCCTTGAGAATTCCAGACCCCTCTCTCCTTGGGGACCCCTAGACTCCTTATCAACCTGCCTAGGAAATGACTCTCTCAAGGCTGAGCGCCGAAGAATTGATGCTTTTGAACTGTGGTATTGGAGAAGACTCTTGAGAGTCCCTTGGACTGCAAGGAGATCTAACCAGTCCATTCTGAAGGAAATCAGCCCTGGGATTTCTTTGGAAGGAATGATGTTAAAGCTGAAGCTCCAGTACTTTGGCTACCTCATGCGAAGAGTTGACTCATTGGAAAAGACTCTGATGCTGGGAGGGATTGGGGGCAGGAGGAGAAGGGGACGACAGAGGATGAGATGGCTGGATGGCATCACTGACTCAATGGATGTGAGTCTGAGTGAACTCTGGAAGTTGGTGATGGACAGGGAGGCCTGGCGTGCTGCAGTTCATGGGGTCGCAGAGAGTCGGACACGACTGAGTGACTGAACTGAACTGAACTGAGCCCTGGTTCTTCTCTTACTAAATTAGTATTTGCAAAAAGTAAACGAGGTAGCAACAGTTACAGCAAGAAATACAGGCAGCTATAGTCAAGTTGATCAATCCAGATAAGAAATCTGTTTAATTCTCAGTGGGAGGGCTCTTCCTATGACTTCTTTATTTCACTTTTCCTATGATTTCTTTATTTCACATGACCTAAATAGGGATAGTCAGACTAGGCATGAAGTAAATTTATAGAGGTGTGTTTAGTGTTAGTCACTCAGTCATGTCCAACTCTGTATGACCCCATGGACTTTAACCCACCAGGCTCCTCTGTCCATGGGATTCTCCAGGCAAGAATATTGAAGTGGGTTGCCATGCTCTAGGGAATCTTCCTGACACAGGGATTGAACCCGGGTCTCTCACATTGCAAGCAGATTCTTTACTATCTGAGCCACCAGGGAAGACGCTCTGAGCAACCAGGGAAGCCCCTTATAGAGCAGATGAGCATTTAAATTAAGACAAAAAGTTAAACCAAAGCAGTGTGAAAAAAAAAGTTTCAACTGTATCATAACTCTGGAAGTAACATCCTCAGTGACACAGTAACAAATGTTATTCATTTGCTTATTCCTTCAGCATATTGGAATGCAGGGATGTGTCATTAGTACAATGATCCCCAAGGACAGATATATCTAGTTTCCTCTTCCCTGGCAGTGTGGGAGACCTGGGTTCGATCCCTGGGTTGGGAAGATCCCCTGGAGGAGGGCATGGCAACCCATTCGGTATTCTCGCCTGGAGAATCCCATGGACAGAGGAGCCTGGTGGGCTACAGCCCACAGGGTCACAAAGAGTCAGACATGACTGAGCAATTAAGCACATCAAGCCTATATAAAGGCATGGTTTAATATTAATACATTGGAGGATATTTATTTTAATTGTTTTTTAAGTTTTACCTTTCATTTCCACTAATATTTTTAGTTTATAAGATCATACTCTGGGTTTCAAATCTTTAGTGGAAGGTTTGAAAAAGATACTTAAATAATCAACCTAAGCAGTCATGCCCTAGGAAGCAGCCAAATGAAATAAACCATGGAATTTTCTGATTAAAAAACTTCAAAGAAATTGCAACCAGCTGTTCTCCCTTCGCCACCAATTTATTTCCTCTGAAAACTGATCAAGAGGAAACAGTCTTTGGGAGGAAAAAATCGCTTTAGACATATGTCAGGACTCACTGATAGTATCACTTGGTAGAAGAATAGTCAACTGAAAGGCAGAGTAGTGAGAGAGACAAAACATTCATAAAGTGCTTTTAAGAACTGCTAACTTAGAAATATACTGACTGTCTTCTAGAATTTGAGAGACTCGATTAATCTTGCTGATGAGAGACCAGCATCCATTTAAAAAAACAAGCAGTTAAGTCAGAAGATTGAACATCCCTTTCATTACCAATGAGCACTGAGAGAATATGGCTAGATGTACTGGGCTCTGTAATTAGTCCAATTTACCCACCAGGCCTGGGGGACTCAGAGGGCAAGAACAGAATGGCTTGAGTTGAGTAGGACCAGTTCCTCTCCCAGAGAAGGCAATGGCACCCCACTCCAGTGTTCTTGCCTGGAGAATCCCAGGGACGGGGGAGCCTGCTGGGCTGCCGTCTATGGGGTCGCACAGAGTTGGATACAACTGAAGTGACTTAGCAGCAGTTCCTCTCCCTAATCCACCCATCAGAGGATACATGCACCCCAGTGTTCACTGCAGTACTGTTTACAACAGCCAAGACACGGAAGCAACCTAAATGTCCATCGACAGAGGAATGGATAGAGATGAGGATTCATACACAATGGAATACGATTCCGCCATTAAAAAGAATGAAATGATCCCATTTGCAGCAACATAGACGGACCTAGATGTTGTCATACGGAGCGAAGTAAGGCAGACAGAGAAACAGAAATATCATATGATGTCCCTTCTATATGGAATCTAAAAAAGAAATGATACAAATGAACTTATTTACAAAACAGAAACAGATTCACAGACTTAGAGAACGAACTTATGGTTACCAGGGGGAAAGGGTAGGGGGTGAGATGGACATGTACACACTGCTATATTTAAAATGGATAACCAACAAAGTCCTACTGTGTATCACTGGGAAGTCTGCTCCATGTTATGTGGTAGCTTGGGTGGGAAGGGAGTCTGGGGGAGAATTGATACCTGTACATGCATGGCTGAGTTGCTCTGCTGTGCACTCGAAACTATCACATGTTAATCCGCTGTACTCCAATACAACATAAAACGTTTTTTAAAAAACGAGCCACTCTTTCCCTGGAGAGGTGCTGGGGGCTAGGGAGGCCATACGGTAATAAAGCCCCTTTCACGTGGAAGAATTTATTAGAATGAAGAATGACCTTGTCCCCTGACCCCAACATTCACAACTACTTGATCATAATTGGTGATACAAGCAGACTCAAACACTGTTACTTATTCGAGAGCAATAAATACCAAATGGTAGAATTGAGATTTGAATTCCAAACCATCTGACTCCATACTCTTTTCCTCTACCAAGGAATTGTTCCACTGTAGGGGAAGAAAAATTGTTTCTCTGTCTTCTTAGGGTCTTCAGATAAGGCTAAGAAGTAAACTGACATAAGATAATCAGTTCAGTTCAGTTCAGTCATTCAGTCGTGCCCAACTCTTTACGATCCCATGAACCGCAGCACGCCAGGCCTCTCTGTCCATCACCAACTCCTAGAGTCCACCCAAACCCATGTCCATTGAGTCGGTGATGCCATCCAACCATCTCATCCTCTGTCGTCCCTTTCTCCTCCTGCCCTCAATCTTTCCCAGCATCAGGGTCTTTTCAAATGAATCAGCTCTCCCGCATCAGGTGGCCAAAGTATTGGAGTTTCAGCTTCAACATCAGTCCTTCCAATGAACACCCAGGACTCATCTCTTTTAAGATGGACTGGTTGGATCTCCTTGCAGTCCAAGGGACTCTCAAGAATCTTCTCCAACACCACAGTTCAAAAGCATCAATTCTTGAGCACTCAGTTTTCTTTGTAGTCTAACTCTCACATCCATACATGACCACTGGAAAAACCATAGCCTTGACTAGATATTAAAAGGAGAAAAAAAATACAAATTTTATTTAGTAATTTTCACCTGTGCATGGGAGTCTTCACAAGAAAAATGAAGACCCAAAGAAGTGGCTATGGAACAGAGAAGAACAAACCTGTCTCCATGTTAGAGTTATTGCTTTAGCTCTAACCTTTCTGCTTTGCTGCCTGTGTTTAGTCACGCTGACTGCATCTTTGTAAAATAATAGTGTCTATATAGCCTGAAATATACATGCTAGCACATTCTGAAAGCTCTGACCTTTAAAGGTATAACACTTCCATTCATACAGAGATAAAAAGTTGCAGAACAGAAAATAATAATTGTCTTTGGAGGTTTATAAGAACATTGTGACCAGACCTAGGGGGACAGCTGCAAGAACAAAGGATTCCAGTACCAAGAAGTTTGCAACAAGAAGCTTCCCTCCCCTTTTAGTATAAAAGAAGCCTGAATTCTACCTAATGTAACGTGGTTCTTTGGGACATCAGTTCACCATCTTCTCAGTTTGCTGGCTTTCCAAATAAAGTCGCTATTTGTTGACCCAGCACCTTGTCAGCATGCAGCACACAAGCTGAGCGGGACTCAGTAACAGTTTGTGCCTAAGTGCCAGGTTAAAAAAACAGCAGAAGTTGTAGAAAAGTAACTAAAATATATGGGTAGACTAAAAGAAGATTAGAGTTATTTTGACAAGATCTGTTTGTACAGATTTCTCTCAATATGGGCTCCACATCTCTGGTGATAAGAATACTTCTTTCCACCTGGTATAGGGAGGGGATCTCTTAAACAGGAGTCTCATCTTCTGCTTTCAGGAAGAAAGGCGGAGGTCAGTGTCCTTCTTGTACCAGCTGACTCCCAAGTACTTTTTGCTCAAAATAATCAGGATGCCAAAGCAGCATACTTGGGGATGGCATGTCCTTAACTCCTTCACAATCTTTTTCTTAGAATATGGTAAAATAGGGACTGTTCGAAGAGCTTTAATTGTATCCTATTAGGAGATTATAAGGAAATTCATGATTTCTTCTTTCTATCAACCAAGTGTAACAAAACAAATATTTAAGAAGACAACCTTCCCCTCAATGGAATTTGAAATGTCCCCCTCAGATCCAGGAAGTAAGAACCAGACACTGTGTTTCTAAAAGGAAGCCTCTCTACCAAAAAGGAGGGGAAGTTGGGTTTTCTATTGGAATTATTTTTGGAAGCAATTTTAAATGAGATCACAGACCTTCTGGATCAGATATCAAGGTCAATGTTATGAGAAAAAAGAAAAAGACTACAGAAATAAAGTCAAGGAGAAAGCAGAAGTGGGGGAGCTTGGGAAGGAGTGGAAGGAAAGCAGACAGAGGAAGGATCTGACTTTCATAAGCACCCATGCTGAGAGTTCCAAGAATGGGGTGTTGCCTTGGGACCTGCTGGCAAGTGACCAAGACAGCAATTTATGATTTCTTTTATCAACCAAGTGTAACAAAACAAATTGCTGCATGTCCATGGTTCAAATGTCTGATGGCCTTGTCATAGTCTTAGTCAGCTAGCCAAACTCTCATCATCTGAGTCTGTAGGTAGGATTTGACCTTTCCAGTTTTGGAACTTCTTGTAAGGCTAAGTCTTCAATAAAGGGCACCCTCATCAGCTCACAGAGCCTCCAACTCTGTTCCAAATTGATATCCCTCATCCTTAAAATTGCTACTTTGAATTAACTACTTGGAACATTGCTTTCTCAAACTCTGAATGATCTCTTTTAAATTGGGATTTCTTAACCTCAGTGGAATCTGAAACTTTTCCCTCAGCTCCAGGAAAATGGCTATTTGGAACCCATCTTCTCAGTCTGTCATTAAATGTACTAGGCTACTTTTGTTCAAAGTTTTTTTTTTTTTCTTATTTTCAAGATTAAAATATATATCTGTGATTATCAGTTATACTTCTTGTTCATGTAAGACTGTTGTCAGCTCAAAATAAAAAAATTAAAAGCATTAGAAGGATCATTGCTTTAAGGAAGAGAACCAGCGATGAGATAAACCATCAGTATGTCTTTTTTCTTTTTTTCTTGCTGTCATCCTTAAATACTTTGTACTTTCTCACTCCCTTCATCACCCAAAACCTGTACTGTTTGGGTTGTTGAGAACCAAGGTTGTTGCAGAGAAAACTGAGCTAAGTAATAGGAAAGTTCTCCAAACTGTCAAACTCCTAGTAAAGACGAGCTTGTGCTACTGCCTGTCTTAGTCTGTAGGATTCACAGAAGGTAGAGGGTCTGTTGTCAGCCTAACCTGAGATGCAGTGAATCAGAGTTCCAGTAGTGTTCAGAAATGCCCCTTTGTAAAAGAATGTTGTCTACAACATTTCCACCCTTGGGAAACAGCCTAATTATTAATAGAAGGCAGGAGCACCATCCAACACAAAGGTTACTCTGTAGAAACTCTTTCTAAACTTTTGTTTATCCTTCCACTTTTAGAGCTGCAGGCTTAAAACTTGGCTATTTGAAAGAAGAAAAGTATGTAAGTGCAATTGGTGTTAACATAAAGCCAGGGAAAAATGGAAATAACACCAGGCAAAAAAGTTGGCTGCCAGTTAGGAGGCTTGATTTGTCTTGGTTTGTGAATTCCATTTCTACCCATAGCCCTGAGATATTAGGAAATTTGCAACAGCTGAAAAGAAAAGCTTTGGTATTTTAAAGACTGCTATACTCTATTCCATTATTTTCTTTCTTTTCATTATGGATTTAGTGACTTGGGACATTGTGTGAGCCTTAAAAAAAAATTTAATGAATGTGAAAGAATGATTTGGGTAAACACAGAACTAAAATTAGCACACTCTTCTAATCCGCAATGAAGAATAGTATAAAGCTTACACTTATTCTTTTTCTTTCTTCATGTCTTCAATAAGTCTTTAAATACTTGGAGGGTTTTGTAAAATATAAAGGCACACAAAAACTTCATAAAATTCCCTTCCTTTCCTCAAAACTTTTAGATTCATTTCTCATTTCTAAATGGACTTTAAAAATAGAAATAAATGAAGCCAAACTCTACTGAAATGATTTAAAAAAACAAGTACCACAATTTTAAATATTCTGACTGTAGAAAATCATAAAGAAAGAAATATTAATCATTATAAGAGCAGAGATAACTGTGTTACTATGCTATATACACTTTCCTTATAGTTTTTTTCCTACATAAACAGTATTTTTTTGCAATTTGAGATGTTGTACTCTTTTTTTAACATTTGTTTTTGTGAAATATTAAGCATATGGGGTGAAGGGATAGTTAGGGAGATTGGGACTGACATGTACACACTGCTATATTAAAATAAATAACAAATAAGGGCCTACTATATAACACAGGGAACTACTCAATATTATGTGCCAACCTAAATGGGAACATAATTTGAAAAAGAATAGGCATATGTCCAGGTATAACTGAGTCACTTTGCTGAACGCCTGAAACTAACACAGCGTTGTTAATCAACTATATTCCAATGTAAAATTAATAGTGTAAAAAAGTAAAAAGAAAGATGGTGAAAACAGTTGTGCAGCTAATAAATATTTAAAGGGAAACCTTCATAACCACCTCCTTGTTCAAGCATTGCAAGGCCCTTGTTAATATACCCACAGTTAATATACCTTCATGCCGACTCCTTCTTCTTACCAAGCACCTTTGGCTTATAATTGTATTACCCAGGTTGCCTGACCACAAGGATAAAAGAGCCCTGGTGCCAGGACAAGCATTCCATCCCCCATGAGATTTTTTTTCCTTTTCTCATCTCAAACTGTCAAGTTACCATTTTGGCTTTAGATATCAGTGCTTTGAACTTGGTTTCTGGGAATCTCCTCCCATGAAATGCATCTGATCTCAGTGCTGCCAAGATCACATTTCCAAGTCTGCAAGATAAATGCTAGAAATTGGCATGAGATACAATCACCAAGGTAATTACAAGGCTGATAGAATGTAAGCCTGCTGGCATTCCCAGGGCAATACGTGTTCAACCTTACCATTGGCTTAGTACACCCAGGCCTTTCCCACAGACATTTTGCTAACTTTGGAGCAGACAGTTTGTCTAAAAATTAAAATTGCAAAAGAACAGTTTGAGGGAAAATATGATTGCCCAGCACTCTGCCCACCTTAATTTCAAAAGTAGAGTTGGAGCTATTAATGTTTCCAAAGCTGAGATTGGGAGTTTGCTACAGAGTTTATGTAGGGACTCAGAGAGCTACAGAAAACATATCTCCTAGATCCACAAACATCCTTTTCCTTCTTCCCCTGTCCTGTCTTTAGGAAAGCTGGCCTCTTGTTACCCTATCAAATCACTCAGACATACACACTCGGCTTCCCACATGCTCAGCACTATACAACTGAACAGAGGTTATCATTTCCCCTCTCAATAGAAACAGGATCAGCTCTGCACAGTCTCCTCACTAGGGCTTTGGTCACATGGAGAAGAGTGGATGGAAAATTACTAGGAGATAAGTGACAATTGTTATATTCCATTGAACAAGAACAGCATGGAATGTAATCAAAGCCTAACTTTCTTGGTTTTCCATTTTAATGGGGGAAACGTATTCCCCTACCACTGGATAAAAACTCACCAAACTTCATGATTTTCTTTTCACTTTACATATAAAATGAGTCTATGGTCACTTGAATATATTACCAAAATGTAATCCATTTAGTCCCAGGCAGTAATCAGCACTTTAATGTTTATAGAAAGGTGGGACTCCCGGCGGCCTGAGGCTTGTACTGGCAGGGTGTCCCACTGAGACAAAGGTGAGGGGAGTTGGTTTCTGTTCTTTTTCTCAGCTCACTTCCTCCTGAGTCTTTGGCAGTAGTTTCCACTCAGCCAGTGAAAAAGAGACAGGGCAGGGAATAGGATAGAAAGTTCTTACTAGTGAGTGGGGCTGTCACGTGTCAAAAATTCTCTCCCTTTCTCTCTCTCCCCACTCCTCTCTCTCTCTCGCTCTCTCTCTCTCTCTCTCTCTCTCTCTCTCTCTCTCTCGTGGGCTCTGGGTGAGCTTCTGTGGGCCCCCTGGTGAGTCTGTCTGACCACGGTTCCCCTGACTTGGGCTATGCTTCTCCTCCCGTGGACCATTTTGCCTACATCCACTCACGAGTGTGGAGTCTCTCACCCTCCTAGGTGGTCTTCTGGGGCCGCTCTTTTGGCCTGCTGTTGATAGTTCTGTGTTTACTGATGCATCCACTCACTAACTCTGCTCTTTTATTTTCTCCAGGTCAGTGAGGGAGTTCAAGGATTGTGGAACTGCTCCTGGAATCATCAACTTTGAAGATTCTTTCAGAATGCCTGAAATGTGGCTTACATTTTATTCTAGTATCTATTTGGTAGCTTCAGTTTTAACATTTTGTTACTGTTCATTCAATCTTTCAATTAACAAACATGCCTCCTATTCTGGGAAACCTTTTCTTTTTTTCATTCTTAATCTAATTTTTATGCTCTTACCAACCTAAAAAAACAAAAACAACAATAAAACCATACAAGAGTTCCAGTTCAAGAGGCAAAGCATGTATCTGAGATCAAAGAATTGCAATTCAAGGCACTCAGATTTAGGTAGAAACCCAAGTAGTGTCCCAATGACCGGAGAGGCTCAGCATTTTTATGGGAAAAGAGAGGGAGATGAGCTAAGTTGTTTTTAAGAAGCGTTCATAGGGACTTCCCTGGAGGTCCACTGGTAACACTGACTTCACACTCCCACTGGAGGGGATATCGGTTTGATCCCTGTTGGGAGAACGACGATCCTGCATACCATTCAGCGTGGCAAAAAAGAGGAAGGTTTATTGGTGCAAGATGCGGTAATCAATCCGGTGAAGTGTTCATTAGTCAGAGAGAGAAAGCGAGATTCGTACTTCATTAATCAATCAGGTGAAGTGATCACTGGGTAAAAGTGCCCTTTCATCAGGCCTTTCAATAGGATATTATCGTTCTTGATGCCTTCTTGGAATGTCGGCAGTTTAGCCCGGTTCAAGGGTTCGGAAAACAGGACATACCAGGCAGTTCCATTGGAACGGCTGCTCCAGCTCTATTCTAAATGGTTCCACTCATGTCATCTTTCAAAATCTTATCTTTGAGATTATCTTGTTAAATTCATATTTGTTTGTAAATTTTTTACTAATTAGATGTTTTCATGAAGAAGTTTATCCCTCCCCCTGGGTTATGTTTACTTTTGAAATAATTTTTAAATGCATTTTTGTCTGCAACGATTTTTTTTTTCTTTTCTCCCCACTTTTCTCCTAACATATTTACTACATTTATTTATATAGACCCCAGATTGACATACTACTTTTTGTTTCATTTGTATGTTAGGGGCTTTCCTGGTAGCTCAGCTGGTAAAGAATCTGCCTGCAATGCAGGAGACACTGGTTCAATTCCTGGATCAGGAATATCGGCTGGAGAAGGGATAGGCTACCCTTCCAGTACTGGGCTTCCCTGGTGGCTGAGATGGTAAAGAATCTGCCTGCAATGCGGGAGACCTGGGTTCTATCCTTGGGCTGGGAAGATCCCCTGGAGAAGGAAATGGCAACCCACTCCAGTATTCTTGCCTGGAGAATTCCATGAACAGAGGAGCCTGGCAAGCTACAGCCCATGCAACAACAAAAAGTTGACACCCCACTTCTCCCCTAACGTATTTACTACATTTTATTTATGTAGACCCCAGATTGACATACTACTTTTTGTTTCATTTGTATGTTGCTTATGCAAGAAGGGTAACTAAGCAATTAAGTCAACATCTGCCGTTTGGTCTGATGGAATCTGGCTGTACGCTTCTTGAATCCATTTCCACACTGTACTTTCATAGTTCCATTTACTGTAGCCTCAGGTCTTATTACCTAGGGTTGGAGAAAAATAAGTTCCAGCTGGCACTGTGAGCCATCCTTGTAAGCAAGACTGGGCTCTTCTGTGTTTTCAGGGGGTTTGCTAAATAATCTGTGCCCCAGTTCTATCTAATCTTAAATTTATCTTAATCCAGCGTGGATAATTTGAAATTGAAACAATTCCTCCAATTCAGTGAGTCCCTAGAGACGTCAGCCTGCATTTTTCCCTAGCCACATTTTACCTTTCCTTTGCCACGGGTCACTTTTACTCACCAAAGGAAGAGAAAAAAGTGGTTTTACTCACCAAAAGGAAAGAGAAAATTGGCTTTATTGCATTTCTGTTTTGTTTTGTTTTCCTTTGTGTTAAGAGTCCACAGTGTGGTGAAGGTAAATTTACCAGATTCTCTTAGCTCATCTCTTTCCTTGTCTCCCTCAGAAGATCTAGTCTTAGATCTCCTCTTCTGCCTGCTGTTTCACCTAATTTCTGTTTGCTGTTGTAGTTATGAGTATTTAATATTTTGAGGGTCCTTTTGTCTTCTTTCTTCCCTTTTTGTCTCAACAGCAGTCTCCAAATAGGGCAAATTCATTTTCTCTGACAAACCAGAAAGGCAAGAAAGAAGATTTCAATTTCAAGTGCATTTCCACATGCATCTTTTCCCATGTTTGTTCACATCATCTCTCTGTCTCTCCTTCTGCCACAGGTACCTGGTGCATTAGGTATTTCAAAATTGTGTTTAAACACAGCTTTTTTCTAACTTCCATCTCCACCTTGAAATTCACTGTTGCTGTTTCTCAACAGGAAAGTTAGTAGCTGTTCGGAGCTGCTCCAATCAATGTTATGCCAACTCTTGGAAATTTTTATTGTTCTTTGATTAGCCACTTCCTTTGCATTGTTTCATTCATGCTAGCATTTTTGTGTCAGATTCTTGTTTTTCCTAATGATTTTCTTTTATAGTATTAGGTTTTTGAGTTGGGGAGACTTTTAAAATTGGCTTTACTTCACTATCTTAAGTAACAATTCATATATTTTTGCCCTTAACAGGCCATAGATGAGGGCTCTCCAGTCTCTCAGAAAAGAAACTCCTCAGTTATAAAACTGGCAAAAGATTTTTAAGTGCTCTACATATATCTCCGGGCTTCCCTGGAAGCTCAGTTGGTAAAGAATCTGCCTGCAATGACAGAGACCCCAGTTCGATTCCTGGGTTGGGAAGATCTGCTGGAGAAGGGATAGACTACCCACTCCAGTATTCTTGGGCTTTCCTTGTGGCTCAGCTGGTAAAGAGTCTGCCTGCAGTGTGGAAGACCTGGGTTTGATCCCTGGTTGGGAAGATCCCCTGGAGAAGGGAAAGGCTACCCACTCCAGTATTCTGGCCTGGAGAAGTCCTTGGGGTCGCAAAGAGTCAGACACGACTGAGCAACTTTCACTTTCCAAGGGGCAGAGAAAGAACTGACAAATTCTCTGATGTAAATGCTCTAAGAAAAAGGAGGTCAGGGGCCCAGACTGAGAAAGAACTAATCTAAAGTCCATTCAAGCTAAGGGTAGAAGTGGAAACAGTGACAGACTTTATTTTTTTGAGCTCCAAAATCACTGCAGATGGTGACCGCAGCCATGAAATTAAAAGTTTGCTCCTTGGAAGAAAAGTTATGACCAACCCAGACAGCATATTAAAAAGCAGAGACGTTATTTTGCCAACAAAGGTCCATCTAGTCAAAGCTATGGTTTTTCCAGTAGTCATATATGAATGTGAGAGTTGGACTATAAAGAAAGCTGAGCGCCAAAGAATTGATGCTTTTGAACTGTGGTGTTGGAGAAGACTCTTGAGAGTCCTTTGGCCTGCAAGGAGATCCAACCAGTCCACCCTAAAGGAAATCAGTCCTGAATATTCATTGGAAGGACTGATGTGGAAGCCGAAACTCCAATACTTTGGCCACCTGATGTGAAGAGCTGACTCATTTGAAAAGACCCTGATGCTGGGAGGGATTGGGGGCAGGAGAGGAGACGACAGAGGATGAGATGGTTGGATGGCATCACCGATTCAATGTACATGAGTTTGAGCAAACTCCAGGAGTTGGTGATGGACAAGGAGGCCTGGCGTGCTGCAGTCCATGGGGTCACAAAGAGTCAGACACGGCTGAGCAACTGAACTGAAGTGAACTGAAGGTTGACTTAATCATCTTATTTGCCATAGACAATGACAGCATAAAAAATGCAGGCCACCAACTACCCAACCAGTTCTCCTTATTTAGCTTTCTTTCCATAATTTGATATAAAACAATGATCATCAAGGCCACAAAAACAGTGGAAAATACTGTTTTGGTTGTTGGTACAAGTATAGAGTGTTTGTAGCTAGCACCACAATGATAAAAAAGATAAGTACAAATTCTCTGAAGCAGGAAAATCAAAGTCTAAAAATTTCCTTTGGAGATCAATTTACTGCTCAGATCTTCATAGTCAATACAGACAAATGTTCCTAATTTCTCACTTGAGATTTATCTATTTAGATTCTGCACTGTTCAGAAAATACACTGACATTGAAAACTTCTCACTGATGAAGTATTTTTGTTCTCCAACAAAGTGTTTGCAAAGCTTCTTAGGCTGTCATTTATAAATGTGATTGTCTTTTTAATGCTCAATAAATTAGACATCCTTTACATGTTTTAAATTATGCTATCATCTCATATTTATTTTCAATCTCATATTTATGAGACCATATAGCTTTCTCAATTGTTTATATTAATAAAAGAAAGCAAGTGAAAAAGATGAACATACTTTTAAATGTTTTTTTGTTCTTGTATTTAAACTTATCCTATATTCCAAAAATGTATTTTGATTGCCTTGCCTCAAACAGAGTTGCTGGCTTTTTCTATCTGAATTTGAGTGACTTCCCCACTGCAATACACCTTATATTTACAGTTAATCTCTCCCTTGCTAACCTTCTTTGGGATTAGAAATTCTGCTTTATACTTTTATTTCCATAAGACTTTCCCTCATGAGACTAAATTCCCTCATTCAGTTCAGCAAACACCTATTATCTCCTGCTATGTTCCAGTCATTATATTAGTCATTAAGAGGCCATCCCAGCTCAAAAAGCTCACGGTTCAGTAGGATTCAAGTTAAAAAAATTAGGAGTGTGAGAAACAGAGTTTGACAAACAGAACATCGATTTCACAAACATTATCAATAAACTTTAAGACAAGACTTTTACATGAACGAATCATATTCAGATATATTTTCAGTCACCAGTCCTATTTCTGCTGCTTGCAACACTATTACTTACTGCCCTAAAAATCTCACTCATCCTTTAAACCTTAGTCCAGTTATCACCTCCTCCAAGTAATCATGGCCTTCACTTCCCACCCATGTTGGGTGGCTCATAACACTCTCTATCTTACTGCTTAGACACTGAATTGCATTAATTTATTTACTTGTCTCTTCAACTGGACAGTAAGTTCATTGATGACTGGGGCAAAGTCTTTATCTCTAACTTCCAGGAGCCTCAACTCTATGAATGCAATAAATGTAGGCTGAAGGAATAAATGGATAGATGACTACATACAATAACAATACAAGCTAGTATTTACTGACTAATTTATTGCCGCCACCCACTATGTTGTTTACGTGTGTTATTTTAATTATCTAATTATTATTCCTGATATACATATGAGAAAAACAGAAGCTATGAGAGGTCAAGATGAAGTAACTATTAAATGGTAGAAATAGAATGGAAGGAAACATTAGCAGTTTGACTTTGAAGCCTGCTCTCTTAACCACATCATGAATGAATAATGTAATTTTCAAATTGGTATTACACAATTCAGAATGAGACTATTTTCATAAAGCAATTGAAACAAATTTCTTCTAGGGCTAGTTAAGTTAGCCAAAGTTCCATCGTGGGAATAAAAGTGTCAAAAGTTTACATCTCCCCACAGAAACAGAAAAATGCCAGATATCCTACTGGAACTAGTTAAGCATGAAGTGTGAAGTGTTAGTTGCTCAGTCATGTCCGACTCTTTGCCACCCCATGACTGTAGCCCATCAGGCTCGTCATTCCATGGAATTCTCTAGGCAAGAACACTAGAACGGGTAGCCATTCCCTTCTCCAGGGATCTTTCTGACCCAGGGATTGAACCCATGTCTCCTGCATTGCAGGCAGATTTTTTTATCATAAGAGCCACCAGGGAAGCCTCTAGTTACGTATAAAGTTGTCCAAAAGCAGGAATAGACTTTCCAGAAATCCTTGCAATCTAAGGACTTCACAACAAAATATTTTCAAGATATACATCCAGTTTTGAAACATCATTGACATAATTCAGCAATCATGCTTGATTTATTGATAACTAAATCCTAGTTCATTTTTAAATAAAATGTTTATTTCTAATATTTATTTAAAATCTTTGACTTTAAAATGTCAATTTTAAATGTCAAAATGTCAATTTCATAAGCCTAATAATTCAGTTTTACAGGGATACAGTAAATTTTTGTACTATGTTACTACTTGAAAATGATATTATTAATGTTGCTATTAATAATATTAATATTGTTATTAATATGAATGATGTTATTACTTGGAATAAAAGCTATGACATTACTTGGAATAAAAGATTTTACTTGGAATAAAACCTTGCTCCTTAGAAGAAAAGCTATGACCAACTTAAATAGCATATTAAAAAGCAGAGGCATTACTTTGCTGACCAAGATCTGTCTAGTCAAAGCTATGTTTTTCCAGTAGTCATGTATGGATGTGAGAGTTGGACTATAAAGAAAGCTGAGCACCAAAGAATTGATGTTTTTGAACTGTGGTGTTGGAGAAGACTCTTGACAGTCCCTTGGACTGCAAGGAGATCCAACCAGTCCATCCTAAAGGAAATCAGTCCTGGACTGATGCTGAAGCAGAAACTCTAATACTTTAGCCACCTGATGTGAAGAACTGACTCAATGGAAAGACCCTGATGCTGGGAAAGATTGAAGGCAGGAGGAGAAGGGGACGACAGAGGATGAGATGGTTGGATGGCATCACCAACTCGATGGACATGTTTGAGCAAACTCCTGGAGCTGGTGATGGACAGGGAAGCCTGGCGTGCTGCCCTCTATGGGGTCGCAAAGAGTTGGACATGACTGAGTGACTGAAAAACAAAAACAACTCAGTTTGACAGGATTACAGTAAATTTTTATAGTGAGTAATGAAGTTATTAAATATGTACTCAGACTCATTATGATCAAAATCCCTCACCTCTAACTCAAATCAAAGAAGTACAGGTATATTTCCATTCTGCCTGAATTCTACACTTATGAAAAGACTATTTTGAGTCAAACCATTCAATAATCTTATACTTACAGCCTCATTGAAAAAGGTGAGTACTTGATCCAGTTTGAAGAGTAGACATTAAGATTGTACTCAAAAAAAACTATAGAAAAGGAAAAGGCTGTGCAGACTATCATTTCTCTCATTTCTTGTGGTTTTAGTCGTGGTTAAGACTAAGTTCTGTCTCTGATCATGTCAACTGCATGTCACCCTGATTGCACAATTAGTTTCCATAGCTTCTCTGTTTTCCTAATGATGCCCTGGCGCCTGACCTAGGTGGAACACATGGGACCAGGGTGCCCTCAGTGCCCCCATGCTATGGGACACAGCTCTTCCAGACAGTTACATAAGTAGTTTTTCAAGCATATTAGAGCATGCTTCTCAGGTCAGCAGCTTCGGCATCAAGTGAGAGCTTACAGGGAACAAAACTAGGCTGAAGACTCTTTCAAGTTGATTTGTTAATATTACTGATAACTGGCAATTCATCAAAACAATGTTACAAATTTTTGTAAACATCTTTAAACAAGAAAGTAAATTTTATTTGTTTATACATCTCAATTAATGGGTAAAGGTATTTTTATTGCCTGGTCAGTTACTGTATCCATGACAGAATATTTTTAATTGATTTTTATTGGAGTATAGTTGCTTTACAATGTTGTGGTAGTTTCTGCTGTACAGAAAAATGACTCAGCCATAATATACATATATCCCGTCCCTTTTAGATTTCTTTCCCTTTCAGGTCTCTGATGGCTCAGATGGTAAAGAATCTGCCTGTAAGGCTGGAAACACAGGAGACATGGGTTCAGTCTCTGGGTTGGGAAGATGCCCTGGAAAAGGGAGCAGGTCTTGCCTGGAGAATTCCATGGACAGAGAAGCCTGGTGGGTTATGGTTCATAGGTTCACAAAGAGTCGGACATGACAGAGAGACCAACACCTTTACTTTCACTTTTCCCATTCAGGTCACCACAGTGCATTGAGTTCCTTGTCCTACACGGAATGTCCTCAAAAGTTATCTATTTTACGCATAGTATCAATAGTCAATCCCAACCCGCTAATTCTTCCCAGCACCCTTCTTCCCCCTTGGCATTCATATATATGTCCTATACGTCTGATAGAATATTAATGATTGCTAGAATGAGGTAACGCTCAACATCAGTTCTGTTTTCTACTTTTATAGGCATTAAGTGCGGAACTTTAGTCACATAAACAAATACGATAATGAAAGGAATTTGTTTAGCAAATGTCATTCAGTTCTTTGTACTCCTTCATCAAAACCACATAGTAACCTAAAAATTAAAAATTATTTTTCATAATTAATCAACCTCTATTAGGTCTTTCCCCAATACTGTTGAAAACAAAAAATTGGAAACTAATTGCAAAAGGATTTACCACACAATCAGTAGAGTCACCCATATTCTCTTTTTCTGAGTATTGTCACATTGATATTAATTTTTCCCATTATTCTTTTACTTAGAGGAACTTGGTTAACTCCACACGTGCAAAAGGATTGAGCATTCAAGATATTATTAATTCCAATGTATTTTACTATTATAGTTATCTTACCATATACTTTAAATCAGTCAAAATGCTAAAATTGTGAGTTTAGCTCATACAATTACTATTATATGATTTTAGTATAGATATTTCATCTCTAATCATAAATAAAATTGACCTATAATCTTCTCTTTATTTTCTGTCTCTGAGACTTTGGTATCTGATATCTAAGTTATATTCCTTGTAAGAAGTATTGAGCAATTTTTGACTTTTTTACTAATTTCTTGAACAACCTAAAATAAAGTGGTTTTTGGAATGTGTTATTTGAAAGTTGGGTAGGACTAGCCTGAAAAATCAGGTAGCCTAGTGCTTTTATAGAGACAACTGTTTTGATTACCATTTCAATTTACTTTCAAGTTTTCTGTTTCTTTTCTATTTCTATTTGACTAAGAATCAACTTTAGCATTTTGTTTTTTTCCAGAAATGTAGCCACATCAGTTCAAATTAGCACATGATTATTCATAATATTTGCTTTATATTTTGAAATTATTTATACGTATGTAAAGCTGGTTTTAGAAAAGGCAGAGGAACCAGAGATCAAATGCCAACATCCACTGGATCATGGAAAAAGCAAGAGAGTTCCAGAAAAACATCTATTTCTGCTTTATTGACTATGCCAAAGCCTTTGACTGTGTGGATCACAATAAACTGTGGAAAGTTCTTAAAAAAGAGATGGGATTAGACAATTGATAGTACATGGAATAATCATAAGCACCATCAATATAGCATAACAAGGACTAGTAGGGACATTGGTCAATTTTAAATTCACATTGCCAGGATAGCTCAAGTCCCTCCTTATTTAGGGATCAGAAGATCTATCTCCTGTCTGTTTTGGAGTACAGTCTCTGTCAAGCTGTGTTGGCTCCTTAGAGTTATCCTGAGAAATTTTATCCCCAGAAACCAGATTTTGGGGGTGTTCATTAGAATGACACTCATTTGTAGTCCTGAATAGGTATCTGAGATCTCCTAGGGGCTCACAGGTGTATCAAGTGTCCTCTTCTGTTTTCTTCCATGGCTTGACTCGTGAGTAGTGAATCCAGGAGTCATGTCCTGGTACCTTGACTGCTGTGGGGGTAGAAAGTATTACAGGGTAGGGGCCCTTCCATGTGGGCTGGAGTTGAGCCTTTGGGGACCCATCTTTCCAGACTTTAATTAGGACTTGAGTTCCTGGAGCATATAGTGGTGACTCTTTAGAGTCTTTTGGGTCCTGGTTCATACCCCACAAGCGTACATCCTGTTGGAATTGCCCAATGGCCATGGAATAAGATTGGAGGGTCTGAATCTCTGGATCTAGGAAGAGGTCATTGACATAAACAAAAGGTCTCCCATATAGCATCTCATAAGGACTAAGACCAACCTGTTTTGCCTCTGCCCAGGTCAACCAGCTACAACATGCAGTGCCAGTTCAACAAAGATATAAAACTACAGTTGACCACGGAAAATATCACACACCCTTGGACACCGCTATAAGGACTCTGAGGCTTGAGACTAACAAGAGGGGGAGGCCCAATACCCCTCGCCACCCCAGTTCAGCAGGAAGTAGCCAGAAAGACCTCGACGCCCCTATTCCCAAGGAATTGGGCCTCCCATCTCTTGAGGGGGGAATGTTAGGTAGGTAGAATAGGGAAAAGGAGTCCAAAATGGCAGTGGCTAAAAGACAAGGAAGGTCCGAGGACCAAAGTGAAAACTTCAGGCAGAACAAACAGCACTCCTGGCTAAGCCCAATATGCATAGGGCAGGCCCAGGTGGAGGAAAAAACATATAAAAGGAGGAGCCAAAGCGCTTTCTTTCGGACTCTCTCTCCCGCGTGCCTGCGAGCGCTCTCTCTCTCTCTTTCTCTCTCTCTCTCTCTTTCTCCCTCCCCACGCACTCCTCCACTCCCTTCTCTTCGAGTCTTGGATTCTCCTGCTATCTTCTAAATAAAATAGAGCTGTAACACTGATTTGCCTAAAAAAAAAAAAAAAAAAAGAGATGGGAATACCAGACCACCTGACCTGCCTCTTGAGAAATTTGTATGCAGGTCAGGAAGCAACAGTTAGAACTGGACATGGAACAACAGACTGGTTCCAAATAGGAAAAGGAGTACATCAAGGCTGTATATTGTCACCCTGTTTATTTAACTTCTATGCAGAGTACATCATGAGAAACACTGGACTGGAAGAAACACAAGCTGGAATCAAGATTGCCGGGAGAAATAGCAATAACCTCAGATATTCAGATGACACCACCCTTATGGCAGAAAGTGAAGAGGAACTCAAAAGCCTCTTGATGAAAGTGAAAGTGGAGAGTGAAAAAGTTGGCTTAAAGCTCAACATTCAGAAAACAAAGATCATGGCATCCGGTCCCATCACTTCATGGGAAATAGATGGGGAAACAGTGGAAACAGTGTCAGACTTTATTTTTCTGGGCTCCAAAATCACTGCTGATGGTGACTGCAGCCATGAAATTAAAAGATGCTTACTCCTTGGAAGGAAAGTTATGACCAACCTAGACAGTATATTCAAAAGCAGAGACATCACTTTGCCAACAAAGGTTTGTCTAGTCAAGGCTATGGTTTTTCCTGTGGTCATGTATGGATGTGAGAGTTGGACTGTGAAGAAGGCTGAGTGCTGAAGAATTGATGTTTTTGAACTGTGGTGTTGGAGAAGACTCTTTGAGAGTCCCTTGGACTGCAGGGAGATCCAACCAGTCCATTCTGATCTTTCAGCCCTGGGATTTCTTTGGAAGGACTGATGCTGAAGCTGAAACTCCAGTACTTTGGCCACCTCATGCAAAGAGTTGACTCACTGGAAAAGACTCTGATGCTGGGAGGGATTGCGGGCAGGAAGAGAAGGGGACGGCAGAGGATGAGATGGCTGGATGGCATCACTGACTCGATGGACGTTGAGTCTGAGTGAACTCCGGGAGTTGGTGATGGACAGGGAGGCCTGGCGTGCTGCGATTCATGGGGTCGCAAAGAGTCGGACACAACTGAGCGACTGATCTGATCTTATCTGATCTGATGCAATTATTCACATTTTGTTTTCTATACTGTTTTTCCTTCTACATTTTCTCAGTAAGCTTTACCGCAGGTTAACTTAGCTCACCAATCTGTTCAAAGAAACATATTCCATCTCTCATAATCAAGTGTACAAAGTAATTAGATGAAAGAAACACATTCACAAGAAACAATTAAAAACATAAAATACTTGTGAATAATTTTCAGAGATGTATATGAATTTTTTTAAAGAAATTACAAATCTTTATTCCTACAGAAATTATAATATAGTCCTGACTCTTTATTGAAAGATTAATATTATAAAAATACCAGTTCTTCCTAAATTACTTTAGAGCTTTAATTTGATCCCAGTAAGAATGCCAAAAGTTTTTAGAGAATTTTAATGTGCAAAAAAGGATTTTGAGTTTTATCTGAAAGAATAATCAGACAAAAATAGCAAAGATCCTTTTTTTAAGGAAGCATGAATTCACATGTAGCAGTTACTAAAACTTATTATGAGACTATAGTAATTTTTAAAATGCAGTTCCAACATGAGAATAATTAGGCAAGCCAAATTATTTTATTTATTTATTTTAAAATTTTTTATTGTAGTATTTACCAATAAAATTGAGCCCACCAGACTCCTCTGTCCTTGGGATTTTCTAGGCAAGGACACTGGAGCAGGTTGCCATTTCCTACTCCAGGGAACCAAGCCATTACTGATTGATTTTTTTTTTTTTTTTACTGTATTTTATTTTACCATGGTTTCCCCTAAGGTTCTCAGCCACCTTGCATAGTGGTAGAGCCATTTGACTAGCTCCAGCCAATGAACAGAAAGCGATAGGAGTCAAGACACACAAGGGTGGGTAGGTGTTCTCACTTAGTCTCATCCCCGGCTCGGCCTAGGAGTATACACATTCAGATGGAAACATCCCAGGTTGGAACATCTAAACCAATCATCATGTGAAGGATAAAAGATGAAGAGTCATCCCTAGAGAGTTATCTAATTCTCATTGAATGCTGTGTGAGCTAGAAATAAACCATGGTTGTGTTTCATCACTGAGATTTGGGGGTTGACTTGCTATCACAGTATATATAACCCATCCTGACTAATAAAATAAATGGTGAATAATAAAGGTGTCTTTCAATTTTAAAAATCTACCTGAGTTGAATACCATGAAACAGTACAAGGGCAATTATGAACAGCCCTCTGAAACCTTCGAAAGAGAGGACGTGAAGTTGCCTTTAAAAGTTATCCCAAAGAATTAACACTTATGGATCTGAGAAAAGACTCTTGAGTCAGAGATGTAAGACATTTTTACTCATGGAAACGGATCTTTATGGTTGAGTCTTTCCCCTTGCTCCTCGAATCCCACGAGGCTGATCCAGTGTAGGCCAGATGGATACTACACACAGCACACTGGTGTCACAGATGAAGAAGGCTGAGGGCAGGTAACCCAAACCTTCTATCATGGGCAGGAAGCAAACCTGCCTGATCTTTGCTCTGGAAGGGGACATTATCTTTATTACACTGAAAAATAAGGACATCTGTGATCTGTTAGAAGGAAAGACAATATCTTCATCTTTCAAAGATATTCTCTGCATGAATATCCTTGAAAATATAATGTGGAATTAAAGGGTGTCGATGGCACCCCACTCCAGCACTCTTGCCTGGAAAATCCCATGGACGGAGGAGCCTGGTAGGCTGCAGTTCACAGGGTCGCTAAGAGTCGGACACCACTGAGTGACTTCACTTTCACGTTTCACTTTCATGCATTGGAGAAGGAAATGGCAACCCACTCCAGTGTTATTGCCTGGAGAATCCCAGAGACAGGGGAGCCTGGTGGGCTGCCGTCTATGGGGTCGCACAGAGTCGGACATGACTGAGGCAACTTAGCAGCAGCAGCAGCAGCAGCAGCAGTGTCTTGCTCACAAGATGTGCAGACAAAGGAGAGATTCATAGAGTATTGTCTCCCACCAGTCATAATGGTAAATAACCAATCCAATGTCTACATACCTACTTTGTATGGGTCTATAATAATCTACTCAGCTCTATCTCCAATTTACTTATAAAGAAAATGTAACTGTTTCATCTCCATAAAGAAATGCCTTTGGTTACCTTTCTTTCAGTCAACTTCTGTTATAATGGGATTATGGAAGAGAGGAGAAATTAAGTTCAAATTTAAGCTTTATCACTACCCAAATGCCCTTTTGATCGACTTATTAACCTCTATCTCAAAGATTCTCATATTTCATAGATATAGCAACAATTTTGGCAAATTTTCATGTGCAGTATTTCCCTCTTTCCCTTGGGTAAAATTTCCCTTCAGTTGATTTAAATGGGATAGCAGGGCTTTTTTCCATACTCATAAAATTACAAGAAGCGAGACTACATGCAAATTCCAGCCAATGGCCAAGTGAGTTATCGAGTCGCTGGCAAAGTCATTAAACGAGAACAGCAGCTGTCAGACTGGGCTCAGCAACACCTATGTGTTCAGTAAGAACTTGGCAAACCCCTCAAAGCACTGTGCCTGGGTAGAACTAGAAGCTTGTGAGACAGACTCAAATACAATGGAATAAATGGAGTAATGGTCTATGTACAGAAAACCAAATGTGTGTGTGTCATCTATGATAATGGAAACTCTGAGGATTAGATAGCTACATGATACTCTGACTAATTTGTCAGCATTTCAGTGTATTAAGGCCTTCAAAACTATCTAGGGACTCAAGCCTCAGACACCAGGCAGTCTTTGGTGTAACACAGTTTGAAGGGCATTGCAATTTAGGCATATTACTGCTTAAAGAGAAATACTTTTACTTTTTAAAAGGTTTGCTTTAAATTTTATTTTATAGATATCTTAAAAAGTTAAACTTTCTTTGCTTTAGCCCTGTAGAAAGAAATATTCCTTCACCTCAACAACATGCAGTAAAATAGAGAGTATATTCCCAAATTAAACATAAAAAAATTATAAGACAGAACAATAGTAGTTAACTCTCCCTTAGCTTTCATAAAGTTGATGGGGAAAAAATACTTAGAAAAAAGAAAATGAATCAAAATTTAGATAAAAATGTGAATATTTCTTTGACAAAAAACACTTCTAAAGTAATAAGATAAACAACTTATTAGGGACTATATTTGTAGCAAGTATTTAAGAGTTTAATCACAGAAATGACCTACAAATTTCTAAGAGAAATCCTAAGATGCTAAAAGTTCAACCATCAAAGGACATGAACAAATAACTTGCAAAAGAGAAAATGAACTATAGTTTATATATTAATGGTAGTGGAAAATACTATTATGAGGAAAGTAATTTGGCAACATGTATCAAAATGATAAAATATCCACTAATTTTATAAATCTATCTCAGTGAAATAATGTTAATATCAGAAAAGGCTCATGTACATTATATGTAGCTATTTGGAGACTGTCTAAATGATCAGTGATACATACATAGTTAAGTAAACTATGAACTTGCACTCATTGATTACCCAACTATTTTACAGGGTGGCTTAGGAAGTCTAATTATATGACACAAAAAGAAATTATGACTAATTAACAGAAGCTGTTTAGCACTTATGTAACTTGATTGCAATTATGCATAAAAGAAAATGACTAAAAATAAAGATATTCAAGTCACAATCATTTCTTTCACCAGGACCTGTGTATGATTGATATATATCTTTTCCTAATTTCTAATTTTTTCTAGGCACTTAATATTTGAATTATTAAACATTTCAAATAAATATGTCAAACAGACATTTGTAGCCTTGTCCATCTATATATTTCTGGGAACAACAGGTTTACAAAAAGTATAGATTGAACTATCAAAGCATAAAGTTATATAAATTAATTGCTTTCTGTATATATATATATGCATTGGCTCCCTCATAGCTCAGTTGGTAAAGAATCTGCCTGCAATGTAGGAGACCTGGGTTCGATTCCCAGGTCAGGAAGATCCTCTGGAGAAGGAAATGGCAACCCACTCCAGTATTCTTGCCTGGAGAATCCCATGGACAGAGGAGCCTGGCAGGTTACAGTCCATGGGCTCGCAAGAGTTGGACACGACTTAGCAACTAGACTACTGCTACTACTCTGTGGTGGCTCAGATGGTAAAGAATCTGTCTGCAATGCAGGGGACCCAGGTTTGATCCCTGGGTTGGGAAGATCCCTTGGAGTAGGAAATGGCAAACCACTCTAGTGTTCTTGCCTGGCAAATCCCATGGACAGAGGAGCCCGGTGGGCTACAGTCCATTGAGTCACAAAGAGTCAGACATGACTGAGCAACTAACACATACTATCCATCAAAGCATAAAGTTATATAAATTAATTTCTATGTGGTAATATTATATTCCATCATAATTTATAAATACTGCAGTAGTTCTGGTTTTGTCATTTTAATACGTGATAAGTACTTTTTAAAATCTTTTCCTCTCAAAACTTGTGATCTAACACTAAAGTTTAAAGATATTTTGGGGAAAGGTACAAATGTGTTTTTTAATTTTTCTCTTCAAATGATATTACCATGAATAACCATTTAAATATCAGAAAACTTAATGAACACACCCACTCATAGCATTACAAAGTCAAGATTTAAATAGAAAATCCTGCTGCTGATGTTTCAAACACACACACACTTCATGAACAAAGTATAACATTGAAAAAATGACTTCACTATAAAATGGGACAGACAAAAGTAACGTCTAAAAGGTTACAGTGACGATTAAATGAAATCACATGTCTAAAACATTTGACAATGTGCCTGGTATGTAGTAAACACCCACTACAGATTATAAAGCCCTTGGTCAGGAACAATTTGGGTCATATTACTGCCCTAGTCCTGATCTTGCTCTCCTTATGTCAAGCCTGCAGTTTCCAACCTGCATCAACTTTTTTGTTTTTTGGAGGTTTGCTTTCCCCATGCCAATTCCCACTGGGCAGGTCATTTTCCTGATACAAATGTTGATATATCAACTGAAGGAAGGAAGAAAGCAAGAAAGAGAAAGAAGAGAGGGAAGGAAGGAAGAGAGAGTATTGTCTTCAATTGCTCAAAAGTATTGTCTGCAATTGCTCAAAGCTCAATTAACAAGACATGACTCCAGTGACTCATCTATATGTAGTCCCTCAAGTGTATTTCTATCACTTGTATGCTAGTATTTCTTGTCTCTCTTTCTAGATACTTTTGCACCAATCTGTATAACGCAGGAACTACAGATGTTATAGAGCTCTCCAAAACAAACCGGTGTTTATGAATGCCTTCTGAGGCATGCAGCTGTAAAGCCAGTAACCCTTAGGTGAATACACTCCTGTCTATACAAAAGGATTTCTCTAAGACTCTGCTACATTCTTTTGTTTCATAAAGTTCATTCACTCTTAATTATTTCCTGCCTCTTGATACAAATATTTATATGATTGGGGATTCGTTTTCTCTTGGAGCTGAGCCTAGTCTATCTAACACAGGGCTTTTCTATTTAACTGTTTCACATTTAGTACATGTGTGTTTACTTATATTTGTTAGAAAAATTCAACCACTTACCATATTACTGGATAATGGAGTAAAAAAAATAAAGCACAGTCAATCCAAATTTAAGACCTAATTACTTGGAAGTATTTATCCATAATTTCACTCATTGAATCTATGCAAACTGAATTAAATAAATGTCTTCTATGTGTTCTTGTGGAGTTCATAACCCAAAAAAGATGCTGCTAATAGGTTATATTTTTTGAGTGCTTACATACCCCAGGCATTATTCTAAGTGCTTCATATATATCATTTTATTTAAACTCACAAAAACCCTATGACTTTGGTACCATTATTTCACAAATGAGAGAATCATAACTCAGTGAAATTATTTTTTCCAACAGCATAATCAGGAAGAGATCAGCAAGTTTGACCTCAGAGCCCTGGTGCATACTTACTGTCCGCTACGCCCTTATGTAATAATGGTCAACCTTTGCAGAGTACTCACTATCTCTTCACAGTACTACACAGCTACTCTTCTCAGTATCATATAAGTATGACTCCTTTTGTCGTAACCACAATCCTATAGTCATAATATTATAATCCCCATTTTAGAGATGGGGAAAATGAAGACAGAAAAATTAAGTAATCCCACAACACCATGCGACAGGAACTTTGTTTATTGTTATAAACAATAGTAAAAGAAGTGGAAGTGTTAGTCGTCCAGTTGTCTACAACTCTTTGTGACCCCATGATTGTAGCCCACCGTGCTCCTCTATCCACGGAATTCTCCAGGCAAGAATACTAGAGTGGATTGTCATCCCCTTCTCCAGGGGATATTCCCAATCCAGGGATCGAATGCAGCACCCCCTCCCCACACTGCAGGCAGATTCTTATAAACAATGCCTACTACTAAATCCAACAGTACAGAAGCACCCCAAGCACCTGATTCTTGTAAGCAGTGTGCTTATGTAGGAAAAATTCCTTTTTCTCCTACCCTTTTGTTGAACTATCTATCAGGATGACGAGAAGGAAACTGAATAGTTGTTTTAATTACATTTTTATAAAAATGGAAATTATTTTGGTCAATCAAACTATTTATGCATTTTATTTACAAATACTGAATGTTACCAAAAGAATATGAATTACTGAGATTACCAAATCAAAAGACAAATCTAGCCAAAAATAAAACATCACAAACTGTCCCTGCAAGGATTTGAAAATGTACTAGAAGAAACGTGTTACCACTGATGATCTAATTATGTTCCTGTTTTCCAGCAAAATTTACCAGGAGTAACAATAAGATTCCAATACTTCTTTTTAAAATCGAATTCTTCAGCTTCATCATTTAAAACTGTAAATATAAAGATATGCTATATAATGTGTACAAGCCTTAAAAGTATTTTTTTCTTTTTTCCTGGTAGAACTGATATTGTGAAATTTTGCAAGCTACCTATGATCAATTTCAGAGTTATTCAGAAAAAGAAGTCACTAAGTTTTATTTGTCTGCTTTAATATTTGTAAAAAATTTGTTGTTGTTGTTTAAGTCATGTCCGAATAAGTGAATACAAATGGAATTAGGTAGGAAAAAACACAAACTTATGTCCATAAAATATTAAAAATATTAAACACTATACCTATATAAGCTGAAGTCTTACAAATTTAGAACAATATTCTAAGTATGGAAAAGTGCTCAAGAATAAGTGGAACTTTAAATTTTCTAAGAAAAAAATTTAATAGCTAATACTGGCTACCAGTCATATGTATAAATCATCCCAAAAATCTAAAAATAGAAATGTCTTAAACAGAATGCAAGAAGACATACAGAATGGCTCATCAAGCTTTCCCAGCTAGGAAAATGTGGCTTTCCCATACATCATTCAATAAAAAACAGATGGGGAAAATTGGTTGCCAGAAAGAAAGAGAAGATATACAGCATGTTATAATTATGAGCTTCGAATAAACAAAGAGAGGGAGAAAAATATTTCAAGACAAAAATGACAAAGTTTCTTCCATGAAAGTTATCTCTCCTGAGTAGGGCAAACTAAGGATAAAGTGACATCTTCTCAGAAATATTAAATACCCCTGAAGTGGACATTTTTCAATCATCTAGAAGCCACCCCTCTTTGGTTATAACCAGCAAATGCTCTGTCACTCCTGGTACTTGTGGCTCAGAGGTCCCATCCATGCTCTGGGGACAGACTGAGTGAGTCATGTTGGTTCAGTCCCTCTAGTCTCATGATCAAATCAGGCCACATCAGGGATAGGCATGTCCCTCAAACTGGTCCAATTTAGAGTTAATCCTAGGGTTTGTGCAGAAACTCTGAGGAAGCTGCGCTGTTTTTCACTGGGGTTGAACATAGAAGGCTGTAGATCTAGCGTTAGTGACAGCCATACTGACATCGCAGGGAAGTGGATTGACACCACCATGCAGGACAGCAGACTGAAGAGACAGTGAGACCCCATGACAGCATTTCAGCCCCTTGATCAAACTGCTCCTACAGCAGATGCTCCTCTGGAATTCTGAGTCATGTGAGCCAACAAACATCTCTTTTAGCTTAAGCCAGTTTGGGTTGGATTTTCTCTCCAGTGATCCTAGAAAAGTCCTTAATGGTCAGACTTCACGCTCAGCAAAAAAAAATGAATAACAAAAACTAGAGTCACTGTGGTTTACATAGCACAGTTTCCACACTTGTCAAAACAACTCTGTGAAGTGTCGCTACAATTCCCATTTTATAGATCAGGTTAAATGGGGTCTTAGTCTGTGGGAGCTATGAAAAGAGTATACCACTGGGCAGCTTATAAACAACAGGAACTTCTCACAGTTCTGGAAGCTGGAAGTCCAAGATCCAGGTGCCATCATGAGCCCTCTTCTGGGTTGCAGACTTCTTGTTGAATCTTCACTTGAGGGAAGAGGAAAGTAGCAAGCTCTCTGATACCACTTTTATAAGGTGACTCATCCCATTCATGAGAGCAGAACCCTCATGACCTGGTCACTTCCCAAAGGCCCTATTTCATACCATCATTTCAGGCTTTAGGATTTTGATCTTATAAATTTGGAAGGACACATTCAGACCCTAGCATATGTCTTGCCCAAGATTATACAGCTGGTAATTAGCAGCACCCAGATCTTTCTCCTTTTCAACTTTCAATTAAGGTTAAAAAGACAAAGGAATGCTCAGTGCTATGTCAGGTGGCACAAAAGACATGGTTTAAGTGTAACTTATCTTTCTAGAATTTCCAGGAACACAGACCTACCAACCAGTTTTAGACTCTGGACCCCAGAATTACAGCATTATAAATTTGTATTGTTTGAAGTCACTAAGTTTGCAGTAATTTGTTACAGTGAAAATAGGAAACTAATACATGGGAGCTATATTTTCTTATAAAAACATAAAAATACAAACATTGAAATACTGAGTAAAGTAGGAAGAGTCTCCCTTGCATAGGATTTCTGGAAGCCAAATTCTAATCACCCAGTATCTGTTCTGCATCACCCGGTTCACTTTTTACTAGCCTACTATTAATATTTCCCAGTCAACATTCAAAAACCTGCTTTTATTCTGTATGACATGGAAAACTTCAGGTCAGAAAATGAAGTTTTTAAACATACTTTTACAATAGCATCTAAAACATGAAATGCCCAGGAATAAATCCAATAAAATATATAAAAGACTGCACATGAAACCTTAAAACAATATTGAAGGAAATTAAAGAAGACCTATATAAATATATAAATCATAACTGCAGATTAGAATAACCATATTATAATGTATCATTTATCCTCAAATTGATCTAATGCAACCCACATAAAAGTACCAAGGAAATTTATAAGACAAATTTTACATTTATATGGAAATGCAAAGGGCCAAGAATAGCTAAGACAAACTTAAAGTAGAAGAAAAGGTAGGAAGACTACTCTACTGAAAATCAAGACTTAGAATAAAGGAATAAACAGAGGCCAAGACATGGGCCCATACAAGACGGCCTTTTGGTCTATGACAATAGCAACTTTGCAGAGGCTATCTTTAACAAAAGGACTAGGACAGTTGATTATCCATATGAAAAAGAAAATTAACTTGACTCTTTCCTCATGGCAAACACATAAATCAAAGGAAGTTAGGTTTATATGCTAAGGTAAAAAACAATGGAGGTTTTAGAAAACAATTTAGGATAGTATTTTCATGATTTGGTGCTGAGAAAATTTTATTCATAAATATTATTTAACAGTATAAGTTTTTAATAAATTGGGCTAATTATAATTAAGAATCTGGTCATCAAATGATACCACTAAGAAAGCAAAAAGACAAATGATGAGGACTATGTGCCATATAAATAACCAGAGGAAGGTTGATTCAAAACACATAAAAAGTATTGAAACTGGAGCCTATTATACAGAGTGAAGTAAGCCAGAAAGAAAAACACCAATACAGTATACTAACTAGCATATATATGGAATTTAGAAAGATGGTAACGATAACCCTGTATGTGAGACAGCAAAAGAGACACAGATGTATAGAACAGTCTTTTGGACTCTGTGGGAGAGGGAGAGGGAGAGGGTGGGATGATTTGGGAGAATGGCATTGAAACATGTATAATATCATATTTGAAAGGAATCACCAGTCCAGGTTCGATGCATGATACAGGATGCTTGGGGCTGGTACACTGGGATGACCCAGAGGGATGGTATGGGGAGGGAGGAGGGAGGGGGGGTTCGGGATGGGGAACACGTGTACACCCGTGGCGGATTCATGTTGATGTATGGCAAAACCAATACAATATTGTAATTAACCTCCAATTAAAATAAATAAATTTATATTTAAAAAAAGAGTTGCTTATTAGAATAACTAAGTCATAGGGTCTAATATACAAGATAGAAGCTATAGTTAATAATGTTAAATTGCATGTCTGAAAGTTGCTAAGAGAGATCTGAAAAGTCCTTATCACAAGAAAAAAATGTAATTATATATGATGACGGATATAGACTAGACCTATTTTAGTGATCATTTCTCAAAAAACTTGATCCTTGACAACATGGGTTTGAACAGTGCAGGTATACTTATTCATGAATATTTTTCAAAAAAATAAACTATTCCAGATCCATAGGTTCCACATCCATGTGCCTTGATTTAAAAAAAGCATTCTTCCAAATCAAAATGTACAGGAGAAACGGTCTAATTAAAAATGAACAAAAGTCTTGAGCAGGCACTTCACGAAAAAGGAAATTCAAAACTAAATAACATAGGCAAAGGTACTCAACTTTATTATTCAGGAGATCCACACTAAGCCATTTCACACCCACTAGACTAGCAAACATTTAAAAAACTAACAATACCAGATATTGGCAGAGATATAGAGTAGTAATTTATGTGCGATGCCAGTAGAATCATAAATGGATGCAACCAATTTGGAAAACAGCTTATTATTGAACATACATACATTGAAAATATTCTATGACCAGTAATTCCACTCCTACACGTATGACCCATATAAATATGTACATATATGCACCAAGAGATATACAAAAGAATGTTCTTAATAGCATTATTTTTCAATGGTCGAAACTGTGAAACAACCTTAATGCCCACCGACAAAAAAATGGGTAAAGCAGGACTTCCCCGGTGGTCTCTTGGTTAAAACTCTGCGCCCACAATGCAGGGAGCCCAGATTTGAACCTTGGTCAGGGAACTAGATACCACATGGTGCAAATGAAGATCCTGCATGCCTCAGTGAAGACCTAGTACAGCCAAATAAATAAATAATAATTTTTAAGTGGGTAAAGAAACAAATATATTCATGCAATAAAATGTTTCAGTAAAAATTAACAAATATCAGCTACACAAAACAACATGGATGAATCTCACAAATGTAATATCAAGCAAAAGAAGCCAGGCACAAAAGAATGAATATCATATAACGTCATTTACATAAAATTCAAAAACAAGCAAGACTAGACGTAGTGTTAATGAATGCGTATTAGATGACAAAACTGTAAAACACAGAAGTGATTATTATTATCAACAGAATGTTTATTTTTAAGAATAAGAATGAAAAGTGTGAATAGGTAGGGTAATGAAAATATTGGCTCTTGATCTGGCTCATTCATTTGTGTCACTTTTTTTTCAAAATTAAATAATTTTTTTAAAGTTATGCAGAAAGGGAAATAATTATATTTTACCATGTGGCTTAGATCTGAATATTATACATACATTATAACATGATAATGTAACATGATAATATTTACCAATATATTAATCTGGAAAAAATTAGAATATAAATCTATGAAGAGAATGGGGGCCAAGAATATATTTGTGTGTTCAGGGAAGGGAATTAAAGAAAAGTAAGTCCTTAGCTTCCTTAGTGCAAAGTCAACAGATAATACCTAAAATTGAGAAAACCAGAAGTAGCAATACAAGCATGTTATTTAGAGATATGGAGATAAACAAAAAAGATACTCTAGAAAAACAAAAAATTACTACCTCTGGAAGAGACGAAATTAAGAGCCAGAGACAAGTGTTATAGACCTAACTGACTCTTTAAATTATGTTCATATCAGGCAGAAAAGGCCAGGTTATGATGTGATAACAAGCAATCTTCAACCTTGGACCCAGAGCAAAAGCAAGAAGTAAACTTTTTCTGATTAAGGTTATTGAAATATACAAATTTAAGATTATTGACTTATACGAATATCTTTAAACTTAGTTATAGTGTATGTTTCAAGATGGCCACAGCAAGATCTCTCATTCCACATGTTCTTCTCTTAATGTGATATTGCCACTCTTTCTACAGGGTCTGTGGGCCTCTGTTCCCCTTGATTCTGGGTGAGACTATGACTACAGCCTATAACAACTGGCCAAAACTCACACAAGAAGGAAACAATCCGAATGGGATCACATAATATTACAGAAATCGAATCAATAATTAGTAACCTTCAACACAGACAGCAGCATGCACAGATGGATACACTGGTGAATTCAATAAAATACATAAGGAAGAAATAACCAATTCTCTACAATTTATTCCAGGACAGAGGCAAAGGGAATGCTTTCTGACTTATTTTATGAGACCAGCTCTATCCTTATACCAAAACCACACAGAGATATTACAAGAAAAGAAAACTACAGACCATTATGTCTTGGAAGCAACATATGACCTTCATTAGGAGTGGGGTAAATGGCCTTCAGTAGGAGTGGGATAAATAAAATGGGGTACATCCAGACAATGGAATATTATTCAGCATTAAAATGAAGTGACCTATCAAGCCATGAAAAGACACAGAAAGGAAGCTTGAATGTAGATTACTAAGGGAAAGAAAATAATCAGGATAGGCTAATTACTTACTGTATGATCCCAACTACATGACATTCTGGAAAAGCCTACGGGACAGTAAAATATTCAGCGGTTGCCAGTAACTGGGGGAAAGCGGTGAGGTGAATAGGCAGAGAATTTTTAGGGCAATGAAAAATTGCCCTAAAAAAATTGCCCTATAGCATCTGTATGATGCTATAATGATGAATCGTGTCATTAAACATTTGCCCAAACCCATACAAAGTACAAAGTACAGGGATTCCCTTGTATCTCAGTCGGTAAAGAACCCGTTCCTGGGTTGGGAAAATCTCCTGGAGAAGGAAATGGCAACCCACTCAAGTATTCTTGCCTAGAAAATTCCATGGGCAGAGGAGCCTGGAGGGGCTACAGGCCATGAGTTTGCAAAGAGTCCGACACGACTTGGCGGCTAAACCACCAATAGAAAGTACAATACCAAGAATGAACTTTAATATAAACTGTGGACTTTGGGCAATTATTGTATGTCATGTAGATTCATCAACTGTAAAAATGTACCACTCTTGTGGGGATGTTGATAATAGGGAGGCTTTGTTTGTGGATAGGCTGAGGTTATGCAGGAATCTCTTAATTTTGATTAAGAGATTTTAATAAAATCTCTTCCTCTTAATTTTGTTGTGAAATTAAAATGCTCTAAAATAAACAGTCTTTAAAAAAGCAAACAAATATGTCATAAAAGGTAGCTAATTTTAAAATAATAAATTCATTCATTACAATACAAACCCTCTCTCATGATATTTTAAAATATCTAGTTAGAAGAAACCATTCTAAAACATGCCAAAATTTCTGCCATTCAGTGTTCCTTCTTTAGGTGATAATCCAAACATTATTTTCTGAGAGTTCATTCTTGTCATCCTACTTAGCTTTTATAACTGGATCTGACAAACACTTTAGTCACTCTGAAGATCTCCTGAGTTCCAGGTGTATTCCCAGTAACTCTCATGAAGAAGCTGTGCTGTGCTGTGTGCTTAGTCATTCAGTCGTGTCCAACTATTTGCTGCCCCATGGACTGTAGCCCACCAGGCTTCTCTGTTCATGGGATTCTCCAGGCAAGAATACTGGAGTGGGCTGCCATTTCCTACTACAGGGGATCTTCCTGACCCAGGGAAGGAACCTGAGTCTCTTGCATCTCCTCAGTCTCCTGCATTTGCAGGGAGGTTCTTTACCACTAGCACACCTGGAAACCCTCAAGAAGAAATTTCTAAAATCACCTTAATAATCAGGACCAATCTCATCCATGTCACAGGATCAGACTCATCAGAGCTTTGTTTCTCAGGAACAACCTCCAGAATCACATCATAAAATTGACCTGCTAAGAGAGCTGCTGCTACTTCTGTGGAAATGGTTAATCTATTTAAAAAAAAAAAAAAAAACTTTACTAGTTTTCCCTTTCAAATTCTCTCATATATCTGAGTTCAAAGACTACTAACTCTCCACATTAATGAAAGCTAAGAGAGCTTGGAAAAATTCTTAAGGAGATGGAAATACCAGACCACCTTACCTGCCTCCTAAGAAATCTGTATGCAGGTCAAGAAGCAACAGTTAAAACCAGACATGGAACAACAGACTGGTTGCAAATTGGAAAAGGAGTACGACAAGGCTGTGTATTGTCACCCTGCTTGTTTAACTTATATGCAGAGTA
Source organism: Bos taurus (assembly GCF_002263795.3). Taxonomy (NCBI): domain Eukaryota; kingdom Metazoa; phylum Chordata; class Mammalia; order Artiodactyla; family Bovidae; genus Bos; species Bos taurus. Next base: position 24,519,826 of record NC_037339.1, read on the forward strand.
CATCATTCAAAATACTGGGCTGCATGAAGCACAAGCTGGAATCAAGATTGCTGGGAGAAATATCAATAACCCCAGATGTGCAGATGACACCACCCTTATGGCAGAAAGCGAAAAAGAACTGAAGAGTCTCTTAATGAAAGTGAAAGAAGAGAGTGAAAAAGCTGGCTTAAAATTCAACATTCAAAAAACAAAGATCATGGCATCTGGGCCATCACTTCATGGCAAATAGATGGGGAAACAATGGCAAGTGACAGAATTTACTTTGTAGGGCTCCAAAATCACTGCAGGTGGTGACTGCAGCCATGCAGTTAAAAAACGCTTACTCCTTGGAAGGAAAGCTATGACCAACTTAGAGAGCATATTAAAAAGCAGAGACAGCAAAAGAGACACTGATGTATAGAACAGTCTTATGGACTCTATGGGAGAGGGAGAGGGAGAGGGAGAGGGTGGGAAGATTTGGGAGAATGGCATTGAAACATGTAAAATATCATGTATGAAACGAGATGCCAGTCCAGGTTCGATGCACGATACTGGATGCTTGGGGCTAGTGCACTGGGACGACCCAGAGGGATGGTATGGGGAGGTAGGAGGGAGGAGGGTTCAGGATGGGGAACACATGTATACCTGTGGCGGATTCATTTTGATATTTGGCAAAACTAATACAATTATGTAAAGTTTAAAAATTTAAAAAAAAAAAAAGCAGAGACATTACTTTGCCAACAAAGATCCATCTAGTCCAAGCTATGGTTTTTCCAGTAGCCATGTATAGATGTGAGAGTTGGACCGTAAAGAAAGCTGGAGCACTGAAGAATTGATGCTTTTGAACTGTGGTGTTGGATAAGACTCTTGAGAGTCCCTTGGACTGCAATAAGATCAAACCAGTCAATCCTAAAGAAAATCAGTCCTGAACATTCATTGGAAGGACTGATGCTGAAGCTGAAGCTCCAATACTTTGGCCACCTGATGCAAAGAACAGACTCCTTAGAAAAGACCCTGATACTGGGAAAGATTGAAGGCAGGAGGAGAAGGGGACAACAGAGGATGAGATGGTTGAATGGCATCATCGACTCGATGGACATGAGTTTGAGCAAGCTCCAGGATTTGGTGATGGACAGAGAAGCCTAGCGTGCTGCAATCCATGGGGTTGCAAAGAGTCAGAAATGACTAAGCGACTAAACTGAAGAGAGCTGTATTTGAAATGCTAAACATTAGAGTGAAAAACTTTAGCAAGAGAAATAAACTGTGAAAATAAATAAATCAGTCAATAAAGAGAAATAAGTGCATCTGGTTTTTAAGGAGCAATATCTACCAGCTAGAACTTTTACTCAGTAGTCAAATATTCTCCATAGAAAACAGCAAATAAGTAATTGGATTCTGAGTAACTTCACTAAACAATCTATTCTGTCATCACTTGTATGCTAAAGTCAAATGTCTTATTGATTAATACATTATATAAATTTGGCAAATCTCTGTTGTCTACTCTGTTCACATCAAGAGATTACAAATTTTATTAAAAATGTATTTAGCAAGTCATTTCAGGACCTAACAAGATAAAGTGAATAATGTTTCAGAAAAGTTGATACAACAAGCAATGCATTCCTTTATTTTTATATGTCTGGAAACTTTTAATCATATACATAAATGGTTTTAAAATCATATTTAAGTTTATGAATCACATGAACTAACAGTTATTATAACTGACATGAGAATTTAAAATGTGAGTTCTTGCAATAACCATAATGGATCAAAAATACATTCTTCCCTTCTGTATTGAATAAGCAATAGCCACACACACACACACACACACACACACACTCACACACACACACACACAACTCTACTAATCAGCCCAAAAAAACATTAATTTTTCTTAAGTTAACAGAGTCATAGGGAAATTCAATACTTTTTCTTACTTTTTTCCTTTCTCATGTAGTAAGAGTTAAAGAACACTGAAAAAGCAATCTTGACCATAGAATTTGATAGATTAAGTCTGAATTATTACTTAAACTTCCAGTTGTAAAAACAAATCCCTGCTACAAATTTATCTAGGCTTTTTTTATTATGTGTTTCTCCCACTGCAGGCATAAATATCATTTGAGTCTTCCTGCATGCGTGTCCTTCTTTGATAGATGGCTTAGTACCAAAACCTTTTATTTTTTCAGAGTAAGCACAATTTCCAAATCCTATGTAGTCTGATAAATATGCTATGAAAGATTGGTCAGCACTGATGCAGACAGCCAAGTTCTGCACTGGTAAGAAAGAAAATAAGGTGATGGAGAAAGAATCTGTCCTCTGTCTCTACCCAGAAATACTAGATATTGTGAATTCTAGGGTCCATGGGCAGTAACTTGCAATTTGAGAATTACTCACACCAGTAGAATATCAATGATGCAGAAAACAAACTGCCTTTGGCTCAGGATCCACTTGTTACTACCATCTATTCCCTGACTCCCATAGAGGAGTGGGAGAAATATAGGAGTAAATGTAAACATATGAATCTGAGCCCTATCTGGCTCCATTATACTTTTAACAGCGAGTGGTTGGCTTCTATATGCAATGAATAAAGAGAAGATTAGTAACTCTCATCAATACAATTCATCTCCTCCATCTACACAAATTCAACCCTTTAGGTGGAGTCCTGAAGCACCACCAGGGCCCTCTATTCAACCAGAGTAAGGCTGTGGGTACTTGATAAAATTCACCTTTAAAAAATCTTTACAAATGCTTTTTGCTCAGGCTTCCTCTCTACACTCCTTATTCTCTCATCCCAGTCTGATTGTCCTGTTTCCTTCCCATTCCCTCTTACTTAGGACTCTCCACTTGGAGCGTGATCTAGTTGTTTATTTTACCTGGACCCAATTTCACTCCTGTCCCCTTGCTGTTCAGTTGCTAAGTCGTGTCCGACTCTTTGCGACCCCACGGACCACAGCGCACCAGGCTCCTCTGTCCTTCACTATCCCCTGGAGTTTGCTCAGACTCATGTCCATTGAATCAGTGATGCCCTGTCCTTTAGGTACAGCTTTTAAGACCACTGACCATGGTTTCTGGAGTCCCTGTTGCCACACCAAATCTAGTTCCTATAACTATGATGCCCAACACAAGTCTCAAGAAGAGTTTCAATATTTCCTCAAAGAAAGTACAGAGTACAAGGAGAAAGAAGCAGTCTGTTTCCCTAAGTCAAAGGCACCCCTGAGTTAATAATAATGAAAAGTGGAGTTAGATGCTTCACATATGACCTTCACCTATAATAGGTATTTAGCCTCAGAAGCATAAGACTGCAAAGAAAACAAAGGCATCTTTGAATGGAGGAAAAGTAATACAAAATACATTTTCATTAAACCACTGCTCCCACCAGTGGTAACCTTTTATTGGTCCCTTCATAGAAAATGCTCAAAAGTTAATCTCTTTAATTAAACTTTTAAAATAAATCTATTTAAAAAGATGCATTAAAATTTAAAATTTCAGATTGCAGTTTAAGTAACAACCACGTAACAGCTTAAAAGGAGCTGAATTGGAATTCTATGATCTACATCACACTTGAACCTATAGGGGAGATTTAAAATATATTCCTAAATTGCATCCCAATCTGCCAAATCAAAATCTCCATGGGTCAGGATAAGAAGTCCTTTTAAAAAGTGGTATTAGCAGGCCCTGAAGGAACCTTTGTCAATCCCTGCTCTAAGAGTGAAGCTGTAGTTCTCTTGGTGCACCTTGCCTCAAAACTGCCAAAAAAACAAGGAATAGAAATGCCAACCCCAAGGAAATCAAAATGAAAGACTTAACATAAATCTACTGGTTTTTATTGACTCTAATTGATCAAAATGTTTTTGATACCTATTTCCCATTTTACAACCTTGTTGTAGTATAATACTTAAGAATGTAAAATTGAGATACAAGTGATCTGGTTCCACTTCAGGCTCAGTCACACCCTAGCTCCATGACACTCAGAAATGTCCTCTGTTCTTCATTTTCCTCAGCTGAAAAACCCAAAAATAATGTTAGTATCTGCTTCACAGAGTCACTGACAAGACTAAATTACTACTGCTGCTGCTGCTAAGTCGCTTCAGTCGTGTCCAACTCTGTGCGACCCCATAGACTGCAGCCCACCAGGCTCTGCCGTCCCTGGGATTCTCCAGGCAAGAACACTGGAGTGGGTTGCCATTTCCTTCTCCAGTGCATGAAAGTGAAAAGTGAAAGTGAAGTCGCTCAGTCGTGTCCGACTCTTAGCGACCCCATGGACTGTAGCCCACCAGGCTCCTCGGTCCATGGGGTTTTCCAGCCAAGAGTACTGGAGTGGGGTGCCATTACCTTCTCTGGACTAAATTACTAAATACATGCAAATTGCTATAAATAATTCCTGGAATATATAAAGCATTCAAGACTCTGAGTTATGATTAATATTATTTTCATCATAGCATTGGTGTGGGAGTTAAACAGTTGGAAATATATCAGGTTCAAGTTAATGTATATCAGGCTATAAAATACTGCATACTACTGGGACTTCTCTGGTGGTCTCTGTGGGACACTGGCAAACAAACAGATCCTTAAAAACAGTCCCATTAGAACTTCTTGGTGGTCCAGTAGCTAAAATTTCCCCTTCCAGTGCAGGAGGTGAGGGTTCCATCACTGGTTAGGGATTTAAGAACCCACAAACCTCACAGCCAGAAAACCAAAACACAAAACAGAAGCAATATTGTTACAAATTCAATAAGGACTTTAAAAATGACTCACATCAAAAAAATTTTTAAAAGCCCAAGTGTTGCAAATTACTATTTCCTTTCACAGATATTAAAATGTCTTTCTAGTTTATCGAAACCAAAATGTTCACACACAAAAGTAATGAATAATAATGAAGTACAGCATATATCCCACTTCTGACACATTCTTGTTTGGGCTTCTTGGTGGCCCTAGTATAAAAAACCCACCTGCCAGTACAAGAGACATAAGAGATGCAGGTTCAATCCCTGGGTCAGGAAGATCCCTTGAGGGAGGGCATGGCAACCCACTCCAATATTCTTGCTTTGGAAATCCCATGGACAGAGGAGCCTGGCGGGCTATAGTCTATAGGGTCACAAAGAGTCAGACACGACTGAAGCAACTTAGAACACACACATAGCATATATATATATATATATATATATACATATATATATGTATATATACACCCTGTATATGTGTATACTTCCAAGACTAGTAAAATTGAGCACATAATTTTTAAAAAGTAGAGAGAGGTTTTGGTGAATTTATTTTCAAATTGTCTGCTTTGCTCTAGAGAATCTTAATTTCTCAAAAATAATTCTTGCCCAAGTAAATATGCCCCATGACACATGAATGATAAACACATGAATGATAAATGCATACTATGGAAGATTTTCTTTCCAAAAAACAGTTATCAACTGCTTAAATAAAGTCCCACAGGGCAGAAGAACACCATATGCGTGGTCAAGTCCTGTGTTTCTCATTTCTGTCATTTAATTGCTCTGTATTTGTATCTGGCTTTACTGCAGGAAAGTTTTATGCATGGAATTTGCCTCAAAGCTGAGGATAATAGACTCTCTTCTTTCAGATTTATTCTATACAGCACAATTTTCTGGGGGAAAAATGTGTAAAACTGCTTTGTGGCAATATATATGGAATCAAGAGTAAAATAATAAAAAGAAAACATTGTCCAAAGGAAATTTCAGTGACTGAGTGAAACCCTCTGTCAGACATATTTAACTTCATTTAAACACGCCACTTATTATTTATAGTTTTTCAGAGTATAGATGTGAATCAGGAACCAAAAGTGCATTTATTAAGTAGGGATACTTGAAAGTCATGTACACGTGTCAGAAATGTATTGTGTTAAGAACTGAGGAACCCTACTAACTCCCACCCCTTCAAAAAAGGCAGGCTACCTGCTATTCTTTTATATTCTAGACCAATTTTGTTATTTTACCCTCTACCTTTTGACGAATGCATAAGTTTTTAAACAAAAGATACAGAATTACAGAAATCTTTCCATCTTAGCATGAAAACGTAGGAGGACTAAAACTGCTTCTCAATCCCAAAAGAATTAACATGGAAAACTGATTACTACTAATTTATTTTTTATTCATGTCCTCATTTTTTATTTTAAATTTGTCTTAATTACAATATAAAACATGCTAAAAAGAAACAACAGAATACATATATACACCAAAAGACATTCCAGAATGCTCAAACCAGTGCTACTCAGCATAGCACTAAACGAGAAATGACCCAAATCTCTAGAAACAAGAGAATGGATAAATTAATTCTCACATATTCATACACTGAGATACTAAAGATCAATGAAAACAATCAGAAAAATTAAAACATGATGAATGAGTATTACAAACATCATAATAGGAAAACAGACACGAGAGTATAATCTCTATTGTTGTTTTTCTATAGAATACAAATAAGTTTAATTAATTGATTTTAGAAATCAATTTGGGGTAGGGGAAATAGTGCTTTTTTTTCAGCGGTAGGTGTATTTATTTTTATTGGAATATAACTGCTTTACAATGTCATTAGTTTTCTGCTGTACAACACTGGTAGATCAGCTATAAGCATACATATAACTTCTCCTTCTTAGAACCTCCTTCCCACCCCCTCAGCCCTGTCCCTCCCCTCTAGGTCGTCACAAAGCACCGAGTTGAGCTCCCTGTGCTATCCAGCAGCTAGCTTCCCACTAGCTATCTATTTTGCTGCTAATTTAAATCTATTTTGAGGGTTCCTATTCTGACATAGTAGCTCCCTAGTTTTTCAAACATCCCCCTCTTTCTTAAAACTCAAGAGCATGTGGGTGCTTGCAAAGATGTCATGAGGGAACTTGTCCAAGAAAGATGATGCCAAATAGGGAATTCCACTGCAAAATAGGACTGAGTCTGAAAAAACATTACAATAAGTTTGCTATACACTACACCACTTGCCTTAGGGATCAACTGGTGTGGAGGTGGGGGGGTCAAAATGAGATTGTCTAAGAATAACTTTCCAGAAAATTTTCTGGCAGTCTAGTGGTTGGGACTCCAAAGACTTCAATGCAGAGGACATAGATTCGATCCCTGGTTGGGGAATGGAGATTCCAAGCACTGCACTCTGCAGCCAAATAAACAAATAAGAAGAATCTTCTAATAACTGAGGAGAGGGCATTTAGATTCATGCCCTTCCCTGGTGGCTCAGAGGGTAAAAGCGTCTGCCTATAATGAGACAGACCTGGGTTCGATCCCTGGGTCAGGAAGATCCCCTGGAGAAGGAAACAGCAACCAACTCCAGTACTCTTTCCTGGAAATCCCATGGATGGAGGAGCTGGTAGGCTGTAGTCCATGGGGTCGCAAAGAGCTGGACACGACTGCGTGACTTCACTTTCTTTCACTTCACAAAATCTTGACATTTAGCCAGTATGAGCCAAAGAAGAAAGAGCCCCAGCTAAGGAAAACGGGTTCTCCTTTTCCCTATAACCCCCATTCTCTTTGCTTAGACCCTGAACTAACCAGAAGTGAGGTTTTTAGGTATGTGAAGGAACAATTACTACCAGTCCTTGAGCCCTAGATCTGGCTGGACAAGAGTGGGAGCTGAGACTGTGAGGAGAGAAAACAATGATTAAGACTCCGAGCTTCCAACACAGGAGGCATGGATTTGATCCTTGGTCAGGGAACTAAGATCCCACATGCTGCACCACGCAGCCAAAAAAAAAAAAAAAATTCAATTTAAAAACCAAAAAAAAAAAAAAAAAAGGAAGGAGAAACTTTGAATTGGGTATGAGATTAAAACTTCAATGTAATCTGGGTTGGATATATTTTTAGTATTAATATTTTACTTAGTATATATATTGTTAGTATACTACTTTGAAGAAAAGAAAATCCTCAAAGCTGAAATTTACTAAAGGTTATAGGATCTTCCCTCCTAGCTCAGTTGGTAAAGAATCTGCCTGCAATGATGGAGACTCAGGTTCGATTCCTGGGTCTGAATAGATCCCCTGGAGAAGGAAATGGCAACCCACTCCAGTATTCTTGCCTAGAAAATCCCATGGACAGAGGAACCTGGTGGGCTACAGTCCATGGGGTCACAAGAGTCAGATATGATTTAATGACTAAACCACCATAGGATCTTCCAGAGCTGTCATCCACAGGCAGCGAGATGTGGTGGAGCATTTTTGAAACTAGGGGAATGTGGGGAGGAGGGTAGAGGATAGTCATTTCTTACTTTGTACACCTCTAAGCCCAGGCCATTTAGCAAACAGGTTACATTTATAATAAACCTTCAATCACTACTGTAAACTGTTTCTTCATCCTGTGAAAGAGCCCAAACAAAACAATTTAGGTATTTTCATTTATACTGTCAATTGTGAAATAAATAAGGACACATATATCTTGTTACAGCTTATCTTCCTTTTTTTAAACTTCAAATTCTAAAGCAGTGAAAGATTATTATTTGTTATTACATTTTTTGGAGGTGAGGCAGACAAAATAAATTCTAATTTTATTTTTTAAATGATAAAAAGCAATAAGTATAAAAACCACAGGTATTCTTAGAGCTCACATATTCCTTATTCAGAAGCTTATCGGAGAACAGGCTTTGTGTTGCTTTCTATAAGTAAGCACTTACTTCACAGTAAGCAAATACTTTTGTGTTCATTTATCTAGATGAAAGTGTGACTTGACAAAAAAAAAAGTTTTTGTTAAGGAAATTTATGTTTAATAAAATTACACATATTTTCAGTAACTTGAACTGAATTTTTAGTTCTTGTCTTCCATAGCCAACGGAAAAAATTATTTCCTGCACCAACATCAGGCTGTGTCTCACTATGTATTATCAAGGGGATGAAATCTACAGTCTATATACTCAGACATGCAAGTGTATGATTTTCTGTATTTTAAATTACTTACCTCATCTTGGCTCTCGAGCTGCCTTTCCAACTTTGCCAACTAAATGTACCCTGGTGGTTTTATTTGAAAATTGTCTATTTAGAGTAATTACTCATTTCCAGATTTGTGCTTTTCCTGGAAGAGATTTCCAGATTTCTTCTCAACACAGTCTCTAGGCAGGAGGAGAAGGGGATGACAGAGGATGAGATGGTTGGATGGCATCACCGACTCGATGGAGATGAGTTTGGGTAAACTCCAGGAGTTGGTGATGGACAGGGAAGCCTGGCATACTACAGTCCATGAGGACTGCAGAGAGTCTGCAAAGAGTGTGTCTGCAGAAAGTCAGACACAAAACTGAGCTACTAAACAGAGGTATAAGATAAACTTAAATTTCCAATCAGCAAAGGGTAGGAAGTGACTGGTCCTTACGATTTTCTCTGACTGGACAACTCATCCCATTTGGTGAAAGCACTGACCCCTGTTCTCACTGTATCTGATAAGATATAACTGGTCTGTCTGGTCACTGCTTACCCTAACGTAGCATCCACAGGGATGTAGTTGCTCCCACTTGGTCTGTTTAGAATTAGGCTCATATGTGCTGCTGAGAAAATCATAGAACTTTGCCTTGCCTCCTGAAATGCCACATACTCTATGGCCACGTTATCCCAACCTCAGGCTTCTTATGACTGATTCTCTCAATACTCCTTTCCCATCCTCAGCCTCTATTTCAATATTCAAGGTTCTTTGTTGTAAACAACAGAAGTAGATTTTCCCTGAATAGGGCAGTGTAGGTGAGGGAGAACAGCTAAAGAATATTTTGCATGACTTGAAGGAACACTGAAATGATTATAAGCAAGACTTGAATCTGGGCTTCTAGAAACAGAATCCAAACTATGCCATAGAACTTCTACTTCTGAGAATATACTAGGGATGCAGCAGGTCAACATTCCCATTGAGGCAGTTGAAAAAAAAAATGAATGAATGAACAAGAATTATACTCTTAGGGGGGGCATTCCTAAGGTGGCAGAGGACTAGGACGGGGAGACCACTTTCTCCCCCACAAATTCATCAAAAGAACATTTGAACGCTGAGTAAATTCCACAAAACAACTTCTGAATGCTGACAGAGGACATCAGGCACTCAGAAAAGCAGCCCATTGTCTTCGAAAGGAGGTAGGAAAAAATATAAAAGATAAAAAGAGAGACAAAAGAGGTAGGGATGGAGATCCGTCCCGGGAAGGGAGTCTTAAAAAAGAGAGAAGTTTCCAAACACCAGGAAACATTCTCACTGGCGAGTCTGTGGTGAGCCTTGGAAACTCAGAGGGCAACATAACTGGGAGGAAAAAATAAATAAATAATTAAAACCCACAGATTATGTGCCCAACGGTAACTCCCAGTGAAGAAGCAGCACAGACGCCCGCATCTGCCACTAGCAAGCGGGGGCCAAGCAGGGAGGCGCAGGCTGCATTGCTTAGAGTAAGGACCAGGCCTGAATGCCCCGAGGGCAATCTGAGGGAACTAACTTGAGATAGCAAACCAGACTGTGGGATAGCTATCCCGCGAAAAGCCCCAACCTAAGACAACGCGAGGCCTGCTCACAGAACAAAGGACTGAGCAGAGCTGGCCGGCTGCAGGCTGGCCCATCCCCCTCTGGAGACAGGCAGGTGAGGGCAGCCAGAGCCAGAAGGCGGCAACTGTGGCCCCAAAGAGGCATCATCTACCTCAGAGAGGCATCATCTACAGGCAGGCGAGGGCAGCCAGAGACAGAAGGGGGCAACTGTGGTCCCAGAGAGGCATCATCTACCCCAGAGAGGCATCATGCTACCTTGGTTAGCAGGCTTCATTGCTAACCAAGACTTCTTGGGATTCCAGACGGTCGACATCCACCGGGAAGGTCACAGCCAGAGATGAGCTCCCCAGAAGAGACACACAGCACACCTGAGAAGGTGCGCCTGTTGTATACCCAGAAAACTGAGCGGCAGGGATGGGGGAGGCAATAAGTCACAGCGACTATGCTCACCAAGCACCTAGTCACCTGAGATGCTCAGACTTGGGAAGGGCACAAAATGCAGACCCAACTGAGTCTGCGCCTTTGTGGCGTACCCGAGTACCTGAACCTGAACGGCTTAGACCTGGGAAGTGCATACAACCCAGGGTCAGCCTCACACAGTTCCCGGCAGAGCAACCTAGAGCCTAAGCAGTGTAGACAGGGAAAGCACACACTCCATGAGCCGGGGCAAACCCAGTGTGGCTGAGACACTGCGAGCACACGCCAGTGTTATTTGTTGGCAGTGTTCCTCCTTCCGCACAGCACGACTGAACAGATCAGATCAGATCAGTCGCTCAGTCATGTCCGACTCTTTGTGACCCCATGAATCGCAGCACACCAGGCCTCCCTGTCCATCACCAACTCCCGGAGTTCACTCAGACTCACGTCCATTGAGTCAGTGATGCCATCCAGCCATCTCATCCTCTGTCGTCCCCTTCTCCTCCTGCCCCCAATCCCTCCCAGCATCAGAGTCTTTTCCAATGAGTCAACTCTTCGTATGAGGTGGCCAAAGTACTGGAGTTTCAGCTTTAGCATCAGTCCTTCCAAAGAAATCACAGGGCTGATCTCCTTCAGAATGCACTGGTTGGATCTCCTTGCAGTCCAAGGGACTCTCAAGAGTCTTCTCCAACACCACAGTTCAAAAGCATCAATTCTTTGGCGCTCAGCCTTCTTCACAGTCCAACTCTCACATCCATACATGACCACAGGAAAAACCATAGCCTTGACTAGACGAACTTTTGTTGGCAAAGTAATGTCTCTGCTTTTGAATATGCTATCTAGGTTGGTCATAACTTTCCTTCCAAGGAGTAAGTGTCTTTTAATTTCATGGCTGCAGTCATCATCTGTAGTGATTTTGGAGCCCAGAAAAATAAAGTCTGACACTGTTTTCACTGTTTCCCCATCTATTTCCCATGAAGTGGTGGGACCGGATGCCATGATCTTCGTTTTCTGAATGTTGAGCTTAAGCCAACTTTTTCACTCGCCACTTTCACTTTCATCAAGAGGCTTTTTAGTTCCTCTTCACTTTCTGCCATAAGAGTGGTGTCATCTGCATATCTGAGGTTATTGATATTTCTCCCAGCAATCTTGATTCCAGCTTCTGTTTCTTCCAGTCCAGCGTTTCTCATGATGTACTCTGCATATAAGTTAAATAAACAGGGTGACAATATACAGCCTTGACGAACTCCTTTTCCTATTTGGAACCAGTCTATTGTTCCATGTCCAGTTCTAACTGTTACTTCCTGACCTGCATACAAATTTCTCAAGATGCAGATCAGGTGGTCTGGTATTCCCATCTCTTTCAGAATTTTCCACAGTTTATTGTGATCCACATAGTCAAAGGCTTTGGCATAGTCAATAAAGCAGAAATAGATGTTTTTCTGGAACTCTCTTGCTTTTTCGATGATCCAGCAGATGTTGGCAATTTGATCTCTGGTTCCTCTGCCTTTTCTAAAACCAGCTCGAACATCAGGAAGTTCACAGTTCACATATTGCTGAAGCCTAGCTTGGAGAATTTTGAGCATTACTTTACTAACATGTGAGATGAGTGCAACTGTGTGGTAGTTTGAGCATTCTTTGGCATTGCCTTTCTTTGGGATTGGATGAAAACTGACCTTTTCCAGTCCTGTGGCCACTGCTGAGTATTCCAAATTTGCTGGCATCTTGAGTGCAGCACTTTCATAGCATCATCTTTCAGGATCTGGAATAGCTCAACTGGAATTCCATCACCTCTACTAGCTTTGTTCATAGTGATGCTTTCTAAGGTCCACCTGACTTCACATTCCAGGATTCTAGGAATCAGCGAACTGAAATGGACTGGAATGGGTGAATTTAACTCAGATAACCCTTATATCTACTACTGCAGGCAAGAATCCCTCAGAAGAAATGGAGTGGCCATCATGGTCAACAAAAGAGTCTGAATTGCAGTACTTGGATGCAATCTCAAAAACGACAGAATGATCTCTATTCATTTCCAAGGCAAACCATTCAGTATCACAGTAATCCAAGTCTATGCCCCAACCAGTAATGCTGAAGAAGCTGAAGTTGAATGGTTCTATGAAGACCTACAAGGCCTTTTAGAACTAACACCCCAAAAAGATTTCCTTTTCATTATAGGGGACTGGAATGCGAAAGTAGGAAGTCAAGAAACACCTGGAGCAACAGGCAAATTTGGCCTTGGAATATGGAATGAAGCAGGGCAAAGACTAATAGAGTTTTTCCAAGAAAATGCACTGGTCATAACAAACACCCTCTTCCAACAACACAAGAGAAGACTCTATACATGGACATCACCAGATGGTCAACACCAAAATCAGATTGATTATATTCTTTGCAGCCAAAGATGGAGCTCTATACAGTCAGCAAAAACAAGACCAGGAGCTGACTGTGGCTCAGATCATGAACTCCTTATTGCCAAATTCAGACTGAAATTGAAGAAAGTAGGGAAAACCACTAGACCATTCAGGTATGACCTAAATCAAATCCCTTCTGAGTATACAGTGGAAGTGAGAAATAGATTTAAGGGACTAGCTCTGATAGATAGAGTGCCTGATGAACTATGGAATGAGGTTCGTGACATTGTACAGGAGACAGGGATCAAGACCATCCCCATGGAAAAGAAATGCAAAAAAGCAAAATGGCTGTCTGGGGAGGCCTTACAAATAGCTGTGAAACGAAGAGAAGCGAAAAGCAAAGGAGAAAAGGAGAGATATAAGCATCTGAATACAGAGTTTCAAAGAATACCAAGAAGAGATAAAAAAGCCTTCTTCAGAGATCAATGCAAAGAAATAGAGGAAAACAACAGAATGGGAAAGACTAAGGATCTCTTTCAAGAAAATCAGAGATACCAAAGGAACATTTCATGCAAAAATGAGCTCGATAAAGGACAGAAATGGTATGGACCTAACAGAAGCAGAAGATATTAAGAAGAGATGGCAAGAATATACAGAAGAACTGTACAAAAAAGATCTTCACGACCCAGATAATCACGATGGTGTGATCACGACTGAACAAGTGAACCTAAAAAAAAGTGTCCACCACCGCCCCCTTGTATCAGGGAGGAAATTAGACACTGAAAAGACCAGCAAACAGAAGCTAAAAAAAAACAGAGGAACCACCTTGGAAGTAACAGGTGCAATAGATTAAAACCCTGTAGTTAGTACCCACTACATAGGAAGGGGCCTGTAGATCTTGAGAAGTATAAGCTGGATCAAGGAACTATCTGAAAATGAACTGACCCCACACTCCACACCAACACCAGAGAAAGTCCTAGATATATTTTTACAATTATTATTTTTTAAATTAAAAATTTTTTTTATTTTTAAATTCTCTATTACTCCTTTAATTTCATTTTTATAACCTACTATTACTTTGCAAAAAAAAATCCTGTTTTTTAAAGCAAACTTCATATATATATATATTTTATAATTTTTGTGACTTTGTTTTTTTCTTTAATATTGTATTTTTGAGAATCCAACCTCTAATCTAGATTTTTAATCTTTGCTTTTTGGTATTTGTTATCAATTTTGTACCTTTAAGAACCCAATCTTCAGTACTCATTTTTACTTGGGAACGAGATTACTGGCTTGACTGCTCTCTCTCCCTTTGGACTCTCCTTTTTCTCTACCAGGTTGCCTCTATCTCCTCCCTCCCCTTTCTCTTCTCTTACCCAACTCTGTGTATCTCTTTGTACATTCCAGGCTGTGGAGAACACATAGGGAGCTGATTACTGGCTGGATCTGTCTCTCTTCTTTTCATTCCCCTCTTTATCCTCCTGGCCACCTCTGTCTCCTTCCTCCCTCTTCTTTTCTCTGTGTAACTCTGTGAACATCTCTGAGCAGTCCAGACTGTGGAGTGCACATAAGGAAGTGATTACTGGCTAGCTTGCTCTCTCCTCTTTTGATTCCCCCTCTTCTCCTCCTGGTCACCTCTATCTCCCTCCTCCCTCTTCTCTTCTCCATGTAACTCTGTGAACCTTTCTGGGTGTACATCACTGTGGAGAAACTTTTCATCTTTAACCTAGATGTTTTATCAAAGGTGCTGTATAGAAGGAGAAGTCTTGAGACTACTGTAAAAATAAGACTGAAAACCAGAAGCAGGAGGCTTAAGTCCAAATCCTGAGAACACCAGAGAACTCCTGACTCCAGGGAACATTAATCAACAGAAGCTCATCAAACACCTCCATACCTACACTGAAACCAAGCACCACCGAAGGGCCAACAAGTTCCAGAGCAAGACTTACCACGCAAATTCTCCAGCAACACAGGAACATAGCCCTGAGCTTCAATATACAGGGTGCCCAAAGTCACACCAAACTCACTGACATCTCATAACTCATTACTGGACACTTCATTGCACTCCAGAGAGAAGAAATCCAGCTCCACCCACCAGAACACGGACACAAGCTTCCCTAACCAAGAAACCTTGACAAGCCACCCGTCCAACCCCACCCACAGTGAGGAAACTCCACAATAAAGAGAACTCCACAAACTGCCAGAATACGGAAAGGCCACCCCAAACACAGCAATATAAACAAGATGAAAAGGCAGAGAAATACCCAGCAGGTAAAGGAACAGGATAAATGCCCACCAAACCAAACAAAAGAGGAAGAGATAGGGAATCTACTTGATAAAGAATTCCAAATAATGATAGTGAAAATGATCCAAAATCTTAAAAACAAAATGGAGTTACAGATAAATAGCCTGGAGACAAGGATTGAGAAGATGCAAGAAAGGTTTAACAAGGACCTAGAAGAAATAAAAAAGAGTCAATATATAATGAATAATGCAATAAATGAGATCAGAAACACTCTGCAGGGAACCAACAGTAGAATAATGGAGGCAGAAGATAGGATAAGTGAGGTAGAAGATAGAATGGTAGAAATAAATGAAACAGAGAGGGAAAAAGAAAAACGATTTAAAAGAAATGAGGACAATCTCAGAGACCTCTGGAAGAATGTTTAATGCCCCAACATTTGAATCATAGGAGTCCCAGAAGCAGAACACAAAAAGAAAGACCATGAGAAAATACTTGAGGAGATAATAGTTGAAAACTTCCCTAAAATGGGGAAGGAAATAATCACCCAAGTCCAAGAAACCCAGAGAGTCCCAGACAGGACAAACCCAAGGCAAAACACCCCAAGACACATATTAATCAAATTAACAAAGATCAAACACAATGAACAAATATTAAAAGCAGCAAGGGAAAAACAACAAACAACACATAAGGGGACTCCCATAAGGATAACAGCTGATCTTTCAATAGAAACTCTTCAGGCCAGGAGGGAATGGCAAGACATACTTAAAGTGATGAAAGAAAATAACTTACACGATGCTGGATGCTTGGGGCTGGTGCACTGGGACGACCCAGAGGGATGGTATGGGGAGGGAGAAGGGAGGAGGGTTCGGGATGGGGAACACATGTATACCTGTGGCGGATTCATTTTGATATTTGGCAAAACTAATACAATTATGTAAAGTTTAAAATAAAATAAAATTAGAAAAAAATTAAAAAAAAAAAAGAAAAAGAAAATAACCTACAACCCAGATTACTGTACCCAGCAAGGATCTCATTCAAATATGAAGGAGAAATCAAAAGCTTTACAGACAAGCAAAAGCTGAGAGAATTCAGCACCACCAAACCAGATCTCCAACAAATGCAAAAGGATCTTCTCTAGACAGGAAACACAGAATAAACTCGAACCCAAAACAATAAAGTTAATGGCAATGGGATCATACTTATCAATTATTACCTTAAATGTAAATGGGTTGAATGCCCCAACCAAAAGACAAAGACTGGCTGAAGGGATACAAAAACAAGACCCCTGTATATGTTGTCTAACAAGAGACCCACCTTGAAACAAGGGACACATACAGACTGAAAGTGAAGGGCTGAAAAAAGATATTCGACGCAAATAGAGACCAAAAGAAAGCAGGAGTAGCAATACTCATATCAGATAAAATAGACTTTAAAACAAAGGCTGTGAAAAGAGACAAAGAAGGTCACTAGATGATAAAAGGATCTCTCCAAAAAGAAGAAATAACAATTATAAATATATGTGCACCCAACATAGGAGCACCGCAATACGTAAGACAAATGCTAACAAGTATGAAAGGGGAAATTAACAATAACAGAGTAATACTGGGAGACTTTAATACTCCACTCACACCTATGGATAGATCAACTAAACAGAAAATTAACAAGGAAACACAAACTTTAAACGATACAATAGACCAGTTAGACCTAATTGATAACTATAGGACATTTCACCCCAAAACAATGAATTTCGCCTTCTTCTCAAGCGCACACAGAACCTTCTCCAGGATAGATCACATCCTGGGCCATAAATCTAGCCTTGGTAAATTCAAAAAAATTGAAATCATTCCAAGCATCTTTTCTGACCACAATGCAGTAAGATTAGATCTCAATTACGGGAGAAAAACTATTAAAAATTCCAACATATGGAGGCTGAACAACATGCTGCTGAATAACCAACAAATCACAGAAGAAATCAAAAAAGAAATCAAAATATGCATAGAAATGAATGAAAATGAAAACACAACAATCCAAAACCTGTGGGACACTGTAAAAGCAGTGCTAAGGGGAAGGTTCATAGCAATACAGGTATACCTCAAGAAACAAGAAAAAAGTCAAATAAATAACCTAACTCTACACCTAAAGCAACTAGAAAAGGAAGAAACAAAGAACCCCAGGGTTAGTAGAAGGAAAGAAATCTTAAAAATTAGGGCAGAAATAAATGCAAAAGAAACAAAAGAGACCATAGCAAAAATCAACAAAGCCAAAAGCCGGTTCTTTGAGAAGATAAATAAAATTGACAAACCATTAGCCAGACTCATCAAGAAACAAAGGTAGAAAAATCAAATCAATAAAATTAGAAATGAAAATGTAGAGATCACAACAGACAACACAGAAATACAAAGGATCATAAGAGACTACTATCAGCAACTATATGCCAATAAAATGGACAAACTTGGAAGAAATGGACAAATTCTTAGAAAAGTACAATTTTCCAAAACTGAACCAGGAAGAAACAGAAAATCTTAACAGACCCATCACAAGCACAGAAATTGAAACTGTAATCAGAAATCTTCCAACAAACAAAAGCCCAGGACCAGATGGCTTCACAGGTGAATTCTACCAAAAATTTAGAGAAGAGCTAACACTTATCCTACTCAGAAAATTGCAGAGGAAGGTAAACTTCCAAACTAATTCTATGAGGCCACCATCACCCTAATACCAAAACCTGACAAAGATGCCACACAAAAAAGAAAACTACAAGCCAATATCACTGATGAATATAGATGCAAAAAGCCTTAACAAAATTCTAGCAAACAGAATCCAACAACACATTAAAAAGATCATACACCGTGACCAAGTGGGCTTTATCCCAGGGATGCAAGGATTCTTAAATATCCACAAATCAATCAATGTAATATACCACAGTAACAAATTGAAAAATAAAAACCATATGATTATCTCAATAGATGCAGAGAAAGCCTTTGACAAAATTCAACATCCATTTATGATAAAAACCCTCCAGAAATCAGGAATAAAAGGAACATATCTCAACATAATAAAAGCTATGTATGACAAACTCACAGCAAACATTATCCTCAATGGTGAAAAATTGAAAGCATTTCCCCTAAAGTCGGGAACAAGACAAGGGTGCCTACTCTTACCACTATATTCAACATAGTTTTGGAAGTTTTGGCCACAGCAATCAGAGCAGAAAAAGAAATAAAAGGAATCCAAGTTGGAAAAGAAGAAGTAAAACTCTCACTATTTGCAGATGACATGATCCTCTACATAGAAAACCCTAAAGACTCCACCAGAAAATTACTAGAGCTAATCAGTGAATATAGTAAAGTTGAAGGATATAAAATCAACACACAGAAATCCCTTGCATTCCTATATACTAATAATGAGAAAATAGAGAAATTAAGGAAACAATTTCATTCACCATTGCAATGAAAAGAATAAAATACTTAGGAATATATCTATCTAAAGAAACAAAAGACCTATATATAGAAAACTATAAAACACTGGTGAAAGAAATCAAAGAGGACACTAATAGATGGAGAAATATACCATGTTCATGGATTGGAAGAATCAATATAGTGAAAATGAGTATACTATCCAAAACAATCTATAGATTCAATGCAATCCCTATCAAGCTACCAACGGTATTTTTCACAGAGCTAGAACAAATAATTTCACAATTTGTATGGAAATACAAAAAACCTCGAATAGCCAAAGCAATCTTGAGAAAGAAGAATGGAACTGGAGGAATCAACCTGCCTCACTTCAGGCTCTACGACAAAGCCACAGTCATCAAGACAGTATGGTACTGGCACAAAGACAGAAATATTGATCAATGGAACAAAATAGAAAGCCCAGAGATAAATCCACACATGTATGGACACCTTATCTTTGACAAAGGAAGCAGGAATATACAATGGATTAAAGACAATCTCTTTAACAAGTGGTGCTTGGAAAACTGGTCATCCACTTGTAAAAGAATGAAACTAGAACACTTTCTAACACCATACACAAAAATAAATTCAAATGGATTAAAGATCTAAACGTAAGACCAGAAACTATAAAACTCCTAGAGGAGAACATAGGTAAAACACTCTCCGACATAAATCACAGCAGGATCCTCTATGACCCACATCTCAGAATATTGGAAATAAAAGCAAAAATAAACAAATGGGACCTAACTAACCTTAAAAGCTTCTGCACAACAAAGGAAACTATAAGCAAGGTGAAAAGACAGCCTTCAGAATGAGAGAAAATAATAACAAATGAAGCAACTGACAAGGAATTTATCTCAAAAATATACAAGCAACTCCTACAGCTCAATTCCAGAAAAATAAACGACCCAATCAAAAAATGGGCCAAAGAACTAAACAGATATTTCTCCAAAGAAGACATACAGATGGCTAACAAACACATGAAAAGATGCTCAACATCACTCATTATCAGAGAAATGCAAATCAAAAAACAACAATGAGGTACCATTTCACACCAGTCAGAATGGCTATGATCCAAAAGTCTACAAGCAATAAATGCTGGAGAGGGTGTGGAGAAAAGGGAACCCTCTTACACTGTTGGTGGGAATGCAAACTAGTCCAGCCAGTATGGAGAACAGTGTGGATATTCCTTAAAAAACTGGAAATAGAACTGCCTTATGACCCAGCAATCCAACTTCTGGGCATACACACCGAGGAAACCAGAATTGAAAGCGACACGTGTACCCCAGTGTTCATCACAGCTCTGTTTGCAATAGCCAGGACATGGAAGCAACCTAGATGTCCATCAGCAGATGAATGGATAAGAAAGCTGTGGTACATATACACAATGGAGTGTTACTCAGCCATTAAAAAGAATACATTTGAATCAGTTCTAATGAGGTGGATGAAACTGGAGCCTATT
Source organism: Bos taurus (assembly GCF_002263795.3). Classification (NCBI taxonomy): domain Eukaryota; kingdom Metazoa; phylum Chordata; class Mammalia; order Artiodactyla; family Bovidae; genus Bos; species Bos taurus. The sequence goes on from NC_037339.1 coordinate 24,540,198, forward strand.
ATACAGAGGGAAGTAAGCCAGAAAGGAAAACACCAATACAGTACGCTGCTGCTGCTGATGCTAAGTTGCTTCAGTAACGACCAACTCTGTGTGACCCCATAGACGGCAGCCCACCAGGCTCCCCCATCCCTGGGATTCTCCAGGCAAAAACACTGGAGTAAGTGGCCATTTTCTTCTCCAATGCATGAAAGTGAAAAGTGAAGTCACTCAGTCGTGTCCAACTCTTCAAGACCCCATGGACTGCAGCCTACCAGGCTCCTCCGTCCATGGGATTTTCCAGGCAAGAGTACTGGAGTGGGGTGCCATCGCCTTCTCTGTCAATATAGTATAATAACACATATATACGGAATTTAGAAAGATGGTAACGATAACCCTGTATGTGAGACAGCAAAAGAGACACACATGTATAGAACAGTCTTTTGGACTCTGTGAGAGAGGGTGAGGGTCAGATGATTTGGGAGAATGGAATTGAAACATGTGTATTATCACATGTGAAACGAATCACCAGTCCAGGTTTGATGCATGATAAAGGATGCTCAGGGCTGGTGCACTGGGACGACCCAGAGGGATGGGATAGGGAGGGAGGTGGGTGGGAAGTTCAGGATGGTGAACACATGTACACCTGTGGCAGATTCCTGTCAATGTATGGCAAAACCAATACAATATTGTAAAGTTAAATAAAATAAAAATTTTTAATAAATAAATAAAAATAAAAAGTAAAAAAAAAAGAATTATACTCTTAAAAACATTGTAGAGCTATGAAAACAAAGAGCACTAGAAGGACTAAAAGTCTTCCCAAAACTTGAGAAGGACTAAAAGTCCTTCCCAAGTGAGCTAATAATCTTTTTGTCTCTGGGGGAATCTGTTGATTTTTAAGAGCAGTCCTGAGGATCCAGCTTGAATGAGGCAGAGGTATTCTACTGTGGAAAAGAAATATACTAAGCCTTTGAAGTTCACATGGACTAGGATGATATAACAGATGACTAGAGTTGAAATCATGATCTGTTTCACCCCAAAGGATAATTCTCGAGTTCTGTAGTAGGAAAAAAAACAGACGTTCTAGACTGGAAACAAAGTAAAATATAAGTCTACTAGAGAGAGAAAGCCTGCCTCAAACACTCCACTGGTCTCCCCCTCAGGATCTTTGCCTGATTTTGAAACTAGTGATAGGAAATCAAAGAATCAGACTCAAAAAAATCTGAAAGGCACAACTGAATCTCTAAGTTTCTCAGGGCTGAAAATATAGAGATTTTCCAGGTTTTTAGTCACAAACTTGGGAGGCAGTGCCCAAGTAAGAAGGTCAAAACACAAACTGGATAGGTCTTCCTAAAACTGCAACCCAAACCAACCAACTGCAGTCCTGGACTGGATTGATATAATGGTCTATCTTATTATCTGCCTAACAGAGTAAAGGAGATACTATCTCAGGAAGAAATAACATCACTGAATGGACATTCTGGATCTAAAATATATAATATCAGAAATTAAGATCTAGTGGGAGGTGCTTAACAGCAAAGTAGACACAGCAAAAGATAGGATTACTGAACTCAAAGGTAGGTCAATAGAAAATATGCAATTTGAGGGACAGAGTGAGAGACCAAAAAACAAAACAAACAAACCTAAAGGGCATAAGAAACATGTAAGACACTCAAAACCTCTAATGTACATGTAAACTGAAGTTCAAAAATAGAGGGATTGGATAAATTGAGTCAGAAGTAATATTTAAGAAGTAATAGCCAAAACTTCTGCAAATGCATAAAAGATAGCCACACAAAGATTCAAGAAGCCAGCAAGCCTACAGCAAAATAAGCCCAAACACATCATGGCTCAAAACAAACTGCTGAAATTCCAAGCCAGAAAAAAACTTAAAAGCAAGCAGAGAGAAAAAAACACACACACACACACACACACACACATTATTTCCAGAAGAGCAACAGCAAGACTAACAGCTAACTTTCCAGTGACACCATGGAATCTAGAAGATAATGAAGTGGTATTTTGTAAATGATGGAAGATTTAAAAAAAATAAGCAGGCTAATTTATAATTCACTATCCAGCAGAAATATCCTCCAAAAATGAAAACCAAAATACAGATATTTTCTATAAAAAATAAGAGAATTTTTCACCAAAAGACCCACCCTAAAAAGACATACTATTATTAAAATAACCTTTTTTTTTCAGTTTGCGGTTTGCTAGGAAATCTTTACATTTTTGAATATATGTTACAAAAGCAGGATCTGAGTTTTACGTTGCCATCAAATACTTCATAGGTTCACAAGATAATTTCCCTTCCTGGGTCACTATCATGTCTTTCTACAAAGATATTGAGTAAATGCTACTTTAAAAAAAAAAAAGCTGATATAATGACAACAATTATTTTGTACTTTGTGTTCTGTTGTTCTTGTTTAGCCACTAAGTCATTTCCATCTTTTTTGAGATTCCATGGGCTATAGCCCATCAGGCTCCTCTATCCTGGGATTTCCCAGGCAAGAATACTGTAGTGGGTTGCCATTTCCTTCTCCAGGGGGTCTTCCCGACCCAGGGATCAAACCCATGTCTCCGACATTACAGGCAGATTCTTTACTGTTGAGGCACTGGGGAAGCCCCTAGTAGGCATGCAATAAATAAATACATAAATGTATGAGAATTTCTTAGTTTTCAGCCCAGAGGTATTCAACCAGAAATTAAAGAAAATGCTGACATCTATTTTTAATTGCTTTTTACAGTTTGAAAATAATTTTCACATACATGATGTCTTTAATGCTTACAAACTTCTAGATAAATTAAGAGTATTCAAATATTATATATAAGAAAAGTGCATCTCCAATGAGTTAAACAACATATTGAGTAAAAGTGCATCTTTTCTCAAGCTGGGTGGCAGAAAGTTTGAGAAGAACAAAAAAAGCTAAGCCTCAAAGAGATGAAGTACCCAGCTTTCTTTAGCTAAAATAATCAGTTCTGTCTACTATATGAAGCAAACAACATATGTATGCATATATGATATGTACATCAGTATATGTATTTTTAAACATAAAAATATAAATATTTATATTCTAAAATCACCATGTATTTAACCAATGCGGTCTTTCAATTAGAGAATAGATAAAAGCAAAACCATAAGAATAAAATTTTAACTGTCTAGGAATAGACAGACTTTTGAGTTATTTTAATAATGAAGCTAATGTTTCTCCATTATTTTAAAGTACCTAAAGCAGATTTTTCCTTAATTTCAAATTTGAGGTATTTGGAATAGAAAAGTAATACAACAGATATCTGTGTACCCACAATCAAGTTTAAACAGATATTAAAGTTTTATCATTTTTCTTATTTCTTTTTATTTTAAAGAAAAAATAATTCCCCCATAACTCTCCTCATTTCCTCCCCTAAATTAGCCAATATTCTGAAGTTGATATATTTTATACATTGGCTGTATATACATGGATCTATGAACAACTAATCCTAGTGTTTTTAAACTTTATATAAAAATAAGCTTTGTGACATATTTAAAACACAGTATGTTGGGTATTTATCCATGTTGCCAGCATGTGAAAGTGAAAGTGAAAGTCACTCAGTCATGTCCGACTCTTTACAACCCCGTGGACCATACAGTCCATGGAATTCTCCAGGCCAGAATACTGAAGTGGGTAGCCTTTCCCTTCTCCAGGGGATCTTCCCAACCCAGGGATCAAACCAGGTATCCCGCATTGCAGGCCGATTCTTTATCAGCTGAGCCACAAGGGAAGGCCATGTAGATCTTGTTTACTCACTTCATTTTTTGTGTCATGTTCCACTATAATAATAAACTGCAGTTTACTTAGTTCTTAGACTGATGAACAATTAGATTATTTCCATTTCCTGCTATTGCAAAAACATTGTATGAATATTTTTGACATGTCTCTTTTTGCCACATTTGAGAGTTCTCAAGGGTAGATATACCTGGAGAGATGCCCTTGCTGAATGGAAGGTATGTTCATCTTTAATTTTATTAGATATTGATTAATGGCTCTCCAATTGTGTTATATTAATCCATACTCTCAGTTGTAATGTTAACCAAGCCCCTTTCTTACATCCTCAACAACTCCTAGGGTTACCTGACAATATAATATTTACCATTCTGTGTGCATGCTAAGTCATTTCAGTTGTGCCTGACTCTTTGTGACCCTATGGACTGTAGCCCACCAGGCTCTTCTGTCCATCAGATTCTCCAGGCAAGAATACTGGAATGGTTAGCTATGCCCTCCTCCAGGGCATCTTTCCAACCCAAGGATGGTACCTGGGTCTCTTATTCTTCGGCATTGTCAGGCAGGTTCTTTACCACTAGCACCGGCCCCCGCCCCCCCCACCTCCGGAAGCCATTTACCATTCTAGAGGATGTGAAAGATAATCTCACTATTCTTACAGTTTTAATACACTTGTTTGCGTCTCCTTGTCTGTAAATTGTCCCTATATGCCCTTAAGTCATTTTTCCTTTAGGTTGTTGGCCTTTTCTTTATCGATATGTAGAAATTCTTCTAGAGAATTAGTCCAAAATTAATCTAGAAAATGGTCCTTTTTATTTGTACTGTAAACATTTTCTCCCAATCAGAATAAATAAATAATATGCTACAGGCCTGGGCCAATGAGAAAAACTTTACCTTCCACTAAGCAATAGATCCTACAATTTTCACTGCTCTAATTGCTCTGCCAGGAATACAGCTGTATTCCACGTGCTAATACGACCAGCACCCCCATGCTAGAAATTTAACCTGATAATCATTTCTAATGTCTCTTTTGAGAAAAAGAAAGAGTTCACTTCTCTCTTTGCCCTCTACATCCCTTAGTGTAGCCATCCTTTGATGGCTTTTGTGTGATGATGAAGCTACAAAATAAAGTGAATATATAGCATTTTCATCTTTTTCTAGGCAAGATCATCTTTATTCCACTCAAAAAGAGAAGGCTCTCCCAAGCATAAAATAGTTTAGATGCTGTATGGACTAAACAAGTAACAAAGATCCACTTCATTGTCCCTTATTAGCGTTAATACTTAAAAGTATCCTACAAGCAAGTGAAACCGATTCTAGCCCTGCTTTCTTGGAGTTTTTGATCTAGAATAATTATTCTTTTTATTGCAGCAAAGATAAATAAAATAATTTTCTATGTTTACAATGAATCTTCCAAAGAGAAGAGATAAGGTCTTCATATTCCACTAAGATGAGCTATAGATCATCCATAAACTTATAACTACAATAAATTTCTCAGAGTACACTCAGGACCAAACACAGCACAGAGTTAACTATTCTTTACATAAATAAGACACACTGATAGATTCCCTCTTAGCATCGACCATCTGCTAATCATATCCTTGTATTTCTGACTCACAAAGCCCAATAAAGAAGAAAATAGAACTTCTAAAAATAAGAAACATTGGTTAAACACAAATCTCAGTTTAAATCTTACTTAATTTTTATTGGCCTTGACTTTGGAAAAAATGGTTTAATCACTCCAATCTTTCATTTTTTATATTAAAATAAGATTATGAACATGTACATTGCAGTGTATTTTAAAGATTCAAAATTACAATATCCTAAGATGCCAATTACATTTTTTAAAAAAAGCTTTTAAAATACAACATTAAGGAGCTAAAATATCTTCAATGAAATTTAGAAAGCTACATTTTTTTTCCCTTGGAGAATGGAAGGAAAAACAGGTTAATAAATTCCATCATGGAATTATGCATACCTAGGAATAAATACAAGGAGATGTTTCTTTCCTCTCAGTAATTCCACAGACAATTTGAAAACATGTTAAGAATACTAACACATATATATGGAATTTAGAAAGATGGTATTGATAACCTTGTATGCGAGACAGTAAAAGAGACACAGATGTATAGAACAGTCTTTTGGACTCTGTAGGAGAGGGAGAGGGTGGGATGATTTGGGAGAATGGCATTGTAACATGTATAATATCATTTATGAAACGAATTGCCAGTCCAGGATACAGGATGCTTGGGGCTGGTGCACTGGGATGACCCAGAGGGATGGTATGGGGAGGGAGGTGGGAGGGGGGTTCAGGATGGGGAACACGTGTACACCCATGGCGGATTCATGTTGATGTGTGGCAAAACCAATACAATATTGTAAAGTAATTAGCCTCCAATTAAAATAAATAAATTTATTAAAAAAAAAAGAATCTAACAAATTCAACTTTTAGAACAAGAAACTAAACAAAAAGAAAAAAAAAGAAAATAAATGACTTGTTTGATTTCTTATAGTTAAACAATAAAGACTAGATCTTTGAAATATTTCTTTCATGTTTGTATAAAATGTATTTGGGCTTCATTAAAAAATATTCTCTACCCCTCTGCCTCTGCCCAAGTCTGCGCTGGCCCAGCCCCAGGATGCCTCACGCCTGAGCAGTCCCCAGGCGACCATCTCCAACCTTGTCCCTGGCAGCACCGAGGCCCAGGGGGTGTCTGGTCCAGCAGCTGAGATCCCAGGGAGTGGTGGCCATGGGACCAAGAGCAAGGACAGTGGTGAGCTCAGCTCCTTCCCGCTGGGCCTGGCAGCGCTGGACACCCGGCCGCTGCAGTCCTCTGCCCTGTTGGACAGCAGCAGCAGCAGCAACGGCAGTTCATCTGGACCCAACCCTTCTACCTCCTTTGAGTCCATCACGGCAGACCCCACAGGTGTTTTGGAACTTCCCAAAGAGCTCTCGAAGAATTGATGCTTTTGAACTGTGGTGTTGGAGAAGACTCTTGAGAGTCCCTTGGACTGCAAGGAGATCCAATCAGTCCATCCTAAAGGAGATCAGTCCTGGGTGTTCATTGGAAGGACTGCTGTTGAAGCTGAAACTCCAATACTTTGGCCACCTCACGCAAAGAGTTGACTCATTGGAAAAGACCCTGATGCTGGGAGGGATTGGGGGCAGGAGGAGAAGGGGATGACAGAGGATGAGATGGCTGAATGGCATCACCAACTCGATGCACATGAGTTTGAGTGAACTCCGGGAGATGGTGATGGACAGGGAGGCCTGGCGTGCTGTGATTCATGGGGTCGCAAAGAGTTGGACACGACTGAGCGACTGAACTGAACTGAACTGAAAGAGCTGTCAGAAATCTTCGATCCCCCTCAAGAATGCATGAGCTCAGAGCTCTTGGAGGAGCTGATGTCCTCAGAAGTGTTTGCACCCCTCCTCTGCCTTTCTCCACCCCCTGGACACTACGATTACATCTACAACCTGGTTGAGACTGAAGGTGTCTGTGGCCTCTTAGAGGCACCTGTTCTCAACCTCTGACTGACAGGGGTATGCCTTTCTGGCTGGGACACAGACTGTCTGGCCTGGGGGCTGTCTGGGGACCTCTCCCCGCCCCACTCCCCCATAGCTTGAGAGCCGCAGACTCCTGGCTTCCCCCACCCTTTCCTCACTGCACACTTCTGGCTGCAAGTCCCGCTCCTGCACCAACACCTGTTCTGTGCTGGGAGAGCCAGGGAAAGGAGCGTAGCCCCCTCCACCATGGAGCCAAGTGTTTGCCTCTCCTTTTGGGGGGCCTTACCCTACCTCCTCGAGCCCTCCCAGAGTTCAGGTTCAGCTGCCACCCAGTGGCACAGAACCAAGGACCCTCCATCACCCTCATAGGGCCACTTGTCCAGCCCCACTGCTCTGTACCTGCCAGTCCCTCTCCCTTCCAGGAGGAAGTCTAGGGTGGGGATGGGCCCATGCCAGCATCACCCCTGGCCTCCTTAACTTTCCCCATGCCCGATCACACACCTCCTTTTGTGTGCCCCCTCTTCTGCTGGGCCCTTGGCCCTGAGAACCTGTTGAGGTGGGGGTGCTAACAGGAAGGAATGGAGATTTCTAGCTAAGAATCTGGGCGGCTGAGCCCCTAAGGATTGGCCCAGCCTCCCTCTTCCCCATAGCCCCTCTCCTGTTTATTCATTTACCCTCATTTAGAGCCATTTGCAGAGATTTCAAAAGATTTGCAGTAACGGATGGATTAGATTACTTTTATGCTTTTTGCAACAAAGGGAAAATTGTAATATTTGTACAGTGTCCAAGTGAATAAAGACCATGCCTAAGGCTAAAATATATATATATATATTTAATATAAAATAATATATATTATATATTAACCCTTAACTATTTTATACTTATATTTTAACCCTTAATTATTTTATATTATATATTATATATATTTAATATATAATTTTTTTTTCAACTATCTTCAAGAATCTATAGAGTCTACTCTCAAAACCATATTTTCTGGGGAAAAAAGTGGCCTGGTTAAGAGCAATTATTTTTAATGTGAAAACAGCTTCCATGTCCCTGTCTGTTTCAGGTACTTCCCAGTTGAAGACAATTGACTGAGCGACTTAGCACACACACACACAGATTTGAATCTCACCTGTGACATTAAAACATGTAGGCAACTCAGAACATTTTAAGAAATTGACTTCACCAGGAAGCCATGATTTGTAAATGCAGTTAAGTATGAGACAGATACATCTGACTACATTATGTGTTCACACAGAGGCCAAAATATCACTTCAATTTCTTTATTCGTAAGCATCAAGAAGCAAGAGTAAAATGTGTCTTTCATGTAGATAACATTATGAGGCATTTGGTCAGTAAAAGTCAAAAAAAAGCAAAATGGAAAAGTATATAAATATAAAATTTCAAAGTGCCTAAGCTTTCTACCTTCTACATTTGTACATGTATATATTTACAAACTATACTAGCAAGAAAACAAGAAGCAGCAGTTGAAGGACTTGAGGAACTGTCTAGTTTTCTAAGACATATTTTTCTTTTTGCTTCAGCAATATGAGTCATATTTAAGTGTTCCATTAAAGCCCTAGAAACAGGAAATTATTTTACAGTATCAATTAAACTTTTTATACTATTAAAAACTTATGGGAAATACTTTCCACACACACACTGAAATTTCTTTAACATAGAATATATACTGAAAACTCTCGAAAAAAAATTACCACTTTTATAACAAAGGTGATTGTACTCAAAAATTGACTAAAACAGAACTTTAAAAAATACATTTTTCCCTCTAGTTCTTTGTGGAGTATTTTGCCATAACAAATCCAGAAAGACTGGAATTGGTTACTTAAGCTATTAAGGAATATTCTTCATCTATCAAAGAGATCCAACCAGTCCATTCTAAAGGAGATCAGCCCTGGGTGTTCTTTGGAAGGAATGATGCTAAAGCTGAAACTCCAGTACTTTGGCCACCTCATGTGAAGAGTTGACTCATTGGAAAAGACTCTGATGCTGGGAGGGATTGGGGGCAGGAGGAAAAGGGGATGACAGAGGATGAAATGGCTGGATGGCATCACCGACTCGATGGACGTGAGTTTGAGTGAACTTCAGGAGATGGTGATGGACAGGGAGGCCTGGCATGCTGCGATTCATGGGGTCGCAAAGAGTCGGACACAACTGAGCGACTGAACTGAACTGAACTGATCATCTAAAACCAATGGGAAAACAAAGGGACAAGTGACCTGATCAGGACTGAGTGGAAGAAATGAACCAAAGTTAGAAGCTGATAGCCTCCTGGCATCCGCTGGCAGCCTAATGCTGTTAAATCTACAAAACACTCCCTCCCAGTGGTTGGAAAAGTGGCAAGGAACAGCTGCATACTTTCATATATCATGATTCCCAATCAGCAACAGAATGACACACTAGATTTTAGTAACAAGTCTCACGTTCATTTATTCAAAGTTATTTTCAATATCTTCCCTATGCCAGGTACTATGATAGGCATTGCATATATATATTATATATAATAGCTGTCATCATTACTCAGTCACTAAGTCGTGTTCAATTCTTTTGCATGGATTGTAGTCTGCCAAGTTTCCCCTGTCCATGGGATTTCCCAGGCAAGAATATTGGAGGGGGTTGCCATTTCCTTCTCCAGCAGATTTTCCCGATCTGGGGATCAAACCCGTGTCTCCTGCACAGGCAGGTGAGTTCTTTTGGTTATATAGTAGCATCAGCCATATTCTCACAAAGCTTTGTGTGCAGTATGGGTGAACATTTTTAACTCAGTAACCCCACCCTGTATCATTGTAAATGCTGAAAATGCTGTGACAGAATGACAAGAAAGGATGTAATCTAGATTTGGTAGTCTCTATGTGAAGTGATAGTTAAATCAATGCCAAAATTATTAATAGAGTTTATTCAGTTTAAGAAGGAAGAGAGCATTTCTGACAGAACTAACAAATTCAGGGCCAAAGTGAAGAAACAACTTAGCATATTTACAATCTGGAAAAGCAGTGTGTAAGGCAGGAGCCATATTTAATGAATAGAAATGTCACAAGCAACCACGGATCTGTTTTTGTGTATTTGCCTATCCTGGGCTTTTCCTGTAAATGGAACCCAAGAGTATGTGTCATTTGTGACTGACTTCTTTCACTGAGTATAAGGTTTCAAGGTTCATCCATGTCATGCCATGTATCAGTACTTCATTACTTTGTAGTGCTTATAAGCATCACATTAATACTCATGCAGTCTGCATTTCTTTTTAGGTGATGAAAGTGTTCTAAACTGAGGTTTTGTTGATGGCTGCACAATGCTGTGAATATAACAAAAACCACTGAATTGTATGATTTTAAAGTGGTGAATTTAATGGTATGGGTATTACATCTCAATAAAGATTTTTTTAAAATAAAAGAGAAGAAAAAGAATGCACTGCACCGAGTAAATGGTGGAGTTATGAAGCAGAACAGTGGTAGAGGGTATGGGAAGAAATGCATATAAGTGATAGATCTGCTACAGAGGAGAGGGAGTGAGGGGCATGAGAGAGGGCTTCCTCCTTCTGGCGTGACCAACCAGGTGAATAGACCTGGGAGGAGAACCACTGGGAATGTGGAAGGAGAAATTATCATGAGATCTGTTTGCTATATCTCAGTTTTCAGGCATCTAGGAGACGAGACTTGTGGAAACAAGTAGGTGGCATGAACTGGGTAGGGTCCAGCAGGCTTCCCTGGTGGCTCAGACTATAAAGAATCCGCCTGCAATGCAGGAGACCCGGGTTTGATCCGTGGGTCAGGAAGAGACCCTGGAGAAGGGAATAGCAACTCACTCCAGTATTCTTGCCTGGAGAATCCCATGGACAGAGGAGACTGGAGGGCGACCATAGCGTTGCAAAGAGTCTGACACGACTGGGTGACTTTCACATTCACAGCAGATAAATAAAAAAGCTTTGAAGAAACTAAGATCCACCAAGGCAAGGTTGTAGACAGAGAGATGAAAATGGTTCAGAACAGAGCCTTGAGGAGCTCCAAAATGTGTAAGTTAAGTATGTGTGATAATGATTTAATGCCTAAAACAGGGCATTTCAGTGTTTCTGATAGCCCATGCGTGTGTAATATAGATGCTGCATTCTCCTCTGAACCAGAGGAGATATATTGCAGATTTCTTCATTAGTGAGCTAAATAATATCTCTGACATGTGTTTTTTAATATTTATATGTAAAGCATAGTTTTACCTTTTTAAACAATTAATTTTCAAATGGACAACACATTACTTAAAATCCTCCCAGGAAAAAATAAAAAATAAAATAAAATCCTCCTATGGTTTCACACTGCCCTTCCAATAGGAAACCAAAATCCTTAAATAAGCCAGCCATGTGCTGCATGATCTGCCCATCTCTCCTGCCTCACCTCCATCAACTTCTTTGCTTTTGCTCTTGCTTCTCCAGTTATTTCTGGCCTTTAGTTCGTCCATTCCCCATGCCCTTTTCCCACTCAGATTGTTTACCAGGTCCTCTGCCGGGAGTGCTTTGCTTTCTCTGCCTTTCTCTTTACTATTACTATTTTCATCTCTATAGTATCCAATAAGTATCTCCTAGTCATCACCTCTGGGCTTCGCAGGTGCCTCAGTGATAAAGAATCCACCTGCCAATGCAGGAGACATGATCCCTGGATCCCTGGATCGGGAAGATCTCCAGGAGGAGGAAAAGGCAACTCACTCCCGTGTTCTTGCCTAGAGAATCGCATGGACAGAGGAGCCTGGCAAACTACAGTCCACAGGCCCACAAAGACTCGGGCACAACTGAGCAACGAAGCATGCATTCAGGCACACACAACTATCATTTGTATGATGTCTCACAATCATTTCTGTGCAAGCCAGGGTCCTTCCTTCTATGTTCTGTTCTTACAGCCCCGGGAAACAGCACATTTTAACTCATAGGGAATGTTTAATATTTGTTGAATAAATAGATGAGTGAATGGATGTTACATAAGTCCAGCTCTGATGGTTCTGATTTGTTTCTTGTGTTCCTAAAATTCAAGGAAAATATTCAGGAGCATCTGCTTTTACGTTAATGATTTAACAGAGCCAGATGTAAGCTGTGAAATAGACCTTTTTCCTCTAAATTCAATTGTTCCTGTAAATGGCCAAAGCAAATTTCGCCCACAGCAGGCATAGTGCCATACAGAACTGCAAAGTCAAATTTCCACTGCCTGTTTATCAACTTCACTCAGTCCCTCAGAAACTGGACTTGTGTTTCTCTGTCCGAGGGGAAAAAAATGGCAAGGGCAATGTGATCCATGCCTCTGAGGACTCAGTGAGCCCCCAGGGTTTCTCCTAGAAAGGAGGAGACGACCTGTGTTCCTGACAGGGGCCCTGCCTCTGCAGGTCACGAAGTTAGTTCTGGTACATCATCAGTCTCACCACTACACATCCGTGTGGACATGTTATTAAAAGGCAAAAGCAGAATCACAGCACAGACAGTTTCTGCCATAAGAAAAGGGCTTTTTCAGACTAAAGCGCCTGTCATCTTGCTGACGCTTCAGAGCACATCTCCCTGCAAGTGGTTTGTCTTTTAATAATTTTATCTATTAACTTATTTTTGGCTGTGCTGGGTCCTGGTTGCTGCGTGGGCTTTTCTCTAGTTGCAGCAAGCGGGGCTACTCTCTAGTTGCAGCGAGCAGGCTTCTCTTGCTGTGAAGCATAGGCTCCAGGGTGCATGGGCTCAGTGGCTGCACTCCCCAGGCTCTGAAGCACAAGCTCAGTAGTTATGGCACATCAGCTTAGTTGTTACACAGCAGGTGGGATCTTGCTAACCTGGAATAGAACCCATGTCTCCATCATTGGAAGGCGGATTCTTTACCACTGAGCCTCCAGGGAAGCCCCGTTATCTTTTATACCCTCTCTACTTCCATGCTGGGATGGGAGGGTGGAAGTGGGAGATCAACTCAGTCAACAAAATGCAAATATGGCATATAAAAGGAACTTCAAAATATGCCTAAAGATTGATTTTCTCCAGTGCTTTGACTGGGTATAAATATCTATTGACTTATGTATTCACTTTTAATTCAATCATATTGTTGTTTTCCTGTTTTCTGAGGCTTCACTTGTCACAAAAGTAGGAGGCACTATAATGTGGTGCCCATCCCCTCATTGGAGGGAGAGATGGATCTGCCAACTTATCTGGGGGGAGACTGCAAAGTTATATCCTAAATATCACCATCACACTGTTGTTCACTTACATTAGATACAAATAGAAGTTAACGGTAATAGTCCACTGAATGACCTGCAGCTGCCCCAATGTGGCCCTAACTCCACGAAGCAGCGGTGCCTCCTTCCCCAGTCTTGTGTTGTCCTTCTCATTCCCTCCCACTCCTAGTCTCTTTGCTTATTATGAATTGAAAGAGGCTGTATTGGGGAAGTATAAGAGTTTGGACCCATAAACCTCTGATATCTGAGCCACATTTGGGAGGAGGGGGGCATGAGGAATTGCTGTGAGTTCTGAAATTCAAGTCTCGTTTCAATTCAATGGGTCCTGTTGAGACCTAACAGGATCAGGTGGTCAGATTCAACAGGAATCTGCTTTTACGCACTCCTCCTGCCCAGGCATCCTCAAAACATCTAGCGAAAGAACCACACATAAGTCAAGAAGAGTACAACAGAAGTTAGAACTACTAATATTTTCATCTTGTGCATTCTTTTTTTTTAATTTTATTTTATTTTTAAACTTTACAATATTGTATTGGTTTTGCCAAATATCGAGATGAATCCGCCACAAGCTGATGGAAAGTTAAGCATGTGCATTAATTCACCTTTCCTGATTCCCGCTTTCTCCCATGCAACATTATTTTCTCCTTCATGTAGGTTTTTAGAGCCCTTTGTCTTCATTACACTATTTACTGATCACATCCTAGTGAGGTTGGTTGTACATGACTTTCTTTCTATCTAGATTATGATTCTTTGAAAGATAAGAAATAAGTATTATTTTTCTTGGTATTCTCAAGGCAAAGCCCAGGACTTAGCATGCAGTAAATAGACTACGAATGGGTTCAGAATGGATGCGGAAATTAGTTCTTTCAGCCCAGGAACAACTTGGTAAATTATTAAAGCCAATAATTTGGACCAGAGAGCTGACATCAGACATTACTTTAATTTCTCCCTTGACTCCACTATTTGCGCAGATCAGCCAGATCCCTGGTCTGATATTTAGGTATCCATGAGATATCAGAGTTCTAATCAGTCAAATAGGCATTCTTTATATCAAAGTACCCAAGTTCAATCCCTGGGTCAGAAAGATCCCATGGAGAAGGGCATGGCAACACACTCCAGTATTCTTGCCTGGAGAATTCCATGGACAGAGGAGCCTGGAGGGCTACAGCCAATGGGGTTGCAAAGAGTCAGACATGAATAAGTGACTGACACTTTCACTTTCACTTCAGTTACAAATGCCTACTTGATTATCAATGCTGGTGAAAAAGCCTGGACTGTGTAGAAATCTCAAGGCTAACCCTCCTGGTACTCTCTTACAACCCAGGCCAATCCAGGCTGTAGGAGGCATATTTATGCAAAGCAGCAAATACCTATCAAGTGTCTTCTATTAGATCTCAGCCTCATCCTGAGCCTTATCCTCTTTTCTCAACCTCAAGTCCTTCACTTCTCCAAAGATGTAGGCCTTTCTCAAGCAAAGATATTTCTGGTCCTAAGTTTTACCCTCAGGAAAAGAAATAAAAAAATAAATAAGAGAATAACTTCTGTTTCACCTTTACATTTCTCTCTATCACTGGGCATTCCTGGTGGTTCAGATGGTAAAGAATCTGCCTGCAATGCAGGAGACCTGGGTTTAATCCCTGGATCAGGAAGATCCCCTGGAGAAGAGATTGTCTACCCACTCCAGTATTCTTGCGTGGACAAGAATCCATGGACAGAGGAACCTGGAGAGCTACAGTCCATGGGGTTGCAAAGAGTCAGACATGACTGAGCAACTCACACACACACACACAAATACTTTAAGTTTTGTAATGATGTCACTTATAATGACACTTTAGTTCTTATAAATTTTTCATGCACTTTTTTAGGAATATTGAGCACTTACTGTATGCCTGGCAGTGTTCAAACAATGGAGGATACAGCAATGAACAAGAGTCTACTGATTTCATGTCCACAGTCTAGTAACCAGTGACAGAAAAGATAATCAGATTTGATAAGAAAAGATACTTTATAAAAATGTGACTAATTATTGTGGACTCTGAGGTGGCAATCTAAAAGAATACATAAGATTTAACTGAACATTGCAGCTTGGCCATACCACATTGCACCAGAAATTCTTAAAAGAAATGTCTGTATTACTTTTGGTTCTTATGGTAAAATATAAAGCTTATTTTCAATGTTTTTGTTATAGGAAAGACTGGAATCATGGGTTGGAATGAATTTTTATTTCTGGCTCATTATTCCAATAAAAGCATATGGTTTTATACAGAATAAGAAGAGGATCCTTGCTGTTTGAAAAACTAATTGATGACAGGATTATAAAAAGTTTTGTCTGAGAATGGTTTTCAGTAATTTGGTGAGGAATTTCCTGTAAAGTCTGGAGTAGAAAGACTGGGATGATACCCTGGTCTTCACAGGCAAGGTATCCTTTTGCTATTACTAAAAAATACTCCTGCTTTATGTAAACAGTGTATAATGTTCCTATTATAATATTTTTTATTATATATATAAGTAGTCTATGCAAATGGGAATTAATAGCTAGGTATCAGAGGCATAGAGTTACATTAGTGTGTCAATGAATCATTGTGTTGTCAGCCCAACATCTATACTCTAAACACAGCAATCACTCTTGTAACCTCAATTAACATGTCCACACAGTGATCTCCCATGAGTCATGCTTGTACACTGACCACTGTTGGTTGGAGCTGGCTTGTCCACCTGATCCAGCCTGGGACAATTAGTTAAGATAGGGGCTGAAAGAAGGAAGCTAGCCCTTCTTGTAACTGGACCACAAACAAGAGAAGCTTGGGTTCTGTGGCTTGGCATCTTCTACATTGCTCAAGTAAAGCATAAAATCCATTCTTCAAAGAGAGAGAAAGAACAAAGGAACAAATCAGAATTGATTCTAGGCTGTTGCTCATCCAGTGTCACATTCCTTCTGTGTGGTCTGGACCAATCTATAGAAAACACGCTGCTAAATAGAGATGCATGATGTCTCTTTCCTCTGTATCTTCTGAGATTCTCTCTCCATTCCATGCCTCATGAATTTTAAGGTCTCTTCTGTAAAACTTTACTTAGGTTTCTAGCTGACACTGTAACTCATGACAGCACTTCCCCAATGGCTCAAGCGGTATAGAACCTACCTGCAATGCAGGAGACACAGGTTTGATCCTGTATCAGGAAGATTGCCAGGAGAAGGAAATGGCAACCCACTCCAGTATTCTTGCCTGGAAAATCCCATGGGAAGAGGAGCCTGGCAGGCTACAGTCCATGGGGTCACAAAGAGTCAGACATGACTAAGCATGCATGCACAGGTACATAGCTCATGACAGATATATTTCTTTGTGACACCAGCAGAGGACTTGATACACTGTACAATGTAGTTTGTACAAACCTCTTGTGAAGTGAAGTGAAGTCACTCAGTCGTGTCCGACTCTGCGACCCCATGGACTATAGCCTACCACGCTCCTCCATCCACGGGATTTTCCAGGCAAGAGTACTGGAGTGGATTGCCATTTCCTTCTCCAGAGGACCTTCCCAACCCAGGGATCGAACCCGGGTCTCCTGGATTGTAGGCAGACGCTTTACCGTCTGATAGAAGCCCCTAGAGGCCAAAGACAATACATTATGTTCAGCTCTTTAATGCCTAGAAATATCTCTTTAAATACTAAATACATTCTTATTATTAAATCAAATTATTAAGTAGTTAGTCTGCAAGTTAAAAAATGTCACTTCTATTTCTCTTGACTTCCACGGAAATAGTTCCATTTTTAAAGTAACAACCCAACAAAGTCATTTATTCATCCATTCATTCAATAAATGATTCATTTTACTCCTCAAACACATCTTATTTTGTAATTCAATTGTGCAGAAATATCTTCAAAGTCTTTAATATAATGATTTTTATTTAAATATTGAACAAAAGTTCCAGAGTTGGCAGTAGTCAACAGTCCTAGGCAAATATTCCTATTCAAATTGATATTGCAATATAATAAGCAAAATAATGATTCTGGTAGTTTTTAAATAGCTGCATTTTATTTTAAAATACACAGATTTCATAACCAAACCAGAAATTAAATGTCTGATACATTTAAAATCCAAAAAAGTATTAGCTTATTACAAAGCATAAAATGCAAACATAAATTTATTTTAAAATGTTTATTATTAGATAAAATTTAAAAATTATTACTCAAAATATGATAGACATTACATTAAAGAAAAATCAATCATAAAATTTTTGCTATCAAGTAGTCTAAAAAATTAAAATATTCATATTGTAAACAAATCACACAGCATAGTCTAGAAAAAACCAAAACAGTGAAAAAGGCTAACTCCAAAATAATTCTCTTTTCTAAAGAGAGGGGTGCAAGACTGAGGGAAAAACCTAAGACAATAGATTTTATACCCAAATGATTTTCCACTTGGAGAAATTTCACCTACTCCAATTTTGTGATTTGTTGTGTTCTTCCAGTTGCCTCCGAGGTCCAAGCTGTCTGGAATAATATTCTGAATGTTAGCACTTGCATGAAGTTAGTATAGCTTTAATGTTTCTGCCAAATGTCATTACCTCATTTCTCAAACTGAACTGTGGAAATAACTGGAATCATCTCATACAGACCTTTGATCAGTTGAAATGAAAAAAGGAGAAAAGCAAGGACATAATAGCTAGTGAAACTCTTCTACGCTTTGTGATTCAAATTGCATCAATATGACTTACCAACTCTACCAACATTTGCTTAATTTGAGACGTGAGGCTAGACCACGGAAAAGTAAATGATTAGATGCTTATATGATTCAGATTCTGTGCCTGTTAGCCAATGGATTGATTCGTTTTGATCCACAAAAAGTCAGCCAGCCACATAGACAAGGTCAAGAACATAAGCCAAAAATCTAAAAACAATCAAAGAATCTTGCTAGCTTCCAATTTAGGACAGAGTGAAAAAAGGTCAGAGACAATGTCTGGTACCTTACTGACACCCCTTCCCCTCAGTTCTGCCCCTCCAAGAACGGCATAAGATTGTATGTGTGGGTATGTGTGCAATTATATTCTCATACATTCAAATGTCACTCTTCACAGGTACCATAATTGTGAATTCACCTACTTTCTAAAGTTTATAACCCCCCAATCAATATCACACTAAAAATCACTTTTGTGATAATTCATGAACATGCTCAGAGCAGGAAAAAAAAAAAAATTGAGTTGTCCAAGGTATTCGTTTTCAGCTGCGGTTAGGCAAGGAGACGCTCCGGTTTCTTGCTTCACTCTAACACAGACACGACCAGAGAATGGAGAACACGGGAGCAGTGGTGAAGCTCCAGCAACGGGCTCAGGGGGTTTGAATTCTAACTCTGCCACCTATTAGTGCGGCAGCCCCAAGCAAGTCACTTAACATTCCTGAACTTTATTTTCTCCTTTGTAAAATAAGGAGAATAGAATCTACTAGGGTGAGTTGTTTTTAGGATTGAAAATTATACACTATGTGAGATATGCATACCCCCTAGGAGCTGATCTGATGGTTACCACAACTTTATAGAACATGTAGCTACTACGAATATCAAGAATCCACTGTATCTAGACACTGGTGATAAGATTCTGAGGCATCACAGACACTTACATTTGCACTCAAAAATGCCTGGAAGATAGCATTCTTACCCCAGACCTTATGTTCCCTTATTTTTACATACACCTCGGTGTTATTACATTTTAACTACAGGAATTTATGTGCTATCTAGCTTTCTACAATCAATCTTTGCTATACGAGACTGAATAGCAAATAAAAGGAAAGCGCTATTTTTAAGCTGGTAGATGACAGAAAACATGTTCTATTAACTAATGCACGTGTGCTAAGTCACTTCAGTCATATTCAATTCCTTGTGACCCAATGGACTGTAGCCTGCCAGCCTCCTCTGTCAATGGGATTCTCCTGGTGAGAACACCGGAGTGGGTTGCCATGCCCTCCTCCAGGGGATTTTCCTGACCCAGGGATTGAACCCGTGTCTCTTATGTCTCCTGCATTGTCAGGCAGCTTCTTTACCATAAGTGTCACCTGGGAAGCTCCCTATTAACTAATGGCTAATACCTAAAGCAGTCTTATGAGGTGTAGATTTATGTGCTTATATTTAGCCTGAAATATCTTCCTAGGAGGTATTATGTTGCTTATCTTTTCAGTTACTAAATCAGTTCAGTTCAGTCGCTCAGTCATGTCCAACTCTTTGTGACCCCATGGACTGCAGCACGCCAGGCTTCCCTGTCTATCACCAACTCCCAGAGCTTACTCAAACTCATGTCCATTGAGTAAGTGATGCCATCCAACTATCTCATCCTCTGTTGTCCCCTTCTCCTCCCGCCTTCAGTCTTTTCCAGCATCAAAGTCTTTTCCAATGAGTCAATTCTTCGCATCAGGTGACCAAAGTATTGGAGTTTCAGCTTCAGCACCAGTCCTTCCAGTGACAGGACTCATTTCCTTTACCATGGACTGGTTGGATCTCCTTGCAGTCCAAAGGACTCTCAAGAGTCTTTTCCAACACCACAGTTCAAAAGCATCAATTCTTTGGCGTTCAGCTTTCTTTATAGTCCAACTCTCACATCCATACATGACTACTGGAAAAATCATAGCTTTGACTAGATGCACCTTTGTCAGCAAAGTAATATCTCTGCTTTTTAATATGCTGTCTAGGTTGGTCATAGCTTTTCTTCCAAGGAGCAAGCATCTTTTAATTTCATGGCTTCAGTTACCATCTGCAGTGATTTTGGAGCCCATAAAAATAAAGTTTCTCACTGTTTCTTTGTTTCCCCATCTATTTGCCATGAAGTGGTGGGACCAGATGCCATGATCTTACTTTTCTGAATGCTGAGTTTTAAGTCAAATTTTTCACTCTCCTCTTTTACTTTCATCAAGAGGCTCTTTAGTTCATCTTCACTTTCTGCCATAAGGGTGGTGTCATCTGCATATCTGAGGTTATTGATATTTCTCCCAGCAGTCTTGATTTAATCTTATGCTTCATCCAGCCTGGAATTTTGCATGATATACTCTGCATAGAAGTTAAATAAGCAGGGTGACAATATACAGCCGTGACAAACTCCTTTCCTGATTTGGAATCAGTCTGTTGTTCCATGTTCAATTGGCCAAGTGCAAAGTGTGTGGGGCTGTAACCTGGGCTTGCAGTTTGCCTAGTGGTCCTTACCCTGCTTCTCCTTCCTGGATCATCTTCTTTTTTTTTTTTTTCTTTTTTTGTCACCCAGCAAGGCTTATGGGCTCTTAGTTCCCTGATCACAGATGGACCTCAGCCTTGTCTAACTCAATGAACTATGAGCCATGTCATGTAGGGCCACCCAAGACGGATGGGTCATGGTGGAGAGTTCTGACAAAACATGGTCCACTGGAGAAGGGAATGGCAAACCACTTCAGTATTCTTGCCTTGTGAACCCCATGAACAGTTCCTAAATATCTAGTTTTATCAAACACTGACCTGTAACTTCAGAGTACACTATTAGCCCACATCTTTCTTCCTCCTGGTTGTGATTCATTTATAAAAGCTTCTCTAACTTCCATCTCCACCTAAAGTTCATCTTTCTATCCTCTGAAACCTTCCAGAAAAATTCAGAACACAGGAAAAACAAACTAGGATGGGATACAACACCTGAATTAATTATCTAAACACTAGAATAGAATCTCTTGAACTCCATGTGTAGGAAGACAGATTCCTCCCATTCTCCTCTGACAATGTGTTCCTCCATGGATCAGTATTACAGACCGTATCGTATGCTTCTTAAAATGGCAGAGCAAAAAAACGTCTACTGAAATCTACAAGGTGCCTGTGTTGTCATAGAAACTATAAAATGTAGTTGTCCATTTTGCTTGTTCTACCACAAAAATGGGGAAAGAACTAAGAAACTCTCTTCAAAAATGGACCTACTAGATACCGAGACAAACACTTAACTTGTTATTAAAAACGTTGCCGCCGCTGCTGCTAAGTCACTTCAGTCGTGTCTGACTCTGTGTGACTCCAGAGACAGCAGCCCATGAGGCTCCCCTGTCCCTGGGATTCTCCAGGCAAGAACACTGGAGTGAGTTGCCATTTCCTTCTCCAATGCATGAAAGTGAAAAGTGAAAGGGAAGTCACTCAGTCGTGTCTGACTCTTATCGACCCCAAGGACTACAGCCTACTAGGCTCCTCCATCCATGGGATTTTCCAGGCAAGAGTACTGGAGTGGGATGCCATTAAATCTAAAATTTCACAAGTTTAGGAGCTCTTGATATCATTCTGGATTTAATTTTAGGAAATACATGGCCCTCATAAGATCAGCAAACAATATGCATTTTCAAGGAGCCTCTGATTACGAGGGTTTAATTTGGCTAGGCTCAAGTTTAGAAGGGAAAAACTGAGTCACAATTTTTTTTCCTATAACTATATACTCTAACTAGACCACTTTTTCAATGGCCAAGTACAAGTTGCATTTGGAGTCACTCGAAGTGGGAAATACAGCCCTTCATGCGTCATTTGAGTTTGGTGCTTCTTCACCACCCTGTTGTGCATCTGTATGCCCGCAACCACATCAGCTCACAAACCTGACAGCTCTATTTGTCAGGGAGGTTTTGTTGCAGCAGCTTTTACGCTTGTAACATTTGGTTTCCATCCATTCTGTATGTGGTTTTAGAACTAATATTCCAGAGTCCCACTTAGTTATGTAATAGAAAGTGGTGACCACACTTGAAATAATTTAGCAAGAGTTTCAAAAAAGCTAAAGCACTGGGTCCAGAGGTTTCATCAGACCACACTTTCAAGCAAGATTTCTGGAACTGTACTTCCTGTTTATTCCCAGTCAGAACTATTGGGAAGCTCTCCATTCTTGTGGTAACAGTACTTGAGATTCAATAGTAACTAAAAACCAGAAACCGTGACATAATCTGAGATCACTCTGAGTTTGGGGGAAAGCTACTGTTTCTTTCCATTTCTCCAATTGAATTTCTGCATTTTTTAAAATAACAGAAAATATATCTGACCCACTTAAATTATTTTACAGCTATTTCATATAACTCTAAAACATGCAGAGAGTACAGTCTAATACTCTGTGATAGTGTTACTTGCTCCTTCGTGTTCAACTCTTTGTGACCCTATGGACTGTAGCCCATCAAACTCCTCTATCCATGGAATTCTCCAAGCAAGAATACTGGAGTGGGTTGCTCTTCTCCAGGGGATCCTCCCAACCCAGGAAGTGAACCCGGGTCTCCTGCACTACAGGCAGATTCTTTACCATCTGAGCCACCAGAGAAATCCACAGTCTAGTAGTAGAAGAGACAATACATAAACATCAAAGTTCAAAATACCACCCAACATATCATATGACATATAAATAACAAAATACATTTTTAACTACAAATGTACCTAAAATAAGTTTAATTGGTAGCAGAGGACAAGGGTCCCTCCTGAGTGAGGTAGAGGACAGGGTACTTAAGAAAGTGTTCCAAGATGATCAGATGTTTTACACTGAAGATCTTCGGTTAAATGGGGGAGGAGGGAATGCATGGTGGGGTTAAAGAAAACAATGTAAATAAGACTATGCAGACCAAAAATCCAGTGTATACATATGAGAATTATGAATAAGACAGATGAGCCATTACCCCAGTTTCATGTTAGATATTTGTGGAAGTTAAAAGAAGTTGAAGGTCAGAGAGTTGAGTTAGTGAGAGAGAGCCAAGTTAATGAGTCTGAGCTTCACTCAGTCACTTGAACGGAAGGCATTTCAGTGTGTGATTAAGAGCCTAGGGACTGTTCCCTCTTCCCCACACATCCAACCACATCCACATCTGGGGTTTGACTCTTGACCTTGGGTCTTGCAAGTTATCTGATCTTCAGTGAGCTGCTGAACTCTTTGAGCTGTTAAACGATAATACTAGTCATTTCAAAGGATTCTTGTGTCGATTATTTAAGTCTACCCACATAAACTACTTAGAACTGTGCCTCCTACAAAGTAAACTCCCCAGTATTGCTATTATAATTGAGCTTAAAATATTATAAATCAAAGATTTAGGAAAGTGTCTAAATATACTGGAGAAGGGTGACTGTAAGAAATGAGAGCAATAAAGAGAAAACCACCAGTTTCTTAAATATGTGATGATTAAGGGCTAATAAGGTAGTAGCAGCAGGAAAATACAGAAAGGAAAAGATGTCAGAAATATTCCAAAGGCAAATTTGTCAGGATTTAGGGACTGGTTATCTTTGGGAGGTGCTAAAAAGGAATGAATCGAGGAGGCTCCAAGATTTTGTTACTCTTCCTTTATAAAAATTAGGAAATAAATTAAGAGTGTGAGAGAGAATTTGAATGAAAAGATCATGAATTCTGTCTTAAATATAATGTCTGAAGTGCTTATAAGACATCCAGGTGGAGATATCTGTGAGGCCCCTGACCAAGTAGAACTAGAGTTTATGAGAGAGAGGTCCAGAGGGAAGTGAAAAACATGAGCTAAAGGTAATAAGATAGAATCTGGATGAAAAAGAAAAGAGAGGAACAAGGATATTACTTTGGAGAACACCAATCTTTGCAGGGAGGAAAAAGAGTAACTAAGATTTTTAAAGAAGAAACAATCTGATATAAGAGATTGTTACATCTGGAAGATGGCCATTTTCAGAGGCCAAAGAATGAAAATTTCCAAAAAGTGTGAATTAGTTATCAAGATGTAATGCTACTGAAGTAAAAGTAGTTCATTATTAACAAAAAGTTTTTACATTTATCCCCCGGAAGCTCATTGGTGATTCTTGAGAACAGATTCAAAAAATGGAGAAGGGGTAAGGCAGACGGCAAGGGCAAAAGAAATAAGTCATGGAGGCATCAAGTGTAGACCAACTTTGAAAACCAACTCTTTGGTGGTTGAACACAAAAGACATTGGACAGTAGTCTTAGAAATAAACAGAAGGTTCAAGACGTGATTAATTTTTGTATGAATTTTTGATTATATGTTTTAAAAGAGGTAAAGGGGTAATATGGAGAAGGCAGTGGCACCCCACTCCAGTACTCTTGCCTGAAAAATCCCATGGACGGAGGAGCCTGGTGGGCTGCAGTCCATGGGGTCGCTAAGAGTCGGACACGACTGAGCAACTTCACTCTCACTTTTCACTTTCCTGCATTGGAGAAGGAAATGGCAACCCACTCCAGTGTTCTTGCCTGGAGAATCCCAGGGACGGAGAAGCCTCGTGGGCTGACGTCTATGGGGTCACACAGAGTCGGACACAACTGAAGTGACTTAGCAGCAAAGGGGTAATATGCTAAGGTGCCTCCCAGTGTGAACAGAAGCTTCACCAATCGGAGGAAATGCTGGCTGGCAGGTCACACCAGTGTAGAAAAGTTGAATGAGTCCGGTTCTATAGGAGGAAGAGAAAGAGGCAGAGAGACGTTCACATCAGAGACAGAGGAGGTCATTCGCTGAAGAATTTTATGGAAAGGTTAAAAAATCATGGCCTAAAGAGTACAAATGACAATTGAGTGATGGAAAAAGAAGAAAAGCATTTTCCCCCTATAGCAGAGAGTAAAAGAGGTGAAGATAAAGAGGCATTATGAGATTATCAGGAAAGAGTGACGATACAAACATCTGAGGGCAAGGGGAGTCAAGTGGCCGGGGGTCATCTGATGACATGTCCAAGAGGAGCAAGGGTCATCTCTTAGAGTAAGGGAGATGTCAGAGGACTGGGAGCTGCAACGTGTAGAGAATTGAAAACAGCTGCAGTGAGGAATGCACTAAGAATTTCACAAGCAAAAGATAAAGAATGTTGCATTCTTTATTGACAAGAAGCATTAAAAGCCCAAATGAGGTTACATAGCATGAATTTGCAGTGAACAAAGTCTGCACAGCTTCGTGACTTTCTGTAACATCAAACAGGTTACCTCATCTTATTGCCTCATCAGTTGTTCCTCAACGAATACTCTCCTTTTCAATTTTTCCAATATACTTTTAAATGAATCCAGAAATGAGTTAAAAATCCACAATATTTGATGAAAATCTATATACCATAATACAAGAAAGACAAAGTTATATTTAATTCAATACAGCAGCAGCAGCATGTTCAATTTGCCTTTAACTACAATTCTTATCCTCACAATATTATGTTAGTGAATGATTAAATATTCTTGCCTTGGTCAAGTAATATTATACAAAATATGCTCTTATAATTACCACAGTAAATCAAAATTAATATCCAGTTGTTACTATTTTATTCCAAGGATTGGCAACTATAAACTGCAAGCTAAATCCAGCCCACCATCTGTTTTTGTACATCCTATGAGCAAAGAATGATTTTTACATTCATAAATGGTTGAAAAATTTAAGAAGAGTGTTTTACGATATGAAAAATGATATGTTATTAAAATTTCAGTGTTCATAAATAATTGCATTGGAACAGAGCCATGCTCATTATTTATATATTGTCTGCGGCTGCTTCCGCACCACAAGAGCAGCACTGAGTAGCTGCAACAGATTCCATGTGACCTACAAAGCCTAAGTCATTCACTATCTGGCCCTCTGCAGGAAAAGTTTGAGGATTCCCTTTCTATATGTTTAAAAAAATATTTATTGAGCACTTATTATGTATTGGGCTTCCATGGTGGAACAGTGGTAAAGAATCTGCCTGCCAATGCAGGAAGCAAGAGAGGCTTTTGATTCCTACATCAGAAGGATGCCCTGGAGGAGGAAATGGCAACCCACTCCAGTATTCTTGCCTGGGAAATCCCTTGGACAGAGGAACCTGGACAGCTTCCATCCGTGGGGTCTCAAGAGTTGGACACGACTGAGCGCATACATACGGTGATAAATTAATGTCACCTGAATGGTGTTTGAAGGATATCAAACCTGATTAATGCTGCACACACAGGATCCCCACACACTGCATCACCCCTATGTATTTTTCAGAAGAGAAAACTACAATTTCACATGCATAAGTGGCCTCATAAGTAATAAAGTGGAAGCCAGAACTCAAGCCTTGTGATCCTTGCCCATTGCACCACCTCACATCCCTCATACCAGTAAAAATGGGGATGATTATTAAATCATAAGGTCTATGTGAGAACTGATCATGTGAATAACCTTTTAAATGTGTTAACTTTTAAAGCTATCAAAACTATGCAAATGCTAGAAAGCATTATCATTAGAAAGTAATGGGAAGAAGGATATATAAGCAATGAATAAAAGATAGAATGTGAAAAGTGTCACCACAGAATACAAATAAATTGCTACAGTGGTTCATCTCAGTAAATGCCAAGGTTCAATGAGGGTATCAAGGAAGACTTCATGAAGAGGACAGCACTTACGCTCTGCCCAGAGGTATGAGCTAGCAAGGCTTCAATCAAAGATAGGGCTTCTCTGGTGGCTCAGATGGTAAAGAATCTGCCTGCAATGCAGGAGACCCAGGTTCAATCCCTGGGTCGGGAAGATCTACTACAGAAAGGAATGGCAATCCACGCCAGTATTCTTGCCTGGAGAATTCCATGGACAGAGGAGCCTGGTGGGGCTACACTCCATGGGGTTACAAAGAGTCAGACACCCTCAGTAAGGGATTATTAAAATGATCAATATTGTGCTTACAATTTCATTTATCAAAATGCTGCAGTTATTCATTCATCAAAATCATTCTCCTCACTCTGTTTGGTTGGGGTTTACCTAAGAATCGTACCAAAATTAAAATTTGTGCACCTGCATGCCATCTCTGTTAATACTGAAGGGTCAGAGGAGACAGGCTGACACTCTGTCCCCTGACACACAGTGGCCACTAATCACTTGATTCCAGTACTCTTTCCTACTGGCCTGGAAATCATTCTCCCCACAACTCTTTAAGCAGTACCACATAAGTTCAAACCTGTCTGAAATTAAGTGGTTAACACCATATTGGATTTCAGAAGGTTTTGCTGAAAAAAAAATTACTGAATTCAATTGCTCTGGGGAATGTACTAATTTGGTTTATTTTGATCTACTTATAAGAGGTGAAATTATTTCCAACTGAATACACGTACTCCTAACTAGAAGTGAAACTTATAATTATTCAGATACTAAAGCATTATCTGAGAGCAACTTCATGTATATGCAGACTTGGAACATATTACATGATTATAACTATTCTGTATCTGAAGATAAATTTAGAGAACTGCTTATCATTCTTCTCTCTGACCATCCCTGGGCTTATAACTCCTTTCCATGTCTTCATCAGTCATTGGTATTTTTAACACTAATCAGGATATTTTGACTCTTTTTTACTTGGATCCTATTAAAGTAGCACATTCCTTATTTTTCTAACCCTATGTGACTAAGTAGAGTAGGAAAAAGAGTCCAGATTGAGGAATGACTCATTATTACCAACCTAATAAAAATGAGAATGGTGCTATGATCTAAAATCTTAACAAGTTCAGGGACTCCCCTGGTGGTCCAGTGGCTAAGACTCCATGCTCCCAATAGAGGGGCTCTGGTTTGACCCCTGGTCAGGAAACCAGACCCCACATCCTGCAACTCAAGAACCCGTGTGAGACAACTAAGACCTGGCAAAGCTGGTAAAATAAATAAATAAATAAATATTTTTTTAAAAAGAGTGGTAAGCCATATTTTTCAAAAAAATAAAATTTTAATAAGTTCAAATATTCCATAGACTCTTTCCTTTACCCCTAAAAGGAAGTAAATTCTAGTGACAGATCATACTTTCTTTAGCATCATGAAATATTTAATAAAATAACTGAAAATGAAGATTCAAGTTCAATGCAAGCATATCTCTATTATCAGTTTATAATCTAATTCGAGATTGCTGGTACTGGGTGTCAGAGTTACTTAATTGCTGAAGAAAATACCAATCTTCTCCAGTCTTACCTTTCACTGCCCACACCTCATGTGCAGTGAACATTTTTTTTTAATTTTGTCACTATACAAAACCTACACTTTTGCAAATAATAAAGATAAGTCTATTTCCTATCAAGTTCCAAAAGTTATATGACATGTTACCCAAAAAACATTAAAATTCTTTTAGTAAGTTACTATGATACTTATTCTATTATCTGGAATACTCACCACATATCTATTCAAGTTTATTAAGTAATGGATAAGTCTACAGCAACATTCCTTCCTTTTAACTCATTCTCCCTATGTTCTGTGCTCTTCTGGAATCAAAGCAGTGTGTGAGGTCTCTATTTGATTGCCTGGAATGTAAATGTATAATATAAAAGTTTAAATGCCTGTGGTGTTAGAGAAGACTCTTGAGAGTCCCTTGGACTGCAAGGAGATCCAACCAGTCCATCCTAAAGGAGATCAGTCCTGAGTGTTCACTGGAAGGACTGATGTTGAAGCTGAAACTCCAATACTTTGGTCACCTGATGCAAAGAATGGAAAAGACCCTAATGCTGGGAAAGATGGAAAGCAGGAGTAGAAGGGGACGACAGAGGATGAGATTGTTGGATGGCATCATTGACTCAATGGACACGGGTTTGGGTGGACTCCGGGAGTTGGTGATGGACAGGGAAACCTGGTGTGCTGCAGTCCATGGGGTCATAAAGAGTCGGATACGACTGAGTGACTGAACCGAACTGAATCGATCAATAGTAATAATAATGAGCAGAGATCCTGAGAATTGCTTTTTTAAAAAGGAAAGTGAGGCACTCAGACCACCTTAAGAAAAACAGAGTTTTATCATAAGGATATATAAGATCTAGAACTACAACTGTTAACTGACAAGCAGTTGGAGCTGATAAATCTCTAGAAAGCAATATCTCTGTCTCTCAAGTTCTCTCTCCTCTGGCTTTCAGTTTGCTGAGTTCTCTCCCACTAGACCAATGGCTTATCCTTTCCTTCATTTTGTATTCTTTTTACTACTTCATAGGTCCATTTTTTTTTTCATCATCCCTTTCATTGTGATATCTTTGATCTTAAATCTCTCTGTATCTTATGGATGAATAGATGATGATGAAGGTGGTGGTGAAGAAGAGGAAGAGAAGGAAGCAATGAAGAAGAGAAGGAGAACAGAGGAAAGGAAGAGAGATTAGATAATAGATACACACACAGACAGGTACATAGATACCTATCTAGTTCTAGATAGATATCATAGATTTTCATTCATTTTGATATTTCCCATGTCCTTCAATTGAGTTTTAAGATTTTTCTTTTGTTCATTCTTTCTTAGGTTAATTCCTACATAATATAGAATTGCTTTCTTTTTACAAATAACATTCTATTCTATTGTATTTCTTGTTGGTTTTTGTTAGTCTAGAAAGAGAATATTGACTTTTATAAGTTGAAGTGAATTTTTATTTCTGAGCTAATCCTTATTGTGTTCCCCTGGATAATTCCTCTTATAAGATATATTCTCTGTCTCCATTCTGTTTTGTTTTGTTTTGTTCCCCTTTTATTGCAGTCTTTATGCTAGTTCATTTTATATTATCATTTCTCCCTGAAAGTGGTCAGCTATTGGAGAAAAAGAAAAATAGAGAGGCTTTCATTTGAGTTTTATGCTAACCAAATATGCTTTTTGCTTAGCACAAATATTTGGTATTAAAAAGTTTTATGTGACTCACAGAATTGTCGATAAGTCCCAACTCTGTGCTGTGATCCACACCCTCTCTTTCCTTACTTGACCTCTGGAAATCTTACTCAACTAGGCAAAAGCATTGTAGATAATCTAAAATGTCATATCATTGAACTTCTAGGCAAAATGGTTATCTAAACAGATACAGTCTCCCTCCCAGCATCATCTGACAACTAGAAATCTGGAGTCAATGTGTTTTAATTCAAATTACATGCATCTTTTCTAATATAGTATTCTAATTTTACATCATAAGTGTGATTTTGTCTAGGAACACAAACAGTGCCAAGAAATCAAATTTTTTCTTGTTAGGCTTATTGTTAGCAAGCTTCATATTATAGTTTGTAATTATTCTCTGTATACTGATCAAATAAAATATAAGTAATTATATAAGGTTTTAGGAACTGTCTTATTTTAAACTGTCCCAGAAGCGGGGCTTGAGACAGGAATTCAAGTGAGAGCCGTTGGAAAGCACAAGTAACACCAGTGAGGAATGGGAAATTAATATGGGGAAAAGAAGGCATCCCATAATGGCTATGCTACTACACCACCTACAACAGTAAGCAACTAAAGTTTAATCCCACAGAGGAACTTTGAGGATGCATGCAAAATATATATCTCAGAATTGTCCAACACCTGCTTATAAGAGTCACTGACTGAGGGTTGCCCTCCAGGGACTGTGGGTTCACAGGTATTTTAAGGGCATCACGTGTACAGGCAGCTCTCCATAGTTGCAGCAAAAAGAGCCTTAGGCACAGATGCAGACACCAGCAGTTGTCAATGAGCAGGATTTCCCACAGTTATGAATAGGGAACTGACCGTATTCGCCAGTTTATCCCTTGCACCAATTAGATGTACTCTGTCCCCATACTAACTTGTATCTTTTTTTTTAATTTAAATTTATTTATTTTAATTAGAGGCTAATTACTTTACAATATTGTATTGGTTTTGCCATATATCAACATGAATCCACCACGGGTGTACACATGTTCCCCATCCTCAACCCCCCTCCCACCTCCCTCCCCATACCATCCCTCTAGGTTATCCCAGTGCACCAGCCCCAAGCTTCCTGTATCCTGCATTGAACCTGGACTGGCGATTCATTTCTTATATGATATTATACATGTTTCAATGCCATTCTCCTAAATCATTCCCCCCTCCCTCTCCTACAGAGTCCAAAAGACTGTTCTATACATCTTTGTCATCTTTTGCTGTCTCGCATACAGGGTTATCGTTAACATCCTTCTAAATTCCATATATATGCGTTAGTATACTGTATTGGTGTTTTTCTTTCTGGCTTACTTCACTCTGTATAATCGGCTCCAGTTTCATCCACCTCAGCCACTATGGAGAACAGTGTGGAGATTCCTTAAAAAACTGGAAATAGAACTGCCATACGACCCAGCAATCCCACTGCTGGGCATACACACCGAGGAAACCAGAATTGAAAGAGATATGTGTACCCCAATGTTCATTGCAGCACTGCCTACAATAGCCAGGACATGGAAACAACCTAGATGTCCATCAGCAGATGAATGGATAAGAAAGCTATGGTACATATACACAATGGAATATTACTAAGTCATTAAAAAGAATACATTTGAATCAGTTCTTTTTTTTTTTTTTAATTGAGGTAAAACTAACATGCTTCCCTGGTGGCTCAGTAGTAAAGGCCAATGCAGGAGACTTGGGTTTGATCTCTGGGTTCAATCCATGGCTTACAGTCTACTGGGTCACAAAAGAGTCAGACATGATTTAGTGACTAAACAACAACAAATAATTAACATATAACTTTATGTTAGTTTCAGGTGTACAGCATAATGCTTCAATATTTACATATACTGCAAAATGATCACCCTCACAAGTCTAGTTAAGTCATAACATACATATTAATATTATAGTTACAAAAGTTTTTTTATGATAATTTCACTTCATCTAGTTACTGTTTCTGGTAGCCAGTCACAATTTTGATTAAAAAAGAAAACTACTTGGGTATAATTACTTAATTGGTATAATTACTTAATATTAGTGTATAGTTACCCTGGCAAGCGGCCATACAACTCTTCAGGAAAAGATTGTGGACATTAGTACTGCCTGTGCTTGCTGAGGCTGCAAAGTTCTTCATCAGGATGGCCCATCTTTCTCTTGGATCAATTCTGGGCCTGAGAACTGCTTCAGATCTGGACACTGGATAAGGGATCATGATTTTTGTTTGTTGCTGTTGGCACGTGACATCAATACCTGTTCTTGACCTTTTCACTTACAGAGGTACAACAAAACTCTCAGTGGGTGCCCCTCTCCGTATTTATAAAAACACTGAGAATTGCAGTGTTATATTTCTTTGTTTAAAAAAAAATAATCCCTACTGGGCTTCCCTGGTGGCTCAGTGGTAAAGAATCTCAGCCTGCCGGTGCATAAGACAGGGGTTCCATCCCTGATCCAGGAAGATCTCACCAAAAAAAAAAAGATTAAAAAAATAACCTATCAAGAATAGTTTGAACAGCGCTTGCCTTCTTCTTTTTGTCTATAACTTAGGATATAAATCAAGGATCTTTCCATGCCTTGGCAAATTGTCATACAACGTTTGAATCCGCTTCCAGTATTTTATCCTTCCCACTTTCAGTGTGGTGAAATATCTCTGAGCATTCCATGAATGTGAAGTTTTTCACTGGCATCCCTTTCTCTGAGATATCTTCGACCTGTCATGAACATTTTTCTCATTTATGCTGATAAGGCTGCCCTCACTGAGTTCCTCTGATCACATGTCTGGCAGTGTCCACATTTCCATGGTCAGCTATTTCTTCTTTTTTTTTTTTTAGCTATTTCTTCTTTAACCTCATTTATATTTGATCAGAATTTCACTTCTAGCATTGTCATTTTTCTTTTCTCTAATTGATTTTTGATAGCCAATTCCTTCTTTCAATCATCCATTTCAGTAAAAGGTTACATGGCTTTGTCCCTGGGTGATAAACAGACAATGCAGCTGGCTCTACTCTTCCATCCGTATGGGAACTGAGTAACAGATGTGCAGTGACCGATTACCCACCCACTTCGAAAAAAGTGACACAACTGGTCACTGATCATAATGTGCCTCTGTTATTTACATAGTGATTTCTGCATTGAAGAGCTAGCAGCAAAGTTTATGCTTTATGCAATTACTTACAGTTAATATATCTTAGTAACTGCAATTTGAACTGTGTCGTTGGAGCACTGGTAGTTTTTAACCGAACTGCAGCAACTAAAATCCAAGTATATCAGAACCATGCAAAGCAAGGACTGCAAATCTATTCTAACAGGCTCACCTCTCTGAGCCTATTGACTCCTTCAATCTCTGCCATGGTAGTTTCAGCATCTCCACCATTCAAGCAAAATATTATAACTGACTCCTGTTGTCCTCATCAGGATACTAAATTCTGAGTCAAGTGAGAGTACTCCTATTGGTCAACTCTCCTTTACCCAGCCTTATTTTGTAATTTCTCATACAGCACTCTCAAAATTTATTTCTAGACACATTTTTCTGGTTCCTGACAATACATTTTAGCCTGGTCTTGCAACTCATCTGGTGAATGATTCCTTTCCTCCCAAAGCAGAGATAGTACTTCCCCCAAGGTTATGCTGAGGTTGATCTTAGATACCATAGCGGCAGTTAGAGCAGAGCTAGAGGTAAGTATACTTGCAAGCATCGTTGTTGCTGTTGTTTAGTCACTAAGTCATGTCTGACTCTTTTGCAACCCCATGGACTGTAGCCCACCAGGCTTCTCTGTGCATGATTTCCTAGGCAAGAATACTGGAGTGGGTTGCCATTTCCTTCTCCAGGGTATCTTCCCAGTTCAGGGATCAAACCTGAATCTCTTGTCTCCTGCAATGGCAAGCGGATTCTTTACCATTGGGCCCACCTAGGAAGATACTTGTAAGCATATTATCCAGCAAAACATCTGCCTCAGGTAAGGACTGTCTCTCAGTGATGTCCAGGCAAAGAAGGATTGAGAAAGGTAAAGGACTTAGCAATTTCTACAGGCCCAGTGATTTAAGGAGATTTTGGAGGAATTCCGTAGGCTACCTTTATAAGTCCAAGAGCTCACAGAGCTCTTGAAAGAGTTTAAGATTCTCAAGTCAATCCATTCTAGATAGAAGGGTCCCACTCTTTTCAGTTCCCTAATTTTCAGAAGGAGACTTGCCAGAGCTGTTATTCAGCCTCTCTTGTAATTCTGCTACTCTCACAACCAGATACTGAACCTAATTTTCAACACAACCTGTCCTCCACCTTTAGAAGACTGGAGCTTCCTCAAATACTGTCAAAGTGATTGTCTGGCTTTCACACAGTTCCCATGGTTCATGACTGACTAGTTTGAGTGTGTGGTTTTCTTCCTTTCTTCATATGTTAAATGACATGCTAAGTGAAACAAGTCAGACAGAGAAAGTCAAATACCATATGATCTCACTTTTATATGGAATCTTAAAAAAAAATGAAAAAAACTCACAGATACAGAGAATAGAATAGGGGTTGCCAGAGCAAGGGGTGAGGTTTGGGTGAAAGGGTGAAGGTGGTCAAAAGCTACAAACAACTTTCAGTTATAAGCAAGTCTGGGGTTTAAATGTATAACATGGTGACAATAGTTAATAACACTGTAGTATACATTTAAATGGAGAAGGCAATGGCACCCCACTCCAGTACTCTTGCCTGGACAATCCCAGGGATGGAGGAGCCTGGTAGGCTGCAGTCCATGGGGTCGCTGAGTCGGACACGACTGAGCGACTTCACTTTCACTTTTCACTTTCATGCACTGGAGAAGGAATGGCAACCCACTCCAGTGTTCTTGCCTGGAGAATCCCAAGGACGGGGGAGCCTGGTGGGCTGCCGTCTATGGGGTCTCACAGAGTTGGACATGACTGAAGAGACTTAGCAGCAGCAGCAGCATACATTTAAAAGTTGCTAAGAGAGTAAATCTCAAAAGTTGTCATCACAAGAAAAAAAATTATGTTATATAACTGACACTAATATTATTTGTCAATTATATCTAATAAAAAATGTAAATAAAAATTTTAAAATAAAATGTATACATTAAAAGAAATTAGCACACAATAAGGAGAGAGAGAAAAATTTCAGAATGGCAAGAGAAAATACAGAAAAGTACAGGCAAGAGAAAGTACAGGAAGTTGGGAACTGGTTCAGAAATCACTCTCCAAACTACATATACCCGAGGACAGTTCTCTTCTGGTGGTCTAACATGGTTTCCCCAGTCCAAGAGGAACTTCAAAGAGTAAAGTCCTTACAGAAGGGATGGACTCGCAGTGAAGATAACTTCACCCACTTTATATCTTGTCCCAGGGCTTGTGTTAATCAATGGGTAATGTTCTGATTTTCACAAATTCTGTTATTCTAGGTCTTAAAGATAAACACCTAGAATTAGATTCCAAATTAAACTCATAAAGTACAAAAAGATTTATACATGCAAGTCACACACATATATACACACACAGAGCATATATATATATATATGATACTAAGAACTATTATATCAATTACCAGTATATGTGTAGCGTATAGTCTTAAGAAAATAAAATTCTGGCCAGTAATGAGTTATGATCATTTAGGATTTAGAAACAGAGTTATTTTTTCCATGGCATCTCTCTGTTTTTTCTAAACATCTGAAGCATTATCTAAGCACAAATATGAAATGTCTGATGGAAAAAAAAAAAAAAAAACAGCCTTTGACTATTCAAAATGCCTTCTGGAGCACAGATTGATTTTTCTGATGCATCAAAGATTGAAACAGATGAACCTGCTGATAGTACTTTTCCTTTAATAACATGCTCCAAGGTTATATATGTTTTCCCAACTTGAGTTCTAAGTAAACATTCCTTTTCACAGTTGCTCTTCCAAAAACAATCCATTTGAAACTTTTACATTATAAAAATCCAGTCTACATCTTAACTTTATAAATCATATTCATGCATACACATTAAATTTTATCAACAGATATAATGGCAAAGGAAGAACTGTCATTATTTGGGATGAAAATTTAAAACTGAGGCTATCTATTACTTATATGGACATCAAGGGCCCCTGATGATTTTTTAATAACAGATGTTTATTCTTATTTCCATTTATTGCCAGAATTTTTTGCAACTAACCAGTAAACTAGGGGCCAGTTTATTTCCCCAGAGGTATGATTACATTAGTCACTCCATAAACCTTGAATCAATTTAGTTCCAAGGTTTTCTACGGAACTCATTAGGTAATCTCTGGATCTAGGGAAATTAGTCACAGGCCCTAAAGGAATTCACCTTCGCTGAACCAAAAGGGAAAAAAAAATCAGTAGCAGCAAATATACTGAAAAAATCTTAACCAAAAGGCTCCCCAATTCTTAACAAGTATGAATTCATCATACATTGAGTATTTTTACTACAAAGTAAATAACCGAAACCTATATTTATAGCATTATAGGCTAACTGGTCTGTAAATGTCAAGATCTGGTGTAAACTGGTGATTTAGTTGGGCTTCCCTGGTGGCTTAGAGGGTAAAGCGTCTGCCCGCAATGCAGGACACCTGGGTTCGATCCCTGGGTCAGGAAGATCCCCTGGAGAAGGAAAAGGCGACCCACTCCAGTGATTTAGTTGCAACAGCAGAGTTCTAGGTCTAGCAACTGTTGGAGTGGTTCTTCAAAAAGGGACAGTTTAATAAATGCACAGACTTGAACTAATGTTCTGCGGTGTCACTGACAAATCTCTACGCTGCTGGAAATAACGTCTTTCAAGGACTGGATGAAACTGTAGTTCTCTCACCAACACACTGCATTCACCCTTTTCTCCCATTATGTTTGAATCACATTGAGGAGATAAGTAGAGCCACGCTGTCAAATATTCAATTAGCTTCATCCCAGCCAGCCCTCTCAGTGGCACACTCTCTCTAGATTACTTGCCCCAAAGAGCACACCGGCAGGAAAAGCAAATAAGCTATAATTAGACTCTGATCCAGAGAAGTACATCATCCCTACCCACCCCCCTATTCGGTGTATGATGCTAGAAGTTCCATCTAGCATCATACACTAAGTAGCTCTGGAACCAGTTCACTCACTGCATTTCCAGATCGATTTTCTATCACATAAATTTTCTTTCATAAAATTCCAAAATGGACTTAGAAGGAAGGTACCAATTACTTCCTTCCTTTAACTGCCTGGAAATAAACTCCAAACATCATAAAAACAAAACTTTGTTTCATAAATAAACAAGACTGATCCTGTCCACAGTTTTTATATTTATCTGCAGCAAGTTGAGAACAAAAGGTCCCATGGGAAATTAAAGTGCTATTAAAGGCAAGTCAAAGCAAGTATCAAAAAATTCACTCAAGTCATGTTACTAATTAGCAGTAAAGAGTCAATGGAATTCAGAAAAATCCTTGTAACTGTAGGCTCTTTTCATCACTGTGCTATGTAAGAGAAGGTTGCTTTTCACTGAGTTATGTCCTCACTAGAATTTAATTTCTTCCAGCGGTGTTAAGTGACAATCAAAATCTAAACCCTGCCTCTGAGGCCTCTTAACAGCCAGTTTTCACTGGAATATAAAAATCTTATGATATAAAGTGTATTACAGTGAATAAAGTGTATTCCAGCTGGCCTTGGTCAGCTTAAAAACCAGAACAGCTGTGTGAACCCCTTCATAAATTTGCCCCTTCAGTGAAAGGAGAGGTTACAGGCTACAATAAACAATGCCGGGGTGCTGGGGAGGCCAGAGGAATTCTGCTCCATGCAGGAAACACCCAGGCCCAGATGCTCAGTTGTCCATACCTGTAAGCTCTCACATATTCTTAGTTTTTACAAAGACTTTGCTGTTACAGTCTATATCCATCTTGAAAACAAACACATGAGGAAAAAAAAAAATAAAGAAGGATAGATGGAAGGGGAAGAAGGAGAAGGGAGGAGAAGGATCTTTTCAAGACTGATCCTTCTCAAGATTTGAGAGCTTGATAACTAAGGGCAATTTGCCCAAAGAACAAAAACATCTTTGTATTTATGCTATGGAATAACATATTTAGATAATTAGGGAATGAATAAAATGCTAGGACCATAATTTTTTCCCCATGGAAAAATATAAAGTCTGTTTTTATAGCCCAACTGTTGCCCTTTCTCATATCTTTTCAAGTATTTTGCGTACAATGAGTTTTCCCCAAAGAATTACTTATCTGAGCAAAGCATCTGAATTCCATGAGTCAGGCCAGCCCCAACAAAGATCAGTTCTGATATCAGCGAGTTGCTATGAAGCAAAGGGAATAAAATTCACCATCACCCACCAAATCATAATATACATCCATTACATATTGTTTAAATTGAGCACTGCAAGAGAAGTTTAAAGAGTAACATTTTATGAGAAATATAGTCTGTTAGTCCACTTTTTAATCTTCTGAAGCATATATATTACAGGAGATTCAATGGAGAAATAAACACCTGACAAATAAAATTTCCATTTCTGGCATTTATAGATCTATAAATTAAAACTGGTTATCAAAAGGTTCTTTTTCAACCTATTAGAATTTATCTGTCTGATAATTTATGAACACTTGTTACTCAGATTTTAGGGCTCTTTCTGAATCAACAGCAGACTCACAACAACCAAATGCCTCTGTGAACCCTTTTTTCTCAATATTCTACACTAGGTGTTCACAAATTATGACCCCCTCTCCAGCCCACTTTTGTAAATAAAGTTTTATTGGAACACAGCCATGCTCATTCGTTTACATATTTTTCTATGGGTGCTTTTGAGCAGAGTTTAAAAGTTGCAGCAGAGTCTATATGGTCCACAAAGCCTGAACTGTGTGGTATTCTAACAAAAATGGCATTTTAACAAAAAGTTTTCTGAACAGTGCTCATTATCCCCATCTACCTATCTTTACTTTCCCAATTTTACTCTCTTTCCAACTGAAATACACATTTCTAAGTCCTAATTTACTATAAACCTTAAGGATCATTCACCATACTTTCAGTATTTGGCTTGAAAAACACTTGTAAGTAAAATTTAGTTC
The DNA here is from genome assembly GCF_002263795.3 of Bos taurus. Classification (NCBI taxonomy): domain Eukaryota; kingdom Metazoa; phylum Chordata; class Mammalia; order Artiodactyla; family Bovidae; genus Bos; species Bos taurus. The sequence goes on from NC_037339.1 coordinate 24,579,205, forward strand.
TTTCCAAGGAAATAAGAATTGCTGTCACCTTTCATAACATAAGCCCTGCTCTTTATCCCCTGCTTGTTCTACATGTACTGGCGGCACACTCAGCAGGCAGGCCACACACAGTTGCACAGGTTGCTTTCTACACAAAAGGGCCCAGCAAAGGGGATGAGCTGAGGCTGGACGCAACCCACACACCCCTTTTCTAGCCATAAACCTTGACACAATGTTATATCCTTCCAGAAGAAAGGTCAGCTTTATTCTGAATTGCATGAAGTTCTCTTCTGCTCGTGAAGCTTTGCACCTACGTGGTTGATAACGCCAGTGTGCACAAAGGTATCACCTGATCCAGCAGAACACTGTGTTCTCTTGTTCTTTTTCAGCAGATCTCTGACAGGACCACAGAAAATGCAAGTAAAATTCCTAAGTAACATTCTGAATGTCCCAACTTTTGCATAGCCTAGCTCTGGTATTAGGCACAGATATTCAGCAATTCATAGTGATGAAGTAGAAGCTAGAAGTTGAGAGAGAAGATAAAGGTAGGCTGATAAACAGGATGCGTTTATCATTTATGTTGAGGAAGTGAGAGGAAAGAGGCTTTACTTGTATAAGTCACATCCTGGCCCAATTTCTGTGTGGAATTCATACATTTCTAGGGTTGAGCAATTATTTCATTAAAAAAAAAAAGAGATGAGGAAAGAGATTAATTTCTGGGGGGGCGGGTGGGCAGTAGTGATGAAAAAAAAATGGTCTATGAGAGAAGAGGTTGAAAGGTAGGTAAAGTAATGGTTAACAGGAGGAAGCAAGATTCTCATGGAAAATTTGGATGAGGAAACGTCAAGGATGAGAATTAAAGGGGAAAAGATGACTGGACATGAAGAGAAGGGTCTGAGTATGGAGCGTGAGAGGAGGTTCTGAGATAAGGAATCTGAGTTACAGAGAGAAGAAAAAGAAGAACCACGGCTGTGGCTCTAATCTTCTAGCTAATAAGTAATTTTAAAAGATAATTGATCTATTTTACCTTAATACAATATGCAATTATCCTAAAAATATAATGCATGATGGACTTCTCTGGTAGCTCAGAGGGTAAAGAATCTACCTGCAATGCAGGAGATCTGAGTTTGATCTCTGGATTGGGAAGATCCCTTGGAGAAGGGAATGGCAACCCACTCTAGTATTCTTGCCTGGAGAATTCCATGGACAGAGGAGCCTGCTGGGCTTCAGTCCATAGGGTCACAAAGAGTCAGACATGACTGAGTGACTAACACTTTCACTTTCATATAATGCATGATAGTAGAGCTGAAAGAATTTCTGAAGAGATCAGTGTTAGAACTTCAAGGAATTAAATATTCAAACATTTTATACTAGGGAAAGAAGATAAAGAACAATGCATAATGTTAGATTTGCATTTTTATGTTTTTCTCAAGAAGTTTCTAACTTCACACCTTTGGATTCTTTATTCAGTCTAACTCTCTTGAAATAAATATATTATAATTCTGATTATTCAAACTATTATATTGAACTTGTGAAAAGCTTCTGAAGATGATGTATGACTTACCAGTTAGAAAGTGAATTATTTCTCAAAAAAAGAATTAGCCCTCAGCCATTCTAAACTGAAGATTACAATGTGATCATCTGAGTCACATACTTGAGTTTGAAATATTATCAAATTCTGGACTAACAAATCAGATGACTATTCTAAACTCCATGTTCATAAATATATTTATGATAAAAAAAATGGTGACCCAAATATACCTACACACCTTCAGAAAGTTTATGGGGAAAATACACTTTTAAATTTGTTCCTAGATTTTACAAGGATTGAAGTGGACCTCTCCAGAAGGAACCACCTTTCCATTTTGGGAGGTCTTCTTCCAGCTGCGTCACCTCACCATTGAGATCATACCTTTCTGTATGTGACCTGAATAGAGCAATGGCACCAGAAGACCAATTTCAGCACAATATCACATCCACAACAAACAAAAAAACAAACAAAAATTGGATAAAAGTTGTTTTGTTTTCCTTTTTTGTCTTAGTTCTCTTTTCTCTGTTTGTTGCACAACAAAGTACCCCAAATTTACTACAAAGTACCACAAAAAACGAAAATTCTAAATTCACTCACAATTCCGTAGTTCTGACATCCAGCGTGGTATGACTGGGTCCTCAACTCAGTGCATCATGAGGCAGAAATGAAGGTGTCAGCTGAGCTGAGTTTTCATCTGGAGGCTCTGAAAAAAAGAAAATCCACTTCTAAGCTCATTCTATTGTTGATAGAATTTAGTTCCTGAAGGTTTTATGACTGAAATCCCTGTTTCCTTGTTGGCTGCAGACCAGGGCATCTGTAACTTGTAGAGGCCTCTCACTGTTCCCTGACAAGCGGCCCTTTCCATAGCAAGGCACTGGTTTCTTTAAGACCAGCAGAAGTATGTCTCTGTTGCTCTGAAACTCTGTGTTCTGAAACCAGCTGGAGAAAACTCTCTGCTCTTAAAGGGCTTCCCTGATTAGTCCAGGCCCACCCAAGATAATCTTTCTTTTGCCATACGTATAATCACCTCATCATGTTCACAGGTGCCCCCTTACCCCCAGGGGAGGGTATTATATATGGGTGAGGGTCATTAGAAATTATCTTAGAAATCTACCTGTCAGTTTTGTTTTAATTTTATTCACACTACAGAGTTGGTGATGCTGTCATGACACATGTACTGTCATATGGCCAAAAACTAGCCTCTCAGAAACTTCTCAACATAATAATCCTCCATCAAACATGGCAGTAATTGTTCTGAAAACACAGTAGCTGGAAAGACATCAGCTGGTAAAATCAGGATCTTACAAAAGAAAAGGCGATTGGGGGAACTATGAAAAAGTCATTAAGTGTGTTAGGGTCAGTGTATTCTTTATTAAGGCATTTGCTTCCTAAACAAACTATATTAGTTGACATTGCTGCTGCTGCTGCTAAGTCACTTCAGTCGTGTCCAACTCTGTGCGACCTCATAGACGGCAGCCCACCAGGCTCCCCAGTCCCTGGGATTCTCCAGGCAAGAACACTGGAGTGGGTTGCCATTGCCTTCTCCAATGCATGAAAGTAAAAAGTTAAAGTGAAGTCACTCAGATGTGTCCAACTCTTAGCGACCCCACAGACTACAGCCTACCAGGCTCCTCCATCCATGGGATTTTCCAGGCAAGAGTACTGGAGTGGGGTGCCATTGCCTTCTCAGATTAGTTGACATTAAGCTGTTTGAATAAACAGTTGTTCTGACTCATCTTTGATTATTCAGGGAACAAGTCTGCATACATCATGATTTGCTAAGATCTGTAAACTTTGGTTGGTTTAATTTGCTTATAAAATTTTATGCTTTTATAAAGTTTTTAAAATCAACTCTTGCAATCTTATAAATCTAGTATCTTTTGCACTTGCAATTTCCTTTACTTATTTTCCCAAGTTACAACAAAGTGCTTGTGTTGCTCCTTAGCTTAACACATTTTTGGGGGGTCTGGATCTGATATTGTATCAACATCACTGCATTAGTCTCAGTGCCTGTATCTTCAATAAACGCTTGTTGAAAGACTGACTGAATGAATAAATGAATACTGAGAGGGCACAGCATAAATAGATGTCTCTGCTGCTGCTGCTGCTGCTAAGTTGCTTCAGTCGTGTCCAACTCTGTGCGACCCCATAGACGGCAGCCCACCAGGCTCCACCGTCCCTGGGATTCTCGAGGCAAGAACACTGGAGTGGGTTGCCATTTCCTTCTCCAATGCATAAAAGTGAAAAGTGAAATCGAAGTCGCTCAGTCGTGTCAGACTCTTCATGACCCCATGGACCACAGTCTACCAGGCTCCTCTATCCATGGGATTCTCTAGGCAAGAGTACTGGAGTGGGTTGCCATTGCCTTCTCCAGAGATGTCTCTACTCTTTCCTAAATCTAAAGGAGAGGGGAAAAATAATTATCACACTCTTTGTTTTAAAAGAGTTGGACTAAGCTGTTTATAATATATAAAAATAGATCATGAATTTTTAATTTGGGGCATATTTTTGTTTATTTCAGAACCGCATCTAACAGTAGTGGAACTCCTCAGGTGTAAATGAAGAAGGGGACGTGTGATGTTAATTTTTTGTGTCAACTTGGCTGGGCCACACTGCCCAGATGTTTGGTCAAGCGTGTTTCTGATAAGCCTGACATTCACATCAGTGGACTATGAGTAAAGGAGATTGCCCTCCACAATGTGGGTAGGTTTAATCCAATTAGATGAAGATCTGAATAGAACAATATCTGACCTCCCCTGAGCAAGAAGGAATTCTGCCAGCTCTCCCCTGGATCTCTAAGCCAATAGCCCTGCAGATTTTAGACTTACCAGCCTCCATGATCACACAGGCCGATTCCTTAAAATAAATCTGTCTCCATTTCTGCACACACATGCACACGCATATCCCTATTGGTTCTATCTCTCCAGAGAACCCTGGCTACCACAAGAAGCCTCAAGGAGGCACACCCACACTCTCAAAGTGGGAGCCTGCTCCTGTTCTCTAGGAACCCTCCCTCCCTCACAGCAGCTGGGGCTGTGCTGCTGACCCACAGTCACCATCTAGGCTGGACTGTCCCTTTGTCAACTTGACATCACAGCCATCCTCTCCGGAAGTCTCTTCTGCATCCACAGAAGAGAAACTGGGAACTGCATTTCCAGACTCCACTTCCTTGTATAATTACAAGTTAAGAGTCTACCAGCAGCAGGCATTAGTGTGAGCTCTAGGGGACAGAAGAGATGGAGAGGCTGTTACCCTCTGGAGGCAGCTGCAGATAGACACGTGAGCTGACATGAGGATCAAAGTCACTTGAGCTTCTTTCAGAATCGTGGAAATCACTTCTGCCGGATGAGATCATCTGTCCAGCTTTCCTGCCCTTTGCCCCCACAGTGCTTCAACAGTTACATAAGCCTCTATTTCCCTGTATTGAAACTCTTCCTATTCAGAACACATACAACGACTCTGTGTTCTGACCAGACCCAGACTCCATCACTGATACATTCTTTGGAATTAGAAGGGGAGGAAGCTCTTCATTGTCCCATTATCCTAATGTATCAGATGGGGTATAATCACACTGAACTCCAGAAACAATCATAACCCTTTTCCACCCAGAAATTCCCATGACTCCTACGAAAGTGGGTCAACTCCTCATCCTCCTGTCTAAATCCATGGGCCTGAGATCCCTGGGCAGAAGCAACAGAGCAAGAATGAGGTGATTCCCCTGGAAACATATTTTCCATTACACATCCCCTGGAACAGCAGGTTTCAACGTGTCTTCTATGATCGCAATTGAGACACTAAAACAGTTCTTCCCAGAATGAAGAAGATGAACTCATAGTTCCACCTTTAAAAATAAAATTTCTGACAATATTAGAACAGTTTATGCTTCTTAAATATCTGTATGCATTGTGTCTGATTTCTTCAGTACCACTTCATAGGCATCCTCTTACGACAGGATAAACCTTAAACTCTTAACCTAGCTATGACAAACCAGTCCATCTGGCCTCTGCATACCATCTCAAACTTCCTTCAATCGCTCTGAATTCAGGCCTCATTAGCCTCTTTAAAAGTCAATCCCATTCCTTTTGGTCTTAGGGCCTTTGTACATTCCATTCTCTCTGCCTGAAAAAACTCCCATGGAGTCCTAACCTCACACCCTTTGTCTCCATAATTTCTACTCACTCTCCAGATCTCCTTTTAAACATCACTTCCACAAGCAGGGTACCTCATCCTGTTATTTACACATATATTATCCACTTTGCAGTGCGTGTTACAACTACAATTGACTAATTTTAAAATCTTTCCTCCCTTTGAGACTAGAGCTTCCTTGTGTGGTGTTTTCACCACGGTATCCTTGGCACCTGATGTGTGTTAAGCAAATAGACCTTAAATATGTGTTGAATAAAAGAAAAAAGAAAGGGAGAGAACAAGTAAGAAAGAAATGAAAGAACAAATGAAGGAAAGGAAGGAGGAGACCTGATGGTTATAATGAAATTCACCATAAATCAGTGACATTTCAGGTAGAACTGTAGAAAAAGGAATCTATGGACTGACTCCAGTTCAGTTCAGTTCAGTCGCTCAGTTGTGTCTGACTCTTTGCAACCCCATGAGCCGCAGCACACCAGGCCTCCCTGTCCATCACCAACTGCCGGAGTCCACCCAAACCCATGTCTATTGAGTCGGTGATGCCATCCAACCATCTCATCCTCTGTTGTCCCCTTCTCTTCCTGCCCTCAATCTTTTCCAGCATCAGGGTCTTTCCCAATGAGTCAGCTCTTCGCATCAGGTGGCCAAAGTACTGGAGTTTCAGCTTCAACATCAGTTCTTCCAATGAACACCCAGGACTGATCTCCTGTAGGATGGACTGGTTGGATCTCCTTGCAGTCCAAGGGACTCTCAAGAGTCTTCTCCAACACCACAGTTCAAAAGCATCAATTCTTTGGTGCTCAGCCTTCTTTAAAGTCCAATTCTCACATCCATGCATGACCACTGGAAAAACCATAGCCTTGACTAGACGGACCTTTGTTGACAAAGTAATGTCTCTGCTTTTTAATATGCTATCTAGGTTGGTCATAACTTTCCTTCCAAAGAGCTAGCGTCTTTTAATTTCATGGCTGCAATCACCACCTGCAGTGATTTTGGAGCCCCGAAAAATAAAGTCAGGCACTGTTTTCACTGTTTCCCCATCTATTGCCCATGAAGTGATGGGACCAGATGCCATGATCTTCATTTTCTGAATGTTGAGCTTTAAGCCAACTTTTTCACTCTCCTCTTTCACTTTCATCAAGAGGTTCTTTAGTTCCTCTTCACTTTCTGCCATAAGGGTGGTGTCATCTGCATATCTGAGGTTATCGATATTTCTCCCAGCAATCTTGATTCCAGCTTGTGCTTCTTCCAGTCCAGCGTTTCTCATGATGTACTCTGCATATAAGTTAAATAAGCAGGGTGACAATATACAGCCTTGACATACTCCTTTTCCTATTTGGAACCAGTCTGTTGTTCCATGTCCAGTTCTAATGGTTGCTTCCTGACCTGCATATGGATTGACTGGACAGGAAAAAAGACCTTCACAGAAGGATACAGAGTGTTCTTTCTGGCAAAAAATTAATGTCGTGCTGGATCACTGAAAGAAAGCATGTTCTTTTAAGATGGTGATGATGACAGAAACTGGTTCCGTTTGCAGTCTGGGGAAGGTAACTAAGTCTTTAAGGAAAGTAGGCGGACATGGTGGGCCAGCGGAAACCACACTACCTCCATTTGTGGAAGCATTTGGCTGCAACTGTTCCCAACGGAACTCCGGGGACTGTGTCAGTGCACAATGGCTCCAGGCTTTTCTGGTTCCTGGCAATATAAAATAGCCTGAATCAAAGGACAGGAAACAAAGCAGACTGGACTGTTCTCCCCTGTGCACAGAAGTAGCCACTTGCCGCATGAAAAGGAAAGAAATGGATACATTATGACGCCCACTCAGAATATAAAGAGAGGAGCTCCTCTGTTTGAATCAATTTGTTCAGCAACATCTACTCAAGTCCTATACGGTTCCTCTCCAACTTCTTTATTCTACCTTTATAACCACCCCCTCCCCCACTAAGAGTCAACATAGTAACTTTTCCCAGGGATTTGTGTGCATGTGTGTGGGGTGGGACACACATATAGGCAGAACAGTCACAATGAGATAAAATCAAATGAGGTCAAAGAGAAAGGTCAGGTCAAGAGGAAATGGGAGAAACACAGTGAAGGGTTCATTTCTTTGGAACTAGATTTATGGATGCTTGCCAGTGCTGCACAACTGCTTATTGTGTGCAAGAAAGGCAAAATGTGACAGCAAGACATTTCCACAAGTAAGACAATAAGAGAGTCTCCCTCTTTGAGGGCTTAATGCACTGAAAAATAAAAACAAATTCAGTTTTACAGCTTTAAATTATAGGAAAGACAACTGAGTGAAAAAAGAGAAATAAAGCTTAAAAATGATGTGTACTGAGGAAAAAACATCCAATCCATGCTACATAGAACAAACGTGCTGCACCCAAGGCGTGTAATGTTCTAAAGTGCAAAGCTTTTAAATTTTTCCAATTCTCTGGAGATGAAAGAATCAAATGTACACATATGGATACACAAATAAACATTGATTTTTTTGTTGCTGTTCATCATGAGCTTTTTTGCATCAATTTTTATTTTTAGTTATTTCTTGGCCACACCCCTAGGCATGTGGGATCTTAGTTCCTCGATCAGGGATCAAACCCATGTTCCCTGCAGTGCAGGCAGAGTCTTACCCACTCCAGGGAAGTCTCACAAATACACTTTGATGTCACAAGAAAAATAAGGGGAAACTCAGCTTCATGAGGATTTTTATGAGAATTCTTGACCATCAGACTACATTTCAGCTTTCAGAACTGTATTCTCAAATTGATTGCTCTTTCCTAATTTTCTTACATGACTCTGTGTTAATTCAGGGCATCACTTGAGTCTTGATCACCTTCATTCATAAGTCTGTACAACCTTCCAAGATATTTTCTCTGCTAGGAACCGTTTTCCTTTCTTTATAGTAACTGCCATTATCTAATCTATTTCTTTATATGTTTCAGTTCCTTAATATTCCCCAAGCCATGATAAGTCATCTTTCAGAAAGACCAGAGGAAAAAAAGCATTTAAAATTTTTCTTTAAATATCTATTTATTCCAGGTTACCTACACATCATTTGGAAATTTTGTCCAGAAGTCCCACTTATAGTAATTATTCTTTTTTTTCCCCCTCAAACCATAAAGTCTGGCTTTGTCTGTAGTTCACTGTGCTGTTGCCTCTGATGCAATATTGTGTAGACTGATTAGGCAGAATGATTGATCCTCTCCTAATTTTTACCCATTGTAATAAATAACTTTTTCAGTTTCCGTCAGTGGGCTAGTAGAAATACATGGAGGAAATATAATTGCACATTTTTTTCTTCTGTAGATCACAGCTTTTCCCATGTTTTTGGTAACAGATGATTTTGAAAAACGGACACTGAAACACACTGTTCCCAACCTCTGGTGCAACTTTGCACTATTTTTTTAAAAAGCCCTGGAGGAATTATTCAAAGAATTAATGCATCACTGTATGTTAATAGCAGTTGCTCAATAAATATGAATAAACATGTCATGAATGGATTAATAAATTAAGATAGAGAGAGAGAGAGAGAGTGTGTGTGTGTGTGTGTGTGCGTGCGTGTGCATGTGTCTTTGTCTGTTTGGCAGCTATAACAAAATACTATAAGCTGGGTAGCTTATGAACAACAAACATTTTTTTCTTATGGTTGTGGAAACTGAAAAGCCCAAAGTCATGGTGCCTGCAGATTTAGCATCTGATCAGAGCTCATTTCCTAGATGATCATTTTTGCAATAAACTTACAGGACAGGAAAGGGACAGGGAAGCTTCCTAAGGCCAATTTTAAGAGCACTAATTCCATTCTTGAGGGCTCTGCTTTCACGACGGTATCAACTTCCAAAGGCCCCTACCCAATACCATCACCTTCTTGGGTTAGGATTTCAACACATGAATTTGGGGTGGGCTGGCGGGGAACACAAAAGTTTGATCTAAAATAGACAGACCAAGAGCTACATAACAGATGATAGATGGATAGGTAGATAGATAGGATTTGCTAAAAATCCAAATGCCTGGGACAAACTTATGGAAATAGTGATTAGGTAGGTGAACCTGAGAATCCACTGACTCTAATGACCCTTCTGGTCAAAGATAGAAAGATATAGGGAGAGAACCACTCTCTTTGGTAAAGTCTCTGAACACACACATCTAACTTTAAGGGCAAAAGAACTATGAAAGTGAAAGTCACTCAGTCGTGTCTGACTCTTTATGACCCCATGGACTATACATGGAATTCTACAGTCCAGAATACTGGAGTGGGTAGCCTTTCCCTTCTCCAGGGGATCTTCCAGACCCAGGAATTGAACCAGGGTCTCCTGCATTGCAGGCAGATTCTTTACCAACTGAGCTATTGGGGAAGCCCCAAAAGAACCATAAGCAGTAAGAAAAAGTGGCTTCCCTCAGAATACATTCAGTTCAGTTCAGTTCAGTCTCTCAGTCGTGTCCAACTCTTTGCGACCCCGTGGACTGCAGCACGCCAGGCCTCCCTGTCCATCACCAACTCCTGGAGTTTACTCAAACTCATGTCCATTGAGTCAGTGAAGCAACCCAACTATCTCATCCTCTGTCATCCCCTTCTCCTGCCTTCAATCTTTCCCAGCATCAGGGGCTTTTCAAATTAGTCAGTTCTTCCAATCAGGTGGCCAAAGTATTGCAGTTTCAGCTTCAGCATCAGTCCTTCCAATGAATATTCAGGACTGATTTCCTTTAGGATGGACTGGTTGGATCTCTTTGCAGTCCAAGGGATTCTCAAGAGTCTCCTCCAGCACCACAGTTTGAAAGCATCAATTCTTTGGCGCTAAGCTTTCTTTATAGTGCAACTTCCACATCCATACATGACTATTGGAAAAACCATAGCCTTGAATAGACAGAACTTTGTTGGCAAAGTAATGTCTCTGCTTTTAATATGAAGTCTAGGTTGGTCATAGCTTTTCTCCCAAGGAGCAAGCATCTTTTAATTTCATGGCTGCAGTCACCATCCACAGTGATTTGGGAGTCCAAAAAAATAAAGTCTGACACTGTTTCCACTGTTTCCCCATCTCTTTGCCATGAGGTGATGGGACCAGATGCCATGATCTTCGTTTTCTGAATGCTGAGCTTTAATCCAACTTTTTCACTCTGTTTCACTTTCATCAAGATGCTCTTTAGTTCTTCTTCACTTTCTGCCATAAGGGTAGTATCATCTGCATATCTGAGGTTATTGATATTTCTCCCGGCAATCTTGATTCCAGCTTGTGCTTCATCCAGCCCAGCGTTTCTCATGATGTACTCTGCATAGGAATTCAATAAGCAGGGTGACAGTATGCAGCCTTGACAAACTCCTTTCCCAATTTGGAATCAGTCTATTGTTCCATAGCAGTTCTAACTGTTGCTTCCTGACCTGCATACAGATTTCTCAAGAGGCAGGTCAGGTGGTCTGGTATTCCCATCTCTTTCAGAATTTGCCACAGTTTGTGGTGATCCACGCAGTCAAAGGCTTTGGCATAGTCAATAAGGCAAAAATAGATGTTGTTCTGGAACTCTCTTGCTTTTTTAATGATGCAACGGATGTTGGCAATTTGATCTCTGGTTCCTCTGCCTTTTCTAAAACCAGCTTGAACATCTGGAAGTTCACAGTTCATGTATTGCTGAAGCTTGGCTTAGAGAATTTTGAGCATTACTTTACTAGCGTGTGAGATCCCTTGGTATCGCTCATTTTCTTGAAGAGATCTCTATTCTTTCCTATTCTATTGTTTTCCTCTATTTCTTTGCACTGATCACTGAGGAAGGCTTTCTTATCTCTCCTTGTATTCTTTGGAACTTTGCATTCAAATGGGTATATCTTTCCTTTCTCCTTTGCTTTTCACTTCTCTTCTTTTTACAACTATTTGTAAGGCCTCCTCAGACAGCCATTTTGCTTTTTTTTTGCATTTCTTTTTCTTGGGAATGGTCTTGCGCCTTGTCTCCTATACAATGTCATGAATCTCCGGCCATAGTTCATCATTCACTCTATCTATCAGATATAGTCCCTTAAATATTTCTCACTTCCACTGTATAATCATAAGGGATTTGATTTAGGTCATACCTGAATGGTATGGTTTTTCCCTACTTTCTTCCATTTAAGTCTGAGTTTGGCAATAAGGAGCTCATGATCTGAGCCACAGTCATCTCCTGGTCTTGTTTATGCTAACTGTATAGACCTTCTCCATCTTTGGCTGCAAAGAATACAATCAATCTGATTTCTGTATTGACCATCTGGTGATGACCATGTGTAGAGTCTTCTCTTGTGTTGTTGGAAGAGAGTGTTTGCTATGACACTCTCTTGCGTTCTCTTGGCAAAACTCTATTAGCCTTTTCCCTGCTTCGTTCTGTACTCCAAGGCCAAATTTGCCTGTTACCCCAGGTGTTTCCTGACTTCCTACTTTTGCATCCAGTCCCCTATAATGAAAAGGACATCTTTTTTGGGTGTTTGTTCTAGAAGGTCTTGTACACTGGGGGCCTAAGAAAATCAGCTCTATGAGCCCTCCAACAGATCCTAACACAAAAGCAGAGAGAATCCTTCAGTCTCATTGCCCATTTCAGCATGAATCATCTCAGTCTGAGAGCTCTGGGCCATGGTCTTTGGAAAAAAAACTAGACTCAGGAGCACATTCTGCCTGGAGTGAGGAAATCACTGCCAAGTCAGTGGGGTTTGGGGAGCAGCCCCAGCAGCCACCACATTCACCAAGGACAGATTTAGGTATGCAGTGGAGTGGCACAAGGTTGTAAAACGCTGCCCAGCTCCTGGAAACACTCCCTGGGAGTCACAGGAAGGCTTAGGAGGACTGTCTTGGGGTTTGAGCACCTCTTCTGAGCAGAGGGGGGTTAGGACTGGAGTGATAAATTATATACGTGCTCAAGAAAAGAATCTGTGAAATATTTCTCTGAAGAAAGTCCTTACTTTTACTCCTATCCCATACATAAGAAAAGAACAGTTTTTAGAAGTAGTATATCAGAGTCAGATAGATAGATAATCCATCTTTGCATTAGGATCATGCAAAAATAGCTCCTCTCCTTTTTATAAAAGACATTGTTCATCTGGATAATAAATAAGACAAATAAAAGACTTTTCTTTTCAAGTAAAATGTAAAGTAGCATGTCAGAAAAGATTTTCTTAGTTAAAAACCAGATGAACCTATGACTCCCTGGTCTGAATAATTCAAGAGGAAAATTATCTTATATTTATCTCCTTTTCAATTTCAGTTTTATAATCTAAGTTGTCCACAAGCCAACTATTTTGGTTATGTTTGCTTTTAATAAAGCACTAACATTCATTTGTCATTTCTCTAATGTTTCAGACTATAGTTCTGAAACTATAGTTTCAGACTATAGTTCACACCACTTAAAGGTGAAGGGGGATATTTAAAGCATCGATGTGGGGGGTGCTATTTCTAGTTCTCTTCCTCACACTCAGGCCCGCCGTTTCAACACAACCTTGCTCCACTCCAGCTAGTCCATATCTCTGGCCTCACCTTCAAAGCTACACTTCTTGAAAGCACTGTGAACACCATCGCCTTCATTTCCTCACCCTTCATTCACTCCTCAACCCACTCCAGTCTGGCTTCTCCTACCAAAACCACCCTCCCAAAGATCATCAATTATCTCCCACCTCCGATGACACCATTTCTCTGAAGAATTTTAGAACGCTGACCCACGCTGACCCCTTCTCTCTCTCCTGCTTGTATGACTCCACCCTTTTTCCTCCCCAGCCACTCCTTTCCTACCTCAGAGTTCCCATCTACCAGCCTTTACATGTTGGATTTCCTCCAGTTTTTAGTCATAGGTCCCTTCCTCCTCCCACCCTACAGCAGTGACTGCACTCCCAGATGCCTCGAGAGTGAGGCAGGTAATGGAATCCGGTGAAACAGATCAAGAAAAACCCTCCAGTGAAGGAAAACTCTACCATCTGAAAGGGAAACCCAGCCCCAGTTTATCATGGACTTGCAGGAATTCGATGGAAATGTGGCTTCCTAGCTTCAGTTACTAAAGAAACATCAGCTCCTAATTACTTATTGCTAGAGTAGACTTCCTTTCAAAATGCTAGCATCAGAGATAGTCACTCAGTCATGTCCAAATCTTTGCAATCCCAGGGGCTGTAGCCCACCAGGCTGCTTTGTCCATGGAACTTCCCGGCAAGAACACCGGAGTGGGTAGCCACTTCCTTCTCCACAAAACTCTAGATATATACATTCAAACACCTACCGACTGTTTTCTTCCAGATGTGTCAAAAGGGTTTCATACCCAGCACGTCCAAAACAGAATTCATGATCTCCCAACGCAGTTCTCTTGGACAGCAGACTCGTTTTACTCTCTAATTGGCGTCATTATGGTTACTAAAAGCTACGTGCTGAGTACAGTGGGGCATCATTGAGCCAATTATTAACAACATATTCTCAGATCACTTAAAGGACATGTTTTCAGAATGTATCTATATATTACATATGCACATGAATATGTGCATAAATATAAATTAGAGCCTTGCATGTATGTTATTAAGTATCAATGTATTACAATTATTAATATTTATATTAATGGTTATATTAATATATTGATAATTAATGTTATAGTAGTGGTTAATAATACATTAATACTGTAAATATATCAATATATTGATGGTTATAACTTATCATATAATATTGTTATTAATATGATTTATATATTAATATTAATATATAACACATATATAAATCGCTTATATATGTAAAATACATGCATCAGTATTACAGAACAAGTGCTTCCAGAATATAGTAAAGAATTATGTAAGAAAATATTGGTAAGACTTGGAATTGACTCTGAGGAGAGTAACTTACATAACAGTCACAGTGAGTCACAGTTTCCACCCAATAGAGGGCTGAATGTTTTACCTACAGGGCTCATCTGATAGAAGCAGTGATGCCCAGCTGTCCCTTGGTGACGGAAAGACTTCTTCCCTTTAGTTGCAGGAATAGATAACCTTCAGTTCTTAACTCTTTTTGAGGACTGCCTCAGTCTAAAACAACTGCCTCACCCAAGATCCAGTGATTGGTCAACACAAGAACATCAAAGTCCAGCCCTCTGGCCCAAATTCGTGACCACTCTGGTGGCCCGCTGCAGCCCGAGCTGGCCCTGGGTTGCTGGGAAGCATTCACGGGGACTGCACGACAGCTTGACTTCTCCCTCTGCCCCGTCCTGCCTCGCCTCTCCCTCCCTCAGGTACTGGTGTGAAGAGCACCCTTTGATAAATGACCGTCACCCTAATTCCTTCTCTGAGTTTGCATGTGAGGAACCTGACCTGCGATTCTTGCCAAATACAGAAAGACCTGCTTCCTAGAGAATACGGGCCCATTGCCGGAAATGTCCAAAAATGGGACAATTATTTTTAAATGCTACAGAAAAGGTGCATCGAGTGGATGTTGTCTATACATAATTTTATCTTCTAAGTTTTGCACATTAGAAACCATACAGCTAATATACTTTGTATGTAGAGTATTTTACAGCTTGTATATTACTTCATTCAAGCACAAAAACCAGATAAAGTAGGGAGAGTATCAGTTCCATTTTACAGAAGAAGAAACTGAGGTTCAGAAATATTATTTGGCCCAAAGTCATATATTCATCAAATACATGATCTGGTGCTTGAATGGCGTTTTTCTCAGTTCTCAGCTTACAACCAAGGTTTCTTTCACTGTGTTAATTATGAGAAAGAACTATGGGTTTTCATAAAAAGGACTGTCTAACCAAAAATTATATTAACTTTTTAATTTGCTCTGCTATTGCCAGTGTTTTAATGAGTATTTTTTTTTTAATCATTGAAAATGCAGCTGTGTTTCTACTTGCCAGGTATAAGTAATTCCTTCCAAGAATTTTGATGGGATCTTTGAGACTTATAGGAGTCCTTTATTATTTCATTTGGTTCCACATGAGAGCCTGCCTTTCTGCCCAGTTGTATAGGCATGTCCTATGACATACCTGGCAGCACACATTTCACAGCCTCCAGACTGCCAGGACCAAAGCCAGAGGTCTTGGAGCACAATTTTGGATGTTCATAAGAACATTGCAATAGCAGATGAGGGAAGCTTTGTACCAAATATTTCTGAAATTAAAAGTTAGCATATAGACTCTATCCTAGCACCCTCCACGCTGGACAAAGAAAAGACTAGCCCTTTGGGTTCTTAGAACTTAACACTGCATGGTCAAAAGACACTTGAACAAAGACTGGCAAAGACCACAATCATCTTGAGAGTTACATTAGAGTCCCGGAATGGGCAAAGCATTGGACTGCACTCTGAAGAGAGGCAATAACATGAGAGGCAATGTTTCTCTAGCTTCACATTATGTCCTTTGAAACAACGGTATAATCCAAATTAATCTGTGTGCGTGCATGATGTCACTTCAGCCATGTCTGACTCTTTGCAACCCCATGGACTGCAGCCTGCCAGGCTCCTCTGTCCATGGGATTCTCCAGGCAAGAATACTGGAGTGGGTTGCCATGCCTCCTCCAGGGGAGCTTCCCAATCCAGGGATAGAACCTGCATCTCTTATGTCTCCTGCATTGTCAGGTCAGTTCTTTACCACTAGTATCACCACCAGGAAGCTATTTACCATTCTAGAGGATGTGAAAGATAATCTCACTATTCTTACAGTTTTAATAGATGTGTTTGTGTCTCCTCGTCTGTAAATTGTCTCTATGTGCCCTTAGGTCATTAATAGGGTGATGGTGGTGATGATATAATGACCAAACCTACTGCGTGGGATTTGGAGCAGACACTCTCAGCTGAAGTAGACTAATTCATTCAGCATGTATTGTCTCAATGTCCACTCTACGCCAAGCTAGTTACAGTCTCTGGACGTGAGTGTAACAAGGTACTATAAACTCTATGAGTAAAAACAAACAAACAAACAAAAACTCTATGGGGTGCTTTTGGGGTACAGAGGGTGATCAGTAATATATCCAGACAGGAGGAAGAAGTTTTATAATCCAAGTGTATATTTATAGTCAAAGTATACATTGCTACAGTTTAAGCCAAGTTAAGGGCTTTGCAGGCATTATTTCAATTATCCTAGCTGAAATTTTGTCTGGTAGTATTACCTCCTCTATGCAAATGAAAAAAGTGAAGTTCATTTTTTCTAGGATCACTTGGCTTTTAGGTGTCAGACCCAGAATCTGAGCTCTTAAATGATGTTTGACTTGCTATTTCTAAGATCTATACAATGAAAAATATTCCACTGGAAGTCATCTGAGAGCTTCACAAATTGTACAAAAACCAATCTGTGAACTATGAAAACGGAGCAAATCTCATCTAGCATAGCAGCAATAACTCTAGCTGAAAAGAATTGGAGGATTCTTACAACGTACTATGTACATGGCAACCTGTGCTATAGAGGAGAGGGACTGTGTCCGAAACTTTACCCTAGAGTGGGCTTGCCTACTAAGGAGTCAAAGGAGATAACCTCATTGACTATAATTTTGAGTTTCCTTGAAGAGCAAAAGAGAGTAATAGTTTAAGGGGCCAAGAATCAAAACTGCTAAAGAAGTTGTGGTAATAATCAAAATGCACATTTTCCAAACATACCAGAGTCCAGAGGCTTAGGAAAATAAGCAAGTCAAACATTAGTAATCAACATTATTCTAAATTCATTTAATGCAAACGATTTGTCAAATAAAGTGAAAATAGTCTAGCTGTGCATAGCTTACAATCTCTTGAGGAAACCAGAGAAAGAAAGCCAGGAAGACTTTCCCAGAAATAAATCAAAGCTTTAGCAATGATATTCACTACTGAAATATGGGACAAAAGTATGAGGCCAAAGAAGAGGCAGAACTAATTTAAATGGTTTCTGTCAGGAGCCAGAGTTATTGTAAATAGATTTGAAACGGAGAATTAAAAGGCTATTACAGAAACATATGGCTTATAATACCACATGCTATTCAAGGGAAATAGAAATAAATAAAGCAGTTCAATGCTCTGTGCAATATAAAATATTTCTGTAGGTGGAGTAAAAGAATGAGGTATGATTATACTACTAATTCCTTCCAGTTGCATAAGGCACTCCACCTCTATTGCAAACCACCAGGCAGAGGCTGCAGTAATTACAACTGCTTGTCAGTTATCTACCTACCCCCCAGAGTCACTGAAAACCATGACATGATTAGAAACACAATTTTTTAACAAGTGCTGATATATGAGAGAAAATGTTATATATGAAAGATTAGCCCAGATCTTTAGAATAGTGGAGCTATTCTGTATGAAACTATCATGGGGCATACATGTCATTTTACATTTGTCAAAACCCATATAATATACAGCACTGAGTTGTGGCTCAGTCACTCAGCCGTGTCCAAGTCTTTGCGACACTTGGACTGCAGCACACAGGCTCCTCTGTAGGGTTTTTCAGGCAGGCAAGAATACTGGAGAGGGCTGCTATTTCCTCTTCCAGGGGATCTTCCCGACCCAGGGATCAAACCTGAGTCTCCTGTGTTTCCTGCAATGGCAGACGGATTCTTTACCTGGTGTGCCATCAGAGGGGGATGGGGTGAAGCTCATACAAGTTTGCAGGTTCATCAGTTGTAAACTATGGACTTTGCAGGTTCATCGATTGTAACAAGTGAACCAGTCTGGTGGAGGATGTCCCTAGTAGGGGAAGTTGTGCATGTAGGAGCAGGGGTTATATTGAGTTGGCCAAAAAGTTCATTTAGGTTTTTCCATAAGATGTTATGGAAAAAAAAAAAAAGAAAGAAAGAACTTTTTGGCCAATCCAATATATGGGAACTCTCTATACTTGCCACTCAGCTTTTCTGCAGTGAATCTAAAACTGCTACAACAATTAGCCTTAAAAAAAATTAAGAAGAAGGCTAACTCACTGGTCACTGACGCACGCACAGAGTCCGTAGACAACACCTTAAAGAAAAAGGAGGATGAACAAAACAAATTCTGCAGCTCCACCCTACTGCACTGGAGTTGTTTGTTCTGTTACGCCAAGATAGTGGAATACCTCCACCTGCCTGCTCCTTCTACTCCTCATGCAATTTGCACAGAGTTATTTGTTTTTGAAAACATATCATCAGTGTGTCCATTTCAAAAGGAAATATTTATAGAATAACAAGTTAGTAAAAGCCATTATTAAAAAAGTTTAATTACAAATTTGAAACTTATCTGTATTTACTCTACCAAAGTCAGTCTATAACTATGTCCCTTTTGTAGTGAAGATGAGCATGGCAAGCAGAAATTTTAGCATTCACAGAAAAAGCTCAAAGCTGTGTGATGGGGACATACATGAAGGATCATGATATTATTATCTACTTTTGTATCTGTCTGAAAGTCACCTTAATATAAAGTGTTTTTGTAAAGGTTCAACTAGAAAGTTAAAATATATACCTGCTTAATGGACCAATAACTCTGCATAGGGCCATTTGCTTGCTATCAGATCGCATTATTATAGTTGCAGAAAAAATTATATTATATAGCATCAACATTTGAAAATTTAGCCTAGTGTTTAAGGATATGAATCCAGAAATGAGATTGTCTTCAGGTGCATTTTACCTGTTCTGCTGCTTAGCTGTTGTAACCTTGGAAAAGGAATGTATTCTACTTATATTCCAATCTCCCCATTCAGAAATGGGGATAATACTACCATGGGTGATTGCAGAATTAAATGACATTAAAAAGTACCAAATCGGCACAGCATCGAGCTGATAATAGGTGCTCAATTAGCTATTATTAACATTCCAAAATTCTCTATTGATATTAATGATATCTAACACTGACAGACACACTAAAGGTAATCAAGAATTCTATTTTGTAGGTGGGGAAAGAGATATCAGAGATTCACAACTCAGCTTAAAAAACTCTTCCCTAGTCTAGTGTATTTCTAGGTTAAATATTTAGAAATTACAGAATTTACAGACATAGAAGACATTATATATTCCTATCTTGGCCTTTGAAAGTGAAAGTGAAGTTGCTCAGTCGTGTCTGACTCTGCGACCCCGTGGACGGTAACCTACCGGGCTCCGAGGTCCATGGGATTTTCAAGGCAAGAATACTGGAGTGGGCTGCCTTTCCTTCTCCAGGGGATCTTCCCAACCCAGGGATCGAACCCAGGTCTCCTGCATTGCAGGCAGACGCTTTACCGTCTGAGCCACTAGGGTAACCTAAAGAAAGTTTTGCCACTGGATTAATCAATCAGTTTTCAAGACCTCCCTGGCTTTTACCTCCCACCATGCCTTCTACACTGGAGAAGGAAATAACAACGCACTCCAATATTCTTGCCTGGACAAGTCCATGAACAGAGGAACCTGACAAGCTACAGTCCATGAGGTTGCAAAGAGTCAGACATGACTGAGTTGACCATCACTCCCACCCACTCAGGCCTTCTGCACAGGTGTATGGTCTCACACATAGCCAGGGATATATGGATCTAGGGGACTTCTCCAGTCTCTCCCAAGTGGATATGTGGAGAGGTTTTCAAGACCCTCTATGGCTATCTCGGAGAAGGCAATGGCAAGCCACTCCAGTACTCTTGCCTAGAAAATCCCATGGATGAAGGTACCTGGTAGGCTGCAGTCCATGGGGTCACTTCAAGTTGCACGCGACTGGGCAACTTCACTTTCACTTTTCACTTTCACGCAATGGAGAAGGAAATGGCAACCCACTCCAGTGTTCTTGCCTGGAGAATCCCAGGGACGGCAGAGCCGGGTGGGCTGCCGTCTATGGGGTCGCACAGAGTCGGACACGAATGAAGTGACTTAGCAGCAGCATGGCTATCTCATTTCCCAGATCTCCCAGTTAAATTCCAGGCTAGTCCACCAGTCCACCAATTTGTTTCAAGCTGTGCTACAGCCTTAGTCTACCTGAGTCATTGGTCTCCCCTATTCCTTTGCCTCCGAAATTAAGACTTCACTGACAACACTCCTGGATGTGAGGTTTCCCACCCTCAGCTCCAAGCCAAGTGAGCCCCCTCTGGCAAAGAATCGTCTGCTGTTCTGGTTCTGCAGAGCCCTCTTCATTTCTGCTGAGATTCACCTTGTGGGTAGGAGTCGATGAGAGAAGCCCCATGCAAGAACGCCAGAGACTCCCACCATTCATAGCTGACATATGGTATTTTTGTCATGAATAAACTTCATCTCAATTTGTTGTATGCCTTCGGTCAATCTTAAGAGCCCCGAAATGGTGATTTTTTATCATTTTGTCTAGTTTTATTGTTGTATAATGCTTTATCCGAAAACACAATCAGAATATACCTTGTTTTATCACAAAAAGTAAATAGTAGGGAGTGACCTAAATTGTCTAACTGGTAACGATCATTATTCACATTTTGTTTTGGGGATCACAAAAAATATATGCAAAATAAAATGTTCATCTAATCTCAATAAAATATTTGCCCTTTTCTATATAATGTTTATAATGTTCATATTTTTTCTATAGAAAGTATACGGGGGCCCATGTCTATATAACATTTCTATTTAATACCTATATTTTTATGTTTCCATATTATCTTTATGATTCAATAGAATGTTAATGTTCATCTAATCTCAATAAAAAATTAGCCCTTTCTTATATAATATTATGTGAGAGTTGGACTGTGAAGAAGGCTGAGCACCAAAGAATTGATGCTTTTGAACTGTGGTGTTGGAGAAGACTCTTGAGAGTCCCTTGGACTGCAAGGAGATCCAACCAGTCCATTCCGAAGGAGATCAGCCCTGGGATTTCTTTGGAAGGAATGATGCTAAAGCTGAAACTCCAGTACTTTGGCCACCTCATGCGAAGAGTTAACTCATTGGAAAAGACTCTGATGCTGGGAGGGATTGGGAGCAGGAGGAGAAGGGGACGACAGAGGATGAGATGGCTGGATGGCATCACTGACTCGATGGATGTGAGTCTGAGTAAACTCCGGGAGTTGGTGATGGACAGGGAGGCCTGGCATGCTGCGATTCATGGAGTCTCAGAGTGGGACATGACTGAGTGACTGAACTGAATTGACCGAACTGAATAGTTAGATTATTTCAGCTCTTCAAAAAGCAAGGATTCTGAAAGCTGGAAACGAACAATAATCCATTTTTCTGAAATTCTCTTTCATCTAAAGACAAGTCCTTTCTAAAGGATGATTAGAATCTGTTTTTTAAGCAGGATTTTAGAGATGTACTTTGAGAGTTGGGTAAGATGAAAAGTCTCTGTTAACATAATGATATTATTACATTATAATAACCAGGTTGAGACTCCAAAAACAGGTATATTTGACTACAGAACCCATAATTATCAAAGGTACTTGTGGTCTGCAAGAGACACTCTCACCTAAACAATAGTGCTAAAAAGAAACTCACTAGGATTAAGTGCAAACCCATGTCTATCTATTCAGAGTGCACTGAACTGTAGTTTGACCAATTCTCTTATTTTCTGTGCCATTATCCTTCCTGACCATAGTCAAACCAATAGCAAGATGAACCCATAAAATAATTAAGGCAGGCTTAATTAACGTCACCTGTACTCAACCCCATTCCTTTTGAACATCTGACATAGCTATAATCTACAACTTTTCTTTTCTTTTAATTATGGGAAATAACTTTGTTAGGACTTGAGGACAATTAGCTGAAAGGCAACTGAAAGATATGTGTGAAATTATGTTATGAACTCTTGCCATGCAATTTTTCTCATCTGTGAATAAAGTAAAATAACTTGCCTGAATGTGTTTTCATAACAATCTGCTAACAAATTGAATGGTCTTAATAAAAACAGTAACAGCCTGAAAGAAAAAGCAAAAGAGAGTATACAATTCTTCACTGCTTGTAGTGAAGTGAAGAAAGTGAAGTGAAGAAGTGAAGAAAGATGTCAAAATTTCAACATCTTCACAGGAACCAAGAAGAAACATAATGGCTTTTAGGGCTTAAATTGCACTCTACATTCCCAATCTAGTAAAATTGGTATTTAAAAAAATTTTTTCCCACATAAACATACTGCAAGTTTCAAAATGAGAACAGATGCAGAGCAATAGAGAGAAAAATTCTTTCATGAAGAAAAATCTAGCACATTGCAATGAGGCCCTCTGCTGCCATTTTCTTAATACTACACTGCTGCTGCTGCTGCTGCTAAGTCTCTTCAGTCATGTCCCGACTCTGTGCAACCCCATAGACGGCAGCCCACCAGACTACACTAAAAAGCCTAATTTCCAGTGGTATCTCATTGTCTTTGCAGGAGCCAATACTTCAACAAAGCTTCAAGGGAAAAATGACTTAACTTCTTAAGCAAAGCTTAGTCATTCCCAAGATTTTTAAAAATGGAAGTGACAATTCTAGGTAATGCTATTCTGAACATAGTGTCAGCCACATAAACCTCAGCTAAATCCCTTAGTGACAACATTATTGACTTAAGAACCGATTTTCACTACTTCTTTTGTATTCTATTTAAACGTTTCCAAAATGAAATTATGTTCATGCCAAATGGCTCTATGAAGACAGTAGTCTAACCAATGCTATGGCTAAAAAAAATTTTTTTATAAAGAAATCCTTGTATTTGAAAAGGCTATCCCCTAGTAAAATATCTCCATTTGTTGAGAAAGAGTACCAAGGAGTCCAAAAATTAACTCAAAAACTTATATGAGACTAAAATCAATTGCATTTGACTGTAGTTTTTGAATTGCCAGGACCAGAAGTGGACTTACGGGAAATGAACAAAGCCTCGTGTGCAGGGTCATTGTGAGTGTTGGGTGAGGCCAGGAGTTATGAAGCGCCCTGGGTGAGTGGGGAGGAGAAGCCCAGTGATCAGGTGGCAATAAGGAAGCGCGTTTGTAAGTATTTCTGGTACACTGCCTCAGATAGATTAGAAAAACAGAAGTTGAACCTCCAACACTCAAGTAAATTATCTTGATTTCTTTTCCTACACTAAATATGCCATGCTTATTTTTATGTTTATACTTTTATCTTCATTTTCTTAAAGAAAGCCAAAAAGTTCTATAAGCTCAGGACCCAAAAAACCTGAATCTACCCTAGGCAGTACAATTTACTCAATACAGTCCACCCAGAAAATGTTATTTCACCTTTCATGGGATCATCTTGGATTCATATGGACCAAAAAAAAAGGTTTTAATGACAATTTTTAAACTAAAACTAATAGGAGTTTAAAAAGGCATTGGTGAAATACTTCATACAATTTTTTTAAAAAAAGAAATAAAATTAATAGCTGCCCAACAGTGAAGCCACCTAGCATTCAGGAACCTCTAGCTATTGATATCTATATAATGATTAAGTGTACTGGTTGTGGAGTTGGGCAGTTCTGGATTTCAACCCTGAATCAGTCGGTCTACATAGCCATGTCACCTTTAGCGAGTCAATTGAAAACAATAGTTTTAAAAATTGCAATGAAAGGTGTTGAATAACTACTTGTTGAAGAAACAAGAACACACATCAACTCCATACACTGTCCAGAAGACTTTCAATTTAGCAAATGTAACAATTTTTAAAACTATTTGTTGCACATCTTTTAGAGGAAAGGTATTGGGCAAAAGAGTCAGTTCAGTTCAGTTCAGTCGCTTAGTCGTATCTGACTCTTTGAGACCCCCATGGACTGCAGCATGTCAAGATTTCCTGTCCATCACCAACTCCCGTAGCTTGCTCAAACTCAAGTCCATCGAGTCGGTGATGCCATCCAACCATCTCATCCTCTGTCGTCCCCCTTTTCTCCTGCCTTCAACCTTTCCCAGCATCAGGGTCTTTTCCATTCTTTGCATCAGGTGGCCAAATTATTGGAGTTTCAGCTTCAGCATCAGTCCTTCCAATGAATATTCAGGACTGATTTCTTTTAGGATGGACTGGTTTGATCTCTTTGCAGTCCAAGGGACTCTCAAGAGTCTTCTCCAACACCA
The DNA here is from genome assembly GCF_002263795.3 of Bos taurus. NCBI lineage: Eukaryota > Metazoa > Chordata > Mammalia > Artiodactyla > Bovidae > Bos > Bos taurus. Next base: position 24,603,695 of record NC_037339.1, read on the forward strand.
CAGTTCAAAAGCATCAATTCTGCACTGCTTAGCTTTCTTTATAGTCCAACTCTCACATCCATACATGACTACTGGAAAAAACATAGATTTAAGTAGACATACCTTTGTTGGCAAAGTAATATCTCTGCTTTTTAATATGCTGTCTAGGTTTATCATAGTTTAGTAAGAAGGAATACTGGAGTTTATGCAAAGAATTGTTTGGATTTTTTTTTTTTACTGGGATGTGTACTTGTATTTGATGAGATTGGGAAAGTCCTGCCTGGAGCAGAAAGCATTTAAGGATAGAGCCTGAAAAATTATCAAGATTAGACCTGGGTGATGGAAAAGGTGGAGCAGGCTGGAAGCATTTCAGGCTGAGACAACAATAGACTAAGCCAAGACCCAGAGACAAGAAAAGGCAGAATCTAAGGCTTCTGGGAAAAGTCAGCAGCCCTGATGCCTTAAAGTTTAGAGAACTTGTGGGAGGCTGGAAACAATTCAGGGTCATATCACCACTTTCATTAACAAAGCACTTCAATCTGGAGATGCTTGCAAAATTCCTATTCACTAAAAATCCACACAACCAGCACTATAAATTATATTTGGCTTTAACTGATACAATGTCTTTAATTAATGCAAAGAAATTTGAGATTTAGGATTGCTAAAGGAAAATTAAGTTAATCTAGTTCCAGTGTTGAAAAGGGATTTTATTTTTTAATTTAAGCTTTCATCCAAGAATGGACTATGGGTAACTTACAAAATATTTCTCTCATGTGGAACACATTTGCATTTCAAAGCCATTTTAAAGCCATTTATTGGAGAATTGAAAGGGAAGGAAGCGTAATGGGCACTGGGTTAACTACTTTCCTAGGAAGTCATTACGAGGAAAACTGTTCTCAAGACAAACAGCAACAAAGATGGATGAGTAAATGAAGCTGCCATTTTTGTTGCTATAATACAAAAAAAGTAATGGCCTTGGGTCAAAATTTGAGATTCCAAGTTGGCTTCTGCCAGTTGTCAGTGGTGTGAACTTGGGCAGTTTAACCTCTCTAAGCACTGGTTTCCACCTCTGTAAAATAAGAAGCACAATCACAATAATAAACTTTCCAGTGGTGTGCTGCATTTTATTGTACACTTTCAACATGGGATTCCCTGATAGCTCAGTTGGTAAAGAATCTGCCTATAATGCCAGAGCCCCTGGTTCAATTCCTGGGTTGGGAAGATCTGCTGGAGAAGGAACAGGCCATCCACTCCAGTATTCTTGGGCTTCCCTTGTGGCTCAGCTGGTAAAGAATCTGCCTGCAATGCGGGAGACCCAGGTTCGATCCCTGGGTTGGGAAGATCGCCTGGAGAAGGGAACAGCTACCCACTCCAGTATTCTGGCCTGGAGAATACCATGGACTGTGTAGTCTGTGGGGTCGTAGAGAGTCGGACATGACTTAATGATGTTCACTTTCACTTTCTGTCACTTTCAACCCACTGTCTTTGGATTTGATCATATGATGTGTCCACTGGAATGTGATGCTTGTCCCATCTCTTTGTTATTACAACAGTGTGCCTGTGAGGAAGCTGCTCTTTCAGTTGGAATTCTAAAATGACGAGGACATGGGAAGCAGAGATGCAGCTGATCTACAGCCTACACTAAATGTAAATGTTCAATCAACTTTGTTGTTGTAAGTCACTCAGATTTGAGGGTAAGCCAAGTAATATGCTGTGCTACCCACTTCACACACGTGTTACAAAGATTGAATAAAATAATATATTTTAAAGCACCTTGTAACTTTCTATGCCCACTCATACCTCAAACTATCTTCTTCTTTCCCTTCAGGTTGCTGCGGATCAGAAACTTGTGATGTGACAGAATAAGGAAGAATGGGATACCAAGTGTCAAAGCTGCACCTCCCTCTCCTGCCTCTCTGCCACTGCCTCCTGAAATTCAATGCTACTGCCCCATTAGCAGTATACTCAAATCCTGTCCCATCTGCTTACCGTACCTCATAAAACAGAAGAATCTTGGGTTTTTTGTTTTTTGTTTTTAGTTTTTAGTTTTGATGTGAATTCCCATGAGAATAATGAAGCGGGGATATCTTTCAAATGATATAGGCTTTCATGTTAGTGCTTGCCCCAATTCTTCTGAGAAAATGTTCAGAATCACTTACATCTGGTTTCCCTTTGAATTTTGGTGAACTCTTACGCAATTCTTTGTTTAGCCAGAGTTTTATCAGAACTTCTCTATGGAACCCTGTTTAACTTGAAGGATCCCATGGTGGGTGGGGGGAGGGGAGGAAGGGGCATTTAAAAGATACCTTTAAAAAAAAAAAAAAAAGACATTTCAATTTCAAGTTAACTAGCAGTTTAAAAAAAAAAAAAACTTTGAGTAAATTCAACAAGGAAGTAATAAAAGAGATGGCAGAGGAAAAACCCAAGAGATGGTACTATGATTCTCAATAAACCAGGAAAAGATGAGGGCTAGGGAAGTAGGTGAGTTCATGACTGGGCAAGAAAACAAGAAAATCTACCCCCCCACCCCCGACAAGCCCCTGGGACTCCCATTTCTGTGTGAGGAAGTTGAAAGAACACAAAGTTCAGAGTTACACAAGCCTCAGTCACACAGCTCAGTTACACAGCTGTGTACACAGCTCATTCACAATCTCTGTACAACCTTAGGCTAGTTATGCAATTTGAGACTTACCCTCCTTATCCAGTAAGTTAAGGGAAATAACAGCTACTGGATAAGATTGCTGTTAAGTAATAAATGGATTAAGGTGAGTGGAGCACTAAAATAGCCTTTGGACAGTAACAGCTTCTCAAAAAATTCCCATTCTTGGCTCTTTGACATTAACTCTTCTCTCCATACCCTGAATCAATCTTCAACAATCCATGTGCAATCCGCCACAGGTATACATGTATTCCCCATCCTGAACCCTCCTCCCTCCTCCCTCCCCACACCATCCCTCTGGGTCGTCCCAGTGCACTAGCCCCAAGCATCCAGTATCGTGTGGAACACATGTATACCTGTGGTGGATTCATTTTGATATCTGGCAAAACTAATACAATTATGTAAAGTTTAAAAATAAAATTAAATTAAATAAAAAACAAAAACAAAAACAAAAACAATCCATGTGCAAGTCCTTTTGTGTCCAGGTTGGGAATCTCTTATAGAGTACTAAGCGAAAGTTGCTAAGTCGTGTCCAACTTTTTGCGATCCCATGGACTATATAGGCCATGGAATTCTCCAGGCCAGAATACTGGAGTGGGTAGCCTTTCCCTTCTCCAACAGAGTAGTAAAAATGACTTTAATCTACCACATAAAGATGGATGATAATGAAACATTTTATGTTTTAAAGTTCACAGCATTTTTTTAAGTATGCACACATTTATATGTAGATATTTTTCTTAACATATTGATACCTTTACACGGGTCACCAAAAAAGCACTTATCTGAAATACGTAGAAATAAAATTACACATTTTCCAAAAGCATATCATCAGTTGTCTGTTTATTTGACTTTCAACTCTGAAATCCCCAGGAACTAGAAAAGTGAGAGATGGAGCCCTCACTCATCAAGAGGTCATACTGAGTGATTCCAAGGAATAGCAGAAAACCTATACTGAATCCAAGTTTTTAACTGCCAGGTTTTTAACTCCTGGCCACAGTTCCCAAGTATGATATAATTTAGAAACTTGGCGTAGGCACAGGATAATCATGGAATTTAGAAGTGTCCCTCAACATGTAAAATTTTAATGAAAAACCCAGAAAAGTCATAAATTATCATAAAGAAATTCAGAAACAAACAAAAAATTTACAAAATGCTAGGGGGAACTTTTTAAACCAAAAAAGAGGAAAAAAGGAAGGATAGCTGTTTGATTCATGTGTAGGTTGAATGGAGGGCTTCCCAGGTGGCTCAGTGGTAAAGAACTCACCGGCTAATGCAAGACACATTAGTTCGATCCCTGGGTCAGGATGATCCTCTGGAGTAGGAAATGGCAACCCACTCCAATATGCTTGCCTGAGAAATCTCATGAACAAAGGACACTGGCAGGCTACAGTCCAGGGGGCCGCAAAAGAGTTGGACACAGCTTACCGACTAAACAACAAGTTGAATGGAATCTTCCTTGTCCCTTCACCCTCTTCCTGTTCTCCAGGCATCTCCTGCACCAGTGATTCCTGAGGGCCATTATGCCACCTATTATGAAGATGGAACAGCCAAGAATGGTGCTATATTTCCAACCCAAGTTGATCACAGAAGTTTGAAAATACACATTTTTCACCCCAATCCTACAGTACAAGCATGACTACCCACAACAGTTGCACACATAAGGACTTGTTCATATAAACCCTGGGGAAAAAATCCCAAAGGCTTCCTGCTGCATTTCTTTGAACCCATTTGTTGACTCTTAGTCTGATATTTGACTTGAAAATTGTAGATAAAATTAATTTTTACTGCAAGTCTCATATTTACCCCTCAAATCCCTTATGGTCAATCTCAGTTATCCTTGTCACAGAAAGGAGAATGCACACAGGAGAATCTATCAATTCAGACAAAATAGGTTTCCTCTGCCCCTATTAACATTTAACCTTAGACATATTCTGATAGATAAACACCTATATGGGCATGAGTGTTGTTCTCCATGGTCAGGGAAATAGTTCCAGAATTAAACAGTGGAGAGAAGAGCACACAGTCATGTTCCAGCACAGTTCATTCACATCTTCATTTATTCATTCAGTATTCATTTATTGAATACCCACTACAGGCCAAATAATGTTCTGGTTGCTGGGGTCATATCAGTGAACAAAAAGACAAAAATCCCTACTCTCACAGAATCTGTACTCTAGTGGGGGCAAATAAATAAAAGAAACAAGTAAATTAAATTACTTATAATTGTGGTGAAAAATAACATAGTGAAGGGGATAAGGAGTATTGTACACAGTTACAGACATAAATGCATTGGAAAAGGAAATGGCAACCCACTCCAGTGTTCTTGCCTGGAGAATCCCAGGGATGGAGGAGCCTGGTGGGCTGCCGTCTATGGGGTCACACAGAGTCGGACACGACTGAAGCAACTTAGCAGCAGCAGCACAGACATAAATAGGGTAGTCATGAATACCTCGCTTAGAAAATTCCATTTGAGCAAAGACATGGAGCTGAAGGAGCATTTCAATAAGTGCGAAAGTTCTGAAGCAGGCACAGGCTAAGAGTATCAGAAATGGCAGGGCTTCCCAGGTGGTGCTAGTGGTAAAGAATCCACCTGCCAATGCAGGGGACGCAAGAGACACAGGTTGGATCCCTGGGTTGGGAAGATCCCCTGGAATAGGCACCCCACTCCAATATTCTTGTCTGGAAAATTCCATGGACAGAGGAGCGTGGCAGGCTACAGTCCATAGGCCACAGAGTCAAACACAACAGAGCAACTGAGCACAAGAAGGCTGCTAAGGCTAGAAAGTAGAGCAACAGGGGGATAAGGTCAGAGAACTGGAAGTAGAGGAGAGGAGGTAAAGAATGAGATGAAGAAAGGTTACAGGGTTTTAGGCAGAGGAGCGGCATGACCTGATGAAGGTTTAATGGAATCAGTTTGGTGTGTGGAAAAGAGCTTGAAGGAAGGAAGGCAAGCTTGGAAGCAGAAATCCCATTCAGTTTCTACCACAAAAATCTAGGTACTCAGGTGACCGTGGTTAGGATCAGGCTGAGAAAGAAAAAGAAGTTATTGGATTCTGGATGTACTTGAAAAGTAGAGCCAATGGTGTTCTTTATCCATATGGGGAAAAAAAAGATAAAGATGCCTTACTGATGTTTGGACTGAGTAACCAGCAGAAGACAGTCACTGTAAACTGAGATGGAGAAGACCTAGGCAGGGTGTATTAGGGGCAGGGCAAGATCGGGAATTCAGTTTTGTGTGTTGTTATATGTTTGAGATTACTGTGAGATATAGATACCTAATGAAGGCTGCTGACTGCTAATACCTACAGGGATACCTAACAGGCAGCAGTCAACATGGCTGACTCTTCCTGTACAGCGATGTAGCTTTTCTACCTCCAGGGGTCCTTGATGGTCTCTCTAAATACTTTTACCTTTTCTCACTTAGGGGATTGAGACAGCACAGAACTTTTCATTGCTGATTCCATCCGTGAGTCAAGATTTCCTTTATGCTTTGCTTAGGCAATACTGTGAAAGATAAAACACAGTAAGGGACAAGCAGGAAATTCAATTATCCTGGAAATAAGTCAGAATTCTATAATCACATGCAAAAAATAAAAAACCTAAAAGTACATTGAGAAACCAGCTATGGCTGAAACATGGTGACCATTAAGGCCACTGTTCAGTGTGAGATATTTGCATAACTGATACTTTATAAGATCAAACTTTTCCCTGCCTTTATTATTAAATTAATGCATTTCAGCTGCTGTGTCCTGTGGTTTACAAATCATCAGGAGCTTGGAAAATTCATGGTCATATGAAGAGCCAAAAAACATGACATTTCTCAAATTAAAAACTGATCTTAATAGGAACAAACATAAATATGATGAGCAAAGAAGCAAACCACAAACAGGTTTACTGCAGATCTGTAAACTTTCCACTAGGGCCAAGTTCCAACAGGGGTGATGCTCTAAATTAGATGACAATTCTAACATTTGAGTGGGTAAAGATTTGTTCTAACATTGAGTATTTAAAGACACAGTGTGCCATTGTTAACTGACTATATTCCAATACAAAATTTTAAAAATTTAATAGAAAAAAAAAAGATATACAGTGTGGACCCTGCCTGCTAGTAGAGTACATTCTAAATCTTAAGAGTAAAGACATATATAAGTATATATATCTTATATAATATATATTTTGTTGTTCAGTCACTCAGTCGTATCTGACCCTTTGTGACCACACAGATGGCAGCACACCAGTCTTCTCTGTCCTTCACAATCTCCCGGAGTTTGCTCAAACTCATGTCCATTGAGTCGATGATGCCATCCAGCTATCTCACCCTCTATCGTCCCCTTCTCCTCCTGCCTTCAATCTTTCCCAGCATCAGGGTCTTTTCCAATGAGTCAGCTCTTTGCATCAGGTGGCTGAAGTACTGGAGCTTCAGCTTTAGCATCGGTCCATCCAATGAATATTCAGGGTTGATTTCCTTTAGGATTGATACATAACATATATATCACATATAATATATATCATATGTATAACAAATATATCATATATAACAATATATATAGAGAGACAATTCTTGAGCACTGTCATTCTATCTCAAGATAAGCAAAAGTCTACCTTTCCCATACCTATTAACACTTCTGAATAAGTGGTACAGAGCTACTTCCATTCAGGTTTCAAGTAGATTCTTTCCATTCCTTTGCTCGTTTATTTGAAGAAACTCCCATCTGAACAAGATTACCCACTCTTTCCATTGTGCAGTTATATTACTTAAGGCAGAACTAATTACAGGTTAATGTAAGCAGTTTTTACAATTAGTCTCATGTCTGAAAAGGCAAATCTTGGAGTCTGAGAAATTTGTTGCAGATTCCTAGACGATTATTATCTCCAGACAACCTCACTACTTGTGGTTAATGAGTCTGTTTTATTCACTTCAAAATAAATGTGGATCACAATTGCCATTTTAATAGCTCTACAGAAGCTAAGAGTTCAGTCTCTGAGGCAGTAGCCCCATTCCAGGCCCAGTTCTGACTCTTCTGAGCTGGGAGACATTTGACAAAGTTACTTAACATCTCCGTGTTTCAAGTTTTATTGTGTGTAAACTGAGGTCAGCAATAGGACCTATCAATTGGCTAGTATGTGGATCATATGATAAATGACACTTGGCACTGTGACAGGCAAATAATAAATGCTTGGTAAAAAGCCCACCCCTAATTTCTGTGGATGTGAGAGTTAGACCATAAAGAAGGCTGAGTGCTGAAGAATTGATGCTTTCAAATTGTAGTGCTGGAGAACATTCTTGAGAATCCCTTGGATTACAAGAAGATCAAACCAGTCAATCCTAAAGGAAATCAACTCTGAATATTCATTGGAAAGACTGATGCTGAAGCTGAAGCTACAACACTTTGGCCACCTGATGTGAAGAGCCGACTTACTGATGCTGGGAAAGACCGAAGGCAAAAGGAGAATAGGGCGACAGATGATGAGATGGTTGGATGGCATCAACCGACTTCAATGGACATGAACTTGAGCAAACTCTGGGACATAGTGAAGGACAGGGAAACCTGGTGTGCTGCAGCCCATGGGGTCACAAACAGTTGGATATGACTTAGTGACTGAGCAACAACAACAAGATCTGTGGAGTCTGGAGAGGACTATAAATGAAGATTCTTAAAACTGTCAAAGAGACCTGAAGCCAAATACTGATCAAGTTGAAGTAGGATTTTATTCAGAAACTATTATAATCGAGGAAAAGGAGACTTCAGTATAGTATAAGAAGGATATGCAGTAATTTATAGCCAAAGAACAAGATGAGGAGGTCAGTCGATGAAAGTTAACTATGAGGAATCAGACATCAAGAGTAGGGGGATTCTTGTTAAATCAATATAACAGGATTCTTGCTGAAGGCAAGCCAGGGAGATCATATATCAAAGGTAGGGAAATTATAAACTGACTTAGAAAGATTCTTCTTGTCTTTGTGTGCTTAGCTTAGTTTACTTAACATAATGCCTTCTAGATTCAACCGTGTTGTCCCAAATGGCAGGATTTCCTTCTTTTTTAAGGTCAGATGTATACCACATTGGAATATATTTCCATTGTGTTTACATATACCACATTTTCTTATTCATTCATTCATCAATGGACACTCAGTCTGTTTACATGCCTTTGCTATTGTGAATAAGGCTGCAATGCACATGGGAATGCAGAAGAACGAAAATTCAGAATCCTCCTATATTGCCATCCTGGTGATGTCTTTTCTAAAAGGTTAGTAGTTGCCCAAGTTAGAATTAAGTAGGGTTATTCATTCCCGCCTCCTCAATCTTACTACCAGGTAGCATGTTACAATGAAAACAAGTCCCCAGGTGAATTAAACCATCCTCTCCAGATTCAAAATTGATCAAGAAATATAGAAAAAATATAGAAATCAAAATATAGTCTTTATTATTATTGGAAAAACAACATTGGGACCTCAAGCAGTACTGTGTAAGAATGAGGTTGGACATTTTATTTTAACTCGACAACCAGCAGGAAGAAATATCTAGGCAAAGAGTTTCAAATATATTCCTATCCAAAGAGAATTTACAAAGTTTAAATACAGAGAGGGTCAATTTTATTAAGATCAATGAGGTCACAGTCAGTGGGTTAATTATCACAAAGCTGGTGAGCAAATTCAATTTCCTAGGACAAACATAGCTTACGACTTTAGTGAGCGAACACAATTTCCTATAGCAAACATTTGAATAAGCTTTGAGATTAACATGGTCATAACATTATAGGTTCAACATGAAATCAACAATAAAATTCTGTCCTTCCTTAATCATTCTTATCTGAAGTGAAACAGTAAACATCGTAAACTTACACTTTGAATTCTTAAAGCACTTATGTCAACAATGTTTATTCTGATGCTGTTTCTTCCATATTAAACAAAGCTGACTTTACCTGCTCAATTTGGACCATCCCAGGCTTGTCTAATATGCTTCCTTTCAAGGAAAAGAATATCACAGAAGACTTGGAAACAGAAGGTGAAAAGAAGAGGAATGGGTAAGAAGGAAAGAGACAGAGGAACAGAGAGAGGGAGAACTCTAGCAATCCAAAAGCTACGTTTACACACAGAGTCCCCTTTTCCCAATGTCATCAAAAAGTAAAGTCATTTCCACTTCTAGGCGTAAAAGCAGTTTGGAGGAATGGAGAAGATGGAAGCTTGCTTCCAAATGAGTGCTTCTGTGTGTGTGAAAGTGTGGGTGGAAGTTTCTGTTTATGACCCAAAGGAACTTCTGGAAAGGAAAGAATAGCTTCCCTGGTGATAATATTTCTCAGGCAGAGTATGGCAAATGGGAAGAGGAAACCCATGATGGAATCTCAGGGAAAATAAAGAATAGAGAAGCAACAAAGGTAAGGGGCAGCCAGAAAGATAAATCGAGAAATGAGGGTGGTGTCTCAGAAATGTAAATCAGACAAATATGGACTAGAGAAAGTTTGGACAAGGAGAAAAAATGTTCAAGCTACCAATAAAGACCATGTGTTGTGAGTCCCTATGTATCAGGCACAGTGGGACACGTGCACCTCAGCCAATCCTCCAAATAAGAGGTCGTCCTACTTCACAGAGAAGAAAAGTAAGGTTAAGACAACTTCAGTAACTCTTAACAAAGTTGGGCTTTGAACTTCTTTCTGACCATGGGGTCTATTGGGTCTTCACCATGTTGTAAAGCCTCTAAGAATGGGGAATTTGGCAAATTCATCATCTTCATCTTATGCATCTCCTTGGGGGTCTACTGAGGCCATTACTAGACTCTCTAGCGCTTGCTCCTTTCCAGTTATCCTACAGCTGCTCCTGTCATGACCTGGCCTATCAACTCCACTGGGCTTCCCATGAGTCCCACTGCCTGGAGTTGATGTGTTGCTTGCCCAGTGTACCGGCTATTTATTGCCACATAGAGAATAGCTTTTAATTTTATAGTTTCTGTGGGTCAGGAGTCTGGGCTGTCTCTGGCTTCAGAACTCTCCAAGGGCTGAAATTAAGGTGTTGCGTTTTTCTTAAATTCCTCTGTAATTGATGAGCATTTATTGGATGTCTCTCCTCCCCACATCTCCCAAACACCTTTTTTTTTTTTTTTTGCTTTAATGTTTCTATCCTACCAATAACTTTAAGCCCACCTGAGGTTGCTTTCAGCCTCTCATCATTTCCTCTCAGGAGCCCCACTTCCTCCATTCCATGGAATGCCACGGGGGCTGCTAATCATCAGACATCACCTCTCTCGTCCCGGCAATATGGACAAGATCAGACCTGTCGATCAGAGACACTTCTGCTCCCTAAGACTCAATGACTGGTGTACTTAACTTCAGGGAAGATCACTTGGAGCCTTCTTTGTCTTTAAGGGACTGATTTGTTGTTGTTCACTCAGTCGTGTCCAACTCTGTGACCCCATGGACTGTAGCACACCAGGCTTCCCTGTCCTCACTATCTCCCAGAGTTTGCTCATGTCCACTGAGTTGGTGATGCTATCTAACCATCTCATCCTCTGCCACTCTCTTCTCCTTTGGGCTTCAATCTTTCCCAGCATGAGGGAATGAGTCGGTTCTTCCATCAGGTGGCCAAATGGATTCATAAAAAGTAGAATACTCCAGGGTAGAGTTATAAGAGCTATTTTGATCCAAATATACGTGAAACCATCTTTCCTATCATTTGAAAAAGAACCTGACACAGAAATACAGCCAACAGAAAGAAAAATAGAGCCAAGAGATGTAAAAAATAAACAGACGCCTGACAACATTATTTAAGTAACTGGGGACTGTCATGTCTGAAGAAGTGAATCCCTGAACTTTTCAAGTTATATGAACCAATAAATTATCTTCTTTTCCCTAAGATGGTTCAAGTTAGATTTCTGTCACTTGTAAGAAAAACAACCGAACCAATTTATCTCCATTTCCACAGAGCAACTCCACAGTCACTTTTAGGGAAGGGAAAATATTTTACTGCCATTATGTGGCTCAGTGGTAAAAGAATCTGCCTGCTAATGTAGGAAACGTGGGATATATGGGTTTGATCTCTAGGTTGGGAAGATCTCCTGGAGTAGGAAATGGCAACCCACTCCAGTCTTCTTGCCTGGAAAATCCCCTAGACAGAGGAGCCTGGTGGGCTGCAGTCCACTGGGTCACAAAGAGTCAGACACGACTGAGCACACACACCACCATATATTTTACAGTATCACAGAAACTATGTTCTTCCTTTTTGAACCTCAACCTGCTAAATAACTGTGACGAGCTTCTCACTGGTGGCTCAGAGGTTAAAGCGTCTGCCTGGAATGCGGGAGACCCAGGTTCAATCCCTGGTCGGGAAGATCCCCTGGAGAAGGAAATGGCAACCCACTCCAGTACTCTTGCCTGGAGAATCCCATGGAGGGAGGAGCCTGGTAGGCTACAGTCCATGAGGTCACAAAGAGTCAGACATGACTGAGCAACTTCACTTTCACTTTCACTTTTTCACTTTATTTTATTTTTAAACCTACACTGCCTTCAGGTATCTGTGGAGAGGTGTGGTCACAGGTGCAGAGTGACTGGCTTGTTCCCAGCACAGAGGTAAGCCCACCTTCTATCTGTCAGCACGGCCATTCTCACTGTTTCATGGTTAGGCCGTGACACACACACAAAACCTGTATATTAGTGGCCTGAAACTTAGAGGAAAACCACACACCACCAATCTCAACTAATAATCATCCCTTCCCAATTTCCTCATTCCTATCAAAGTTACCCTTTCTCCTTTGCCAGCTACCTTTGATCTATTATTATGGTCTGTTGCTTCTTTTTTCATGAGGCCTCTCAGGTGTGATGCTGTCTTTTTATATTCACAGTCACATCCTTTTAGGGTCTGGTTATAAGCACCCTCAGTCACCCTTCATCGCATGGGTCCTGGGAATGTGCTAAAATGTGTTCCCAAATCCACTGCTGCTGTATTCCATTCAGGTTCCTCACCACTTAGCACTTCCTCCTTCTCCTCTCACCTACTTCCAATCTCTCACCTCCATTCTCTTTTTTGATCCTCTTCTATTTTTTAAATATCCATTTATGACACTATCCTATGTGGGGTCTTCCCTGTCAAAATCTGTTTTTTTAATTTTTCAAAAAGAAAATCATGTTTAGAAAATGCAGATGTTATATTAATTACACAATTCCTAGGAGCAATTTTATGCTGAGTGAAAAGGAAAAAAACTGTGTGGTTTGATATTTTAACTTGATAAAAAAAAAAGCGCTTTCTAGGTTTCACTGTTCCAATGTATTAGTTAAATAATACACTAAGTGCTTCCATATGACAATGACCTCATTTCTGTGAACAAATAAACTGACCTAAATACATGCCAAGAGAGCTTGCTCAACTAATCCATGAATGTTGGATCACAAAATATAATGAAACTCTAGCCAAGAAGAGTAGATGCTGAGAATATAAAATACTGTATATAGTCCAGGTCATATATAAATGTGGTTTATTATTTCTAAATCCTCTTTAAACAATTAAAAAATAAAAAAAACAGGAGTGTGCTCCTGCGAGAGTCAATCAACTGAAAGGTGTTTTTACCACATTTTAAAGTTCATTGTCCTTCAAGTTCATTCTACCTGAAGAAGTAGGTGTTTTGAACAGATACCCTTAAAAACTCTTGCCAGAAGTCTCACCAAAAAATAGTTAAGATACATAAATTACCCTACATGTATGAGCCACCAAACTCTAAGAATAGTTATTTGCTGAATCCTGAGATTCTGATTTTACAGTCTTCTTGCGAACTTATTTTAAACGGTATCTCCCCATTGAAACAAAAAAAAAAGAATACTGAATTAACTGCAAAGGCTAAATTTCAGACTATGAACAATTTACAAGGTCAACAATATGACTTGCAAGGTAATCACCAAGCAAATAATTTGACTTCACAGTCTACACAGTTAAGATTATTGAGGTTCATCTTATTAACTCAAACCAGATCTGAACATGAGGATATTTACAGTCTTTGTTGTTTTTATTTACCCACTTATTGTGAAATATTAATGGGGAGCACTACCTCAATGAAGAGGAAATATTCTAAGTTCTAAAACAATCTGGCTCCAAGGGTTCTGGAAGAGGAACGGGGACCTATCCCTTTATTTTGAAATACTGGAAAAGTTGATCCTGTTTCTCCGTTGTGTGTAGACTTTAGAAACTAGATTTAACATCAGTATCTTCAACAGAAAATTCCATAAGTGATGAGATAATAGCCATTTTCTCACCTCCCTCATTACCAAATATTATTTATTACTGACCAGCTTCTCTAAAAAGAGCACTGTTCCAGGCATTGAGGTGACAAAGAGGGAAAAGGCATGATCCCAGATGCTCACAAAGTAGTTGAGGGGTTGTGGGACATGCACTTTTTTTTTAAATCCATCAAATCTGTAAGTAAATTCTTTAGGATTTCCAAGGAAAAAATGGTCACTCAAGCCTTTAATCTCCTGGGGACTCTATGAAAGAAGTGAGATTCATGCTGGAGCTGGAAGGATACATAAGAATTACTCAAATGGAAAAGAGAAAGTGCATTCCAAAATAAGAGAAATGGTATAAACACAAGAAATTGGAATGTGTGGGGCCAGTTCCGAGAACAATGAGATGACCAATTTAGGTAGAATGGAAGAGAGAGGGGATTTATTTAATACTTCTCTATTTTTTTTTTTTTTTTTGGCCAGCACTCAACTAGAAACTTGAAATACAACTGATAAATAAAAGAGTGTCTATGCTCTAGAAGAGCTATAATATAGAAAAATCTATATAAAAAATTTGTCCTAAAATTTTATACATTTGTGGTGATAGTGTGACATGACCATACACAGAAAGAAATAATCAAATCTTTGTAGATGGCTAAGGAAAGGCCTCTTAGTGATGGTACTGATAGAACTGGGTCATAGGAAATATACTAGGATAACTACATGTGCAAAGTCAGAGGCTGTTCTAAAACTTTCTTAACTTAAATGGATCTATGTCATACGTTTAAAGCTCTCAAAACATAAAAATTCTGCAACTTCTTTTGATAGTCCATTCTAGCATTCAATAGCCTTACAATGTTCTTGCTTACAAAATTCTTTTTGCTCACCGTGTTGATGCCTCTCCTCTGATACAGCTCACCCTGGAGTATTTTATAACTTCTGGTTTATGTGTCTCCCATTCATAGTAACCTTTTCTGTATGGGACAGTTAAGCGGAAAGATAAATTGCTTAAAGCCCAAGACAGACAATACTAAGTCTGTGACTTTGATACAGAAAAATACCTGATTTAGCACCAAAATACTGGAAATTTACCTTTGTTTGGCTTCCATGGGCTGCTATACAAATATGGAGAACATTACTGCTTTGGGAAATAGGATTAACTACAATTCAGGTGCTTACATACTCCCCAGTGCAAATATAAACAGCCAGAGGAGTTTCCAAGCACTCTTTACAGGCTATTTTATGTCCCACTTTAGTTTACTCTTTGTAATCCCTTCTGAACGTACTCAGACACCCCATTAAACAATAACAAAGATTTTTCTCTTTCTGGTAGATGGAATCTCTCTCTTGCCATTGATAGACTACAAACATACACAAATCCCTTTAAATTTTAAGATAATCTTACTGCTTAAGAGTCAACCTCCCCCAACTATCTTCTTAATAGACTTGGTGTATTTTTTTTAATACTTGGTCCATGAGCCCCCAATTTTCTTACAGTAATCACACTCCTGGTTTTCATGTACTCAGAGAAAGAACGTTCCCATATTTTCCAAAGAAAACATCTTCTTTTTTGTTCACATCCCCATATGAATGGATCCATTCTACCATATATATTTAGAATTTTATCATAGCTGATTCTTCAAAACAGAAGATCCCCTTTTCATTCTTATGCCTACAGTACAACTTCTGGTACATAATAGTGCTGTCTAAATAGTTGTTCGCTGAATTAATTAAAGAAATAAAATTAATGAACTTACATTGTTATGTGTAACACTATTTTAAACCTATAGTGCAAATATTAAAATTAAAAGCTCAATATTTTATAAATTTCAAAACCATTAACAAAATAAACTATGTCTAGAATTTTGAGCTTTTTTGTGAAAAAGTTACTTGAAAGAGAAAATACCAGTTTAGTTTTACTTTCTGGGAACTAGGAACCCTGCAGAAATGGGGCGGGGGGGAAAGTCTGTGCACATTGAGTGATCTGGTATCTCCCTACCTTCAGTGTTCCAGGAACTGTTTTTATCTTAAAACCAAATAACTTTTTTGACAAATTTATAACTATTAGCTCATCTGTCACTAATCAAAATGTGCCAAGGAATATGGATAAGATGTTTTGGGGCAGAGCTGCTTTCCCAAGAGACCTGGCAAGAAGGATGGTACTGACGAATCTATCTGCAGGGCAGCAATGGAGATGCAGACATAGAGAACGGGCTGTGGACACAGTAGGGGAAGGAGGGGGTGGGACGATAAAAGCAAGTAGCACGGAAACATGCACATCACTGTATGGAAAAGGGATCGCCATTAGGAATGTGCTGTATGACGCAGGGAACTCAAATCCCGTGCTCTGTGACAACCTAGAAGGGTGGGATGGGCAGGAGGTGGAAGGGAGGTTCAAGAAGGAGGGGGATGTATACATTCCTATGGCTGAATCATGTTAATATATGACAAAAACCAACACAATACTGTAAAGCAACTATCCTCCAGCTAAAAATATATAAATTTAAATTAAAAAAATTTTTTTTAAATAGAGGAGCCTCAGGGCAGTTTTCTGTGCTGCTAATCCTTCCTGTTTCTAGAAGCCAACTCTAGAAATGCTATTTTCTTCCCAGCATTTACAACTCCTGTACTGGCTCCATAGTTCCTGACTCAAGCTCATTTCATTATTTTCCTAGGAGTTAGGTACACTCAGTAACTTTGGTTCTAGGTTTCTGCCACCCAGATTATTGTCTATTTTAGTTCATTATGTGTGCTGTGCTTAGTCGCTCAGTGGTGTCTAACTCTTTTCGACACCATGGACTGTTTATGGTCTGCCAGGTTCCTCTGTCCACAGGGATTCTCCAGGCAAGAACACTGGAGTGGGTTGCCATGCCCTACTCCAGGGGCTCTTCCCAACCCAGGGATCGAACCCAGGTCTCCTGCATTGCATGCAGGGTCTTTACCATCTGAGCCACCCCCTGCTTCTAATCTGGTGGAGCCATGTACTGTGCTGTGGTTGAAATTGCTCTATGGGAGTAGAATGCAAATTTAGGTTAGTGAAGAGAACTCAGTATGACAGATTCCTTCCAGAACCGACGATAACATGTTTTCTGAGAACTTTACTATTAACAAAGCGTTTTCAGAAATAGATACCTAATTCAATGCTTTTTCTTTAGAGATGTGCCTTCATCGTGTCTTTCCAAAGATCTATTTATTTTTCAGAAAAATAACTTTTCCTACTCTTTATTTCATGCATTACACAATACATAACTAAATTATATCACTGCAATCACAAATACAAGGACAAAAAAGACTGATTCACGGTAAGAGCATCACTTGTCTTAGTCACCTTGTGAAGTGAAGGTTGCTCAGTTGTGTACAGTTCTTTGCAACCCCATGGACTATATAATCCATGGGATTCTCCAGGCCAGAATACTGGAGTAGGTAGTCTTTCCCTTCTCCAGGGGATCTTCCCAACCCAGGGATCGAACCCAGGTCTCCCACACTGCAGGCAGATTCTTTACCAGCTGAGCCAAAAGGGAAGCATTAGTCACCTTGGGATGCCATAAAAATACCACAGATTCAGTGGTTTAAACAATAGAAATTAAAAATAAACTTTTAAAAGGCAACAGAAGTCTATTTTCTCACAGTTCTGGATGCTAGGAAGTTCAAGATCAAGGCACAGCCAATTCAGTTTCTGGGTACAGCTCTCCTCTGACTTACAGATGGACAACTTCTCCCTGGGTCTTCATAGGTGAGAGGAAAGATGAAGAGAGAGCTCCCTGGTGACTCCTCTCATAAGAACATAAATCCTATCAGATCAGGGCTCCATCATAGCCTCATATAACCTTAATTACTTCCTCACTCCAAATCTAGCCACAATGAGGGGGCTTCAACATATGAATCTGGCATTCCCTAAAGAATCTGCCCACAATGTGGGAGACCTGGGTTTTATTCCTGGGTGGGGAAGATCCCTTGGAGAAGGGAATGGCAACCCACTCCAGTATTCTTGCCTGGAGAATTCCATAGACAGAGGAGCCTGGTGGACTACAGTTCCTGGGGTCTCGATGAGTCAACACAACCGAGTGACTAACACTTACTTACTTAAAGAGGTTAAATACAGAGTTATTAAATGACTTAATAATCCTATCCCTGAATAAATCCCCAAGGGGGCGGGGGAAACATGTGCACCATAAAACTTATACGTAAGTGTTTATAACAACATTCATCAGAATAACCAAAACATGAAAACAAACCAAATTACCCTGAACTGGTTAATAAATAAATGCAATAGATCCATAAGATGGAATATTCAACAATAAAAAGAAACGAGGGAACTTCCCTGGCAGTCCAGTGATTAAGACTCTGCGCTTCCACTGCAGGAAGCACCAAGATCCCCCATGCAGTGTGACCACAAAAAAAAAGAAAGAAATGAGGCTGGGACTCTACAAGGATCCAGCAAGGGAATTTGAACAGAAGCAACCAATGAAATAAGATGAAAACCCAGTTCTTGCAACCACCCAGGCAGCTCTAGGTCTCATTGGTCCCGCTTTACATACAGGTAAACAGAAGCTCAACGGAGAAGGCAATGGCACCCCACTCCAGTACTCTTGTCTGGAAAATCCCATGGATGGAGGGGCCTGATGGGCTGCAGTCCATGGGGTCGCTAGGAGTCAGACACGACTGAGCGACTTCACTTTCACTTTTCACTTTCATGCATTGGAGAGGGAAATGGCAACCCACTCCAGTGTTCTTGCCTGGAGAATCCCAGGGACGGGGGAGCCTGGTGGGCTGCCATCTATGGGGTCGCACAGAGTCGGACACGACTGAAGCGACTTAGCAGCAGCAGCAAACAGAAGCTCAAAGTGGTCATGGTACAAGATGCCATAATGAAGAAGAGCCAGAATCTAAACCCTGAGCTCTCCAGGTTAGTCCATGCTTTTCTACCCCTATAAGATTGTTCACTGGAGAAAAGATGCGATTCTAACAATGTACTGCTGTTATCATACTCATCTATTGTTTTGGTGTAAGGTTTGGGGCCAGTAATTTATCATAACAGTTACACTGCTGAGTTAAATTTCTCCCACTTGTGAAAACCCAGACAATGCATAGCAGCAACCCCAAACAAAACTCTTAAAATGATTAGACTGAGGAACTTCTGTGCACACAAGGCTACCCATAGCAGGGCATGACATAGTGCTGGAGATAGCACCGGGAAGCAGCCCGTCCCAGAGAGGAAGCCGCCTTGGGCTGCCACTGCAGCCACGGGTAACACAAATTTACTTCTTCCTCTCCCTCACGGCTCAGTGCTTGGTATTCCACGTTTGGTTTCACCAGTATTTTCCCTTCTGTCCTATATTTCCTGTTTTTCCATTTTATCCGGAGTACTATATTGAGTTAAAGCAGCATGTAAAGTGACTTGAACTTCTAGGGTAAAGGAGTATTTAAATCTAAGAAACAAAATTTTAGCATAGTAATAATGGTTAAACATAGAAAAATTATATTGCAAAAAAAAAAAGTATTCAGTCCTTCAAAGTGACATTTGTATTTCAGTCAAGAAAATTTACCCATAAATTCCTAAAGAGGACACCTTATAAACATAATTTTTTTTACTCGTTTATAAAACTTCAGTCTAGATCCTTCATGAAGCACTTATTTTTAAAATAAAGTCCTGACCTCTAGTGGCTAAACTGAATTAATTCAATGCCCGAATCTACTGAACAATCTTGACATCAGGAAGAGAGACAGCCGGACATTATAGCCTCTCATTAATGTAATGTAATAGGCAAAATACAAACACATCCATCTAGACTCAGATCTAATCTAATAGCAGGCTAGGGGGAATAAACAGATGATAAACATGTTAAATAATATTAATCTAGAAACAGAAATTCTACCTCGCAAAAGGCCCAATCCGTTTTCTTTTTTTTAAAACAAAGAACATGAAAAAAAAGAGACAGAACTTCATAGAGAGAGGAGCAACCCCACGTCCAAGGAGCAGTGGCTGCATGGGCGCAGGAGGGCCTAGAGGAGCTACTCCACGTTCAAGGTCAGGAGGGGCGACCGTGAGGAGATACCCCTCGTCTAAGGTAAGAGAAACCCAAGTAAGACGGTAGGTGTTGCGAGAGGCATCAGAGGGCAGACACACAAACCATAATCACAGAAAACTAGTCAATCTAATCACACGGACCACAGCCTTGTCTAACTCAATGAAACTAAGCCATGCCCTGTGGGGCCACCCAAGACGGACGGGTCATGGTGGAGAGGTCTGACAAAACGTGGTCCACTGGAGAAGGGAATGGAAAACCACTTCAGTATTCTTGCCTTGAGAACCCCATGAACAGTATGAAAAGGGAAAATGATAGGATACTGAAAGAGGAACTCCCCAGGTCAGTAGGTGCCCAATATGCTACTGGAGATCCGTGGAGAAATAACTCCAGAAAGAATGAAGGGAAGGAGCCAAAGCAAAAACAATACCCAGTTGTGGATGTGACCGGTGATAGAAGCAAGGTCCGATGCTGTAAAGAGCAATATTGCATAGGAACCTGGAATGTCAGGTCCATGAATCAAGGCAAATTGGAAGTGGTCAAACAGGAGATGGTAAGAGTGAATGTCGACATTCTAGGAATCAGCGAACTAAAATGGACTGGAATGGGTGAATTTAACTCAGATAACCATTATATCTACTACTGTGGACAGGAATCCCTTAGAAGAAATGGAGTAGCCATCATGGTCAACAGAAGAGTCCGAAATTCAGTACTTGGATGCAATCTCAAAAACAACAGAATGATCTCTGTTCGTTTCCAAAGCAAACCATTCAATATCACAGTAATCTAAGTCTATGCTCCAACCACTAATGCTGAAGAAACTGAACAATTCTATGAAGACCTACAAGACCTTTTAACTAATACCCAAAAAAGATGTCCTTTTCATTATAGGGGACTGGAATGCAAACGTAGGAAATCAAGAAACACCTGGAGTAACAAGCAAATTTGGCCTTGGAGTACAGAATGAAGCAGGGCAAAGGCTAATATAGTTTTGCCAAGAGAACGCACTGGTCATAGCAAACACCCTCTTCTAACAACAAAAGAGAAGACTCTACACATGGACATCACCAGATGATCAACAGCGAAATCAGACTAATTATATTCTTTGCAGCCAAAGATGGAGAAGCTCTATACAGTCAGCAAAAATAAGACCGGGAGCTGACTGTGGCTCAGATCATGAACTCCTTATTGCCAAATTCAGACTAAAATTGAAGAAAGTAGGGAAAACCACTAGACCATTCAGGTATGACCTAAATCAAATTCCTTATGATTATACAGTGGAAGTGAGAAATAGATTTAAGGGCCTAGATCTGATAGAGTGCCTGATGAACTAGGGACAGAGGTTCGTGACATTGTACAGGAGACAGGGATCAAGACCATCCCCATGGAAAAGAAATGCAAAAAAGCAAAATGGCTGTCTAGGGAGGCCTTACAAATAGCTGTGAAAAGAAAAGAAGTGAAAAGCAAAGGAGAAAAGGAAAGATATAAGCATCTTAATGTAGAGTTCCAAAGAATAGCAAGAAGAGATAAGAAAGCCTTCTTCAGTGATCAAGGCAAAGAAATAGAGGAAAACAACAGAATGGGAAAGACTAGAGATCTCTTCAAGAATATTAGAGATACCAAGGGAATATTTCATGCAAAGATGGGCTCGATAAAGGACAGAAATTGTATGGACCTAACAGAAGCAGAAGATATTAAGAAGAGGTGGCAAGAATACACAGAACAACTGTACAAAAAAGATCTTCATGACCCAGATAATCACGATGGTGTGACCACTGACCTAGAGACAGACATCCTGGAATGTGAAGTCAAGTGGGCCTTAGAAAGCATCACTACGAACAAAGCTAGTGGAGGTGATGGAATTCCAGTTGAGCTATTTCAAATCCTGGAAGATGATGCTGTGAAAGTGCTGCACTCAATATGTCAGCAAATCTGGAAAAGTCAGCAGTGGCCACAGGACTGGAAAAGGTCAGTTTTCATTCCAATCTCAAACAAAGGCAATGCCAAAGAATGCTCAAACTACCACACAATTGCACTCATCTCACACGCTAGTAAAGTAATGCTCAAATTCTGCAAGCTAGGCTTCAGCAATACGTGAACCGTGAACTTCCAGATGTTCAAGCTGGTTTTAGAAAAGGCAGAGGAACCAGAGATCAAATTGCCAACATCCGCTGGATCATCGAAAAAGCAAGAGTTCCAGAAAAATATGTATTTCTGCTTTACTGACTATGTTCAGAGTTAGACTGGTTCAAATATGCTTGCCTGAGGAAAGGAAGAGAGGGGCAGAGACAGAAAGTCAAATTCTACACTGGGGACTGCTGTGTAACTCTTCTTTCCATTCTTGCTTTTTTTTTTTTTCTTTGCTTTCTTTCCTTATCAGGGTTATCCTTAGGAGAAAGTCAGACACAGTGTCAGGTAAAAACAACCAGGTACTTCAGTGCCAGGTAAAAAAAAAAAAAAACTACGGTTTTTCCTGCACCAATGAGAACTGAACATGCTATGCAATCTTCATGCCAAATCCATAAAGTGTAGTCTTTATGGCCTCACTGAGATAATAATTCAAGAATGAGAGTCATTCATTGTAATTTAGAAACGCTTCTAATGCTTTTTAAGTTTCATGGCATGTAAGAATCCATTGAGGAGTTAGAAAAGGAGACTACTTTTAATCAAACCAAAATTTACCAAGTTTATAATAAAATAAGTACCTTGAGTTTAAAGGCCTAAAAGATCTAAGTTGAATATTCATTAAAACAATGGCAACTGTAAATAGTTTTTTCAAGCACAAAATCTTCCCTCAAGACAATTAGCAAGCCTTGTGCCTCTGCAACCAACACACATACTTCTCCTTTTTCTTGGTTTCAACTATCACCTTATGTCAGTTATTAATAAATTAATCATTATTACTTAGAGACTCTCTTAAAAGTGTGATGACTTTCCCGACCTGGTTGGGGCTGTGGAACTGTCCCAGGTAGGCTCCAGCCACGGAACAAAAGCCTCCTTTAGCAATACCATTATCCTTTTACCCCAAATGCACAATGCTTATTTGGGGTAATTTTTTAAAAGATATATAAGGTCCAGATTTTTTAAAGGAGAACAATTTGAGAAAAATACTGATAGAGTATTCGCAATTCCATTTGTTGCCACAAGATGTCACCTGTATACAAGAAAACTCTCCATGTACAACAGAACAATTTAAATTGTATTCAGAAAAATGTTCTGAGGCTCTAATTTGTAAGGACACCAGAATGTGCATTCTGGATGATGAAAACATGAACACAGCATGGTTCCTGACCTCAAGGGGCTTAAAATGCCACATAGAAACAGACGTGTGCTCAAACAACTATACGCAATGCGTGGAACACACAAGGCAACGCCGGAACTGCTGCTGCTGCTGCTGCTGTTAGACGCTTCAGTCGTGTCCGACTCTGTGCGACCCCATAGACAGCAGCCCACCAGCCTCTGCCATCCCTGGGATTCTCCCGGCAAGAACATTGGAGTGGGTTGCCATTTCCTTCTCCATTGCGTGAAAGTGAAAAGTGAAAGTGAAGTCGCTGGGTCGCGACCGACTCGTGGCGACCCCATGGACTGCAGCCCACCAGGCTCCTCCATCCATGGGATTTTCTAGGCAAGAGTTCTGGAGTGGCTTGCCGTTGTCTTCTCCACATGCCAGAACTACAAACTGTCAAAGCAAAACTTCCCCCAACAAAGCTAAAAAGGGTAGGAAGACTTCACTCAAGACTGTCTAAATAGTTACAAGAGATCAGAACACAGTCTGAACTCACCTCTACTGAAATGAAGAATCGGAAAGTTGTTTTGGTGGCTTTTAAACATTTTTCATTATAGTAAAGTACACATAACATTTACTACTATAACCTATTTTAAATATATAATTCAGTGGCACTGAGTACATTCACAGTTGTTGTGCGTCAGAATTATCTATTTCTAAATCCCGTGGATGGAGGAGCCTGGTAGGCTGCAGTCCATGGGGTTGCTGAGTCGGACACGACTGAGCAACTTCACCTTCACTTTTCACTTTAATGCATTGGAGAAGGAAATGGCAACCCACTCCAGTGTTCTTGCCTGGAGAATCCCAGGGATGGGGGAGCCTGGTGGGCTGCCGTCTATGGGGTCACACAGAGTCGGACACAACTGAAGTGACTTAGCATAGCACAGCATAGCATAGAACATTTTCATCCTCCAGAATGAAACTCAGTACCCATTAAACAATAAATTTCCCATTCCTTCTATCCCACAGTCCCTGATAAACTGTTTTATTTTCTGTCTCTATACACAGTTAAATAGAATTTAACTACTTTAGGTATCTCATTAGAAGGAATCATACAATTATTGTCCTTCTGCGTTTGGCTTATTTCACTTCGTATAATGTTATCAAGTTTCATCCAGCTTATAGTGTGTGTCAAAATTTTATTCCTTTCTAAAGCTGAAAAATATTGTTGAATATATACACCACAGTTTATGAATTTATCTGTTGATGGACACTGGGTTGTTTCCACCTTTTAACTGCTGTGAATAATATTACTATAAACACTGGTGTACAAGTATCTCTTCCAGGCTCTGCTTTCAGTTCTTTGGGGAATATACCTAGAAGTGAAATTGCTGGATCACATGATGATTCTATGTTGAACTTTTTTAGGAACCACAATACTGTTTTTTGGGCTTCCCTGATGGTTCAGCAATAAAGAATCCACCTGCAATGCAGGAGATGCAGGAGACACAGGTTCAATCCCTGGGTCGGGAAGATTCCCTAGAGGAAGAAATGGCAACTCACTCCAGTATTCTTGCCTGGAAAATCCAATGGACAGAGGAGCCTGGAGGGCTATAGTCCATAGGGTTGCGAAGAGTCGGATGCAACTGAGCATGCAATATTGTTTTCCAGTACATCTGCGCCATTTCACATGCCCACCCTCAAAGTCCAGAGCTTCTGATTTCTTCACATCCTGACCAGTACTTATAATAATTTTGATTTGGAGGGGGGGGGGGGGTGATAGCCATCCCAAGGAGTGTGAAGGTGGTATTTCCCTAATGATTAGTGATGTTGAACATCTGCTGTATATCTTTGGAGAAATATCTATTCAAGTCTTTTGCCCATTTTTTTTTCAAGTTTCTTATAGCAATTTGAGTTATAGAACAGAAATTTAAGTGGCTATCTAATTGCTTTGAATACAAATATCATATTATTTCACTGGATTGGTATTTACATAAGATTAGTCCTCTTAATAGTTGAAAGAAGCTATCAACACTAAAGAAACAATTAACAGTTTATTTCTGATCCTCTGAGGCACATGCTAGTAAAACTACTCCCTCTTGGGAGGAAAGTACTTGTCCATATTAGGTAAACTGTCTAAAGGAGCCAAATAATGATTTTAAAAGGTCAAGTAATAATTGAATGATAAATAAAATTTTTCCATAGCAAGTATGAGTTTGGAGTGTTTATAAATTCCCTATATATATATATATAGCAAATGGCCAATAATTTGCTATTTTCTAAACCTAAATGTATTTACCTAACATGTAGCTAGTTATTAGAGCTCACAGCAGTATTTATGACATGAGTGTTGGCTCTGTAGGGGTATATACCAATATAGTCTTTATGGCATCATTTAAAACTTTAAAATGTAGTATATCAGGATATGAACTATTGAGTATCATACACACTCAGAGTAACAGCTGAATAATTACAGGTTACACACATCTATTCCCTCTTAAGGATATAGCTAAAAATCAGTCAGAAATGTTGCTACTTGTCATAAAATGTTTTCCTTTGTTTTTGATCATGGAACTAGCCACAGTAGATGCTGAGGTCAGTGATAACAGAAGTATATTTGTTTTCAGCATTTTCTCCAGGTCCTTCTTCATCATTTGCAGGTCTTTCAAATAAATGTACAGATCTCTATAGGGTTGACAGACAATTACGTCCATGGGCTGTGGGTACTTCACATGGTGGGAGGCACTATGATTTCTCTGCCAAGATGTGCTTAGTTCCAGTATAGTCACTAAAAGAGTAAACATGGCTAAGTCTTCAAAGAACCTAAGACAGGCTTCAATATTACACTGATGGAAGTACAAAGGTGCAAGGCCAAAATAGCTAAATATACAGGGGAAAACAATAGTACATGTTCTCAAGTAATGAAAAAATATATCAATCTATCACACAATTTTTTCTGCATTTGACTTTCAGTTTTTATAAAAACAGAAATAAAGTGCAGATATCTTTAAAGGCAATTTAAGAAACTATTGCAAACTCATCTTAGGCACTAGTCCTGCCATCGCCTTCATTTTATTTTCTCATTCTCTCCAAACAGCATTCTCTTGTATTTCCTCCATACACAGACAAAACAAAAAATCCCTTACATACCTTCAGTTCAGTTCAGTCGCTCAGTCGTGTCCGACTCTTTGCGACCCCATGAATCTCAGCACGCCAGGCCTCCCTGTCCATCACCGTCTCCCGGAGTTCACTCAGACTCACATCCATCAAGTCAAAAATGCCATCCAGCCATCTCATCCTCTGTCGTTCCCTTCTCCTCCTGCCCCCAATCCCTCCCAGCATCAGAGTCTTTTCCAATGAGTCGACTCTTCGCATGAGGTGGCCAAAGTACTGGAGTTTCAGCTTTAGCATCATTCCTTCCAAAGAAATCCCAGGGCTGATCTCCTTCAGAATGGACTGGTTGGATCTCCTTGCAGTCCAAGGGACTCTCAAGAGTCTTCTCCAACACCACAGTTCAAAAGCATCAATTTTTCAGTGCTCAGCTTTCTTCACAGTCCAGCTCTCACATCCATACATCCATACATGACCACTGGAAAAGCCATAGCCTTGACTAGAAGGACCTTTGTTGGCAAAGTAATGTCTCTGCTTTTGAATATGCTATCTAGGTTGGTCATAACTTTCCTTCCAAGGAGTAAGCGTCTTTTAATTTCATGGCTGCAGTCACCATTTGTGGTGATTTTGGAGCCCAGAAAAATAAAGTCTGACACTGTTTCCACTGTTTCCCCATCTATTTCCCATGAAGTGATGGGACCGGATGCCATGATCTTCATTTTCTGAATGTTGAGTAAGCTCTCATAATTCCAAATGCCCTTTGAAACAATCTCTTGCTTGATAAAATGACACAAATGACGATCCAGAAGAACAAGAGTATAGGAATCAGAAGAAAGATCCTTTACCCGTTTACGGTGAAGGATATTGTAAAGGATACAGAAGAACAGCCAGATGAAGAGGTACACAGGATGGAGTACAGAAGGGTTTTAGGCCCAGGACCAAGGAATCGAGGTGGCCACACCCTCCTGGCACGTGGATGCATTCACCAAAACCAGAAGCTCCTCCTTTGGCCATTTTGCAATTAAATTGTTTGGGGTTTTTTGGTGTTAAGTTGTAGGAGTTCGTACTATACTCCAGATATTAACACCACATCAGATGTGTGATCTGAATAGTTTCTTCCAGTCCACGAGTGCCTTTTCACTCTATTGACTGTTGATTCTTTTCAATCCTTTGAAATACAGACGTTTATAGCAGGAAAGGTTTCAAGAGCTGGGATGAGGACTTTTTGATCACTTGTGTTAACTGGCCATACCCAAAGGAAGAGTACATCTTCTTTTATCTTCATGATTGTGGATGTTTTACAACCTGGAGCTAGGCAGCCTTGCTAACTCTCCCAGCAGGCACCTTCCTACTCTCCCAGCAGACAATGGGAGATGGGACCGTATCTTCCTTGATGACTGCATTTCAAATGGATGGCTGAGGGAGAGAGGAGGTTAAAGGCTTTTTTAAAATGTGTATCTTTGCAGGTTCCTTAAAAAATAAAAATAGAGTCACGTACGATCCAGCAATCCCACTTCTGAGCATATATTCAGAAAAGATGAAAACTTTAACTCAAAAAGATACATGCACCCCAATGATTTTAACATGGTGAAAATCTGGTCCTACCAGTCCTTCTGCATTTATTAGCCTTCATACTTCTTTAAAAGGAAATGCCGCTCATGAATTAATCGGATCCCTTGAGGTATTATAAAAACAATTATAAAAATAAGATAAATGCTTAATTCTATTTATTTACCAGTTTTCATTAGTATTAGTAACAGGAGATATAAGTATTTCTCTATATTTATTACTTTTTTTTGATGTGGAAAATTTTTAAAGTTTTTATTGAGTTTGTTACAATATTCCTTCTGTGTTATGTTTTTTGGGGGTTTTTTTTGGTCACAAGGCATGTGGGATCTCAGCTCTGTGACCAGGGATCGAACGCGCACCCTCTATACTAGAAAGTGAAGTCTCAACCACTGCACCGCCAGGGAAGTCCCCTGTATCTATTATATTGTATAATATGTTAAATGGCAGAATTAAGCAAAAAACTAAAACATAATGGTTACCAATTGAGGGAAGGACAAACAGAATGAAAAACTGGAATGGAAAATAAAATTTCTGACTTCAATTTTATTTTGTAGATTTGCTTTGAAACTATATGATTATTTTAAATACTTACAAAAATAAACTATAAAATAATTGCTAAGAACCCAAAAATTTTCAATTTCTAAAAGCAAAAACAAACACCTCTGTGTATCAAGTTGCTGATAGAGACAACCAGAGAGAAATTATTTTAAACAACTTTAAAAACTCATAATTTGTGTATATATATTCCCAGTAGTATACAATCTAAGGTCAAAAAACCTTCCATAAAAATCTTTAAATGTCCCAGAGATCATCCTGTTGATGGTAAGCATTTCTGTTGTCATTCTGAGATGGCAGCAAATGTTACATGGGATAAAGCAATCATGATTTTGATGCAGTTGGGGACCAATATCTTCAGTGTGAGAAAAAGGCTATCAGATCTAGGAGCTAGAGTTTAAATAAAAATCTTATAGTACCGAATTTTTTATATGACAAATCTTGTTTTATTACCTCCCTACCTTATTAATGTTTTTATTTAATTAAGCCTAAAAGTATAATAATAATTTTAAGGCACTGTTCTATACAACCATTTATCTACCAGGCTTAAGCTCTGAAATACATTTTTTGGACATATTAAATATTTAGTACAGGTTTGAAGTTGCCTCCTTTTTTTTTCAAGGAATATAAAATATACAGATAATTGGGTTTGTGTATAAACAGAATGTACTTGGCTTATTAATGTAAAAAGGATTTAAAATTCTAACAGAATTTTATTTTCTCCTTTTATTTACTTACTTGTAAATGCTGCATTTTGTATCTCTAAAAAATAAAGTCCATTTTTTCTTATTCTCATAACGAAAAAATCCCTATTCCATCTAATGTCACTGTATTAGTTTGCCACAGCTGCCACAACAACATACTGCAGGCTAGGAGATTTAAATAACAGGAGTTAGTTTTTTCAGCATTTGGAGGCTGACATCCAAGATCAAGGGGAGAGCAGATCTGGTTTCCTCTCTGGGCTCTCTGATTGACTTGCAAATAGCCCCTT
Source organism: Bos taurus (assembly GCF_002263795.3). Lineage (NCBI taxonomy): Eukaryota > Metazoa > Chordata > Mammalia > Artiodactyla > Bovidae > Bos > Bos taurus. Next base: position 24,633,013 of record NC_037339.1, read on the forward strand.
ATTGATGTACCCTCAGAAGGTCTATTGTTTGTGTGTTGGCAGTCATACTGGATTAGGGCCCACCCTAACAACCTCATTTAATTTAAAGGCCCTATCTTCACAATGTGATTGTGAGGTACCAGGCATTAGGGCTTCAATATATTAATTTGGGGAATGGCACAATTTAGCCTGTAACAGTTAACAGTAATCCCTTAGTATTAATATCACATAGCCAATTCACTGGAGAAGGCAATGGCACCCTACTCCAGTACTCTTGCCTGGAAAATCCCATGGATGGAGGAGCCTGGTAGGCTGCAGTCCATGGGGTCGCTGAGTCAGACACGACTGAGTGACTTCACTTTCACTTTTCACTTCCATGCATTGGAGGAGGAAACGGCAACTCACTCCAGTGTTCTTGCCTGGAGAATCCCAGGGATGGTGGGGCCTGGTGGGCTGCCGTCTATGGGGTCACACAGAGTCGGACACGACTGAAGCGACTTAGCAGCAGCAGCAGCAGCAGCCAATTCACATCCAATTTTCCTACAGTTTACTACACAATGCATTGGGCAGAGTGGAAACAGTGTCAGACTTTATTTTTCTGGGCTCCAAAATCACTGCAGATGGTGACTGCAGCCATGAAATTAAAAGACACTTACTCCTTGGAAAGAAAGTTATGACCAACCTAGACAGCATATTCAAAAGCAGAGACATTATTTTGCCAACAAAGTTTCGTCTAGTCACGGCTATGGTTTTTCCTGTGGTCATGTATGGATGTGAGAGTTGGACTGTGAAGAAGGCTGAGCACCGAAGAATTGATGCTTTTGAACTGTGGTGTTGGAGAAGACTCTTGAGAGTCCCTTGGACTGCAAGGAGATCCAACCAGTCCATTCTGAAAGAGATCAGCCCCGGGATTTCTTTGGAAGGAATGATGCTAAAGCTGAAACTCCAGTACTTTGGCCACCTCATGTGAAGAGCTGACTCATTGGAAAAGACTCTGATGCTGGGAGGGATTGGGGGCAGGAGGAGAAGGGAACGACAGAGGATGAGATGGCTGGATGGTATCACTGACTCGATGGACGTGAGTCTAAGTGAACTCCAGGAATTGGTGATGGACAGGGAGGCCTGGCGTGCTGTGATTCATGGGGTCGCAGAGTCGGACACGACTGAGCGACTGATCTGATCTGATCTGGGCAGATTGTATTATCATGCTGTTGCTTTAACCTGTTACCCTGTGACTCTTTTTCTTAGTATACTGATAATTAGACCCAGGGGCTTGATTCAGTTCAGTTTCAATTGCTCTTTTTTGTGAAGATATTTCATAAACAGTAATAGTATGGAGTACCCTATGTCAAGAGGTATATAATACTTGACCAGCTCACTTTTTGTATTGCAAAGATTGATAAAATATTGTCAGCCTGATCCATTCCTTATAAAGGTCCCTTTCACACTTCCACTAATGGAAACCATTAGTTATTATTTCCTCAGTCATATCCAGTCTACTAATATGTCCATCAAAGGAATGCTTCATCTCTGTTGCATTTTTTTTTTATCTCTACCATTTCTTTTTAGTTCTTTCTTAGGATTTTCATCTCTCTGCACACATTACCTATCAGATCTTGCATGTTGTCTATCCCTTAGAGTTCTTAGCATATAAATCATAGTTTATATATTGAATATTATATATTGAAGTATAGTTTATGTGTTGTTCATTATATTAGTCACAGGTGTACGATACAGTGATTCATTATTTTTAAAGGTTATACTTCATTTATAGTTATTATAAAATGTTGGCTATATTCCCAGTGTTGTACAAAATATTCTTGTAGCTTATTTTGTCCATAACAGTTTGTATCTCATTAATCATAGTTTTACATTGCCAGTCTGATAATCCCAACATCCATGTCACATCTGGTTGTGATACTTGTTCTATTTCTTTAAACTGTATTTTTGGCCTTTCAGTATGCCTTGTAATTTTTCTTGATAGTCAGAAATGATTTAGTGGATAAAAGGAACTACCGTAAATAAGCTGTTAGTTATGTGGTGGTGGGACTTCCCTGGTGGCTCAAACAGTAAAGCATCTGCCTACAATGTGGGAGACCCAGGTTCAATCCCTGGGTTGGGAAGATCTCCTGGAGAAGGAAATGGCAACCCACTCGAGTATTCTTGCCTGGAAAATCCCACAGACGGAGGAGCCTGGTAGGCTACAGTCCATGGGGTCACAAAGAGTCGGACACGACTGAGTGACTTCACTTAGCACTTATGTGGTGGGGAGATGTGCGAGGGGAAGCAGTCTACAGCCCTTTGATTAGGTCTCAATCTTTTAGTGAGTCTGTGTCCCTGAAGTGTTTTTCAGACTTCCCAAGTGTTTCTCAGACTCCCCTGCCCGTAGGTGAGAGAAGACAGCTACAGTAGATTGGATTCAGGTATTTCCTTTCCCTCAGGTCAGCTTCTTGTTTAGTCACTAAGTCATGTCTGAATCTCTTTTGACCCCATGACTGCAGCTCACCAGGCTCCTCTGTCCATGGAATTTTCCAGGCAAGAATATTGGAGTGGGTTGCCATTCCCTTCTCCAGGGGATAAAACTCCATCAGATCAGGCTCTGGTTAACTAGTTTCCCCTGCGGGCAGCTCTTGTTAAAACAACAAAGAGACCTGGTATTTTCATCCTACCAGCTTGCCTTATAGATTTCACACCTGCCAGCCTCTACAATTGCACGAACCAATTCTTTAAAATGAAGGGATGACTAGCCAGAGCAATTAGGCAAGGAAAGGAAATAAAAGGCACCCCAATTGTAAGGAATAAGTAAAACTTGCTCAATTTTTAACAGACGACATGATTTCATATATTAAAAATATTAAAGAACACATACACACAGCACATACAACTATTAGCACTAATAAATGTGGCAAGTTTTCAGAGTGCAAGATCAATACTCAAAAATCCATTCTTTTTTAATACATCAACAATGAATAATCTGAAAAGAAAATTCAGTAGTGATTTTATTTATAACTGAATTTACTATAGTTTGGTGACATGATGCGAAGAGCCAACTCACTGGAAAAGACCCTGATACTGGAAAAGATTGAGGGCAGGAGGAGAAAGAGGGCAACAGAGGATGAGATGGTTGGATGGCATCACCAACTCAATGGACATGAGTTTGAGCAAACTCTGGGAGATGGTGAAGGAGAGGGAAGCCTGGCGTGCTGCAGTCCATGGGATCACGAAGAGTCAGACGTGACTGAGTGACAAAACAACAACTAGAGACTAAGTTGTGTCCCCCAAAGTTCAGATGTTGAAGCCCTATTCTGCAGTGGGATTGTTTTTGGAGAGAGGGCCTAGTATCCTTACAAGAAGAGTTACCGAGGATCCCTTTCTCTCCTTCACCATCACGTGAGGAGAAGACAGCTTTCTACAAGCCAGGAAGAGAACTCTCACCAGAAACCAAGTCTGTCAGCATCTTGATATTTGGACTTCCCAAGAAGAACTGTGAGAAAGAGATTTCTGTTGTTTAAGGCATCCAGTCTGTGGCATTTTGCTATAGCGACCCTGAGACTAAGATAGCATTCAAAAATGAAAAGAAATATACAGGAATAAATTATCTAAAGAGATGAAAGACTTGTACCCTGGAAACTATAAATATTGCAAAAAAATTAAAAAGGATCTAAATAAATGAAAAGACATCATGTTCACAGATTTGAGGACTTAATGTTTTAAGATAACAACACTTGTCAAAGAGACCTACTGCTTCGATGCCTAATTCAATCCCTATCAAAATCCCAGTTCCTTTTTTTTTTTTTTGCACAAATGAAAAAGCTGATCTCAAACTCATATAAAATTGCAAGGGGGCTGAAGAGCCAAAATAATATTGGAAAAGAAGAACAAAACTGGAGCACTTACACTTCCCAATTTCAAAACTCAGTACAAAGCTACAGTGTGGTACTGGCATAGGACAGACATATAGAACAATGGAGTAGAATTAACAGTCCAGAAACAAACCCATACATCTATGGCAAACTGATTTTTGACAAGGATGTCAAGTTCATTCATTGAGGATAAGAACATTCTCTTCAACAAATGGTTCAGGGACAACATGCAAAAGAATGAAATGGAATGCCTGCCACAGAACAGATACAAAAATAAACTCAAAATGGATTAATAACTTAATATAAGAGCTAAAGCTATAAAAATCTTAGAAGAAAATAGGGATAAATCCTGCAGAACCCAAACTAAAGTGATGTCATACTGGGGACAAAATGGAGGACAACAAAGATGCATTAAAGAAAAACAAAACATTATCGAATGTAATTGGCAAGAATTTACACCCTTCTCAGAAATCGGCAGAGGATGCCAGTCATCCTCAAAGACCAAGTCTGTTCATGCTATCTTTGGACTTCCTTGTTCCCCTGACACAACTACCCTGATCCAAATAAAGATCAGCTGAAAAAGTCAAATTACTTCTGCATATACCCTATATACACACTTTCGTCTGTGAGGAACTCAGAACTCCCACAGCCTGGAGTTTCTTGGCTTGCAGGTTGAAACCCTTGGGATAAACTCACTTTCTGCTTTGTATAAAATAAAATACAAAGATGGTTTTCAACAATCCTTATGACCTTGGATTTGGCAATGGATTCTTAAATATGACACCAAAATCACAATTCACAACAGAAAAAAAAAAAAAAAACACATAGACTTCATCAAAAATTTAAGTTTGTATATCAAAAAAATATCAGAAAAGTGAAAAGACAGTCTACAGAACTAGAGAAAATACTTGTAAATCATATATCTGATAAGAGTCTAGTATCTAGAATATACAAAGAACTCATAATTTAGACAACAAAAGGACAAACAACTCAATTTAATAATGGGCAAATGACTTGAATAGACATTTCTGCAAAGAATATAGACAAATGGCCAATTAGAACATGAAAAGACTGCCAATATCACTGGCCATCAGAGAACTGCACATCAAGACCACAGTTCAGTTCAGTTCAGTTGCTCAGTTGTGTCCTTGACTCTTTGCAACCCCATGGACTGCAGCACACCAGGCCTCCCTGCCCATCACCAACTCCCGGAGTTTACTCAAACTCATGTCCACCGAGTCAGTGATGCCATCCACCATCTCATCCTCTGTCATCCCCTTCTCCTTACACCTTCAAACTTTCCCAGCATCAGGGCCTTTTCCAATGAGTCAGTTCTTTGCATCAGGTGGCCAAAGTATTGGAGTTTCAGCTTCAGCATCAGTCCTTCCAATGAACATTCAGAACTGATTTCCTTTAGGATGGACTCGTTAGATCTTCTTGCAGTCCAAGGGAGCCTCAAGAGTCTTCTCCAACACCGCAGTTCAAAAGCATCAATTCTTCCACACTCAGCTTTCTTTATCGTCCAACTCTTACATTCATACATGACTACTGGACAAACGATAGCTTTGACTAGATGGATCTTTGTTGGCAAAGTAATGTCTCTGCTTTTTAATGTGCTGTCTAGGTTGGTCATAGCTTTTCTTCCAAGGAACAGGCGTCTTTTAATTTCATGGCTGCAGTCACCATATGCAGTGATTTTGGAGCCCAGAAAAATAAAGTCTGTCACACTTTCCATTGTTTCCCCATTTATTTGCCATGAAGTGATGGGACGAGATGCCATGATCTTCGTTTTCTGAATGTTGAGTTTTAAGCCACTTTTTCACTCTCCTTTTTCACTTTCATCCAGAGGCTCTTTAGTTCTTCACATTTTGCCATAAGGGTGGTGTCATCTGCATATTTGAGGTTATTGATATTTCTCCTGGCAATCTTGATTCCAGCTTGTGCTTCTTCCAGCCCAGCGTTTCTCATGATGTACTCTGCATAGAAGTTAAATAAGCACAGTGACCGTATACAGCCTTGATGTACTCCTTTCCCTATTTGGAACCAGTCTGTTGTTCCATGTCCAGTTATAACTGTTGCTTCTTGACCTGCATACAGGTTTCTCAGGAGACAGGTCAGGTTGTCTGGTATTCCCATCTCTTTAAGAATTTTCCAGTTTGTTGTGATCCACACAATCAAAGGCTTTGGCTTAGTCAATAAAGCAGAAGTTGATGTCTTTCTGGAACTCTCTTGCGTTTTCAATGATCCAATATCAAAAAACTGATGGCAATTTGATCTCTGGTTCCTCTGCCTTTTCTAAATCCAGCTTGAACATCTGGAAGTTCATGGTTCACATACTGCTGAAGCCTGGCTTGGAGAATTTTGAGTATCATTTTGCTCAATTGTGCAATTATGTGGTAGTTTGAGCATTCTTTGGCATTGCCTTTCTTTGGGATTGGAATGAAAACCTACTTTTTCCAGTCCTGTGGCCACTGCTGAGTTTTCCAAATTTGCTGGCATATTGAGTGCAGCACTTTCACAGCATCATCTTTTAGGATTTGAAATAGCTCAACTGGAATTCCATCACCTCCACTAGCTTTGTTCCTAGTAATGCTTCCTAAGACCCACTTGACTTCACATTCCAGGATGTCTGGCTCTAGATGACTGATCCCACCGTCGTGATTATCTGGTATGTAATCAAAACCTTCTGAATCTATGCCCTGACCAGTAATGCTGAAGAAGCTGAAGTTGAATGGTTCTATGAAGACCTACAAGACCTTCTAGAACTAAAACTCAAAAAAGATGTCCTTTTCATTATAGGGAACTGGGATGTAAAAGTAGGAAGTCAAGAGATACCTGGAGTAACAGGCAAATTTGGCCTTGGAGTACAGAATGAAGCAGGGCAAAGGCCAATAGAGTTTTGCCAAGAGAACGCACTGGTCATAGCAAACGCCCTCTTCCAGAAACACAAGAGAAGACTCTACACATGGACATCAGCACATGGTCAATACCAAAATCAGATTGATTATATTCTTTGTGGCCATAGATGGAGAAGCTCTATACAGTCAGCAAAAACAAGACTGGGAGTTGACTGTGGCTCAGATCATGAACTGAACCTTGTGCACACCAGGACCCAGGCGATAGGAGCAGTGACCCCACAAGAGACTGACCCAGACTTGCCCATGAGTGTCCAGGAGTCTCCCGCAGAGGCGTGGGTTGGTGTGGCCTGCTGCAGGGTTGGGGGCACTGAGTATAGCATGTGTGCATGGGACCTTTTGAAGGAGGTTGCCATTATCTTCATTATGTCCACCATAGTTTGGCCTGAGGTCAAGTAACAGGGAGGGAACACAGCCCTGCCCATCGATAGAAAACTGGATTACAGATTTACTGAACATGGCCCCGCCCATCAGAACAAGACTCAGTTTCCCCTTTAATCAGTCTCTCCCATCAGGAAGCTTCCATAAGCCTCTTATCCTTCTTAAACAGAGGTCAGACAAACTGACCACATCACAGAAAACTGACCAATCTGATCACATGAACCAAAGCCTTGTCTAACTCAATGAAACTATGAACCATGCCATGTAGGGACACCCAAGGTGAATGAGTCATGGTGGAGAGTTCTGACAAAGTGTGGTCCACTGGAGAAGGGAATGGCAAATCAGTTCAGTATTCTTGCCTTGAGAACCCCATGAACAGTATGAAAAGGCAAAAAGACAGGACACTGAAAGATGAACTCCCAAGGATAGGTGCCCAATATGCTACTGGAGATCAGTGGAGAAATAACTCCGGAAAGAATGAAGAGACGAAGCCAAAGCAAAAACACCACCCAGTTGTGGACGTGACTGGTGATGGAGGTAAAGTCCAATGCTGTAAAGAGCAAGATTGCATAGGAACCTGGAATGTCAGGTCCATGAATCAAGGCAAATTGGAAGTGGTCAAACAGGAGATGGCAAGAGTGAACATCGACATTCTAGGAATCAGCAAACTAAAACGGACTGGAATGGGTGAATTTAACTCAGATGACCATTATATCTATTACTGTGGGCAAGAATCCCTTAGAAAAAATGCAGTAGCCATCATAGTCAACAAAAGAGTCCAAAGTGCAGTACTTGGATGTGTTAGGTAGGTAGAATAGGGAAAAGGAGTTCAAAATGGCAGTGGCTAAAAGACAAGGAAGGTCAAAGGAAGGTCCGAGGACCAGAGTGAAGACTTCAGGCAGAACAAACAGGACTCCTGGCTAAGCCCAATTTGCATAGGGCAGGCCCAGGTGGAGGAAAACATATAAAAGGAGGAGCCAAAGCGCTTTCTCATGGACTCTCTCTCTCCTGAGTGCCTGCGTGCACTCTCTCTCTCTCTCTCTCTCTCTCTCTCACTCTCTCTCTCCCTCCCCTGCACGCTCCTCCACTCTCTTCTCTTCCAGTCTTGGATTCTCCTGCTATCTTCTAACTAAAATGGAGCTGTAATACTGATTTGCCTAAGAGCTGTAGCACGGTTTGTCCAAGACCTGAGAGCTGTGATGCGCCAAGGGCTTTAATGTCCGTTGCTCCAAATTTTTGTTGTGATGAGACAAAGAACTGAGGAACATACACTTGCGTGACAGATGCAATCTCAAAAACGACAGAATGCTCTCTGTTCGTTTCCAAGGCAAACCATTCAAGACCACAATGAGACCACAATTTCATACCCACGAGGCTGGTTATGCATGTGTGCTCAGTGGTGTCCAACTCTTTGCAACTGTATAGACTACAGCCAGCCAGGCTCTTCTGTTCATGGGAATTTCCAGGCAATACTGGAGTTGGTTGCCATTTCCTCCTCCAGCGACCTTCCTGACCCAGGGATCCAACAACCCAAGTCTCTTGCATGTCCTGCATTGGCAGGCAGAGTCTTTACCACTGAGCCACCTGGGAAGACCCAAGGATGGCTTTCAAAAACAAAACAAGACAAAACTATTGGTGAGGATGTGGAGAAATTGAAACTGTCATACATTGCTATCAGTATGTAAAACACCTCTGCCACTGTGGAAAACAGTTTATTGATTCTGCAAATATTTAAGCATGGAATTACCACATGACCCAGCAGTTCCATTCCTGATTATTGACAAGGAGTGTTTCCTTGACTTTAGTCAGGGTCCTCTAAGCTCTCTCAGCCTCTACTTTAGTATTGGTCTTGTGGGACCTGCATCAACTAGTTGTCATAAGAATCAAGTCAGGTCGGTTTAGAGAGAACCCTTACCAGGATAACTTATCATCCTCAACCTGGTCTGCCTTCAATTAAGAAACCTGTTAAAATGGTTTGGCCAGAATTTAGCCCTTATATATAGTGTTTCATTTTAGGAAATTTCCACCCGCTGGCTATAGGGCCTCACTTGTTTATGATGTTTTTAACTGACTCCAGTTCTATACTAAGGTCTCTTTTCTCTATTGCAATAATTCCTAAGTAAAATCTGCTTTGTTTTTATTCGCTGATTGAATTACTGTCAGATTCTGATTTTCTTCAACAGTATATACCCCAAAGCATTGAAAACAGGGTTTAAACAAATACTTCCACACACATATTCATAGCAGCAGTATTCACAATAGCTCAAAGGTGCAAATAACCCAAATGTCCATCGCTGGATGGATGGGTAAACTGTGGTTGCTGCTGCTGCTGCTAAGTCGCTTCAGTCATGTCCGACTCTGTGCAACCCCAGAGACGGCAGCCCGCCAGGCTCCCCCGTCCCTGGGATTCTCCAGGCAAGAACACTGGAGTGGGTTGCCATTTCCTTCTCCAATGCATGAAAGTGAAAAGTGAAAGGGAAGTCACTCAGTCGTGTCTGACTCTTAGCGACCCCATGGACTGCAGCCTTCCAGGCTCCTCTGTCCATGGGATTTTCCAGGCAAGAGTACTGGAGTGGGGTGCTATTGCCTTCTCTGTAAATTGTGGTATATACATACAAATAAGATGGAGTATTAGCCATAAAAAATAATGAAATACTGATATTTGCTATAAGGTGGATGAACCTGGAAATCACCTTTATGTGAAAGCAGACAGCACAAAATGATCATATAAATCCATTTATGTGAAATACTCAGATTAGGTAAACCCTTATGAAAAGGCAAAATGATAGGATACTGAAAGAGGAACTACCCAGGTCAGTAGGGGCCCAATATGCTACTGGAGATCCGTGGAGAAATAACTCCAGAAAGAATGAAGGGATGGAGCCAAATCAAAAACAATACCCAGTTGTGGATGTGACTGGTGATAGAATCAAGGTCCAATGCTGTAAAGAGCAATATTGCATAGGAACCTGGAATGTCAGGTCCATGAATCAAGGCAAACTGGAAGTGGTCAAACAGCAGATGGCAAGAGTGAATGTCGACATTCTAGGAATCAGTGAACTAAAATGGACTGGAATGGGTGAATTTAACTCAGATGACCATTATATCTACTACTGCGGGCAGGAATCCCTCAAAAGAAATGGAGTAGCCATCATGGTCAACAAAAGAGTCCGAAATGCAGTACTTGGATGCAATCTCAAAAACAACAGAATGATCTCTATTCGTTTCCAAGGCAAAGCATTCAATATCACAGTAATCCAAGTCTATGCCCCAACCAGTAATGCTGAAGAAGCTGAAGTTGAACGGTTCTACGAAGACCTACAAGACTTTTTAGAACTAATACCCCAAAAAGATGTCCTTTTCATTATAGGGGACTGGAATGCAAAAGTAGGAAGTCAAGAAACACCTGGAGTAACAGGCAAATTTGGCCTTGGAATACAGAATGAAGCAGGGCAAAGACTAATAGAGTTTTGCCAAGAAAATGCACTGGTCATAGAAAACATCCTCTTCCAACAACACAAGAGAAGACTCTACACAGGGGCATCACCAGATAGTCAACACAGAAATCAGATTGATTATATTCTTTGTGGCCATAGATGGAGAAGCTCTATACAGTCAGCAAAAACAAGACCAGGAGCTGACTATGGCTCAGACCATGAACTCCTTATTGCCAAATTCAGACTGAAATTGAAGAAAGTAGGGAAAACCACTAGACCATTCAGGTATGACCTAAATCAAATCCCTTATGATTACACAATGGAAGTGAGAAATAGATTTAAGGGACTAGATCTGATAGAGTGCCTGATGAACTAGGGACAGAGGTTTGTGGCATTGTACAGGAGACAGGGATCAAGACCATCCCCATGGAAAAGAAATGCAAAAAAGCAAAATGGCTGTCTGGGGAGGCCTTACAAATAGCTGTGAAAAGAAGAGAAGCGAAAAGCTGCACTCAAGACGCCAGCAAATTAGGAAAACTCAGCAGTGGCCACAGGACTGGAAAAGGTCAGTTTTCACTCCAATCCCAAAGAAAGGCAATGCCAAAGAACGTTCAAACCACGGCACAATTGCACTCATCTCACACACAAGTAAATTAATGCTCAAAATTCTCCAAACCAGGCTTCAGCAATACGTGAACTGTGAACTTCCTGATGTTCAAGCTGGTTTTAGAAAAGGCAGAGGAACCAGAGATCAAATTGCCAACATCCGCTGGATCATGAAAAAAGCAAGAGAGTTCCAGAAAAACATCTATTTCTGCCTTATTGACTATGCCAAAGCCTTTGACTGTGTGGATCACAATAAACTGTGGAAATTTCGGAAAGAGATGGGAATACCAGGGAATACCAGGTGGAATACCAGATGGAATATCAGGGAATACCAGGTGGAATACCAGGGAATATCTGCCTCTTGAGAAACCTGTGTGCAGGTCAGGAAGCAACAGTTAGAACTGGACATGGAACAACAGACTGGTTCCGAATAGGAAAAGGAGTACATCAAGGCTGTATATTGTCGCCCTGCTTATTTAACTTCTATGCAGAGTACATCATGAGAAACGCTGGGCTGGAAGAAGCACAAGCTGGAATCAAGATTGCCGGGAGAAATATCAATAACCTCAGATATACAGATGACACCACCCTTATGGCAGAAAGTGAAGAGGAACTAAAGAGCCTCTTGATGAGAGTGAAAGAGGAGAGTGAAAAAGTCAGCTTAAAGCTCAACATTCAGAAAACAAACATCATGGCATCTGGTCCATCACTTCATGGGAAATAGATGGGGAAACAGCGTCAGACTGTATTTTTTGGGGCTCCAAAATCACTGCAGATGGTGACTGCAGCCATGAAATTAAAAGACACTTACTCCTTGGAAGAAAAGTTATGACCAACCTAGATAGCATATTCAAAAGCAGAGACATTACTTTGCCAACAAAAGTTCGTCTAGTCAAGGCTATGGTTTTTCCAGTGGTCATGTATGTATGTGAGAGTTGGACTGTGAAGAAAGCTGAGCACTTAAGAATTGATGGTTTTGAACTGTGGTGTTGGAGAAGACTCTGAGAGTCCCTTGGACTGCAAGGAGATCCAACCAGTCCATTCTGAAGGAAATCAGCCCTGGGATTTCTTTGGAAGGAATGATGCTAAAGCTGAAACTCCAGTACTTTGGCCACCTCATGTGAAGAGTTGACTCATTGGAAAAGACTCTGATGCTGGAAGGGATTGGGGGCAGGAGGAGAAGGGGACGACAGAGGATGAGATGGCTGGATGGTATCACTGACTCGATGGACGTGAGTCTGAGTGAACTCCGGGAGTTGGTGATGGACAGGGAGGCCTGGTGTGCTGCGATTCATGGGGTCGCAAAGAGTCGGAGACGACTGAGCGACTTCACTTTTTTTAGAGTCTGAAAGCTCTTAGGTTCCAGGAGTGAGAAGAATAGAATGTAATTATTAACAGGAATGAAGAAAATGGTTTGCAACTAGACATTGTTAGTGGTTTCACAACATTGCGATTATACTACATGCACCGAATTGTGTAAAGATGTTTCATTTTACGTTTTTTGAGTTTCAATAATGTATTTTTTTAAAGCTTATAACCCAACAGCTGAAGTTGTTCAAAAGTGAAGAATTACAATCAGACACTGCAATATGCGCTGGTTATTCCGCTTCTGAAGGTTTAGAACTCTTCAGTGAGGTGTTTTGTTTTTTAACATTGCATTCATTGGCACTTGACTGGTACACCATCATAGACTGCAAGGCCGGCACCAGTATAGGCAGAAATGGTGTCGTTCCCTAGCATGAGAATGGACAGAGCAACAAGGAAAGTTCGTTACAAGCTTCTTTCACTGTAGTACTTCAACCGGGCTTCCTACCTCACAAATAGTCACAGGCTACCTCGCCTTTTAAGGACCTGGACGCCGGGTCGGCGAAGGCGCTCGTGGACCTCGCCCTGTCACCGGGCTCGAGTCACTACGGGGCTCGCGGGGGCGGACCCAGGCGGGAGCATCCCGGCGTCGAGCCCGCTGGCCGCGGCCCAGTCTTCCCACCTCCACCACTTCCGCCCGCGGCCAGCCGCCCGCACCGCCCAGCGCACCAGTCGGAAGTGTGGGCGCCGGAACAGGCGGTCGGCGGGGCTGCGGCGCCGCGCGGGCCAGAGCGGGGGCGGGGCGTGCGGGGACAGCGCGCAGCAGCCAGCACGGGGCCGACATCTGTGCGTCGCGTTCTGGCCGAGCGGAGGGCGAGGTCAAGAGTTGGCCGTCTGCACAGGTGGGCCGCGGCGGGAGGGCAGGGGCGCGCCCGCGGCGGGCCGGGTAGGCGCGCGAGACTCGGGGCGGGGTCAGAGGGGAACGAACGGCTTCCTGAGTGGCTTTTCGCCGCTTCCGGGGCCTGGCGCCCGCGCGAGGAAGACGGTGTTCTTGGAGACGCGGCGGCCCGGGCCGAGCCGAGCCGAGCCAGCATCCCCCTCGGCGGTCGCCTTCGTCTCCTCTCGCGTTTTTCATTTTAGTGTTGACGTTTGGTTTGCAGCTACAGGTATTTCCAGAAATTCGCTAGAATTTGGCGTAGCGCTTTTTGTGGGGAGGGTGGCGGGGCGGGGGCGGGGTTTTTGGTGTCCATATTGAATAAGGCTGTCAGCTGGGCTGTGGAATTGGGGCGTTTTTCAGGTAAAGTCCAAGTTGTTAACAAAGCTCGAGCAGTTACAGGAGACTCAGGTCCATCAGGGAAGTCAGTGGGATTGATGGCGGTATTTAGAATTGGATTGATGACCGATCCTCGCCGTGGTTCCTGGGAGTTCAGAAATAAACTTGGCGAAGAGCCACCCCTGGAAGCCATCTCCGATAACCACCACCGGAGAGGGGCAGCGCGTATCGTAAATAGTCTCTGTTAGGACTCGGGATAGAAAGTGATTAGCGCGGTTTTCCGAGTTAGATTGAGTACAGTGAAAAATGGTTGATAACCATGATGTAAAAATAGATCAAAATTAAGACAAAGTATTAACTTGAGCAGAATCAAGTCTTTATTTTAAATGCTTTTAAAAATTCAAAAACGAGTGCTGGGTTGAGTGGTCTGAAGGTTGTTAAGATTTAATAGTAAAAATCTGAAGATTAAAAAGAGGAGTCTGAATTCCGGTCTAGTTGTGTGATCCTGAGAAAATCACTAGTTCTGAGAGCCTTATTCTGTAAAATGGCTACGATAATAATTACAGTGGTATTCTCACCGTTCTAGTAGATTCTGTATTACGGTCAGAATGTTTGGATTTGTAAGTGGTTATGGGGTTTTGTAGTACTTAAATATTTAAAGTCACTAAGCCCTCCTGTCCTCCATCCCCCACAATTTAGTGACAAGAGATCTGATTTTAAAGTCATCACATTTTGCCTGTACCTAGTGTATCTTCATCTTTAGATTCAGTGGTCAGAAAAATTTCACCTTAAGTTCATGTTAAATCTCGCATGAACTTTTGTAGAATAGGATTAACGTCTTATTCATTTGTGAAATGTTTATTCCTGGAACCTGTACGGTGCTTGTCATTTTTGGTGGGTTTGTGAATTTTTTCCTGTCTTCTACCTTCTTTTTCAAGACTGACCTGGCAAAACTTAAGCTTTGGGTTCACCGAAAACAAACCAAAACAATTTTACATGGAAAATGCTGTTTTCTGTTGCTTAAAGGTGTGCTCAGTTCTGTATAGACACACGGGGTGATTACAAGGAGTTAGGTAAAGAATTAGATTACAAATAATCTTGATTTAGCATCACTTTCAGAGCAAACAGCATCTCTGTGAGAGGCAGAGAAGATCTAGCAGTAGACTTCAACATTGGCAGCGCTTTTGAATTGCTTAGGGAGAGTCAAAAATGCTGACCGCTGGGCCCTAATCCAGACCAATTAATGAGAATTTCTGGAGGAGCGTGGGTATCCCACCTGTTAACAGTTTCCAGGGATACTGTGTTGTGCAGCCAGGATGAGAGTTTGTGTATTAGAGGAATGAGGTTCTTCTAGAGTGTGTCTTGTTTGCTTGGAGGGGACAAGCTGGAAGGACTGGAGCTACATTGGACAGTGTAGCCTGAGGCATTTGGGAGAATGTTAAAGAGGACTTTTACCTGCAGGTGTGATGAAATGTTTTGATTTGTAAAATGAACTGTGCAGTGACCAAGGCCAAAGGGCAGGCTGTTAAAATCCTGAGTAACAGCAGTGACTGTGAAGAAAGAAGAAATTAAACAAACGTTCTCTCCTGGATGTTAAATATTTTTAACAAATTGAGTAATGATTTTAACTTGCAAACTTTTTTTTGCTCTACCTAGTTAAAACTGTGTTTTCCAGAATGAGTGAATAGACTGTCAAATGTGAATTTGTGACTGGTTATTTTTAAAGTGTCATACAAATATACATATTTCAGTTTTCCTTGTTAATTACTAAGTAATCTCATATGTTGATTTATGTTAATTTAGGGGTTTTGTCATTTTTGTTTTTCAGTACTCTTAAGATTGATTTCTAAAGATATGGTTTTCATCCAGCTTCATCAACGCACATAAATTTTCTCCTTTTTGGACTCCTGTTTTATATCACAATGGTGAGCTACAAATCAGTATGTTAATATTCTTAGAATATTCTCTTCCTTCAAAAAATATCAGTATGAAACAAATAATCCTGATAGCTACCCTAGTTACTCTAACTGGGAAATTACTTAGCAATTGCATGCAAAATCTTAAAATATGAAGCTCATCTCTCAATTCAGTATTATAATCATATCCAGGTTACACAGATAATCTATCTGTCCTTATTCTTGTGAAGTAGTAAAAAGAAAAAATTTCTTGCATAGAATTTTCCAGGCAAAAATAATGGAGTGGGTAGTCATTCCCTTCTCCAGGGGATCTTAACCAACCCACAGATCGAATCCTGGTCTCCTGCATTGCAGGCAGATTCTTTACCATCTGAGCCACCAGGGAAGTCCTCTATTTACCATAGTCCAAATCACTGGCAAGAACCTTGGGTATAAGTATAAATAGTTTTGGGGGTACAGGTTTCTCATGTTTTGAAGTTCTTGTTAGTACAGATTTTTAAAAAAAATTAACAAGAAGTATAACCTGCTTACTGCAATTAACATTTAAACAGCATTAGGATTAGCCTTCTAATGGCACATTTCTGCTTACCACTTACAGTCACTAAACATATGTAGGGCTGGGCGTTTAACTTTAAACGTTAAAAAATTAAAAACGGAAGAAAAAGATCACTTTCTAATGTTATAAACAGCATTTGACAGAGAATAAATGAGCACTGACTACCCTGTTGAATAAACTTCAGAAAACATGTGTCTTCTCTTGTTGGGATCTTGCCTGTGTACCCTTGCCTTTTTAGAGAAAAGTGGAGCTATCACAGTGGGGTTCTTACCTTATATTTTGCTTTCATATTGTCTTAAGTATTTGAATGCAGTAGTGAATAAATGATAACTGGCATTTACATATGCAGGTATATCTCACTAGACCTTTTACAGTTTTGATATCAGAAGATTAAATATTTGAGAAGAGTGGCTGTTTGAAATGGTCTTGGAATATACATTTGATTGTGTTTTATAATTTTTTGATAAGTTATAAACTTACTCTATAAGGTTTTATAGCCAAAATAAAAGAACCTTGTGTTTTTGTGAAGAGTATATATTGGAAAATAGTTTATGCTCAAGAATCTAGTTTTGAGTTCTTGGGGAACAGTTTCACTGAATTCTGCCCATGAGATTTTTTAAGTAAATTGTTATAAATTTAACAATGTTTTGAAGTAATGGCATATTTCAGACTTTCTTTTACCTACTCCATTTAGATGCTTGGTAATGTACAGGTTCTATTGCTCTTCTAAAAGGCTGGTGGTTTTTGTAATATTAATTCTCCATCCTTATAACTAGGATGACAGGGTCACTTCAACCTTCATGATTTCTGAAACCTGGCAATATATAGTCTTACTCCTGCCCTCTTGGGATTTTGATGGGTACTAGGAGTTTTTACTCCATGGAACTTGGTAGATTGAATTGTTGGAGAGTCCAAAATAACAGAAAAATATGAAAATTCTTTGCCTCTCAGTGAAATTAAAAGTGATTGTCATTGTGAATGAAAAATGGTTTATCTCTGTGTGATACCCAAACCACAAAACTAGAAAGAAATTATTGGTGGTATATTGGCTTAAGTTTTTTTTAATCTAGTATTTTTTATTCTTGGGTATCATTACAAAAGAATACTGTACAAATAAAGAAGACAGAGTTTACCCTTATTAATCTCTCTTGCCTTATAAGACAGGTCTCTGAGAAATCAAAGAAGGATGGGGATCTACTAGTAGATCTCAAACTACATGTAATAATAATACTGTATTTTCATCAGTTCTAAGGTGCATCTGCTTTTGCTTTTACATTTTAATTACTGAATTGATAATGTATCTATGATACAGTTAGTGACATCTTAAACTTATTATTGGCAGCATACTCTTCTTCCCCAATGTTAAATAATAATTCAGGCATGTAACTGATGGTATCTTAAATTCATTAAAAATCGGTAAAGGTAGCCATCATTTATTCTGTTTCTTCTAGGCACTGGCCTAGTTTCTGTTCATAATGTTAAGAATGTCTAAGTTGATATTAGGCACCAACATAATAACCCCCTCAGTTTTTAGGATTCCTAGCAGCTTAAGGGATTTCAGTTTTTGCTTCACTTTAATTGCATACCTGATGGCCAGTGTATTTTCCTAAATGATGCTCTTAAAATGCTGAAGTTTATAAAATGGTAATAGTTGCCATATCAAACCTTCAGCCCTGTATCAGCTGTACAAGCATGACCAGAGAAAATCATTGTAACATTTCTTAACTAATTTGTAGTCAGAATCAGGTGTCTGAGATAACCATATTTTTTCCTGTAATATGTCTTGAGCATGCAGTGGGGTGGGTGGAGGAGAGAAAGAAAGGAAAATGTTAGACCTATTTTAAAAAATAAAACAATTAGAAAATGTTATATGTATATTGTTATTTTTGTGTGAAAATAACTAATATAATAAAATACACCATTTACTTTTTACAGCAACAAGCTTTAGAACTAGCTTTGGATCGTGCAGAGGTGAGGCATGACTAAGTTACATATTGAAATAGTGTTGTCTTTAATTGACAAAACTCAGTTTCAAGAGATTTTTGTATGTGACTGTCCAGGGCATACATTAATATTAGGATGAGTATACTGTCTGTAAATATATATATAAGGATACCAGATGATGTTTGAATCATCTGTTACTTGGAATGCTCAGATAGTAATGCTGTGGAGTAAAAACTGAACAGTATTGTGAGTTAAATGTTTGAACAAGGACATAGAGTTTCTGAAACTCTGTTTTCTGTTTTAACAAATTTTCTATTTGCTTAATTAAAGGGGAAATAGCTCAAATATGTAGAGTCTTTGTAATTGGGTATGCTATATATATTCTGAACAACTATAAAACATTGAAAATATTATTGACTGTGAAATCACAGTGGTGAAATGGTATGATTTTGCTTATAACATGCAAGTAAATATTGAGCTAAATTTTACTGCAGTTTAAATTTCACTTGTTTATTACACATATTTAGAAGTTTAGTAGGTTTCCCTAAAAGGTATGATTTAATATGCATGCAAGACTTGAATGACTGAATATCTTTAGCCTTACACATGATTTAAATATACTTAATGCAGTTGTTCATGCACTAAGCAAAAGGCCAGCTGTTTTCTTAAACTTTTCTTTTTTAGTATGTCATTGAAAGTGCCCGGCAGAGACCTCCTAAAAGGAAATACCTATCTAGTGGAAGGTATGAATACTTAATTGATGGTAACTTAGATATGCTGAAATGTGATGATAGCCACCATTTATTTCTTACTAGACACTGAGCTAGAAATGTTGTATCATGGGTACTTTGCATATACAGTTGACCCGTAAACAGTGTGGGTTTGAACTGTGCAGGTCCATTTATTTGCAGATGTTTTACAGTAAACACTACTGTACTTCATGGTAGAATCTGTGGATGCAGAGGAACCACAGATGCAGAGGGCCAGCTATAAGTTACCTGAGGATTAACCTCCATGTTGTACAGGGGTCAGCTGTATTAGTAATTTCTAAACTGATGTAGCAGCAGCAGCCATGTCCAGCCTCTTTTCACCACCCAGTTTTTGGGAAATTGTGGGGGGAATGACAGGAAGATTCAAAATGTTTATTTTATGATTATTATATTCATAATACTTTGTATGTTGTTTTTATTTTATTTTAGAAAATCTATATTTCAAAAACTTTATGACTTATATATTGAAGAATGTGAAAAAGAGCCTGAGGTTAAGGTAAGTATAATTTTTTTATATTATTATGGCTTTTGAAATATAGTGGAAGAAGGGAAGTTTGAAAGAATTAGATTTGAAGCAGGTAATGGTTTGTATTTTTGTTAGTGAACAAATATAGTACTTTCTAACCAGACTACCTGATTCTGCAGCTAAACCAGAGCTCTGGCTAATCTGGTACCAGGCAGATAGCCTACTTGGGTAGGAGAGGTGAGCAAACTCAACATGTTTGCTGAGTAGCAGACTGTCTCATTGGGAAGTTAGAAGAAGCAAAACCACCATGTATATTGTCTTTTGCTTCTTTTTCTTCCTGAGAAGTTATCTGTAGACCAAAGATCAGGAGAAAAGTAACCTATCTCCTCATGGTAATTTGCACTGGAAAGTTAAAACTATTGCAGGACATGTAGGAAATTTAGATAGACAATAATAAAAGGTGAATTTGGTCACAAAAATTAGTTCATGGCCAAATTAAATTTATTTTTATTGAGCATGAACATATGGGCAGTAGAAATATAATAGAAATTGATTTCTTGAAATTTTTTGGACCCTTGAGTTATAAGGGCCTTAAAGGCTCTAGTGAGCTTCTGTTGTGTGTCTTTAATTTAAAAATGAATACCTCTTAGGCAAAAAATTAGTGGAATTCTAACAGTATCTGTTTTAAAATATTTAGGAAAAACATGGTTGTGAAACCATGAGTTTTATGGCATGTTTTCCATACATTTTATTGGGGAATAATTGACCTACAATAATTTGTGTATGTTTGAAGTATGTAACACATTTTGTAAGTTTTGACATGCATTGTTTTAAAAAATATTGAGTAAATTTGAAGATCTAACTGGCCTTATTAAACGACTCATGAATTGGACAGCATCTCATCAGACAGAGATACTCTGAGGAGTTAACACAACACGGAAGAGGTATATTGTTAAGGAGGGCAGGACAAGGAAAGAAAGTCTGAGTTCACTGGAGGAAAGTAAAACTTGAGGAGATGCTGGCTTTTCGTTGGCTAAGCTACAGGTGTTTTCCATTGGCTGGGCTGCAGTCCTTTCCCACTCACTGAGCTTATTGCTGGGCAAGAAGAAAGTCTTCCCCTAGTTGGGGAAGGAAAATAGTTGCATTTCCTGTTTAGGAGTGCAAGGTAATTCTCTTCCTGGTGGGATCAGTAATTGATGTCTTCCGGGGGGGTAATGGATGATGAGTGGTGGAGCAGGAGAGTTCCCTCTGCAGGCCTTCCCCACTCGAGTTTTAATTGAGGTTTCCTTTTATTAATTTTCACATTATACACCCATCAGTTATCACCACAGTCTGTATGATGAGCATACATAGAACTAAGGTAGGAGAGATACATAAAAGATTCCAGATTGGTGTTGACAGCCACTGTCCACCAGCCAGATCTGGCTCACGGCATGTTTTTGTAAATGAACTTTTACTGGAATCCAGCAACACCCCTTGTTTTATGTCTTGTCAATGGCTGATTCTGAGATAATAGCATAGTTGAATAGTTGCAACACAGACCTTATGGCCCACAGGCTAAAGTGCTATGTGGTCCTTTAAGAATAAAGATATTTTCCAGCTTTGCATCACAGTGGTTAAAAGTTGCTTTGCTTTGCTTTTTAAATATTTATTTATTATTTTCAAAATACAGTTTTTTGTTTCTATGTTGACTATAGGTTAAGAATTCATAATTTTTGCATATGACTATATATACATGTTGAAAATAAGGTACTGTAAACAGGCTTGTATTTTGAGGTCATGAAAAATATTCTATTAACTGATAACTTTTCACAAATAAGATTTGATGAAAGAAATTATTATAAGTGGGTTTCACTTTAAATTGTATGAGTTTCTAAAGAATGGATTTTGATGTATATATGTTTCCTGATAGTTTTCTGTTTTTTGGTTTTGTTTTTAGCAAAGTGGTTTCTAGGAAGCTGTTCAATTCAATTTACAGAAAATTACTTAAATCACTTTCATCCTCTTAACTAGTTGCATATCTTTGAATTTAACATTTCAGCTAATTAGAGCTGTTGAGCTTATTTGGATCTAATTTAGGCCATAAAATGTTTAAGAAATGTGCTCTGTAACAGTACAACCAAAGAGAATGCCTCATATTATTTATGCACATTTAAACTTAATAGAAACTAACTATACATTATAGCCTCTTTGAAAAAAAATTACATTTAATGGTTTTCCTTTCTAAATATTTTTAATATTTGCTACTTGTGTACTCAGGTACATATATTTGTATTTAGGTGGTTTTATTTTATGGATCACTTTTTCTTGGTGATATTCATTTGCATAAAACAGTAATAGATCAACATTAATTTTATATAGATGTGGAAGGAGCATCAAAGATTAACTAACTCAGGTCTAGTTTCGTTAAGTGATTGCATTATTTGAAATTATGCTGGATTATTTTCATGAGCTCTGCCTCTTTCTAAAGCAGAAATTAAGAAGAAATGTGAACTTATTAGAGAAGCTTGTTATGCAAGAGACATTGTCATGTTTAGTGGTCAACCTATACCCAGGAAATGAGGGATATTCTCTGATGCTCAGGGGAAAAAATGGATCAGGTAAGACCCTCCAGAGGGCAGCAGCCACGAAACTGCATCTGCTGGGCAGGATGTGTTGTCTTTTAGAAAGAGCCTTCACCCTGCTGAATGATCTGTCCTTTACATCAGTGATGCCTTGACAACAGAAAACTTTGATTTCAAATTTTCTTCTTTATGATGTTTTGTTACAATATGAGAAGTTAACTCTCCTGTGATTAGCCTTGCTGAATTTGAGAAATATTCTAATTGAGAAAGGTCTTTGAAATTAAATCATAAAAGATGTAATTTTAAAATGTGTCAATTTCCTTTCATTCTGTTGCTGTTAATGTATTTAAGATGGTGTAAGGTGTTTTAATCTGTTTTTCTTCTATGCTTTGAATATATTTTGAGTGTGAAACTTTCAAAGTTAAGCAGACTCACTACCTTTTGAATAGTCTTCAACATCTTATTCTGATTAATGTGAATGTCAGAATAGAATTTTAAAGTATTAACACTCTGAGATTTCACCAAAGAGGCCTTTAAATTTTGATTTGGTGATGATACTATAAGTTCTGTAAGGAACTTACCCAGTTAAAGATTTTTAAGGATTTTTTTTTCTTGTATTGGTCGTTAATTGTAAACTGTAACACCAAGAGAAGTTTGGCTTGTAAGTAGTCATTTTTCGAAGCTATACCAGATTATCAGTCTGACTTCCAGATTAGCTTAAGGGAGTTTTAGTTAACGGTTGGAATTTTATCACACTCTGATTATTGAACTGCTGGCTGGGATTTGTTTTGTGATTGTTGTGCCAGATGTTTTCCATAGGATGTTAGGTATTTTTCTCTCTTCCAGTCTAAAACTGTTTATATACAGTTTATCAAGATTTTTATGAGGTGATTTATTTTTTAGATAAGTGAAGGACTTCAGCAGAGCTTTTAGTTTTATTCTCTTTATTTTTATGAAAAGTTACTTAAATTATTGCCTAAGCTTTTTGGTGAGCCTGATCACTTTCAGAAACTTTTATGTTTAAAAATTAAGATTCTGAGACCATCCGACTGCCTTATGAAGAAGGAGAATTGCTTGAATACTTGGATGCAGAAGAATTACCTCCAATTTTGGTTGATCTCCTAGAAAAATCTCAGGTACAAAATTTTTCTCCATAAAATGTCCTTAGATTTGCCAAATACATGTTGTTTTGTGATAAAGAATATTTCGTTTTATTCTCATTAGTTCTTGGAAAGGGAAGTGAGACCTAATATATATATGCCTGTATGAAAATTGATATATTGTGGGATATTTATCCTTTAGGCTATATACTGAAATGTATAGATGTAGTTGATTAAGCTTCCAAAACAAAAACAGAAAACAACAACAAAGTTCCCTGCTTAAAGTTCTCCAGTGTCCTCTCACGGTACAAAACCCCTGTGTTTGTATTTGTCTTCACCTCCTGGTTCTCATCCCCACTCACTACACTCCAGCCACCCATTCCATTTTTATAGATTAAAACACACCAAGCTTATTCCTATCTTATTGATCTGCTCTTCTATCTGGCCCTTTGTTGTGATTCAAGTCTCAGCTGAAAATTACTCAATCAGAGAGTTCTACCTGAGCACACAGTCTGAGTTAGTCACTCCCTGTTTTATTTCCTCTGTAGCATTAGTCTCTCAAGTTACCTCATTTTTGTTTACATGTTTATTGCCTGTCTTTCCACACTGAGAGCAAGTTACCTCACCACTTTATCTGTGAAACTTCTTGGATATTTGGATAGTGCGTAACAGTTCACATTGTAGTAGCTCAGTAAATATTGGTTAAAAAGCACGAGCAGAAAAATGACTGATAACATGGAAGTCACAGTACTCACTCGAGTTCTAAATGGTGAAAAAAAAAAAACGCAAAAGACCAAAGCAACTGTAGCAAGTGATAATTTGCAAGACTTGAGTGATACAGTTCCTTACCTTTGGACTTAGAACTAGAAAATAATATCATTAGCAGGAGATTATTATTTGAATTAATGTTAGCTTTCTTCCTGTTATTAGTGAAACCTGTCTCCTGGAAGTTTTAGCAGAGCAGATATAGCAGTTGTATCTGTAAGCTGCAATTCTGGCATGGTTTATTAACAAATTTATAACAGTGACAGTGTTAGCAGAGTACAACAGTGACCCAGTGAGTGTCAAGAACAGCAGTTCCAGTGATCTGTAACATTAATAGTAAATAAATGCCAAATGTCATTCTGTAACTAGGAAACAGTGTTAAACTGCTTCCTGAGTCACAGTGATGAACATAAAACAGTTCTCTTTTCAAAGAGTTTATGTGATGGTTAGTTCACCAAGGAATTTTGAGTATGTAAATGGTCAGAAATTCCATTGCATGGGAATGCTAAGAACCTGAAACACTCAATATAAACCTACGTACTTAGGTTTACTTAAATATTTTCACTCAAAACAGGTTAATATTTTTCATTGTGGATGCGTCATAGCAGAAATACGTGACTATAGGCAGTCCAGTAACATGAAATCTCCTGGTTACCAAAGTAGGCACATTCTGTTACGTCCAACAATGCAGGTAAGGAATGTTTAATTCAGAAATATTTCAGATTTCATTTTGAGTTTTACCTATTCAATGTTCTCATGTGTTCTCATGCCTATATATTAATATTTTTTAATCATTATTTCTTTTAGACTTTAATCTGTGATGTACATTCAATAACAAGTGATAACCATAAGTGGACCCAGGTTAGTTGTTGTGTTGTTTTTTTAATCCCAAACAGGTAATATATAGGATGAAGCAATGCTTACTAAGTTAAGCAAAAGATATTTCCTGCTCATAATTTGATTTATGAGTAAAGTATCTGGTTCATTATGAGCTCTACAAAGATGCGTTAATCCTGCAAGAAATTAAACCAATTCAGTTCCAGTTGCTCTAGGACATGGTAAACTAGGGTGAGGTTGACCTAATCTACCCAGTGTGAAACTTCGTTTTTTTATCCTCTCTCAAGTAGAATCAGAAAAGGCAGTGGCACCCCACTCCACTACTTTTGCCTGGAAAATCCCATGGATGGAGGAGCCTGGTAGGCTGCAGTCCATGGGGTCGCTAAGAGTCGGACACGACTGAGTGACTTCACTTGGACTTTTCACTTTCCTGCATTGGAGAAGGAAATGGCAACCCACTCCAGTGTTCTTGCCTGGAGAATCCAGGGACGGGGGAGCCTGGTGGGCTGCCGTCTATGGGGTCACACAGAATTGGACATGACTGAAGCGACTTAGCAGCAAGTAGAATGTTTTGTTTGCACAGTGGATACAAATACATGCTGATACTCTGTCATCTTGGGTTCTAAAGCACACCTAACCTGTGTTTTTGCTGTCTGCACTGGGTAGAGCCCTAGGGACTGACCTCTTACTCAAGAGAATAGCCAGTTAGTCCTCCAGTGCTGATTCAGTGAGGTGCCCATTCACAAGGGTGTTCACTTATTTCTCTATTACTATAAAAAGGAATAGTTACTAAAGAAAATGTCAGTAGTGAAATTTATTGTAGCTGTGAAATAGGATTATAAAATAAGATTCAGTTCATCAGTAACTGTTAAGCATTGTGTTGTAGTTTGGGCTGTAATCTTTTCATTTATAAGGTTAAAAGCTCTTAAAGGAATGTTCAAACAAAATTGTTGGTCATGTGGAGGTTCCAAGGGTATTGATTTCTAACTCTGACAATTGGTAAATAAAGTGAGAGGCTATATCCTTTATTGTACCTTTTCAAGGAAAATTCTTCAGAAAAATATCATTTTCATTTGAAAATGTCATCAACCTGAAAATATTAATGAGTCTAGACAGCTGTATTTCTTAGATGTGAAAAACCTATAGTCTAAACAAAGACTCTCTGACATCTAGGACAGCGCCTCACATATTATAGGTGCTTAGTAAATATATGTTGGGCTAACAGGCATTCTTACAGCTTGCCCACTTTGTCCAAATTGCTGAAATTCCATTAGTGATGTCATGCTGTTCAGTTTGTAAAGTTTACACCCTGAAGTTGGTACTATTCCTTGGCAGAAATACTCCCAGGAATATTTCTAGATTAAGTGATATATATGATTTGAAAATCTTAAATCTTAAAGCTAGTATTGGTATTTACTCTTACCCATTTCAGGAAGACAAACTTTTGCTTGAGAGCCAATTGATTCTGGCTACAGCGGAACCACTGTGTCTTGATCCTTCCATTGCTGTAACCTGCACTGCAAACAGACTGCTCTATAACAGGCAGAAGATGAACACGCGCCCGATGAAACGGTAATCACCTTTGTGGAAGGATAAACCAAAAGAGAGCTAGAGAGAGAGCTCTGAATATTGACATTTATGGTATCTTTTCCCTCTACAGAGTAAAAGTGTAAGAATTAGGGGTTTTTTAATACTCTGCTTTATTTTGAAATGATGTGCTCTGTGCATTCTTTTGAAGAACAAACTCCCTATAAATTCGGACTCTTTGGTTGACGATGATGGCTACTCCATTGCTTTTGAGGGATTCCTGCCCGCAGTAGTAGATATAATGGTCATCTGAGTTAAATTCACCCATTCCAGTCCATTTTAGTTCGCTGATTCCTAGAATGTCGACATTCACTCTTGGCATCTTGTTTGACCACTTCCAGTTTGCCTTGATTCATGGACCTGACATTCCAGGTTCCTATGCAGTATTGCTCTTTACCGCATCGGACCTTGCTTCTATCACCAGTCACATCCACAGCTGGGTATTCTTTTTGCTTTGACTCCATCCCTTCATTCTTTCTAGAGTTATTTCTCCACTAATCTCCAGTAGTATATTGGGCACCTACTGACCTGGGGAGTTCCTCTTTCAGTATCCTATCATTTTGCCTTTTCCTACTGTTCATGGGGTTCTCAAGGCAAGAACACTGAAGTGGGTTGCCATTCCCTTCTCCAGTGGACCACGTTCTTTTGGATGCAATCTCAAAAATGACAGAATGATCTCTGTTCGTTTCCAAGGCAAACCATTCAATATCACAGTAATCCAAGCCTATGCCCCAACCAGTAATGCTGAAGAAGCTGAGACCTACAAGACCTTTTAGAACTAACACCCAAAAAAGATGTTCTTTTCATTATAGGGGACTGGAATGCAAAAGTAGGAAGTCAAGAAACACCTGGAGTAACAGGCAAATTTGGCCTTGGAATACAGAATGAAGCAGGGCAAAGACTAATAGAGTTTTGCCAAGAAAATGCATGGTAATATCAAACACCCTCTTCCAACAACACAAGAGAAGACTCTACACATGGACATCACCAGATGGTCAACACCAAAATCAGATTGATTATATTCTTTGCAGCCAAAGATGGAGAAATTCTATACAGTCAACAAAAACAAGACCAGGAGCTGACTGTGGCTCAGATCATGAACTCCTTATTGCCAAATTCAGACTGAAATTGAAGAAAGTAGGGAAAACCACTAGACCATTCAGGTATGACCTAAATCAAATCCCTTCTGAGTATACAGTGGAAGTGAGAAATAGATTTAAGGGCCTAGATCTGATAGATAGAGTGCCTGATGAACTAGGGACAGAGGTTCGTGACATTGTACAGGAGACAGGGATCAAGACCATCCCCATGGAAAAGAAATGCAAAACAGCAAAATGGCTGTCTGGGGAGGCCTTACAAATAGCTGTGAAAAGAAGAGAAGCAAAAAGCAAAGGAGAAAAGGAAACATAAGCATCTGAATGCAGAGTTCCAAAGAATAGCAAGAAGAGATAAGAAAGCCTTCTTCAGTGATCAATGCAAAGAAATAGAGGAAAACAACAGAATGGGAAAGACTAGAGATCTCTTCAAGAAAATTAGAGATACCAAGGGAACATTTCATGCAAAGATGGGCTCGATAAAGGACAGAAACGGTATGGACCTAACAGAAGCAGAAGATATTAAGAAGAGATGGCAAAAATACACAGAAGAACTGTACAGAAAAGATCTTCACGACCCATATAATCACGATGGTGTGACCACTCATAGAGCCAGACATCCTGGAATGTGAAGTCAAGTGGGCCTTAGAAAGCATCACTACGAACAAAGCTAGTGGAGGTGATGGAATTCCAGTTGAGCTATTTCAAATCCTGGAAGATGATGCTGTGAAAGTGCTACTCTCAATATGCCAGCAAATTTGGAAAACTCAGCAGTGGCCACAGGACTGGAAAAAGTCAGTTTTCATTCCAGTCCCAAAGAAAGGCAATGTCAAAGAATGCTCAAACTACCACACAATTGCACTAATCTCACACGCTAGTAAAGTAACGCTCAAAATTCTCCAAGCCAGGCTTCAGCAATATGTGAACCATGAACTTCCTAATGTTCAAGGTGGTTTTAGAAAAGGCAGAGGAACCAGAGATCAAATTGCCAACATCTGCTGGATCATAGAAAAAGCAAGAGAGTTCCAGAAAAACATCTATTTCTGCTTTATTGACTATGCCAAAGCCTTTGACTGTGTGGATCACAAAAAACTGAAAAATTCTGAAAGAGATGGGAATACCAGACCACCTGATCTGCATCTTGAGAAATTTGTATGCAGGTCAGGAAGCAACAGTTAGAACTGGACGTGGAACAACAGACTGGTTCCAAATAGGAAAAGGAGTACGTCAAGGCTGTATATTGTCACCCTGCTTATTTAACTTCTATGCAGAGTACATCATGAGAAACGCTGGGCTGGAAGAAACACAAGCTGGAATCAAGATTGCCGGGAGAAATATCGATAACCTCAGATATGCAGATGACACCACCCTTATGGCACAAAGTGAAGAAGAACTAAAAAGCCTCTTGATGAAAGTGGAGAGTGAAAAAGTTGGCTTAAAGCTCAACATTCAGAAAACGAAGATCATGGCATCCGGTCCCATCACTTCATGGGAAATAGATGGGGAAACAGTGGAAAAGTGTCAGGCTGTATTTTTTTGGGCTCCAAAATCACTGCAGATGGTGACTGCAGCCATGAAATTAAAAGACATTTACTCCTTGGAAGGAAAGTTAGGACCAACCTAGATAGCATATTCAAAAGCAGAGACATTACTTTGCCAACAAAGGTCGGTCTAGTCAAGGCTATGGCTTTTCCTGTGGTCATGTATGGATGTGAGAGTTGGACTGTGAAGAAGGCTGAGCGCTGAAGAATTGATGCTTTTGAACTGTGGTGTTGGGGAAGACTCCTGAGAGTCCCTTGGACTGCAAGGAGATCCAGCCAGTCCATTCTGAAGGAGATCAGCCCTGGGATTTCTTTGGAAGGAATGATGCTAAAGCTCAAACTCCAGTACTTTGGCCACCTCATGCAAAGAGTTGACTCATTGGAAAAGACTGTGATGCTGGGAGGGATTGGGGGCAGGAGGAGAAGGGGACGACAGAAGATGAGATGGCTGGATGGCATCACTGACTAGATGGACGTGAGTCTAGGTGCACTCCAGGAGTTGGTGATGGACAGGGAGGCCTGGCATGCTGCGATTCATGGGGTCTCAAATAATTGGACACAACTGAGTGACTGAACTGAACTGAACCTATAAATTTAGAGTCTGTTCACCAAAAAGAAATTCTGAGCAGAGACGAGTATAAGAATAAAGAATAATTTATCCCTTCCTAATACCAGTGTAATTTTTGTTAATGTTACCTTTAAAAAAATCAATTTGTAATTTCTTTTACAGATCTGGGGAAAAGCGATAATAGTTTTAGAAGTCAGTTTATAACTAAATGCCCTTTTATAACATGGTAACTTGTCTTTGAATATTTTAGCCCTCTCAGTAAAGTAAAAGAATACATATTAATTTAGATTGCAGTTATAGTTGGCTCATCATGAAGTTCTCTTTGACTATTTCCATTGTCCACTTTGGATCTTCAAGTTTGAAGGGGCTGAAATAACCTACCCATTTTCTAAATTCTCTGTTTTACTGTTGAAGTAATATATGCTGAGGAAAAGGTGCAGCTTTGGAAATAGTGAAATAAGTCCATAGAGAATCCGTCAGCAGTCCCATAAAGTGCCCTAGAACCTCTTTCCACATCTCTCCACACCCACCGCCAGTACCTTAGACCAAACCACTGTCATCTTCATCTTGACTTCTGTGATAAACGCCTTGCTACCTGGTCTGACTGCTTCACCTTTGCTCCCTTTTGGTCTGTTTACCACGCAGGCAAACCAAAGTAATGTTTTAAAAACCTCAAAGCAGATCATGCCACCACTTGCTTAAATTCCTCTAAAACCATCCCATTGTACTTTATGTTATCATTCATCTGCAAGGAAGGCCCTTGCCTTGCTCTTTGACCTCATTTCCTGCTGGTGCTCTAGTCCCACCTATGTTTTTCCTTTTTGAAACAAGCCAGCTTTGTTCCTGCCTCAGAAACTTTTAAAATTCTCTGCTTCAAATACTCATTCCCTTATCCCTCCACAGGTTGTTTCTTCTTGTCATGTCTTGGCTCACACATTTTCTTCAGAGTCCTTCCTGCCCTCCCCTAGTGTTGCCCTCCGTATCACTTACTCCTCCCAGGACCCTGCTTTTCACTCGTACTCTGCTGTTATCTGGAGTGATCTGACCTGTTCCTTTGTGAATGTATATGTGTCTTCTCTTCTTGACTGTCAGCTCCATGGGAGCAGGAATTGTGTTCGTCGTGTTCATTTTTATTTCACCAGTGCCTGGAACATTGCTTGGCAAGTGACAGTGTTCTACAAATATTTGTGATTTAATTATACATTTTTTAAACCGTATTTATTCTGAGTTTCTTTTATTAGCTTGGTGTATCAATAATTCTAATCTCTTAATATTTCAGATGTTTCAAGAGATATTCCAGGTCCTCTCTGAATCGGCAACAGGATCTGTCTCATTGTCCACCTCCTCCTCAGCTAAAATTACTTGATTTCTTACAAAAAAGAAAGGAAAGAAAAGCAGGTCAGCATTATGACCTCAAAATTTCTAAAGCAGGAAATGTAAGTATGTGTTTTTAAATGAAGCTTATTATACCAAATGCCTTATTGTGCATTTTAAGTATATTTATTTATACTGTTTTTAATTTTTTTAGTGTGTAGATATGTGGAAACGGAGTCCCTGTAATTTGGCTGTACCTTCTGAGGTGGATGTAAGTCAGTTCATGAATTGCACTTATTTTCATATGTAAGATTCCTAAATCTCACTAATAGTATCTTATACTTTGGGAAAATGAAGATTCTTATTACCGCTACTTTTCTCTTTTAATTTTATTGAATGAAAGATTCTTTATGTAGTGCTTTATAGTTTTCGAAATTTTATCACACATGATTTTATATAATCCCATAATAACCCCCTTTTTTTCCCCTAGTTTTAATCACTAGTTCATTCTCCATGTTTGTGCAAAAACACTTCTTAAGTCAACTGCGCATTTTCAGAAGCTGGTCTTTCATATTATTTGTCTAAGTTATGTAACTCCTTAATATAAATTTGTTTTAGAGCAGGAAAAATAAGCAAGGTATTTCCAAATGTGTAAAAAAATGGTACATATTACATAATATGCATAAAATGCCTCTGATTTTTTTTTCGTAATATTTTGTCATAATTTCCTGATAATACTTCTCATTGGTTAAATTTAAAAATTAACAATACTGGAGCAGTGGCCAAGGTTCTCATCCTTGAGTAGTAGTCTTTGCTGGTCTATAATGTACATGAACTATAAATGAGCAAAGAAAGAGATCTTTTGATAGGAGGTCCCGTATTTCTTTTATTTTCCTATTTCTCCTGTTTTTATTATTCGTTAAACTCTGTAGAAGTGGTTAGTTATTTTAACAGATGTTTGCTCTGTGCATACTTCCTTGGCTAGCACATGTGTAGATCTTATTATCTGTAATTTAAAAAAAATTTTCAAAAGCACAAAGCCAGAAGCATTAGAAGTAGACTATATACAACTCAAGAAAGTAAGCCACATTATCTTTCAGTGTGTATCTATCTATACACCCCTCAAGGAACATGGCCTGAGAAGAGATGTTTGGTGCAAATACCAAAGGGAGGAATTGACTTCAGAGGGCGATCTGGGTATATATAAAGCAGCGCTTCCCAAACCTTTATGTACATAAGAATCATGTGGGTTGCTTCTTAAAATGCAGATTCCAATTCGGCAAGTCTGGGCTAGGGCCTGGTCTCTTGCAGTACTTGACAGGCTTTTAGGTTGCATGGTACTGGGCTCTGCAGACCTTGCTTTGAATAGAAAAGCCCTAATACAAAGTTTCTCAGTCTGGCTGATCAGTTGAAACATCTAGGATACCAGTTAAGGCCCCACTTCAGTCCAACTTACTGAGTCAGGTCTCCAGGGGAGGGACATGGGAATCTGAATTTTTACCAGATGCCCAAGTGAGTCTATTACTCTTAAAAATCGTGGTTACCAGAAAGAAGAGAACTTTCAGTTCATGGAGTCTGATAGAAAATACATGGAAAATATGGTTTGAGTTTGACGAGAAAATGGAGATTTACAAAAATTTTACCAATTTTAATATAATTTCCGTAGTCTCTTTCTAGTTTTGTCCACACTGTTACGTGACAATTCCAGTAAAGACCCAGCGAAAAGAAAAGATCCTGGTCCTGCTCACCTCTCTGACATCCCAGTTTTCCTAAAAGACAAATATGATACCTACTTATGGAGTAAAAGGAAGAGGCATTTGTGTTTATTACATTTGTTTAATGGCAAAAGAGATCCTAATTTTGTTTTATTGTAAAACCAGTTGGTCTAGTTAAATATACATCAGGAGAATTTGAAACTACTTAAGCATAAATAGTTGATGTTATTAGTGATTCAAGAATTCTTGTGCTAAAGAGCATATTGTATTAAGTTACTTAGGTTTTTGTCTATTGTCATAATACTGGTTTCATTATATCTGATGTCTCTTGATTTGGTTGCTTAGGTGGAAAAATATGCCAAAGTAGAAAAATCTATCAAATCTGATGACTCACAACCAACAGTCTGGCCAGCCCATGTAAGTAACCATTGCAGGCTCCGTTTCTTTTGATGTTGTTTCTAATCTGGGATCTGAATTTATTACTTTGGGATCTCCTTCTGTTTTTAAAGAATGGCAGGCGGATTCTTTGTCACTGAGTCACCAGGAAGGCCCTTTTAGACAGTTTTAAATAGGTCTACAGACTATGTTCCATGTGTCTTAATTGCTAGATATAAGTTAGTGTGTTATTTATTCCTGGTTTTTGTTAATTCTGATAATGTATTTTCGGAAGAGGGTATTTATTTGGGATGCTTTTTTTCAGGATGTAAAAGATGATTATATATTTGAATGTGAAGCTGGTAATCAGTATCAGAAAACAAAGCTGACCATTTTGCAGTCACTTGGTGATCCACTTTACTATGGTAAAATCCAGCCATGTAAAGAAGACGAGGAGAGTGACAGTCCAATGTCGCCATCCCAGTGAGTTCTGTTAAATACATGTGTTTGACCAAGTAAACCATCAAGAGTTTATTCAGTGACTACTCATGAGCTTTTGATGAATAAAAATTTCCCTTTTTTGTTAGTTAACTTCAGTTAGATTTGGCAGCAGACCTCAGTAAACTTAAATTGTAGTTACCATTGTTGTCCATGAGTTCTTTAAAATAGTAATTTCTTTTTTAAAAACTATGCTTAGTTATTTTTATATTTGCTATAAAATCTATGCCTGTGCTGTTCCTTTTGATATATTTATATGCTGCCACTTACGACTTTGAGGGGCTTCCCTGGTAACTCAGACAGTAAAGAACACACCTGCAATGCAGGAGACCTGGGTTCGACCTGAGTAGGGAAGAGTCCCTGGAGAAGGGAATAGCAACCCATGCCAGTTTTCTTGCCTGGAGAATTCCATGGACAGAGGAGCCTGGTGGCTACAATCCATGGGGTTGCAAAGAGTCAGACATGATGGAGTGACTAACACTTGCACTTTCACTTATGACTTTAACCTCAGTGAGCATAAAGTGCTTCTGGCAATAATTGGTTTTAAGTGGGAAGCAAGGTTACTGTAACTGTAAAAGCTGTTTAAAATGCTTGATATTTCAGCACTGCCTGTAAGGACACGGACTCAGTGCTTCATGTAGTTACTGGCTCTATAAATATGTCTACATGGGACTTCCCTGCAGTCCAGTGGATAGGACTCCATGCTACCATTGCGGGGCCAAAGATTTGATCCCTGGTGATGGAACCAGAATCCTGCATGCTGCGCGGTGTGGCCAAAAATAATAGAAAGCAATAAGTATAAAGTTGGTCCTCACTATCTGCAGGGCACTGATCCCATGACCCCTTGGGTACCAAAATCTGCAGATGGTCATGTCTCTTACATCAAAATAGTACATATTTGCAACTTACGCATATCCTCCCACATACTCTAGTTTACAATACCTAATACAATGTAAATGCCATGTAAATAAGTAGTAAATACAACTTAAATGTTGTGTAAATAGTTGCCAGCCCATAGCAACTTCAAGTTTTACTTTTCAGAACTTTCTGGAATATTTCCGCCCCCCACCCCCCAAATATTTTCACTCCATGATGGCTGAATCTGAGAATACAGAATCCACAGATATAGAAGGCCAACTGTAGTTGAACTTCCTAAACTTATGGGTTGCATATGTTTACTACAAGGTATCCAGTATTTAGTTTTGTTTTCATGTTTTATTATTAGTTCTCTTCTTTTAGTCAAGTTGATGGTGTTTTGAAAAGAAGGAAAAAGAGAACCTGAGCAGAAAAAAAAAGCAAGAGCCAGCTCTATATTAAATCATAACAAAATACGAGTTGAAATTACAGCAGAAAGATGGATTTTAAAGAATAACCTCACCAATACCTAAGTAAAAGTCATTAGGAGATAACAGTAGCAGTCAGGGGATCCTCAGCTACTATTTTGTTTATACTTAGTAGAAAGACCAGATATTTTGATTAGCCATATTTTTTTTAACTCTTCCCTTTAGAAACACATGTTGGTCATTTTAAATAGTTAGTTACTAACTTTTCTGAAACACAGTGAAATGACATATCTCTCATTTAAAAAAAAACTGGTTCAGAAAGCCAACTGATTATATATTTGTTTGATAATTAGAGAATTGAATTTTTTGCCTTTTGCTTTACGACATTGCTGCAGAAATGCTCCATGGCTTATTACCTTCCAGTCATTCTCCCATATTCATAAATTACTTGATTTAATAGCTATGAAGTTAAAAGTTTGAGCTGCATTAACAAGTTTTTTCTTCTTTTTTTTTTTTTTTACATTTTATATTTCAGCTTCTCCACAGATGATCATTCAAATTGGTAATTAAAAAATAAACAAACTCACTATTTTAATCTGTTAAGAAATCATATAAATGTCAGATCCTTTTAAGAGAGTCGGTAAAGACTTGATTTGAGTTGGTGATAAACTCTTCTTTGTCAAAATGTAGTCTAAGGTCCTGCTCTGTAAACATTAATAATGACTTCCAAAATCAAAAGTGTAAAGCGAGAGGAAGGCCACAGGCCTTGCACAAGGTAGGTCAGTGACTTTTGCTGTGGGACAGACACTTGTAAGGGTGTGTAGCACTTAGCAACTTTCAGCCCCAAATAAATCTCCCTTAAATTAAATCAGCCAATTTATTCACAGAATTATTTTGTAATGCATGCAAGACTTGATCATCTAATATTTTTTAATGTGTTTTCAATATTTTTTTCATGATATCTTAATAGATTTTAATTCTATATTTAAAATTACTAAAAGACTTCAAAAGTAATCTCGGGGCTCCCTAAAACAAGTCTATTTAATACTTTTCTCTTTTCTTAAAAAACAATTTAGGTTCATTATTGGATCAAAGACTGATGCTGAGAGGTAAAAATATTTGTATCTTTATTTTTGATTGGATAGGTATGATAAACTTTACTCTTGTAGGATAGAGAATACTCCGTTAGGAGTCAAAGCTTTGATTTTAATTATATCTTAGGTATTCCTAGGAGTTTTAAATAGAATTAAGAAAGTAACAAAAGGATAATGTTTAAAATACAGCTGTATTTTAAATAAAACTTAGATATATGTATAGTAGCTAAGGAAAATGAGTTTTCGGTAGTACTTTAATCAGAATATAAGTCAGAGTCAGTGGTTAATTCTTTTGGCTGCTTATTGGTGGAATAATACCTGTAATTTTATATTAGAGACAAGATACTGAAAGGATCTTTTAAATTGTTAATTAGCAAAATGTTTTCAGTTTTAGCTTGTTACTGAACATATTAGAAGACTGTGCTTTTATCAAAGATAAATTGTCTTAATTTTTGTGTTATTTTTCATAGAACTTTTTTCATTAAGTTATTCATTTCCTATGTAATAAATTTGTTTAAAATAGAGTTAGCTAATCATTGCTTGTTTTCCCCCTAATATTTCAGAGTAGTCAGTCAGTACCAGGAATTGGTCCAGAATGAAGCCAAATGTCCAGTGAAGATGTCGCATAGCTCCAGTGGCTCAGCCAGCTTGAGTCAGCTTTCTCCAGGGAAAGAAACAGAAGTGCGTTTGGTTAACTTTTTTGTGCTATTACTTTTTCCTGCCTGATTGTTCTCAAGGAATCTGAGAAATATTAAGGACTAGTTTTTGAGGGATTGTTGCCATCCAGTCGCTAAGTCATATCTAACTACAACCCCATGAACTGCAGCACACCAGGCTTCCCTATCCTTTACCATTTCCTGGAATGTGTTCAAACTCATGTCCATTGTTTAGTTTTGTATTTACTTTTAACTTTAATTTTCTTTTCATGATTTAACTTTATATAATGGAAATTTTCAAATGTACACAGAGATATAAAACAAAAAGCGTAATGAACATCTGTGTATACTGATCACCTGCCTGGCTTCTACAGCTGTCATTTTTCTGGGGAAGATTTAAGGGTGAAGCTTTGCTGTCATCTTACTCTGCTCTTCTCCTTCAAACTCTTCACCTTTTTACTCAGAAATATTTCTCCCTTTGTAAAGGTGCAGTCTTTTGAAATATGTGTAATACCTAATCTTTTTAAACTGTGTTTTCATCCATAAGTTACAGTGTTTTGAATTTGTGAATTTCTGAGTTGACATCATTTTAATGAGTATGCTTAATATCATTGTCTCTCAGCAGCCTGAGACCGTGTCAGTTCAGTCTTCAGTACTGGGAAAGGGAGTGAAACATCGACCTCCACCCATCAAACTTCCCTCAACCTCAGGAAATAGTTCCTCAGGTATTGCATTCCTTAATTTTCTATAATCTAGAGTAAGAAACAGATGATCATAATCCATTTATTCATATTTTGATTTGCTCAGAATTTTTAATTATAAATCTAAGAAATAGCAGAATTCATCAAATCCTAAATTGTAAACCTAGCAAATAACTTCTATATTTTTTTCCCTAGGTAACTATTTTACACCACAACAGGCCAGCAGCTTTCTTAAATCTCCAACTCCTCCTCCTGCTTCTAAGCCACCAAGTCTTTCTCGGAAGTCATCCGTGGATCTTAATCAAGTTAGCATGCTTTCTCCAGCTGCCCTGTCACCTGCCAGTTCATCACAAAGTAAGTTGTAACTTAAATGCTTCATTAACTCTTCATAAGCTTTTGCATTAGTGTTTCTTAAGATAGTTCTTCCAGTGAAATAGTGAAATCTGAATGTACTGTCTACCCAAAATGTTCAAGTTTTAAGAAGCTTCAGGCAGATCTCTTGTTGACTGTATGTATTATGTGTTTATTGTAATTGTATTTGTTTTTCTGTATTTATGTATGCAGCTTGTGTATACCTTTCTTATAGACTTGCAACCTACACATCTCCTGAAAAAAATAATCTGATAGCTAAATGTAGCAGTAAGATTCCAAATTATTTTTTGTAGCAGTGTACCTTAGGACATTTTACATTTTATGTAAACTATGCAGCTGATATGGAAAAAAATGTCATGTGAGTTGTTGCTGCAGTCCTGTCTTCGTAAATGTAAGAAGTAGACTGAAAGCTAGTTTTTTTAATAATACCCGTACACTCTCATTAATTGCTGTCAGTTACTAAAATGTGGGATGATCATAAAGCATTCTGAAGATAATAAAATGTAATTTTTACTACTGAATACTTTTTTTTAAACATCAAGAATAATTGCTCAAGAATTTTAGCATTAGTTTGAATTTCTTCAAATTAACAAATATCTGAGATATTTAGGTACCAACTTGCAAATAAAAAAAGCATTCCAGTTTTTTAGATTTTTTAATAAATGACGAATATGTGCTGAAAGTTTTAGTACACTGCACAGTGACAGGGTGGTCTTTGCATTAGATGTAAACATCTTCATCTTGATAGCTCAAAAGGTGTAATTTTTCTGCCTTCTTGTTTTGCACAAAGAAAAAATTTATAAATTTCCTGAAAGTCTTATTCACACTTTTTATGTTGTGGGTATGGATTATTATGTTAATCTACTGCACACAGTTGTTACTTTAAGTAAGGGTTGAGTGACAGCTTCTGGACATTCACATTTCTTTCCTTTCTTTCTGCAGGACATGAAAGCTAAAAAAGAAAACACCTCAAGAGCTTTTGGTTTTATTTTTCTGGTTTTGTTTTTTTTATTTTTTTATTTTTTATTTTTTTTAAAGTTGATAAACTGTGCATACTTCATTCACAACAGATTTTCTATACATTCTACATTTAAACCGAAGTACACAGTTACTGTTAAAGATGCAGTATTATCTATCAAATACTTGCTTTATTACTGTGTTTTGTAAAATTTGTCTGTCAGGGTAAACTTGATGTGTTAGGAATTAAATATGTATATTTAGGTGCCAAATACAATAGTTAACTGTATGTGATTTATTAAATATGTTCAGAGTTTTATCTCAGACTGTTAACAGAAAATAAGCAATATTTCTAAGTGATGTCCTAAATTAGTGAAATCATAAATAACAAAAATTAATTTGAATTCCTTTTAAAGTTTTTAGGCCAAAGATAGCATGGTAGGAAACTAACTTTTAAATGGGTTTTGTGATAGAATACGAATGTATATTTTTACTGTTACTGTAATAGCATCTCTGATGGCATTTGTAGGTGATATACTGCATCCTTAATTGTAATTGAGTGTAGCAACACTCAGTATCATGTGTAGAAATTAACACTTGCAGTTAACTGCTTTTAAAAAAAAAAAACTGGAACAGACTGTCAGTGCTAAATAAGATTCCATTAACCTTATTTGAAAAAGGACTGGCCATTTATAACAAACTAGCAATTTTTATTTTTCTCAATGAGCAGGATCTGGAACTCCTAAGCCATCTACTCCTACACCAACCCCTTCATCGACCCCACACCCTCCTGATGCTCAGAGCTCAACTCCTATTACCCCTTCAGCTACCCCTACTCCCCAAGATTCAGGCTTCACCCCTCAGCCCACTTTGTTAACTCAGTTTGCTCAGCAGCAAAAGTCTCTGAGCCAGGCAATGCCTGTAACGACCATTCCTCTTTCCACCATGGTAACATCTATAACTACAGGAACCACAGCCACCCAGGTCATGGCAAACTCTGCTGGACTTAACTTCATCAATGTAGTGGGCTCTGTTTGGTAAGTTTGCATCGAAGCCCTGATTTTTTTTTTTTTAAGATAATCTCACCAATCTAAAGAAATTATTTGTGAAATTAAAAACAATTTGTATATTGTTGAAACTGAAAAAAAAAGGTTTCTGCGTAACTAGTATTTATCTCAACAAGTATGTTTGAATTTTAGGTAGTAATACATCCATTATAGGCACTAAGGTGGTACTACTGATTTCACGTTGACAGCAGCTTAGATTTTTCCTGTTTATCCTGTGTTACCATCTTTTAATCCATTGATGAGTATGTTACTCTACCAGATAATATTTTAAACCTTAGTAGACACATAGTACTTAATTTTTGCCAACCTCGCTGTTGATATTTAAGACGAAGTATCTGTGTTTGTGGAGCAGTTTGTTTTTTAATCCAAGGATTTATGTAGTGGATTTTTCCTTTACAGCACTAGCCTAATGCTTTGTCTTATTCTCCTGCAGTGGAGCTCAAGCTTTGATGAGTGGTTCAAACCCTATGCTGGGCTGTAACACTGGTGCCATAACTCCTGCAGGAGTAAACCTGAGTGGCCTTCTACCCTCAGGAGGTCTGCTACCAAACGCATTGCCGGGTGCAATGCAGACAGCCTCTCAAGCAGG
The DNA here is from genome assembly GCF_002263795.3 of Bos taurus. Taxonomy (NCBI): domain Eukaryota; kingdom Metazoa; phylum Chordata; class Mammalia; order Artiodactyla; family Bovidae; genus Bos; species Bos taurus. Next base: position 24,673,101 of record NC_037339.1, read on the forward strand.
TCAGAATATTGGAAATAATAATCTCTAACAAAATTACACTCCATGCTTATGTTAAAATGTCATTTAAGTGATAAACATTTAATATCCTTTTTAAATGAAATATTATGTTGAATATATTTCCTATCAAAAGCTTTTAAAATTCTGATACTTGAATTAAAAACCATCTGGCTATCAAATTCTCTGAAGAAACTTGGTAAGCCTGTAAGTCTCTGCAGATTTTATCTTTGACTTCCAAACATTATTATAAAAGAAACTAATGGTTACCAGTGTAGTCCTGCTCCAGGTAAAAGAAACATATTTTGAAAACATGTAAGCAAGAAAAGCAACATAGCGTGACATTTTAAAGCCTCAGTTCTGAAGCCGGACTGCCTGGATTGAATCCTTCTTGTGCAACCTACCATAACTGCATAATCATAGCAAAGTTACCTTTGGGCCTCATTTTCCTCATAAATAAAATAAGAATAATAATAACACTTTACCTCACAGTTGTGAAGATTACATGGATAAATACAGATGAGGTGTTTATGCCTGAGACGTGATAAACATTCAAAAATGACTGCTGTCCCCATCATTAGTAGTAGTTCATTGTGGTTGTAGTAATGTAATTACATGTACTGGGAAAATGTTGTAACAACTTGTGCTACTTTTAAAGTTCTTTAAGAGAATGTATCGTAGAACAGTCTCATTTCTTACTCAGAAAAAAAAGATGAACAGAAAAACAAACTCAGCATAGTAAGAAGAACTGACTATAAGTTATGAGAAACTTTCTATGAGTAGGAGAAAGAGAACCCAAAGAATATAATTTAAATATGTTTAAATTAAACATTTATAGTTGATAATCTAATTTGGGTTAAATGTATCACTACTCAGTTTTATCTTTTGAAGTGTTTTCCACACAGGACTTTGCTCAATGATGTAAGCTTTAGTTGTTATCATTCTGTAGCAGATGCTATCTATGTATGATTTGGAGGTGATCTTAGCTATGGTGCACATAAGGTTAATCGTATTTACTGTGTTGTGTACTGGAAGTATCCATAAGTTACTACCCAGGAATCTCTGCTGAATCCTGAACATCAGTTTCCATTCTTCAGGTCCATGCAGGGCAGCAGACAGAACCAAAAAACTATTTTGGTAGATGTTAATAAACTTCTCAATTTTGGCTAGAAATGTTTCTTTAGCAGACATAAAGCATTCTCTAGCATCCATCAATAAAAATGCAACTCCAGAAAGAGAAAATATAATTGATCCATTTTCCACTGAATCTGAATACTGAACCTTGTGGCTTCGATTTTCTAGAGCAGCTGCAACTTCATAACTCTTAAGAGATGAGCTAATAATAATGGTGGTTGTCCATTTTATTTTTCCTTTTCCATCAACTTTCAGCCATCTCTTTGGATCAAATCAGCTTCTGGTGGTGCCAACAATATATTGCAGTGATTTTCTGATTCTAGCTGATATTCTTATTTTACTGTGTATAAGTATGCTTTAGTGGTAGGAGCCCTGGAAAATGGAATCAGTGTTGAATTTGGGATATTACATTTACATTATAATTCTTCTAATTACTGGTAGCTCCAAATGCTTACTGTAGGGCCTGGAAGAAGTCACTTAATAGTTCCCCCTAAACCTCAGTTTCATCTGTTCTAAAGCCAGAGTAGAAGTAGCTAACTTAAGTTGTTACTTGCAAGAAAATAAATGAAGTGATATGGAAATGCCTTTAATAAGCTATAAAGCATTACCCAGATGTCATCCACCCTTAAAGGGAGTTATCTTTTTTTTTTTTTTTTTAATGAGAATTCCTGGAGAGGCTATCCATATTGTCACATTTTTTTTCCATTTTTCAGACAAGCCTTTCATACTGTCTTTTGTGCGTTATCTACCCTATATCTTTTTTAAATATAATTACCTGCTTAGAGGACTAGTTACCTTTTAAACTAGAGTTCAAATTGGTATATTTAGTGAGGAAGATATATACATACTTGAAGACTGCCATCAGCAAACTGTAACACACAGTTCAAGCTAAGAATAGTTTTACATTTTTTAAGGTTTGTTTTCTTAAAGATACGAGGAACAATAAGGGACAGAGTCTCTGTGGCCCACAAAGCCTACTGGACAAGTTTGGCAACGCCTGCTTTAGGATTTGCTCTGTGTTGTGTCACAAATTTGGGGGAATAAGTTCAGAATTAACAAAGCATTGTTTACTGACTTTCAGCATGATCCTTACACACAAAATTTGGTGTTCTTCAGCATTATTAATATTAGCATTTGCACTTTAAGAAATAGCACAAAGCACACTGGTTCTCAGAGACAGGATTGTTCCCACATACTGTTTGGCACTGAGAAATATAAGTAGATACCAATATGTGAAATGTGTTTGCACAGTAGTGACAGTCTTATCATACCTGTGGTATCTGCATGCTGCTAGATTACTTTTCCAACCAGTAGTTTAAGTAGTTATAAAGAAGTCTCAGTTTCTGAAATACAGAATACAAGGTATATCTGGTGCTTCACATCTTTGAATAAGATCTCGTTATCAACAAATAGTGATGAAATTGGAGGGCTGGTTTTAAGAAAATTTTAAAGTATAGAAAATAAGCATGCCTGTGCAGAGAGTACTTAAAATGTTGTATTTTTATATGCTAAAGTACAAAGTACCTCCAAATATAATAAAGTTTTAATTTCCTGTTTTAACCATGAGTTTTATTTAATAGGTGTTCCATTTGGTTTAAAAAATACTTCAAGTCTCAGGCCCTTAAATCTACTCCAGGTAAACCTGAAACACTGCTTTTGATAGTTTGTTTGTTTTTTTAAGTTTCTTATAGTGCTTTTTATTTTTTAACCATGTATGTTTGCACATTTTAGCATTTGAAGTTCTGAGGTTGTTGAGAATCATCTAAAAGTATGATTAAGTGGATAAGCAGGAAAAAATTGGTACCCATGTACCACACTTCTGTTGGCTCTGACAGCCCTGCCAAATTAAGAACTATTTCCAGAGGGGAGAGTTCACAGCTGCCAAGAAGAATAACTTGCCTACAGTAGTAGCAGCAAATACACTTAGAAATTAATTGTTCTGTAACAGATTTTTTATGTACATACATAAGTATTGCTGTTTGCTTACAATAGATTTTATACATGAATAGAAGCTTTTTAGAGAAGGTATGTGTGTTCTTTTCCTGAGGAGAATATGACTTAACAGCACAGTGCCAGGCAGGTGACTGTTCAATCGCTATTAAATAGTCATGCAGTAAATGTCCATTAGGTTACAGTTTGTGTCGAGTGATGAGACTTTTCTTATACATTTTCTCAGTATTAACATATAAAGAGAAAATGTAGGTAGAGAATATTTAGTACATGTTGTGAATTTAGAGTATTCTGGGCTGTGCTTGGTCCTTTAAGGATCGCACTCAGTGTTAAGCCTAGTAGGTTGGAAATGGATGAGATTGTCTACAGAGAATTGTTAGAAAAGGTAGACATGAAAATAAAGATTTGGAGACACAGAATGGCAGAGCTAGGGATTATTGGAAAATAATAATCACATCCATCCAACCTGATATTCAGAAATAATAAATCAGGAAATACATTTAGAACTAAAACCTAACTTACTTCCTGTACAGCATGCAGACAGTGTCAGTATTTACATACGCATCACAGAATAATCCACTTATAATATGGACACATTGGGATAGCTTGTTTAGCCTGCTTTCCTGCGTTTTGCTGTAGGGATTTCTGTAGGGATCAAGCTCAGTGTTAAGAGTAGTGGCATTCCTTAATAGCACTGATAATAAGGGCAAAAACCTCCTTACAAATTATATTCTGCTACATTTTTATTATCTAACTAATTGAGAAGGAAACACTTGACCTGTGCTTTGTCCAGATTTACTTAACAATGAGCTCTGCTGGGTGTAGAGCTTTTGACGCTAGACACCTCTTTTTTGACTGTACAAATCTAAGAGTTTCTCACCAGGTATTTGCTTGGACTTTGCCCCAAAACTTCAAAGTGCTTTTAACTTAAACCTCTATAGAATAAAATGGAAAAACATTTGTTTTCTGATGCATTTGGAATGCATAGTTTTCGTGTTTAATATGGAATTTTCTGGATGCTTCTTGTAAAAACATTTTTTTATTATTAATTGAGATTCATAATGACAGAGTTTGTAATGTCTCCAAACTAAATATGGGCATCTAATGCATTTTCTTTTCAGCTTTGGACTTCCTGGCTATGTTAGTATAAAAACCCATGCACCTCTGGATTTGGGCAAAGCTAGACCAAATTTAGGGAAAGGAGCTTTTTTAACATATATCCCTCATTATCACTAGCTTTTTTTTTATACTTGCAAATGCATTTAGTGCTGTTTTGTGTTGATGTATAAACAGTTAAGCCAAAGCAGTATGTTTATTTAGACAGCTAAGTATTAACTTGAAGCAGAAAGATTTATGTTTGAGATTACTAATGTATTTGAGAGCCAGAGTAATAGCACTTGAAAATTGTATTTAAAGAGATTGTCCCTTTTTTTTTTTTTAAAGAGCAGGGAGTTTGTTTTGTTTTCAGTTTTGTTGACTTCGTTTTCCTCATCCCTGGAAGACTACCTGACGGGTAGGGAATGCCCCAGAAACATTTGTAGAATAAGGAAATTTAAATAATCCAAAATTGCCTAATTATTTCTTGCTCAAATTCTTAATAGCTTCCAGGCGGCTCGCTCATTTTTAACACTCTGCAGCAACAGCAGCAGCAGCAGCAGCAGCAGCTCTCCCAGTTTACACCACAGCAGCCTCAGCAGCCCCAGCAACCCACAACTTCTAGTCCTCAACAGCCTGGGGAGCAGGTATGTCCTTTCTACCTTCCATATGATATCATAGAATTATATCTTTTTTTGGTATGTTTCAGGCCTATTTCAAGTGTTTTTAGACTGTTTGAACAAACTTTTCATATGCTTTCCTTTCTTTATTAACAGCAGTAGCTATCAGTTATCAAGGCCTATTTCTAACTCTCACAACAGGCACACTGAACAGATGATGTCACTTCCATCTTGCATAGTCTGCAGTAGACTCAAGTGACCAGTGCGCTCACAACAACACAGCGTCAGAGTCAGGGTTCACATCCAGGTCTTTCTGCCTCTATGATAGGCCATGTATTTTCCACCCCATTGTCATCTTTCTGTTTATAGTATTTTGTTTCTGTTAGAATAGAGAAATTCTTTTTATTGTGAAGCTTAAAACAGAAAATAGACAAAAACGAACACTCTGTATATTGCCAAAGAGAAATTGAATAAGAACCGCAGTAAAGTAGTAAAAGGAACTTTACTTTTAAAATGTTCAGGGTTTTCTGAACATTTGCTGCACTTTGGAGTCATCTGGGAAGCTAAAAAAATACTGATTCCTGAGTCCCACCTGCAGCATTTCCTTTCAGTTCAGTTCAGGCGCTCAGTCATGTCTGACTCTTTGCAACCCCATGAACTGCAGCATGCCAGGCCTCCCTGTCTATCACCAGCTGCTGGAGTCCATCCAAACCCATGTCCATTGTGTCGGTGATGCCATCCAGCCATCTCATCCTCTGTTGTCCCCTTCTTCTCCTGCCCTTAATCTTTCCCAGCGTCAGGGTCTTTTCAAATGAGTCAGCTCTCCGCATGAGGTGGCCAAAGTATTGGAGTTTCAGCTTCAACATCAGTCCCTCCAATGAACACCCAGGACTGATCTCCTTTAGGATGGACTGGTTGGATCTCCTTGCAGTCCAAGGGACTCTCAGGAGTCTTCTCCAACACTACAGTTCAAAAGCATCAATTCTTCGACTCTCAGCTTTCTTCACACTCCAACTCTTATATCCATACATGACCATTGGAAAAACCATAGCCTTGACTAGACGGACCTTTGTTGGCCAAGTAATATCTCCATTTTTTAATATGCTGTCTAGGTTGGTCATAACTTTCCTTCCAAGGAGCTAGCGTCTTTTAATTTCATGGCTGCAGTCACCATCTGCAGTGATTTTGGAGCCCAGAGAAATAAAGTCAGCCACTGTTTCCCCATCTATTTGCCATGAAGTGATGGGACTGGATGCCATGATCTTCGTTTTCTGAATGTTGACCTTTAAGCCAACTTTTTCACTCTCCTCTTTCACTTTCATCAAGAGGCTCTTTAGTTCTTTGCTTTCTGCCATAAGGGTGGTGTCATCTGCATATCTGAGGTTATTGATATTTCTCCCGGCAGTCTTGATTCCAGCTTGTGCTTCGTGCAGCCCAGCATTTCTCATGATGTACTCTGTATATAAGTTAAATAAGCAGGGTGACAATATATAGCCTTGATGTACTCCTTTTCCTATTTGGAACCAGTCTATTGTTCCATGTCCAGTTCTAACTGTTGCTTCCTGACCTGCATACAGGTTTCTCAACAGGCAGGTCAGGTTAGCTCACTATTAAACATATGAAATGTTCACCATCAGTCCTTCTGCCAAAGATTGCCCAGTCAAGTCTTGGTTGGATAATGCTCATCCCCTATTAGACTTCTCAAGAATGGTGTACTTAAAACTATTTATTTTTTGGACACATGTATATGTATGGCTGAGTCCCATTGCTGTTCACTTGAAACTGCCACAGCATTGTTCATTGGCTGTACCCCAATACAAAATAAAAGATTCTTTAAAAAAAAAGAGAACTAAGTCAAAAGAAGAAAAAAAAAAAAACAAACAAAACCTCGTTTTATTAACACATGAAGGATTACTTAGCTCGATAAAAAATTCTTGATTTGTACTTTTCTTTACAAAATTGTGGTAAAATACCTGTAATACAGAATTCACCATCCTACCCATTTCTAAGTGTGCGCTTTGGTAGTGTTAGATATATTCTTACCGTTGTGCAACTAATCTTCAGAACTCTCTCATCTTGCAAAACTAAAATGGTATACCCATTAAGGAATTCCCTATTTCCCCCTCCTCCTAGCCTACTTTTTGTTTCTATGGGTTTGACTACTCCAGGCACCTCATACGTGAAATTTTACAGTATTTGTCTGTTTGTGACTGACCTATTTCATTTAGCATAATATCCAAAAGGTTCATCCATGTTGTAGTGTGTGTCAGAATTTCCCTTCTAAGACTGAGTAGTATTTGATTTATATATCACATTGTTTATCCATTAATCCATTGATGGACATTTGGGTTGCTTCCACTTTTGATGGAAGTCTGAGTTACTTTTTTTTTTTTTAGTGAATTTTGCTTTAGGTGTGAAGTGTTAAGAACTCCTCTCTGGCTTCTCTGCCCAAAAGAATCCATTTTAAATCTATGATCCATTTTCAGTTAATTTCGTATAAGGTGTGAGACATTGGTCCGGGTTCATTTATGGGGGAAAACTGTTGGCCATTTGCTCCAGCGCCATTTGTTATAAAAGCCATCCTTCTCAGTTGAATTACTTTTGCACCTTTGTCAGAGGTCATAGTAAATCTTAAAATCAAAGGGAAAATCCTCTCGTGTTCTTCTTTTTCAAAATTGTTTAGCTATTCTAGATCCTTTGCTTTTCCTTGTAAATTTTGGAATCACCTTGACTATATCTCCAAAAAAACCTTGCTGGGATTTTTAAAGGAATTGAGTTTAAACCTATAGGTCATCTTGGGAGAGGTTTACCATGTTTATGTGAGTTTTCTAGTCCATGAATATGGTATGTCTCTAGGCTAAAATCAGCTAGTTTTCAGCATGCAAGTCCTGTATGTGTATTATAGACTTACACCTAAGTTTTGTTTTTGTGCTTTATCCATTTGGCAGGGGGGGGGGGGGGGGATTGTTAATGGTACTGTTTTTCATTTTCTACATGTTTATCACTAGTATGCACAATTGGTGTTGACCTTGTGTTCTGTGATCTTACTGACCTCACTTATTCTGTTTTTTCTGTAGATTGCTTAGGGATTTTTTTCTTTCAGTAATAGTCCTGCCATTTGCAAATAAGAATGGGTTTTTTTCCCTTTATTATCTGTCTGTCTGTTTCCTTTTCTTGATCTAATTTGCTCACTAGAAACTAGTATTGTGTTCAAAGAGTGTTTTAAGCTTTTTAAAAAATGTTTTGATGAAGCTTTATAGAAGCAATATCAAAAAAACAAGCAGCCCTATCAAAAAATGGGCAGACCTAAATAGACATATGTACAACAAAGATGTACAGGTGACCAACAGGCAGATGAAAAGATGCTCTTAACATTGCTAATGATTAGAGAAATGCAAATCAAAACCACAATGAGGTATCACTTTACATCGGTCAGAATGTTCATCATCAAAAAGTCTACAAATAATGCTGGAGAGGCTGTGGAGAAAAGGGAGCCTTTGTGCACTGTTGGTGGGAATGTAAATTGGTGCAGCCACTGAGTTACTTTGCTGTACACCTGAAACTAACACAGTATTGCAAATCAGCTATACCTCAAAAAAAGATAGTTCTGATGAAGCTTTCTAGATGCCTTAGTAATTATTAATACAGCATCAAATAACCAGTTCAGTTCAGTCGCTCAGTCATGTCTGATTCTTTGTGACCCCATGAATTGCAGCACTCTAGGCCTCCCTGTCCATCACCAACTCCCGGAGTTCACTCAGACTCATGTCCATCGAGTCAGTGATGCCATCCAGCCATCTCATCCTCAGTCGTCCCCTTCTCTTCCTGCCCCCAATCCCTCCCAGCATCCGAGTCTTTTCCAATGAGTCAACTCTTTGCTTGAGGTAGCCAATGTATTGGAGTTTCAGCTTTAGCATCAGTCCTTCCAAGGAACACCCAGGGCTGATCTCCTTCAGAATGGACTGGTTGGATCCCCTTGCAGTCCAAGGGACTCTCAAGAGTCTTCTCCAACACCACAGTTCAAAAGCATCAATTCTTCAGTGCTCAGCTTTCTTCACAGTCCAACTCTCACATCCATACATGACCCCAGGAAAAACCATAGCCTTGACTAGACGGACCTTTGTTGGCCAAGTAATATCCACTTTTTAGTATGCTGTCTAGGTTGGTCATAACTTTCCTTCCAAGGAGTATGTGTCTTTTAATTTCATGGCTGCAGTCACCATCTGCAGTGATTTTGGAGCCCCAAGTCTGGCACTGTTTCCACTGTTTCTCCATCTATTTCCCATGAAGTAATGGGACCAGGTGCCATGATCTTTGTTTTCTGAATGTTGAGCTTTAAACCAACTTTTTCACTCTCCTCTTTCACTTTCATCAAGAGGCTTTTTAGTTCCTCTTCACTTTCTGCCATAAGGGTGCTATCATCTGCATATCTGAGGTTATTGATATTTCTGCCGGCAATCTTGATTCCAGCTTGTGCTTCTTCCAGTCCAGCGTTTCTCATGATGTACTCTGTATATAAGTTAAATAAGCAGGGTGACAATATGCAGCCTTGACGTACTCCTTTTCCTATTTGGAACCAGTCTGTTGTTCCATGTCCAGTTCTAACTGTTGCTTCCTGACCTGCATACAGGTTTCTCAAGAGGCAGGTCAGGTGGTCTGGTACTCCCGTCTCTTTCAGAATTTGCCACAGTTTATTGTGATCCACATAGTCAAAGGCTTTGGCATAGTCAGTAAGGCAGAAATAGATGTTTTTCTGGAGCTCTCTTGCTTTTTCGATGATCCAGCAGATGTTGGCAATTTGATCTCTGGTTCCTCTGCCTTTTAACCAATACAGAATCAATTCTGAAAATTAGGTTTCTTGCTTTTGAAATACTGTTTATTCTTGCTAATTCTAAATACCTTTGAAGGCTTTTCCTTATTACTGTTTTTATAAGACTTAGTCTAATGTTGATTTTTAATACGGGAAAAAATACCAGTCCTTCCCACTAACCCAAAATTGGTTTTTTTCTTTTTGTACATGTCATATATTTTTTTTTCTTAATTCAGGGTTCTGAACAAAGTTTGACCAGTCAAGAACAAGCCTTATCTGCTCAGCACGCTGCAGTTATTAACCTTGCCGGAGTAGGAAGTTTTATGCATTCACAGGCAGCTGGTTGGTATCTTCATAACTAAGTAATGTTGAATTTATTAAAAGTATCTCTTGGGATCTCACCACTGAAACTTTTTCATTTTTGCAAGCAAAAACAAGAAAAAATTTCACTTATATTTAATGTGTGAACTATTGAGACACAGATTTTTTTCATTATTTTGATAAAAGTGCTTTGACCTACATTATTAATAGCAATTGTTTACCTCATGCTATATTTTGTTAGCAAAATTTTGTACAATTACCCAACTTAGTAGGATGCTTCCAAGCAGTTGACTCTAGTTTATCATGGTTATCTAGACTGCACTTTTCTAGATTGCAGTTTTTTGTCTCATTCTAGTAGCTTATAGTGCATGAATTAGGACTTAATAGTCAAGTAGCAAAGCTTAAGACAATTGTTAAGAAAAAAAAAAGAGATATACTAAATGACTGCTCACCACTTCTAGTAATAAATGGTGAATCAAAGATTTACCTTTAGTGAAGATTATCTCATCAATTTAAGACAGCAGTTATAAGTTCATATTTAATTAAAATCAGTAAGTCACATGTCTGCGGAATCTGAGATAGTGTGTCAAGACTAATGAGTGAACTTGTGAATATTTTGAATTATCACTGGGCTTACTATGAATTCAGTATAATTTCCAGTGTCTGGAATAGCTACATAAGGTTCTAATTTAGAGCTAGTGAATTTCCAAGTGGAAATTTATTATTAATAAACCTTTACCCTACAAACTATAAATTTCCTAAAATGGCAGTAGTATAATTTTAATGGAAAGAACGTTTGTTCCAGACTTGCCACTAAATTACCTTGTAGTGAGTCCCTCAGACCATTGAGGCCTGCAGTTTCCTCATCTGTACAGATAGTTGAACTTAACACCTGATCCCACTCAGCTCTAAAAGGTTCACCACCTCTGTTGCTAATAGTGTGGTCTGATAGTCATTGTACTGTCTTCTGGCATTTGTCTACCAGTTTTGTCCTTACGGTAGTTTGGGTTTCTCCCACTGCATTTCCTACTTGACTGGTTGTATTTTAAACTTGGCATAGTCAGCATTTTGCTAGAAAGCCTTCTCAGGGAAATGGCAGCGAGATGCAGGAAGAGAGAGGGCACAGTGCTCCGGCCACATGCCCTCCCCTCTTCGTGTCCAGGAAGTCCTGCAGGCAGTGGTTCCCCTCAACTAACAGGATACTGTACTAAATTTATTCTGAAATGTCTGTGATTTGATACTTAAGATTAATCATACTGATACTTTTCTATTTCATTTTCTGTGTTGTCCTTTTCTAACCCTGGTAGCCTTCAAACTTTCTGACTGGCCTGCTTTCCCCTTCTCCTCTCTGTAGTGTTGTCTCAGCTTGGCTCTGCCGAGAACAGACCTGAGCAAAGCCTTCCTCAGCAGAGACTCCAGCTCTCCTCTGCCTTTCAACAGCAGCAGCAACAGATCCAAGTAATCCAGCAACTTCACTCTGCTTACATTTTTAAAGACACTTTGCTCCAAAAGTACTTCAAAATACCTTACTTCAGTTTTATGTTACTGTCTTTTGAGACTATACAGTAATTGGTAAATAATTTAGCAAATTTATTTAAAAGTCTGACAACTTTAGCAAGTCAACTTGGAGCACTGCATCTATTTTGTACATTTAAGTCGTACTCTCTGCCTAATTTAAAATCTTTCTTGAAGTGCTGGTGGCACATTAACATACATTTTTAGATTCCTTTATATTTTGAAATAGTCATTTGTAAGTGCCAATGGTTAACTCCTTAATACTGTACTGCAGAAAAAGGCAAGTATACCAGTGTTCCTATTTGTAAATTGTCCTACCTGTTTTAGAAAGGTGTTATTCCATTCTTAGGAAGTCAGAATAGTATACTTGACTATCTTTAATTTGCAGGGTGGTTTTATACTGCTATAAACTATCATACAACACAATGGTAACTGAAGTTGCTGAGTTACTGCAATATAGACTGGCCAGGCAAAGTAACAGAGCTTCTTCTCAAGTTTAAAAGCCCTGTCTTTAAAGCCCTCAGCAGGCTTCTGTACCACTGGTGCTGTTTGACTGTGCATTGTCTCGACGTGGTATAGTCCCTTTTTGTTATCTTGGTGCTCTCTCCCTTTCAGTTTTGTTCTCATCACTCTCAGGAAAATCATCTTTCCATACCTACCTACGTTTAACCTAACTAGATTTTTTTCCCTCTCTTTGCAGCAGTTACGATTCTTGCAGCATCAAATGGCTATGGCAGCAGCAGCAGCACAAACAGCTCAGCTACATCGTCATCGGCATACAGGCAGCCAGTCAAAAAGTAAAATGAAGAGAGGCACGTCAACCACTCCAAAATTCTGAGTCTTGAATAGTTTTCCTTTTTAAAAACATAAGAGCATTGAATCAAAAGGATTCGGAGTTTCTACTTCATTTTTGTTTTTTAAAATGTGTCAGTATTTTACATTGTTAGACATACAAACTTTATACAGAAATTTGATTTTTAAATAAAAACAGTTTTTAAATAAAAACAGGGAAATGGTTTAACAAACCATTAGGGTTGGTTTGCCTAAGTCATTGTTTCTTAAAAATGGTTTCACGGTACATAATACAGAAGTGACCTGAGAAATACTAGAAACATCTTTCAAAAGAATGTAGTTTGGAATTTATTTAGTATAAAAGGTTTGTGCACAGTGTAACAAATACAGTTTTTATAAATCTGTTTTGAAAACGTGGTTGCTCATTTGGGTTTCATACTCTTAAATACTTCATCCATCAGTTTTTTTACTTCTTTGTGTCTTGTAACTGCTCGGCTCATACAGTCTTGAAGTTTAGCTCCAGTCAGTCCACTTCCACCTGAAAAATTGTGCCAACACTTAATTCTTACATGACCTATATCATGTCAAGTTAGAAAACAAAATTTGAATAATATAAACCAGTGATATGGTCTCAAGATTTGTAGGTATGTATTAACAAGACCTCCTAAAGTTTAAGAACCACTAACATATAAGATGCAAGGCATCTTGAGTAAATAAAACATCCCACATTCCATTTGGCCCTCCCTAATGTAAGGAAGCTCACTCTGGGTTTTCATCTACATGTTTAGTACTGAGATGGAAGAAAAGTGCGTGCCTGGTTTGTGAAGACAACAGAGCCTGCCTTCCTCGTCCATTACAACTGTTAGGGTTCCAGTTGCCAGATGTTCCTCCTCTTCAGTAGGATCAACTATAAGCAGAGTGCTATTTTAAAAATAAAAAGGTATACATTATCAACCCATTAGACACATTTTATGTTAGAAAAGTAAGTTAAACTTACTACCTGCATTTTAGCTTAGATGGGAGCTAGACAGAACCGGTAGAAACCAGAAAAGCTAGTAGCAAGCTGAAAATTGTACTTGTAAGAATCTTTGCCCTTCAGTTAAATACACAACCTTTTGATTAACTTACTCATCAAACACAGCAAAGGAAGTTGCAACTGGATGAGTTCTAATATTCAAACAACTTTTCTTCTTTAAATTAACTTCTGCTAAAGCAGTTTCTTCATTTATAGTAACTTCAGGCAACTGTACTACAAAAAGGCAAATATGTTAAGTCAGTTTCTCACTCCAGTTAAACAGGGCATTCTATGCTTGATTAATTCACTTTTCCCTCTATTTAAACTTGTCCAGAAGTATTTTTTGTTTTAAACTTTATTTTGTATTGAGGTATAGGAGGGCACGGCAACCCTCTCCAGTATTCTTGCCTGGAGAATCCCAGAGGAGCCTGGCGGGCTGCAGTCCGAAGGGCTGCACAGAGTTGGACACGACTGAAGAGACTTAGCACTCACACTCACACAACCAATTAACAAACAATGTTGGCACAGTTTCAGGTGAACAGGGAAGGGACTCGGCCATACATATACATGTATCCATTCTCCCCCAAATCCCCTCCCAGCCAGGCTTCCACATTAATACTGAGCAGAGTTCCATATGCTATACAGTAGCAGAAGTATTACTTAACAAAACAAAGCAAATATGGTGGATACAAATGTTTTTCTTTAATTTAGAAACATGTGGATAGATAAGTCCTCACAAAAACCTTTAGAAAATTTTACCAAAACAGAACACTGGCGTTTAAGTAGGAATATTCCCTTTTATTAAAGTTGCTTACCATTTTTTAAAGCTGCTAACAAAGCAAAGGTACAAGCATCCAAAATGTTTCCATCATGGTTGAGGCAAATGAGATCACAGTACAAAACCCAAGCAAGCTAAAACGGAGTTGACAAAGAAATTAAAGCTTTCTGATAGGTATAATGTGGTATTTGTTTCTACTCACAAACCGCATCCTTGGTTAAACAATCAACTTTTGAAGCAAAAACTTAAATTAACCTTTATAAAGTAAAAAAGTGAGCAAGTTTGGTAAAAGCTGGCTTCTAACTACCAAAAGCTGAACAAGTGAACATCTCCATTTCCCCTCAAGGGAGCTACAGATGTAGGAGGAATTTCCATTCTTACTGCTAAATTAGCAGATGAGGGAATTGCTTCTGAAAAGCCCAAATGAGACTCAAAATGTGTTCTACCACAGAAACCTTAATACATGAAATTTTTAGGTCTCACACTGCTTAATAAATCAATATAATCAAACATGAAGAGCCTCTAGGTACTTGTCAATGTAGTTCAAAGTTTTCAGACAGACTTGAAATTTATAATGTGGATTCACCTTAAACATGTTAGCTGATCAGATATTAACCATCTGCTGGAAAAAAATTTTAAATGACTGCATTATTAGTTGAAAAAAGATTACATCAGCTTAAAAGATAGTTTCTAGCCAGGCAAAGAAGTAAACAAAATTTACTGGGTTTTTTGGTGAACTATATCTAGACAGTTACAGAGTAGGAGTGATTTTTTTTTTCTTTAATTCCATCTAGAAACAAGATATCTGTATTTAAGGCTTCTGTGTTTTTTATATTTTCCCCACCCCAAAAAACACTTCAGAATTAATAAAAGCTCACAGCTTCTTTACTCCCTCTTACCTTTCCTGAAGAGATGCATAAGTCTTCTTTCTGAATTATCTGTGAACTTGATTTAAAGACAGCACAGTAAACAAAAGTTCAGAAACTCTAAAGTGAATGACAGTCAAACTTTATCATGATAATCTTACTTTTCAATGACATCTGCAATGAACTGGCTGGCCACTTGGGCCTCTTCTCCAGGAGGGCCAGACCGAAATCTCGAGGAACACAGAGGTGATAGATCCACATTAGGAACTGAAAGAAACACTGCAGCTGTGAACCAAATTTCACCTCTGGTTTAGTTTCAAAAGTGTTATCCACTGCAAAGGCAAGTGGAAAGCATATAACACATCAATTACATTCTTTTCCATTTTTCGTGAAAGTCTTGCTGCTGCTGCTGCTGCTAAGTAGCTTCAGTCGTGTCCGACTCTGTGCGACCCCATAGACGGCAGCCCACCAGGCTCCTCTGTCCCTGGGATTCTCCAGGCAAGAATACTGGAGTGGGTTGCCATTTCCTTCTCCACGTGAAAATCTTAGGCTTAGATAAAATTTATTTTTTTTTTGACTTTTTCTGCACAAAAAAATACACTACCACACAGCACCCCAAGCATCTATTTAAGACTTCTTCAATTGTAAATTATTCACAAAAGTTTTTAGGTTTCTTTCAAAGTACCCCAATCTGGAACAGTATATAGCCTCACTAATCATACCAGCTGTTGTGCATTTTTAAAATGTTGGTTCCCACCATAAAGAAAAGATGGTCCAAGTTAAGAAAAAGAAAATCATAGTGGTATAAAGTAAGTTTATGAAAATAGAAAAGTTCGCAATTACACCCCTTTGCCTAAGAGTCAAAGGTTGATGCTTGATGACACCTGTATAAACTGATCAAACAAGTTTGACAAAGGTATTTACAAAATTCTGTACCTTGCTGTTGTACTATCTTCTTTTAACAATTTCAATATTTAACAGGATTATTTAATTTACACTATCTTCTAACATACATACATTAAACTTTTCAGGTCTGAAGCTTCTGAATAATTTTCAATTCACCCACTAAGATTTAACTATAATAGTAATAAAGTATTTATTAAAAAATTACAAAACCATTTAACTTACCAACATATCCTTTATCAGGGGCATCTGTTGGTGGTGCTCCAAATTCCTAGAAGCATATAAATGTTTCCATGTGAAAGAAGCTACTAGAAAATTGTGAAGACAGCAATCAGTCAAGGAAGGCTCTACCAAAGACCATCTTAGCTAGTTGGCAACATCACGAGCATCCACTGTGCCTGGGAAGGTGGGTCAGGGGCTCTGGAGACATCAGCACCACTCGCACTAGCTCCGCAAGGCAAGAAGGCGGTATGGCAAAGCTGACTAGTGCACCTCAGCAAAATGACCGGAGGTTCTTAAAAGTTCTGCCCCACCTCTCTTCTCCCTACTCAGTAGCCAAGAATCTGAATTTAAACCCCAACCTCAAATGAGACAATATTAAGCCCCTAACCTGGCAAGTCTTGTGAAATGTCACCCCACCTTTATTGGGGAAGAATCTCAACTTAGCCTGAGTAACTCAGAGCTCAGTGTAGTCAAAGCAGAGACTTTGGAGTCAGCTTAAACTGAAGTATCTGGAGAGAAAAATTTCCAGTGACTCTTCAGAGGATTGAGTTCAATTCAGTCACTCGATCGTGTCCGACTCTGCGACCCCATGAATCGCAGCATGCCAGGCCTCCTTGTCCATCACCAACTCCCGGAGTTTACCCAAACTCATGTCCATCAAGTTGTTGATGCCATCCAGCCATCTCATTCTCAGTCGTCCCCTTCTCCTCCTCTGCCCAATTCCTCCCAGCATGAGGGTCTTTTCCAGTAAGTCAACTCTTCGCTTGAGGTGGCCAAAGTACTGGAGTTTCAGCTTAAGCATCAGTCCTTCCAATGAACACCCAGGACTAATCTCCTTTAGGATGGACTGGTTGGATCTCCTTGCAGTCCAAGGGACTTTTTTTTTTTTTTTTTAAACTTTACAATATTGTATTAGTTTTGCCAAGTATCGAAATGAATCCACCACGGGTATACCTGCGTTCCCCAATCTGAACCCTCCTCCCTCCTCCCTCCCCTACCCTCCCTCTGGGTCGTCCCAGTGCACCAGCCCCAAGCATCCAGTACCGTGCATTGAACCTGGACTGGCGACTCGTTTCATACATGATATACATGTTTCAATGCTATTCTCCCAAATCTCCCCACCCTCTCCCTCTCCCACAGAGTCCATAAGACTGATCTATACATCGGTGTCTCTTTTGCTGTCTCGTACACAGGGTTATTGTTACCATCTTTCTAAACTCCATATATATGCGTTAGTATACTGTATTGGTGTTTTTCTTTCTGGCTTACTTCACTCTGTATAATAGGTTCCAGTTTCATCCATCTCATTAGAACTGATTCAAATGTATTCTTTTTAATGGCTGAGTAATACTCCATTGTGTATATGTACCACAGCTTTCTTATCCATTCATCTGCTGATGGGCATCTAGGTTGCTTCCATGTCCTGGCTATTATAAACAGTGCTGCATTGAACATTGGGGTACACGTGTCTCTTAAGAGTCTTCTCCAACACCACAGTTCAAAAGCATCAATTCTTCGGTGCTCAGCCTTCTTCACAGTCCAACTCTTACATCCATATATGACTACTGGAAAAACCATAGCTCTGACTAGACAGACCTTTGTTAGCAAAGTAATGTCTCTGCTTTTTTAATCTGCTATCTAGGTTGGTCATAACTTTCCTTCCAAGGAGTAAGCGTCTTTTAATTTCATGGCTGCAGTCACCATCTGCAGTGATTTTGGAGCCCCCAAAAATAAAGTCTGACACTGTTTCCACTGTTTCCCCATCTATTTCCCATGAAGTGATGGGACCAGATGCCATAATCTTAGTTTTCTGAATGTTGAGCTTTAAGCCAACTTTTTCACTCTCCTCTTTCACTTTCATCAAGAGGCTTTTTAGTGCCTCTTCACTTTCTGCCATAAGGGTGGTGTCATCTGCATATCTGAGGTTATTGATATTTCTGCCGGCAATCTTGATTCCAGCTTGTGCTTCTTCCAGCCCAGCGTTTCTCGTGATTAAACTGGGCAATTCTGAAAGTACCCAACATAAAGTGCTAGAAACAGCAAGTACTCAGTAAATGGTAGCTCTTACTCCCTCAGACTTTTAAGCAGTTTTCTACCCATTTGCACAGATTAAATGCCATCACTGTATAAAAATGTGTCACCAAAAACCTCTTAAAATTTCTCAAATTACAACCAAATTCTTTAAAAATTAAAGGCAGTGAGGATTTTTTAAAAAATTGTTTCATTTCAGCAGATTTGCAAATGTTCACAAATTATAATTAAGTCATTAAACTTGGGTTGTATTATCTAAAATTCAAAGGTGAAAACTTGGGAAATGAAAATAAATACTAAAATACCTGACTGCCTAATCAACAGTAGAATTATAGATGTATATTATAATCTAATGTATATGAAGCTAACTTAGTAACTCAAATCTTGGTAATAAGTATATTAAACCTACCGCTTTAATTCCACAAATTACTGTAGTATTTCCCAGCTTCACTAAAGCAGAACCATCTGCGGTACCAATCGAACCTGAAAAGTATTTTAAAAAAATGAAAAAGTTTTCTTCTTTTACGTATGATTTTTGTCTCTAAATATCTAAGT
Organism: Bos taurus; assembly: GCF_002263795.3. Taxonomy (NCBI): domain Eukaryota; kingdom Metazoa; phylum Chordata; class Mammalia; order Artiodactyla; family Bovidae; genus Bos; species Bos taurus. The sequence goes on from NC_037339.1 coordinate 24,691,702, forward strand.
TGTCCATGAAAATGTACTCCTTCCTTGAGTCTTTGTAAAATTACAGTTGACCCTTGAACAACATGGGCTTGAACTATACTGGTCCACTTATACAAAGATTATTTTCAATAAATACTTCCATAGTACTACATGATCCACAGTTGGTTGAATCTAAGGATGCTGAACCTTGGATATGGAGTGCCAATCCATAACAGTAAGATTATACTCGGATTTTCAACTCTGTGAAGGCCGGTGCTCCTAACCCTCTCAGTGTTCAAGGGTCAACCAAATTGTTTTAGGATTATTATTCATTTTCTTGATTTTGAGTGAGTCATTTGTCATTCAATCACAGGGCTGTTATAAAAATTAAAATCTCTTGACAGAAAAATCACTGTGATCCCTTACACATGGTAGAATTTATCTGAAATACTGTTTAAATGGCTCAGAGGCTAAAACCTGGGAATGTCATATGGGTAAAATTGGAAAATTCCATGTTTGCAACAGAAGATTTAATAAGTGTAAGGTATAGAAGGAAACCAAACCTTACTACTTTTGAAGGAAGGGGGGAAAACACTTCAGAGTTACTTTAAATTTAACATGAACATAAAAACTGAAAGGATGTGCTTAGTTGCTCAGTCGTATGCGACTCTTTTGTGACCCCATGCACTGTAGCCTGCCAGGGTCCTCTGTCTATAGGATTTTTCAGGCAAGAATACTGGAGTGGGTTGCTATTTCCTTCCCCTGGAGATCTTCCCCACCCAAGGATTGAACCTGTCTCCTGCACTGCAGATAGATTCTTCATGCACTGAGACATTTGGGAAGCCCACTAGTGAGAGGAGAGTGAGTTAAAAAAAACTCTACAAATAAAAACTTGCTATTAAGAAAAAAGATTCTATTTTCAGAACTGAAGCAACTTCAACATTCTCTTTTAGAATTCAATGTACTCTCACCTACGTTGACAGTTGTGGTTCTGAATTCACCAAGTTCTCTTCCATCAGGACGGCAATTCTCTTTCTAAGTAAATATATGAAAGTAGATTACAGCTACATGTATATCTTACACAGACCAGGGAAAACACACTGAACCTCATTAATTCAAATAAATTAATCTGTATTACTTTAAAACTGTCTTTTAAAAACTGAAGTATACTTGACACATTAGATGTATAACATAATGATCAATACTTGTATTTATGAAAAAAGCATATGATACCATTATCGAAAGGCATCACATAATCACCTTTACTTACCAGAAATCTCCTGTAATACTCCAGAGGTTCCACAGTTCTGAAAGACATGTGAAAAATATGAGATAAATTATAAATCAATATAAATCCAGAAACAATAATCTTAATGGTGGGGTGATGGAGCAGAAATCTCCAAAATTTGTAACTAAGTTTCTGTTATGAATTCTAGTTTATATTGCCACATGTTGCTAATTATAAAAAGTAGCTACCTTTGCAATAACAATCACACTCAAAGACTGACTTTAATTCTGCTTTAAACAAGTGTAAGTAAGGAGACCAAAATCCTAGGTCTCTTTAAAAAGATAATTAATCCAGGTGTGCATCACTCACACTTTCATGCAGGAATACTTTGTTAGTAGGAAAAAAAAATTACGTATTTATTTTCACTATCCCGTGACTTAAATTTAGCATATTCTTCGATTACGAGCATAGGCAATAAACCACTATAATATTAGCCCTACCTGCGACTTTAACAACTACAGATTAAATGTTTTTGTTTTTACTTTATAGTTGCCTAAGGTAAGTGTAAGGCGTATCATTACTTTGAAATTTCAGGAGTTACTTTAGACTTCCCACTAGGCCTTCTCTAAGAAAGTTAATTTCAAAACAGGTATTTCACTGTGTCAAAAGCCCAGAGTTTATAAAAATACATGGTCGTTTCAATATAACTGGTTTCCTTTGGAATCCTATTTATTTTATCCATTTAAAACTGGACTCAGAATGAAAAGCTATAGCCTTCCCCAGAGAGTAGCACCAAAAACGCTTAAGGAAAACCTTTCTAACAAGGCAGAATCCTTTTACACATAAACTACTGGGCAGGGAAAGCAGGGTGCCCTGAGATTTTGACGCAAAGCTTTTTACAAGATTACAAGTGTCAGATGTGCAGATGACACCACCCTTATGGCAGAAAGTGAAGAGGAACTAAAGAGCCTCTTGATGAAAGTGAAAGTGGAGAGTGAAAAAGTTGGCTTAAAGCTCAACATTTAGAAAACTAAGATCATGGCATCCGGTCCCATCACTTCATGGGAAACAGAAGGGGAAACAGTGGAAACAGTGTCAGACTTTATTTTGGGGGGCTCTAAAATCACTGCAGATGGTGATTGCAGCCATGAAATTAAAAGACGCTTACTCCTTGGAAGGAAAGTTACGACCATCCTAGATAGCATATTCAAAAGCAGAGACATTACAACAAAGGTCCGTCTAGTCAAGGCTATGGTTTTTCCAGTGGTCATGTATGGATGTGAGAGTTGGACTGTGAAGAAAGCTGAGCACTGAAGAATTGATGCTTTTGAACTGTGGTGTTGGAGAAGACTCTTGAGAATCTCTTGGACTGCAAGGAGATCCAACCAGTCCATTCTGAAGGAGATCAGTCCTGGGATTTCTTTGGAAGGAATGATGCTAAAGCTCAAACTCCAGTATTTTGGCCACCTCATGCGAAGAGTTGACTCACTGGAAAAGACTCTGATGCTGGGAGGGATTGGGGGCAGGAGGAGAAGGGGACGACAGAGGATGAGATGGCTGGATGGCATCACTGACTCGATGGACATGAGTCTGAGTGAACTCCGGGAGTTGGTGATGGACAGGGAGGCCTGGAGTGCTGAGATTCATGGGGTCGCAAAGAGTCGGATACGACTGAACGACTGAACTAAACTGAACTGAACTGAACAAGTGTCTCCTGGGCAGCAAAGTCCACTACACACCAAGCCTAGCGTTCGCACCGGGTACCGGCTCAGCACAGTCCTTCCTATCGCCCGCCTCAGTGTGAAGAAGATGCGCCCTTTCCCTTCAGAAAGGGAGACGTTCAGTTCTCCCGCCCAACGTCTGCTTCTGCGGTGGAAACAAATGGGAACCAGGTTGGGTGGCCTCCCGATGAGAAAATCCCAAGGGTAGAGTAGCCACCGACCGGTAGGCTACAAACTCGCGCCCGCCAGCCTACCGCACTCACTTGAACCCAGCCGCCATCTTCCGCCCGCGGATCTGCGCATGTGCCGCGTCTGCGCCTGCGTATCACCGCCGCTCCGGCCCGCGCTGCTTTTTCGCTTCAGCACTTTCAACATTGATTCTGCTACCTTATATCTAGAAGGCAGGGTTGTATGGGCCAGAGTAGAGGTAGAAGAAGTGAGGACGGTTTCCCGCATGGCTTCGCTTCGACAACCCTCTAGCCAGACGCCCCTTTAGGTTTTCTTGAGCTTGACGTTTTTTAGCGAATCGGCTTTTACGGAAGTTACGAGTGTTTGTTTAGAAACAGTTTGATAGTTCAAGCGTGCGTGCTTAGTCTCTTCTGTAGAATCAGACTTTTCGCGACCTGATGGACTATGACCCACCAGCCTCTTCTGTCCTTGGAATTCTCCAGGCAAGAATACTGGAGTGGGAGGATCTTCCCAAACCAGGGGTGGAACCCATGTCTCCTGTGTCTTCTGCACTGAAGGCGGATTCTTTATCGCTGAACCACCAGGGAAGCCCACCATTCAAGAGTTTCAGAGAAAACCGACCTTATAGCAAAGAATCAAGTGTTGAGCGTGGAGCATTATTCCAATGTTTCAGCGTCCTTTTCCCCTCCTCCTTAGGCTGAGCCCTGGGCTTGCCTTCTTCCAGGTAAAAGCCTCCTGCTCGAGCACCGAAAATTTAAAAATTCAATGCGTTCGTTATCCACGTCAGGTTACATTACGCAGCTGCCAAGAGTGGGCTCCAAACAAACAACTTTCGTTGTGGCCTGCGTCGTGGCTCAAAACCTCCACTCCACCTCCTTCCTAGAAAGGGTTGCCGATAAAACGCAGGGCATCCGATTCAATTTGAATGTCAGGTGAACAAAGAGTACACGCAAAATTGTTCATGTTACTAGTTGTTACCAGAAGCTGGGGGAGAACTGGGAAAGTTTTAGAAATATACAGTAGTGATTGTTGCAGGAAGCTGTGAATGCAATCAATGTCCCTGTAGTAGACACATAAACTGGTTAAAATGGGAAATTTTATCAGTATTTCAAAGTTAATATAACAAAAGGCTCTTAAATGGGTGAATTTTATATTTTAATAATGCTGTTATGTCCTGTATGATGAAATCAAGAAGTTCACCTAAGTTATTTCCTAGTTTTTCTCCTGTGACTAGGCATGTTGTATTATATAACATATCTTGAGCATTCCTGACAGACTGTTAACTGTCTATTTATCAATGGCAACTATTTACTGGTTGAAAATGGGAAGCAATAATATTCACATGACCAGTTTTCTCTTAAAGCCATTTCCATGATGACGATGGGACCCAATTTTTTTATTTCAGTCACTCCTGGCAAATAACAAATTTGAAGAAATAAAAAATACCTGGAATAAAAAAAAATAATGCTGTTAAAAACCGATCCGTTGCTATCTGAAATTCAATTTAAGTGGACATCCGTTTATTTCTCCTTGCTGATTCTGACAACGCTACTGGGTTTGAACAGAGGAGCTCGCACACAACATAGTCATTCGTCCCGTCACGCGGTGGCGCTGTGGGCATCGCGGGTCCCCGGGCGTGACCGGGTCTGGCCGCGAGGTGACGCTGTGGGCGGCGGGCGCCCAGCTGGCGTTGCCTCTCTGCGGGCAGGAGGCGGGGCTGCGCGACCGCACTTCCGCGTGTGTGTAGGCGCGGGATAGGGCGGCTGGCGGCCCGGCATGGAGGATGGCTCCGCTCTTGCTGCAGCTGGCGGCGCTCGGCGCGGCGCTGGTCGCCGCGGCCCTGATTCTGGTGAGGAGGGGATGGGGACAGACGCGGGCCTGGGCTCACTGCGCGTCTGGAGGCACGGCCCCCAGGCATCCTCTCCTCCGAGCTGTCCGCTCTTTGACGTGTCCTTGCACCACGTTTCCCCAAGCCTAGACCCCAGAATTTCACACCCCCTTTCCTTCCGTTATTTATTTTTATTTTGGAGCTCCTTCTCCCTGCGTGCTGAGAACCTGGCACTTGCGTTCACTGGGACATGCCCACCCTGTCTTCTCTTAGTCCCCTGGTTCCCGGACCTTCTGCCCATCCGCCCTCTCAGCCCTGACCTCTCCAAGATTCCCTCCCGGGTCTGCAGTTCTGGCCCTGCCTGGGGAGGTCCTGAGCCCCCCCCAGAAAGTGTGTGCTTTCTAGACACTCTCTTTCCTGGTATAGTTAAGCAAATAGAAAGTGGTGACAGGACTGACCAAAGCCAGCTATTAGCAGAATAGATAAATCAGCGGATCAAGAAGACCAAGCTGGTCAAGGCTTGGTGTTACCGTATGGTTAGGGGTCGTTATGTCCCAGAATTCAGCACCCTAAGTTTACTGCATCTGCACGAAACAGTACAATGGTATTCAAACTCAGATTTTCTTTTGCCACTACTGTGGAAACACAGAAACGTAACACTTCCTGATCCATAAGTAGAAAATTTGCCAAGTGAACTTTCTTCCATATAATTTGGAATGGGCCCGCCATCTAGTTAGTAAAGGGAGAGATTTCCGCTTCCTTGACGTTGAGATTAGCAGCCTAGGTAGTAGCATTGCCAGGGAGGCCACTGGGCCAGCTTCTCAGAATTTACAGCTTAGAGGTAGTTTAGGTAGAGAACAAGCAATGTATCCTGACATGTTTAGTGTTTGTGTCTGCGTGAGTGAAGAGGTCTATTTTCCCTTAGTCGTATATGGAGATTTGTTGGGGTTTTTTTTTCAGGTTTTTGGTGGAGCAGAGTGTGACAGAATCCTAGGTTGAATCTGTCTTGTGTTGACCCTGTTAAATGTGCACTTCAAGAGGTTGTACTAGAAGTTTTTGATCCTAGTAGCTCAAAGTGATTATAAGAGCTTCCATTTATTGAATACTTCCAATATGTTGGATATTGTATTCAGCTTTTAACCAGGATTATCTCTTTTGATCTTTAAAACAACATCTGACAGAAATGTTATCATTAGTTTCCCTTGACTGGTGAGGAAGCTGATGTTGGAAACATGGACTCATGAAGGCAAATGTCACCCAACTAGTGGAACTTCACTTTTTTAGATGCCAGAGCAGGGAATCATTACACATCAGTCTTGTTTCATACATAATCTTTGCACTGTCTCTTTACCCACTTCTTTTCTGAGTTAATTTTGAAGCAAATCCAAGACATAACATTTTATCTGTAAATGTTAAGCATTTTTCTCTGAAGTTACGACCCTCTTCTAAAAACATAATCACAATAAGGTTATCGCAGTTTTAAGTTTAATGTTGTTAAGTGATTTAAAATACACTGTTGGTTCAAATGCCTTTGTATTAGTATAACTGGTTTGTATTTGTATAACTGGTTTGTTTCATTCAGTATCCACACACACACAGCACTAGATCAGTTTGTCTCAAGTCTCTTAAACAATTTCTCTCTTTTTTTTTTTCTTGTCTCTCATAAACAGTCATTTGTTCTGTTGAATTTCTCACAATCTGGATTTTACTAACTGCATCCCTTAGGTGACTTTTAACATTTTGCTCTGTCCCCTGAATTTCCTGTGAACTCCTGGTTACAGCTGCAATTTGATGAAATGCATATTTGTGTTTTAATCAAGAGAAGTGTGTGAATGATGCTGATCACTCCTTTTGTGTCGTATCAGGAAGCATGTGATGTCTGATTTTCTTTGGTGTCTAGTGGGATTCACAGCTTCAGGAGTTACTAGCTTGACCCACCAATCATTAACTTTGTCATTAACCTAATGGTTTTAGCAGCCATTGATGATCACTGCCTAAATCCACTGTTTCATTGGGGGTTGCAGAGTAGAATATTCTAATTGTATCTTTCCTTCATGTGTTACCTAGAATTTTATAATGAAAAAAACTCACCCTCAGCTATTCAGTTATCCTAAAATACCTTTCATATTTTAAAAGGTAAAGATAAAAGGCAAGTTTTGAAAATAATGAGATGGTTCCCTGGCTTCTTACAAAGGTGATTAATTAATTTTTTATTTTCAGTATCGTTAAGAACCCATGATATAAAGTTTTTCCTGTGTTTTGATACACTGCGCTAGTTACTCTTTTTGAAGCTTCAATTCTTCCCTGTCAAGTTGGAGCCTGTCAAGTTGGTTACTTTGTCATTATGTTTGTAGCTTCCTAGCCTGACTGCTATTCCACTTGAATCAGCCATTTCTCTTAGGAGCATTGGTTACTTTTAGTAGGAAATTGAATTTAGTAACCACAATCCGGAGCTTGGAGTACAGAGCAGGAACTCTTTAACCAGTAGGCGGCACACTGCCTTCATACTCATGCTAACCAGGAGCACATTCAATTTCAGTATGTTTCCAGTGGGATGTTATAAATGGTCATTGAATTACAAATGAGTTGCATTCCAAAAGTTGGTAGGTTGATTGTTTTGAAAGCAGAAAGTATATCAGTAGAAACAGTGCTACAAAGAATGGTTATTTCCAAAGCCAGCTCCCTAGTGAATCTGGAAGAGGGCTATATAATGTTAGCAGTTCATAGTGCCTATAGGCTCCAAATTTGATACTTGACTCCAAAAAACTCTGTGTTCTGAACTGAAATCTGGGATGAGTATATATTCTTCAGCTTTTTTGTCCTTATTCTGGGGCCGGCAGATGCTTTCCTTGCAACCCTGGATCAGCCTGGTCCTGAGTGAGAGGTCTGCCCTCACCCACAGCCTCTCCCTGTAATGTGTCCTTTGTCACAGAGGCTCTGGGGGGAGTGGGGCAAGGGGTTGGGTTTCAGGGCATCTCGGGGTAGGTGTCACTTCCGTAGTGACTGTTCCTTCTTAGATCTGAGATGACAGAAGCCTGGGGCATGACAGGACACAGAGCGCCTCCTGGGCTTAGTAAGGGAAGAAAGGACAACAGTAATCAGTTTACAAGAGGTGAAGGCTTGGAGTTTTGAAGTCACCTCCAGAGCATTGTTAATGGACTAAAAACAGTAAATATTTCACCTCCTGGGGGAAGCATCATGTAAACGATGTATTCTAATGTCACTGTTAGTCACTCAGTCGTGTCCGACTCTTTGCGACCCCATGGACTGTGGCCCACCAGGCTCCTCTGTCCGTGGAATTCTCCAGGCAGGGATGCTGGAGTAGGTTGCCATGCCCTCCTCCAGGGGATCTTCCTGACCAGGGATCAAACTCAGGTCTCGTGCATTGCAGGCAGATCCTTTACCATCCAAGCCACCAGGGAAGCCCCTATTCTAACATAACAGGTGTTTTAAAAGGTCACCACAATGCAATCTCTTATTAACATATCTGCTTTTAGATTTCCTTTGTTGCATTTATAACTGCTACAGAAATGCCACAGCTTCATCGACATGAAGAAGAGAAGTTCTTCTTAAATGTCAGGGGCCAGAGGGAAGCCTTACCCAGCATTCAGGACTCACCTACCAAACAGCTTTCTGTGGTCGTGCCTTCATACAATGAAGAAAAACGGTGTAAGCCCTTCTTGATTCTTCTGGTAAGGGGTAGTTTGGGAAGAAAAGGAAATTGAAAGTCTGGACTTGGCCAGAGCCTTGATACTTGTGGGATGTAGAGAGTGTGCATGGTTGGTGGTTGTGGATTAGACGAGAAAGGATGAGTGTGGATTAGACGAGAAAGGAGCATCCAGTCTGAGGCTGAAGTGTTGGAGAAGTGATGAGCAAGAGAGGAGCAGAAGACAGATGTTCCAGATTGAAATAGCCTCTGGGGGGACAGCCCGGGAGGGCTTAGTTAGCCAGGCTTCTTTGATACATAAGCTGTGTGCTGGGATAAAGTGATTTCCAAAAGCAATTTATATATGTGTGTGTGTGTGTGTGTATATATATATATATATATATATTTTTTTTTTTTTTCCTTTAAGTGCCTGTAATGATGGATGAAGCTCTGGGTTATCTGGAAGACAGACAGGTATCATGTTTTCTCTGATGTCTAATTAATACTAGAACGGGTCACCAAGCTGTGAACCCCAGGCTGGATCCGCGATGAGAGGTGGTGCCGGCCATTCTCAGGCTGTCAAGGCCCTGGCCTCTGTGCTCAGCCTGTTGCCTTGGCCTTTTTACACGTTATACACTTTGTACAGTTACATTCTGTAAGTGTCCTTTGTACACTTAAATTTATATTCATATTTATACACATAAACAGTAAAAAAAACACTAGTAGTTTTTTTAGCTTTCTTACAACTTGATTAGAAATCTTGATGTCGGCCATGCCAAATGGTGGTATTTTATTTTTGCTTTTTGCAGAAACAAGATCCCACCTTCACTTATGAGGTGATAATAGTTGACGATGGCAGCAAAGACCAGACTTCAAAGGTAAGTTTGCTGAGGAGCCAGCAGAGAGAAAGAGGTTGAAGACTCAGAAGAGGACAAGTCTGGTGGGATTCTCTGCTGTGAGTAAGGAATTCAAGGAGAAGATTTGGGGGAAATGGTGTAGGATACAGACAGCTTCTCTGGGGAGTAAGGTTGGCTGCTGACAAGTAAACAGGTCTTTAAGCAGTTCTGGGAACCCAGTCACAAATGTGTAACAGTCAAGGAGCACGTGGCTTTTATTTTTATTTTCTCTAGAAGCTCTGTAGCTTAGGCAGAGGAGTCAAGAAAAAAGAGACAGCCACTACCTGCTCTGGTGTCTCCTCTGCAGGAAAGGGAGCTGTGACCTCAGCAGTCAGGCTCGGATCTTGGCCCCAGGAATTCAGCAGCTTCTCTAGGCCACCAGAACCCGCTGTGGGTGTCACCCGGTCACAAAGAGGCAGCAACTAGAATATCAAGTGTTTAAGCCAAAATCAGAAACCCAGTTTCTGTTACTGTCTTGGAATTCAAATTTGTTTTAATTCTGACTTTTATGTAATTTGACAGGTAGCTTTTAAATACTGCCAGAAATACGGAAGTGACAAAGTGAGAGTGATAACGCTGGTGAAGAACCGTGGAAAGGGCGGAGCGATTAGGATGGTAATAACATAATTTCTACATTTTTATCTGAAATATGAAGGTATTTTGAATAGCCTCTTTTGTCGATTACAGCACATGTATATTCTGCAACTTGGTGGTTCAATACCAGCCTTTCAAGTAAGGCTGGTAAATTGCTTTTAATAATAACTTCTTACATATATGTATATATAATGTGATCATAATAAAAAGAAAATATCATGCCATAGCTATAATGTGCTGGGTGATTCAGAAAGAAGTATTCATCTTGATCTAGCAGTGAGGTGGAGGCCCTCAGTGGTAGAATCAGGAGGGTCACCCACATTCAAGAAACCCCCTTATCGTGTATCACTGAGTTACTCCTTTATTATTATTATTTTTTTAATCGCAAACATATAGCTACAGATTTTGTAGCTTGTAATGTTTCTCTTTTTGAAAACTTAATATATGATGTTCAGATGTTAAATACAACTTTTTATTTCTGCTTTTTCACCCATATTCTAATGAGTATGATAAAAAGACATCACATTTACTAATAAGTGGCTTAATGGTGTAGAATAGATGATCCAATTTCTGTCTAGATTTGTATGTGCTGTGCTGTGCTTAGTCACTCAGTTGTGTTCCAGCTCTTTGTGATCCCATGGATTGTAGCCCACCAGCCTCCTCTGTCCATGGAATTCTTCTGGCAAGAATACTGGAGTGGGTTGCCATGCCCTCCTCCAGGGGATCTTCCCAACCCAGGGATCAAACTGGGATCTCCTGCATTGCAGGCGGTTCTTTGCCAGTTGAGCTACTGAGGAAGCCCCCAGATTTGTATATGTGTGTCTTATCTATAGGCACACTGTTAAGTGACAGTATATTTATACTTAAGAAACAATGTGTTCACTCAAATGCACCGTGAAATTAAGAGTTGATGCATAGTTTCTGTGTGAAGTATGCACTGGTAGGGCCATATTCTGCCCAAAGATTGATCAGTTCACAATTGGGTGGCATAAGTTTGCTAAGTGTCAGATGCCTAAAGTAATGTTTGAAGATATCCACACTCCCTAAATTTTAGTGGCATTCTACATTTCTTTATTGAACAATTAATTTTAAACATTTTAGATCCCATAGTAAAAAATACCAAAGCTCTGTCATGTTATGATGCATTCCACAGCAAAGCTGTCTCTATTATATTTGTTCAATCTCTCCACAAATATCTTCTCCATATACTCCTCTAAGGAGCCCCTGGTCCCTGTTAAGTGCCACTGTACTTACATAATACAGATAAAATTTTTATAGAAGGTATTTTACATTTTTATTCTTACTGGTGCAGCATATCTTTATCCAAATCTATTTTCTCATCTCGGTATTTTCCAAGGTATTAGTAGTATGACCTCACAAAGTTTTTAAAATCATGAAGTAGACACTGGATACTTCTGGAATGATCTTATCAATTGTTTTCAGGGAACTTTGGCCTCCTGCCATGTCATACCTAATATTTCTTTCTTGGATATTTTAAGTAAAGCAGAACAAATTGCTATGTCAGCAAATTTAACTTTGATTTTAAGCAACTTTCTTTTAATTGAAATGTTGACATACAGGGTGTATTCAGTTCTCGAGGTAAAAAGATCCTTATGGCAGATGCTGATGGAGCCACCAAGTTTCCAGATATTGAGAAATTAGAAAAAGGACTGAATGATCTACAGCCTTGGCCAGTGAGTATAGAATATAGTTTAAATGATATTCAGTAAAGAACAGAGGGGGCCTAAAGTAAAATCAAAATGGTGTTTTTAAGTTAAACAGTTGGGGAATTTTTTTTTTTTTGGGGGGGGTGTGAAATTCCTATATGCAGTCCCACAGAAGAGCTAATTACTTTCACTGATTTTCTGAGAGTCACTTCACAATTACTTATTTAATATTCTGTCCATCTCTCTCAATTTTAAATTGCTTTACTCCCACCAGAGTTTTAACATTTATCATGCATATTCAGCTAAATCTTTTATGTAAAAGCACAGATGGACCTTTCTAGGTGGAGATATGAAATGACACTGGATCACAGAATCTTATTTTTATGAAACAAAAACAAAACACAAGCAACAACTACTCGAAAAAGATTACGTGTCTGTTTGTGCCACAATTTCAAAAAGTGGACGTTGACTTTCACTCAGCATAACGCATCTGAGATTCATCCCAGTTGCTGTGTATCAGTGATTTGTGCCTTTTAACTGCTAAGTGGTATTCCATTGTGGGCTGTACCACAGCTTGTTTATCCATTCAACTGTTGGAGGACATTTGGACAGTTTTCCAGCATTTGGCAATTATGAATAAAGGCAGTATCAACATTTGTTTTAAAAGAAAAAAAAAAGTAAAGGTTGAGGAAAGAAAGAAAATCCTGGTGCCATTTCTAGCCCTTAAAAGCCATTTAGAGAAAGGAGATAACTTTACCATATTCTGAGCTTTTTACCAAATACTCCTGATCTAGAAAGATTCAGACTTTGAGGATGAGTTAGTGCCTATGGACACCATTCACTGACACACTGTATCCCAGGATTTAGCAGAAGTTCCTAGGGCTCCCCATTGTCAGGGCTTCAAGCTGGGTGTGGATCCATCCCTCAGAGGAATGACAAAAATCGCACAACAGCAAGGCACCCAGGTAACCCAACAAAGCTGCATAGAACTTTATCTGTTTTCCATGTGTCTTCTCGACTTTGGCCTGTCAATAGTTATTTCAGATTTTAAATAGCAGATTTCTTTTTCTTATCATCCTGGTCATTTTCTGCCAAAGTTGGGGAGGATCCAGTTACGACATGACACTGTTACCTAACAGATCTTGCCACTGCACCCTGACTCCATCCTTACACTGGTGCCTCTGTACCTCTTGAGAGGTGTTACCTCTGTCTCTGTATTTCTTTTGCTTTGTTAAGAAATGGAAATGTGGCTCTGAGTTTATTACACATCAGCATGTTCAATTTCAGTTTCTCAGGATACAGGCTCTTGTTCTATCTTTCATGTAATTGGTACTCCCTTTTCAATCCATTTGAGCCACAAAGCCCATAAGCATGCCTCACATGTATCTCCTTAAACCCTAATGAAAACTGACTAGAATAGTTCTGAAAATACTGAAGCCGGAACATGAATTGCAAAGTAGTCAAGTTCTCTAATGAACACACAACTGACTCACTAGATGGCAGAAGTTAACTTAAATGTCTTTCACCACATTGGTTTGACAGGATTGCCAGCATGTTCTTCAGTGGCTTCCACTGGTCTCTCTATTCTTGGCTGGTTTTATTTTTAATTGCAGCAATAAGAAATCTGCTGCTCCAGCTGACCCTTGAACAACAAAAAGGATGTAGGAGTGCCTACACCGCACCTCCCTCCACCCGCCCGGGTCAACCCTGTGTTGTTCAAGGGTCAGCTGTACTGATTTCTTGCGTATCCTCTTAGAGTAACCAGGGCACGTGTTCTAGGCTAATTATTCTTACCTGGTGAACTTTAAAGTTTCCTACAGTCCCTTCTCTGAAGATGATTATTCTTTTAAGGTTGTGAACTAAATGTGTATAATGCAAGTAGAGCTTTATATGACAAACAAATGAAATAGGGATCTACAGTTCCAAGTAGTTTATCTTTTTTTTTTTTTTTAATGTAAAGCTTTTCAGTTTCCTAACCTGTAGTGTCCTACCTCAATAAAAATATGTTTGATCTTATAAAATAATTTTTTGAGCAAAGTATATGATGACCACTTGTTTAGTAGTTTGGCCACCTGATGTGAAGAGCTGACTCATTTGAAAAGACCCTGATGCTGGGAAAGATTGAGGGCAGGAGGAGACAGGGATGACAGGATGAGATGGTTGGATGGCATCACCGACTCAATGGACATGGGTTTGGGTGAACTCCGGGAGTTGGTGATGGATAGGGAGGCCTGGAATGCTGCGGTTCGTGGGGTCGCAAAGAGTCAGACATGACTAAGCGACTGAACTGAACTGTTCAGTAGTTTAACTATTCTAAATAGAATCAACTGGGACTAGCATCAGGGAGTGATTTCTTAAGCCAGTTTTGTGGGTTTCCCCCCCAGACTGGGGTAAATAGTACTTGAGAAAGGAGAGCAAAAGCAAAAAAAACACAAGGAAATAATACAAATGTTAGCAATGGCTGCTTTTAGGTAGCGAGATTATGCATGAGTTTTTATAATAAGTTTTTTTCCGTATGCATGTAAATTTATATGCTTCCCAATTTCTTTACAATGAACACTTTTTTTTAAATTTATTCTGATTAATGGTTCAAAGTTCAAATAGTATAAGAAGGTATGCAGTGAACCTCGCTCTGCCTTTCTCAGTCACCCAGTCACTCTCAGAAGTTAGAGTCATCCATTTCCACATGTCCACCTAGAAGATGGGTGTTGTATTCTTTATTTTTTAAATACACCCTGTGCATTGTTCCTGTTGTTTGCATTTCACAACCTATTTGGGAGAGTGAGCCATCTGTGTACATCAGAATCCTTCTTATTCTTTCACAGCTCCATAGCCAGTCCCTTTGGATGGACGTACAGGTTTGCTTCTTCAAACAATACTGAAGTGTTCAACCTTAGATAGGTGTCGTTTTACACATATGCAAGTTTATTATGGGAAGAATCCCTAGCTGTTAAATTGCTGCATCAAATTATGTACATATTTGTAATTGAGGTAACAGTTTTCAAATTGCTGTCTATATAGAACGTGTGTGTACAATATGGTAAAACATTAATAGATTTTATTTACATTGCTCTTGGTATAAGTATGATTGCGGTAGGAATCTTCTTAGTGATTTAAAAGGTATTTCCACTTCCTATTTTTGTGAATTTGTGTTTATAACCTTCACCTCTTTCCAAATCAGTTGTTGAGTACTTTTCTTAATAATTTGTAGGAGCACTTTATTTGGAAATTACCCTTTTGTCTGTAATATAAATTGCTGTATTTTGCCCCAATTTATTTGTCTTTTAATTTTTAATGTGGTTGGATTTTTCTTGTTTTGCCACACAATAATCTTTAAGATTTTCTTGTCAAGTTGATAAATTCTTCTGGGATTTGTATATTTGTGCCTTCCCTGGGATCATTTGGAGAAGGAAATGGCAACCCACTCCAGTATTCTTACCTGAGAAATTCCATTCACAGAAGAGCCTGGTGGGCTGCAGTCCCTGGAGTCACAGAGTCGGACGCAACAGAGTGACTAACACACACACCTTAGTTTTTCGGGCTCCCTGGTAGCTCAGCTGGTAAAGAATCTGCCTGCAATGCAGGAGACCCTGGTTGATTCCTGGCTCAGGATGTTTCCCTGGAGAAGGGAAAAGCTACCCACTCCAGTATTCTTGGGCTTCCTGGTGGCTCAGACAGTAAAGAATCTGCCTACAATGTGGGAAACCTGGGTTCAATCCCTGGGTTGGAAAGATCCCCTGGAGGAGGGTATGGCAGCCGACTCCAGTATTCTTGCCTGGAGAATCCCATGGACAGAGGAGCCTGGCAGGCTACAGTCCATGGGGTCTCAGAGTCGGACACGACTAAGTGACTAAGCACAGCATAGCACCTTGGTTTTTCTAGCTTCCCTGGTGGCTCAGTGGTAAAGATTCCCCCTGCAGTGCAGAAGACATGGGTTCAATCCCTGGGTTGGGAAGATCTCCTGAAGAAGGAAATGGCACTCCAGTATTCTTGCCTGCGAGATCCCATGGACAGAGGGATCTGTGGGGACTACAGTCCATGGGGTTGTGAAAGAGTCAGACACACTTAGTGACTAAACAACAACTTTAGTTTTAATTATTTTTAGCTTTCTAATGTAACTTTAAATCCTCTGGCACTAGTCTTTTCTCACTCTTAGAATATTCTTGGCTCTTCTTGGTTCTTTATTTTTCAATATTAACTTCCAAATTAGCTTATGTAAATCAGTGAAAAAATATTTTTATGTTTCTATTGATATGGCTTTAAATTTAAAGGTTAGCTTAGGGAGTTGCCTTTTTAATACTGTAATCACATCCTCTCATCCATGGTCATGGTCTGCCCTCTGTGATTGGATATTTTTCTTTCCTTTGGTTGCATTTGTATGTTTCCTTTATTTAGATCTTGCTACATTTCTTGTAAAGATTATAAATTTTTCCTTTTTATTCGTGTTATTAATATTGTCTTTGCTTCCATTATGATTATCTGATCATTGTATCTACATATAAGACTAAAATATTATACACATATTCATTTTGTGCCCACTCATCTTTTACATTCTCGTAATACATTCTCTTATTCGTAATCAGTTTTCAGTTGATATTCTTGGGTTTTCCATAATGCAGTGATTACATATAAAATCACACTATCTACAGATAACCCTTTTCTTTCTAATACTACTAGTTTTTCTTATAATTATATTGACAAAGTATTTTCAGTTAGAAAAATCGCTTAAATATATGAATTCTGAAATAATCCATGCCTCTTATATTTAGAGGGAAAACCGTCATCTCAGTAAATACAATTAGACTTCTTTAAGATTCCGAACTCCTCAGTAAACCTTTAAAGATATTTAACATTAAAAAAATAGTTTCTAAAAAATATGATATTTACATTGAAAGCAAATGTTTTTATTAGTGATACTGATTTCATTGCTTCTTCCTTCAGGATCAAATGGCTATCGCTTGTGGATCTCGAGCTCATTTGGAAAAAGAATCCATTGCTCAGGTGAGGCTTTCATCAATCATGCATCCTTTTTTTTTTTCTTTCTTTTTTACATATACATTAGCATGAAATAAGCTTAAGCTTTCATAATTAATCTCATAAAAATGAGGTTCCTTTCAAAAGGAAATACTAGCACATACAGGAATTGATTTTTTTTTTTTTTCTTTTTCATGAGTGTAAAGGGAGACTATAGACTTCACTTTGATTTAGGATGCAGGCAGCTCTTTTTTGAAGACACAAAGAGCGTCCCCATTCAGTTATAAGGCAAATTTCTCCAAATGATGCGTTTTGGAACCAATGAACTTGCCTTTAGTTTTTCTCATGTCAGCACACTGAAATACTATATTTTAAATTTTATTCAAAGTTTAAATTTTTAAAACCTGTTTCCCTTAGAAAAGCAACATAACTTCACGTGAGTAAAGTTGTGCTGCCCTTTTCAGTATATTAAAAAAATCAGTGAAGACATTAACTTCTTCAGGTGGCAATTTACAGATTAGACTAAGAAGCTGGAGTGACTTCAAGGAAAAAATATAACAAAGAATCATTCTATGCAGTGTTTTTTATTTTAATTCTTTTTCATGTAAAAATGTAGACCTAATGAATCAGGCTCAGTAATTATCCATTATATTCTTTTATGTTCATCTGCTAGAGTGGTCACGTAGATTGAGCATAAAGCGGTAGTTTTCAGAGGAAGGTCATAATCATCTGGGGCGCGTTTTCTTTGTGTTTTTCTTTAATGCACTTTCCTAGGCCAGTCTCAGACACTAAATCAGATTCTAGCCAAGAGTCTGCAGTTTTAAGTTTCCCAGGTCACCCTATGCAACCAGAATTTGAGAACCAATGGAATATAAGATTGACCCTTTCCCTCAGTGATTCTCAAATAGGACATGAAAAAATTCTAATTCTTTCCCAAGGTATACTGATAGCAGAACCATTAAATCCCTTAAGGATTTTGCTCAAATGTGAAAACTTGAACTCTCCTTTTTTTTTATTTAAGAAATAAATTATTGTATCTTCTTCAGCATTTCGTCCAAATGTAACTCTGTAACCCTATGAAATCTTACTGGTATTTGGAAAAGATTAATCTGTTAACCATAGAGAATATCAAACTCCTAGAAGTTTAGTGCTGAAAGAAGTTAGAGGCTAGCTAGTCCAACTTCATCAGTTCACTGATACACAAGAGATAAGGAAAGGAAAAGTGTATGTGCAAGATGTTCAGAACATGACTTTTAATTGTGAAATATTAGAAACTATAAAATATTGTATCCTGATGCTAGAAGCTGTATATATTTCCCCTGGATGAAATGGCATACAGCAACAAAATAGATGCTAGTGGGCTTCCCTGGTGGCTCAGCTGGTAAAGAATCCGCCTGCAATGTGGGAGACCTGGGTTCAACCCCTGGGTTGGGAAGATCCCCTGGAGAAAGGAAAGGCTACCACTCCAGTATTCTGGCCTGGAGAATTCCATGAACTATGTAGTCCATGGGGTCACAAAGAGTCAGACACGACTAAGCGACTTTCACTTCACTTCACAGTGGAGACTGTATAATAATGTAGGGAAATACTAAAATGTTAGGTTGTATGAAAAACAGTATGATACTATAAATGCAGTATACTTGTTTGTGTAAAAAATCTATTCAAACAAAAATACTTAATGAAAACAGACATATTAATTTAAGGGTTTTGTGAGTAAATTTTTTCCTTTTTTAAAAAAAATATATAAATGGGGAAAAATTATAATAAACTTGGAAAGGAAAAACATTGGAGAAATAGGAAGCAGTTGAAGTAATCTAGAAAAGAAATGGTTGGGACCTGTTATTGTTTGTTGGCAATAGAAGGGAATTATGGTTTTTGGTTTTGTTTTTAACGATGTAAATTCTTTTCACTTCCATTAGTTGAAAACTCTTTGAATTTTTTCAAAATAGTATTTAGAATGGGATTGTGCTATGATCTGGACCTTCTTCTACTTAGTGCTGCTTTTAACCAGTCATCAAGGGATCTACCCCAGGATCTCTTTTCTCTTGTCATCTGTCCATCCCTTCCTCCGTCCCTAAAACTTAGTGACTGACATAGTGCTTTGGGGCTCTATAGAACTGGCAGCTGCTCCAGAGAGAAAGGGTAAACTGATCAGCAGTTATCCACTGGAGCCACTGTGTATAACTCCTGCTGAGTAGGCTTGTAGTTCAAGTCCAGGTGAGTCTCATAGAAGTGTGTCTGTCATAGAGAAGGTCATCTCCAAGGGGCAACACATCCATTGGCCACATGTCCAGGAAACTGCGGTACGACCATCCACTTCTTGGACACTTGGGTTCTTTTAATGTCCTATAGGTGATGCAAATCCTCCATGGTGATCGATCTGTGGACAGTGAGAAAGTTACAGGAGTATTAATTAACACAGTAAACAGCAACTTTGGTAGCTAAACTGTGTAGTTTTCAGACTTACCTTTCCTAAACACCTTTATACATATTCTCAGTTAATCCTACCATCTGTTCTGTTGCCCTCTTGGAAGACAAACGTGCATGATACAGCATCGGTGGGGTCATTTAAGCATCCTTAAATGTGTTCATATGCCCATATGTTCTGTGTAACAGTTGAAACAGTTGTGTTTATACTGTCTCGGTATTCTCAAATTTATCATTTTTAAAGGATTCAAAATAGAATCCATTACTGCTTGTTTGATCTCTTTAGGTTATATTTTGAAGAGTCTTTGCTTAAATCTTGAGACTTCTTTAACTTCTCTTTTTAAGATAATAAAATAACCAGTCAGCTTTAAATTTCACCTGAATTCCTTATGTTTCATAAATATTAGAAATTATTAATATTAAAATAGTAAATATTTTAAAATATCTACTTCAGAAGTTCATATAATGCTCTCCTATGACTTTGTTTCCTTCTTTTTTAACTAAATAGGTCTGTGTTTTTATATGTCTTCTAAACTTTAAGAGACTTTTTCAAGTTTTAAAAATTAAAGATCCTGTTTATATTGTTACGCTTTTCAATATGTTAGAAACCAAATAACTTAAAGTCCTCATGTGAACTCCACATGTTTGTGTTTTGTTTTGGTTTTCTTTTAGATAGCCATTATCCTAAAACAAACAAAAATCTTCTATTAACATCCAAGCAAAAGCAGTCATGAATATTTTTATTTGGCTCCTAGTAAGCTCATCTCAGTCACATTAAAAATCATTCAAGAACTTGTTTATAGGTATTGTTTTTCTACCTTTTAATTTTTATTTTTCTGTCTTTCGATTTCTATTTGTTCCTTTCCTGGGCATAAGTGCTCTTTTGGAGGTTTAGTCAGCCAACCAGTCTTTATTGGAAATATTTTAAATGGAAGGCACTGAGCAAGCTGTTGTGAGATTCCCAGAGTATGTTAAGATGAGGGTTTTGCCCTATCTGCTTAGCGAGGTAAGACATACTTACATCAAAACGTAACTCATGATTCTAGGTGACCAGGGAGAAGTGTCAGAGCTTTCCAAAGACTTTGTTTCAGTACCATCTAGATAAGTTTGATATTTTATTCTTCCTTCCCTTCTTGTCCTATTTAATACACAAGTGAAATTCGGTCAGGAGGTTAAAGTGAGCTTTCAAACCTCCTTCCCTTATTAAAAGCATTTATTAAGTGTCTGTTACTTCCTGTACCAAACACCAGGCTAAAGACTTTAATATTATACCATTTAATCTTTACCTTTGTGAGGCAGGCATTTTTATTCTAGATGAGGGAAGTGGGATTTAGAGAGTGGAAGTAACATGCTCAAGGTCAGCCTAATTATTAATGGAGCCAGGATTCAAATACAGGCCTGCTCAGTGCAGTGGCTTTTCTCTTAGGTCGTCTTATGTGACTGTTGAGTCATGATTTTGTTCCTTGGTGATAGAAAAAGTCATGTGAATGAAGAACGATCCTAAAGATTACAGTAATGAAAAAGAAAAGCCAAAAGGAGGGAAGGACCTTGATTTACTAGGATGAGATATTATTTTGCATAGACTTTTACTGGGTTTCTTACGTGCATATGTAATATATCATTCCATGGGTTTCTATTACCATAATTATAGAAAATTTTAAGAGATCTTATCCTTTTTTAATCCTAAATGTGAAAGTCTTGACTGCCATGATAATTACTGATCTGTTTTTCTTATGCTTTTAAGTTTTCATTGTTTTAAGAATAAAATACATGTTGTGTTACTACTAATAATAAAATTAATGACTGCTAAGAATAGGGAATACTTAGACAAAAGACTACTTAAATTTAATTTCCAAAATATTAAAGAACTTAGCCTGTTAAAGTATATTTTATCAAAAATATCTGTCATACTTAATTAGGGAGACTGGGTATTTGTTTCAAACTCCTTGATGGTCTGTGGCTTCTGCAACACTCTTGCTGACCCCTGCTGTTGTATTCTCATTAGCCAGGTATCAAACTTCAGGTTAACTTCATTTTTCATTTTTCCAAGATATTCTGGTAACTCACCTTTTTTGAAACTAAAATATGTTTGGGGCACAGAGGCACAAAAGACAGTGGAGGAGATGTTCCTCTTGCTCATAGCAGCGCCCCCAACTGCTGTGCAGGTTTCTGAAGCCTCAGCTCTCACAGTCACTGTGGTTCTCCTTGTCTGACTAAACCTCCAGGAAGGAAGGAACTACTTCTCTAGCCCCTGCCCAGCTCCAAGCAGTAGGCATCCTCAGTGTCTAGAATAGACTTCACCAGGGCAGCTAATGGGATGGTGGTGTTCATGTGTGAGAGCTACCCAGTCAGTTAAACATTAAATTGCAGTTCTCTGCAGTCAGATTGTTTTCAATGTCTCCTTTATAGATAAATGCAAAAGTCATTTATATTTTGTCTTTGTTGCAGCGTTCTTACTTCCGTACTCTTCTCATGTATGGGTTCCACTTTCTGGTGTGGTTCCTTTGTGTCAAAGGAATCAGGGACACACAGTGTGGGTTCAAATTATTAACTCGAGAAGCAGCGTCACGGACGTTTTCATCTCTCCACATTGAACGATGGTAGGTTCCTAACCGGCATGTGTCTGGTATGTCTTCTTATGCAGCAGTTACTCCAGCTAATGGGAAGCAACCCTGTATTCTCATAATGAACCTCCAGGTTTAAACAAAATTCATACTTATATCTGTAAACTTAATCTGTGCCTATACTGGTTTGGTTCTTATTTTTAAAATCTCAAATCCCATATAGGGTATGAAGTTATATATTCACCTTAATTGTAGACAGTATCAATCAAGAGGCCTGAAAACATCCTATTTCCTTAAGCTTCCTTTTTTCCTTTGAAGAAAAATTTAGAAATATCAAAGCAGAAAAGGGTATCTAGTTTCTCTTTTTTCTTTGACAGGAGTGAGTTCCCTCTCCTGCCTAAGGCCAGTTCTTGGGTCCCTGCATCCCCTTCCACCTTCTAAGAACCCAGGCCTGTTCACTTACTTTCTCTCTTGTGTCTTTAGCCTTTTCTCTCAACCATGTTTTTCTCATCAGTTTTTTCAAGTTTAAATTTCCCTCACCATTAGAAAAACATGGTCTCCATTGACACCAGCCACCAGCACCCCTCCAGCCCCAGCCCTCTTTCCTTCCACAGCCAACTTTCTCCTGGAAAAATGGTCTGTATTCATTGTCTCCATCTTCCTACTTGCCATTCCTCACCTGTCCCCCCATCTAGACATCTCGTTACCCTCCTATCATTAAATCCAGCTATCTTATTTAATATGACTACTTACCATCTTGATGAACCATCAGCAACATTCAGTACTTCAGAGCACTCTATCTTAAAATACACTGTTCTCTCAGCCTCTCTTCATCCCAGACCTCACGTCAGCTCTCAGCCTGTTTAGGGACTAACAGTATGACACAGAAGCCTGAAACCTGGAGTCATTCTAACTGTCCCTTCATTTCTCTTCCTCTTCACCACCATCAGTTTGGTCATTTTAATTCTGAAACTCCAGTTTCAGAATTAAAAGCTCCATAGAACATCAGTTACTGTGCTGCAGCCAGGAGGATCTCTTCAAAAATTAGAAATGATCAGACACAGCTCTTTGCTTCCCATTGCCTTTGAGTGCCTTCCCTGGGCCTTGAGAGTGATAATGATATCAGCATCAATATTGATTTTATAATTTTGCCCACCTGAGTCTCCACATGCAGTTTCTTCCCTTCTCACCACCCACTGCCTCTCCGTCAGCATCCACTTATCCTTCAGATCTTCCTTAGGACAACCTGCCCTCACTCTCTGTAGTAGACCAGATGCCCCTACTGTATGCTGTTGGAGCACCATAAACCTTTGCACCTGTCACATCTGTAGTGTTTTATTTGTGTAATGTTTCTTTTTCTCTATTAAAACATAAGCTCCACAAGAGCAGAAAATCCTAGTTGGTTGCACACTTTAAAAACAAAAAAGTAAATGGATTAGCAATGATTAAATGTCATAACATTTATGACAGAATATAAAATATTAACATATGGTATAGTTCACTAAGAGAGTGCCTGACCCATCATAGCTACTCAGTAAATATTGTTGTAAGAATTAATACTCAGTGCTAGTTCTGGGTTCCGTGTGAATTCTGTTTGTGGCAGGAGTCTGCATAATTATTCCAGTAGATATTCATTCATGTAGTCTATATAACTTTCATGCATGTGTTTGCAAATATTTGTTACCCCCTAGAAATAGATGTCATCTAATCTTCCCAAATAACTTTAAAGAAACTGGAGTTTCAGAATTAAAATGTTTTTAAATCCTTTTTCCCTAGGTTAAATTTTCTTTTTTAAGTACTTATATTTGGTCTTTTAATTTAAATGCATGTTTCTGTTATGTTGTTGGAGAAGAAAATATACTGATAGTTAATGGACTTCAAAATCAGAGACTCTAAGAAGCCACTCCAGAAACACACCTCTGCTGTAGGTATTTTTCATTAAGCGGTTATGTCCAAATCTAGGGTTAAAGAGCTAGGTTCTTTGTAGTTTGAAAGGAAGGATTTAAAAATGGAGAGCAGTAGGGTTTTAGGCTTGATGACTTTAAAATCATGAAATTTCCTTGTCAGGATTGTTCTAAGGCAGCACTGTCCAACAGAAATACAATAGAAGACACAAATGCAAGCCATATGTGTAATTTTAAACTTTGTAGTAGCCACATTAAAAAGTAGAAAGATCAAATTTAATGTTATCTTTAGCACAATATAAGCATGGTCATTTTGGCATGCATTCAGTATGAAAAAGATATTGAACTATTTTACGTTCTTTTCTTTGTACTGTGCCTTGAGAGTGTAGTACCTGTCGGTTCAGGCCAGCCACACGTGGATAGTGGCTGCCCTATTGGCCAGCACCATTCCCAGGTTTTATGTGTTTTTAAGTTAAAGAATGTGTTTTGTTTTTTTTTCTTCTGTAAATTTTACG